>NC_091000.1:66058333-66686500 GCF_041146395.1 Eulemur rufifrons | reverse complement strand
AGATTGAAGCTACAACTTCAAGTACATTAGGGGTTGAGGAGTCCTTTTAGGCAGTACCCCTAGAGTTCTGGAGTTGTGTGTGTGTAATGGTCCCTTGCTAACATCAACAGACACCAGACCCCCCTCCTGGGTTCCCTCCCACCTTTTTCTATCCTCTTCTTCCTCCTCCACCAGATCTCTAGTAACCCTCTGTCCCCTTCTCTCTCCTATGTACCTGTCTTCTCAGAGCCACCCTACACAGTCCCACAGCTTTAAGTCTCAACAGTCTGCTGATAACCCCCAGGCCTGGGGCCTCTTCCCCAGGGGAGCACCCAAGTGACTCCAGCACAAGGAATCATTCCTGACTCTCTCGCTCCCTTCTCACTCCCCATGAGGTCCCACAGCAAGTCCTGTTGCCTTTGCCTGCAACACCCATCCTGATTGCAGCCTCTTTGTCGGCATTTGTACAGCCAGTTTCAGCCACCTTCCTCGCCTGCTGGCCTGCGGCCAAAGGCCATCTCCAGGCCATCTCCCTGCCTCCTCTCTTGCCCTCCAACAGTCCACTCTCCACTCAGCATCCAGAGTAATCTCTTGAAAACATGAAAAACATGATATATGCTTCCCGTTCCCATGTAGACCCTGCCACTGGCTTTTCATCATGATAGAATAAAGGCTTAGACAACCTGGCCCTGCCTTCCTCTTCAGCCTCATCTCCTACCCTTGCTTGTTCATACTGTATGTCAGACTTTCTGGTCCTTAGAGCTGAAAGCAATCTTAACTAATAAACAGATACGAGACATAGAATCTGGAGCATAGGGCATAGAAGGAAAAGTGTAAGAATGACAGGCCAGAAATGGTTTTTTTAAAAAAAGCACATGAAACTGAAAACATAACTGATCTGCATACCCAAAAGAATGTTGTAACAAAATCTTTTTAAAAAACTAAGCTAATAGGCCGGGCGCGGTGGCTCACGCCTGTAATCCTAGCACTCTGGGAGGCCGAGGCGGGTGGATTGCTCAAGGTCAGGAGTTCGAGACCAGCCTGAGCGAGACCCCGTCTCTACTAAAAATAGAAAGACATTATATGGACAACTAAAAAAATCTATATAGAAAAAATTAGCCGGGCATAGTGGCGCATGCCTGTAGTCCCAGCTACTTGGGAGGCTGAGGCAGTAGGATCGCTTAAGCCCAGGAGTCTGAGGTTGCTGTGAGCTAAGCTGACGCCACGGCACTCACTCTAGCCTGGGCAACAAAGTGAGACTCTGTCTCAACAACAAAAAAAAAAAAAAAAAAAAAAAAAACTAAGCTAATAGACTTGCAAAAAAAATGGAAATATCTTCAATCGTATTCTAAAAACAAAATTATAT
This sequence comes from Eulemur rufifrons, assembly GCF_041146395.1. Lineage (NCBI taxonomy): Eukaryota > Metazoa > Chordata > Mammalia > Primates > Lemuridae > Eulemur > Eulemur rufifrons. The sequence continues at coordinate 66,685,155 of NC_091000.1, read as the reverse complement.
ACTTAGTAAACATAAAAGGACAAATATTTTACACATCATATTTCTGGGCCATAATGTAATAAAATTAGAAATAACAGAAACAATTTAAAGATGCTCAACTCCTTGAAAATGTTAAAATATTCTTGTAAATAAATAAATGCCAGGGTCAGGGTACAAATACTAAACACAATTACAGTGCCTGTAAATCTACATGTTTGCAAATATATCGTAACCAGATACATGCAGTATTAGTGAAAGGAGAGAGCTGTCTTAGCTGCTCCCAGCTCCCTGAGTGCCCAGGTTATGTTACTTGGAAGTCTCGCTCCTCCTTGGAGTCATTTAACATCATCTCTTTATAATTAGGAGCAGCATGCAGGGAAATATGGCTGTTGCAGACACCAGTACTAAATCGGGGGACTCTCGTGCTGAGCCGAAGCTGGACCTCACAGTCCTTGTCAGCACAGGGTTCCAGGCAGCTGCTGCACATCAATTCGTGTTGGTTTACAGGATCAAAACTACCCTCAGACAGCAGAGTGGAAACTGGCACCAATAGGTGCAACAGAAAAAAACTGATGGCCCCTGCTATGGTCTGAATGTTTGTGTCCCCTCAAAATTGGTATGTTGAAACCAGTCACCAGCACCAGTGATGGTGTTCGGAGGTGTAGGGCATTCGTGAGGTTATGAATAGGATTAACGCACTTACAAAAGAAGCTCCAGGGCCAGGCACAGTGGTTCACACCTGTAATGCTAGCATTTTGGGAGGCTGAGGTGAGGGGATTGCTTGAAGGCAGGAGTTTGAAACCAGCCTGAGCAAGAGCAAGACCCCCATCTCTACAAAAAGTAAAAAAATTAGCCAGGTGTGGTGGTACACACCTGTAGTCCCAGCTACTGGAGAGGCTCAGGCAGGAGTTCAAGGGTGCAGTGAGCTATGAGGACTGCACTCTAGCCAAGGTGACAGAGTGAGACCCTGTCTCAAAAAAAAAAAAAAAAAAAAACAGCCCCAGAGAGCTGCCTTGCCCCTTCTACCATAGGCAGACATCGTCAACGAACAAGAAAGTGGGCCCTCCTCAGACACCTGTCTGTCATCACCTTGTTATTGGATTTCCCAGCATCCAGAATTGTGAGGAATAAATGTCTGTTGTTTATAAAACACCCAGTTTATGGTATTCTGTTATAGCAGTCCAAATGGGCCAAGACAGCCCCTAAGAAGAATGTAAGATCTGCCTAGGACCCAGATGGCTTCGTTTCTTCTCTCCTGGGCTGCTCCCTCTAGCTGGTATAGAGGTCAGAGAAGCACACAAACACATCAAACATGGCAACTACGCAGGCCATGTCAATATGTGGAAGTGTACAAGGGAAGTCATATTTTAAAAGTAGAATACAAAATATTTTGTAGTCTGTTTTATCACACACGTTCATAAATTTGGAAGTGGCTGAAATTTTTTATACAACTCATTCCTTTATTTTGTTTAAACTTTAAAACATACATTGGTACATAAAAAATAAATTGGTACATAAAAAATTTAAGTCTTAGCTATCCAGAAACTCCAAATATCTAGAGGGAGCCATTTCCCAAAGGTCTGTATAACTTGGATTTTACCTCAGTTTGAAAACTGTTAAGGGCTAATGCAGTCGATGAAATCATATATGCTCACAGAGAAAAGAGCAATTGCTATAATATATATAGTTGTTAACCATTATATAATACGCTCTCTATGTAATACCTATAATGTATCAGGCATTGCTGTAAGTACTTTATATTCAATATCCCGCAAGCATCCTCTGTGAAGTAGGATGCTTCAATTTAGAGTACTGTTAATTATAGTAAACTACACAGAATTGAATCACTAGTTAAAACACAGAATAATCTACAAAATACAATGTTGAATGAAAAATACAAGTTACAGCATACTTACAGAAAATTTCAAAACTTACAAAGTTAAACAATATTTACACATACATATATTCTAAAACTATAATGAAAGTCAAAAGAATAATGTTTTTAAAACTCTAGATGAATGGTTCTCCTAGATGGGGCAAACAAAGGTTTTACTTGGGAAAGACCATGCAGAAGGCTTCATAGGTAGTGGTGCAGTTGTATTTATTAGGTAGGTGATCGGTACAGGGTATTTATTTTCTTTTTCTTTATACTATATATATGTATATATAATTTTGTATGTATAAAATAGTTCACAAGTTTTTAAAATTATAAAACAATTGTCTTGAGACAACCTTATAATTGTTACCATTGTTGACAACCTTACAATTTGCTTAAAATGTACAGTGGCTTTTAGTATACTTGCAGATATGTGCAGCCAACACCACAGTCAATCTTAGAACATTTTCATCACCTGAGGAGAAACCCCACACCCCTTAGCTATCACCTTCCTCCATCCTCCTCCCCCAGCCTTAAGCAATCACGAATTTACTTGGTTTCTGTAAACTTGTCTTTCTGGACATTCTACATAACAGGAATCATAACATGTGGATTTCAGTGACTGGCTTCTTTCATGTGGTATAATGTCTGCAAGGTTCACCCAAGCTACAGCACGTGTCAGTACTTCATTCCTTTTTAGGGCCATCATAATACTTTAAAACATTCTTTATTTTGAATGCAGAGGAAAAATAGTGTAGTCGGGGGAAATAAGACAGAAATTTCTCTGGAGATCCCAGAGGACCTAAAACTGCTTCCAAGATCTCTGGAGGTGGATGAGGCTTGGTTCCTGTTCCAGAATATAACTGACTTCCCAGAACTGGGACTTCTATGCTGTGGGTTGGAATTTTGGCTCCAAAGTGAATGGGCTGGGGGGAGTTATTTTACTGAGGGAAGGGGACAAAAGTTGATGAAACGAAGAGACACCATAGAAGGCGTGAGGGGTGGAGGGAGCTGTGGGCTGGGCCAGGCTCTGAGGGCAAGGAAAGGGGGGTGCTGGAAGAGCATCAGGTCGTAAATCCTGGAATTCCAGCAGCTGGAGTCGCAGGCCTGGCCGATTGTCCCCTCACAGGCAGGGCCCTGGGGCTGGGGAGCGGGGCTCCAGTCCAGGCGGGGAGTTGGCAGGCATGGGCGCTATCGGGAAGCCCGCAGCATATCGCGGGGAACTTTAGGGAGAGCCTGCATTTATCCCTCATGCCAGTTGGAAGTATTTATCTATTTAATCAACAACCTCTTAACGAAGTGCCTGCTCTGTGACAGACACTGCAAAGCACTGCAGGTACAGTGTCACCCATCCCTGCCTTGCAGGGACTTCCCATCTCTGGAACATTTGTTATTTCTTTCTCATCCATCCACGGTTCCTGGAAGTGTAGGAACTGTACAGAATGGGCAAGTTACAGCTATTGTTGATTAATAATTGAAGAAATGAAGCTCTTTACATTCACATTTTTTCAAACAAAAATGCAGCATCTGAATGGATGTGGAGTTTCTGTATTGCAATGAAAATGTTCTGGAGATTGGTCACACAACAATTATGAATATCCTTGACCCTGCTGAACTGCACACTTAAAAATGGTTAAGATAGTAAGTTTTATATTATGTGTATTTTACCATAATTAAAAATAAGAAAAAATGCAATATCTGAGATGCAGAACTCTATATCTTTGGCTTTTTTTAAAGGTAACAATGCATACAAAATAGAAATTGAAAAAACTAATTTCCCAATATTAATATCCACACTGATGTCAATGGGAGATGTTTGTTACGGGTTCCCCCATAAAAAGTAATTACATACTCAGAAACTTCAGATGTTTTTGTTAATAAAAAGGGAGAAGGTGAGAAAAAGAAATACGTGCCACATAATAAGTGACACATAAAAATTTCCTTGCATTTCAAACTACTGTGATGATTATTACATGGATTTATGGATCTGAAATGTTTTCAGTGGCACATTTGTTTACAATTAAAATGTGGATTTCATCTCTTTTTTTCCTCTTAAATTCAGTCATATTCCTGAGCAGCCGTCAAAGCATTTTTACATCCAGACAGCGTGTCTCTCCCTGACAGTGTTGTTTATTGGAAAAGAAAAAGGATGTTCCTTGAGTCAGCTAACCTTGGCCACTGTGCTTGCTTTCCCTAGAGTGTTATTTATTTAATGTGTCTGTGAAGTTTTGTTCCCTTCATATATCGTAGCCCCCGTCTCCCTGAATTCAGCAAGCACAGTCCCATGTCAGCCCCAGTGACAAGCACAGGACACCATCTCAGTCTGAAACCTGGTGTGGATGAAGGGTCTTGGGAACTTACTGAAAGTGTTGGAAGACGTGTCCCATTTTTATAACGCACATGCTTGTGAATATTAGGTGCAATGTGACTTTAGGTTCAATTCGTCGTGTTCTTTGTACCAGTTGTGGCCTGCAACTAGTATTTCTGATGTTAGAAACTAAAAGTGCTGACAAGCCACGGAAAGAAAAATCCTGCAGTTTCTGAGAGGTTCAAACTTGATCTTGGCCTTGTTCCCTGATCACACTGGAGGAAGAAAATCTACGAAAAATGGAAATGTAAGGATCTGTAGTCAATCTCTAGAAAACTCGCTAAATTGTAAAGGTCTTGAGGACAAGGACAGCGTCTTCTCATTGAATCTGCAACCCCAGTGCAAAGTGATGTCAAATCCTAGGTTGATGTTGAAATGAATGTATTATGTTTAATATTAAACCTAAGATGTAAGGTTATATTGGGGTGAAAGCTTTGTTAAACCTTTATTCACAAATGAAAACAATAAAATAACAAATTATTTTTCAAGTTCAGATTTCATAACTTTCCTGGCCTCTGGTCTTTTGAGGAGGCAACCTGAATTTTGAAAAGGGAGACAGTCCTCGAAGGCAGCGATGTCCGATAGAAATAGAAGGTGACCCGTGCCGTTATTTAAAATTTCTAGTAGTCACATTAAACAAAACTTAAAAACAGGTGAAATTGATTGTAATAATATGATTTATTTAACCCAGTATATCTACAATGCTATTTTAATGTGTGATGAATATAAAATTATTAAGGAAGTACAGTTATGCATCACTCGACGATGGGGATACATTCCAAGGTGTGTCATTAGTCGATTTCTTTGCTTTGTGACCATGACAGGGTGCACTTACACAAACCTAGGGGGTGCAGCCTACTGCACACCTAGGCTGTGTGGTACAGCCTGGTCCTGGGCTGCAAACCTGCACAGCATCTTACTGTGCTGAACACTGTGGGCAGTTGTAACACAGTGGCGAGTATTTGTGTACCTAAACATCAAAAAGGTACAGTAAAAGTACATTATAATCCAATAGTATAATCCTAGGGCCAATATATGTGGTCCACTGTGGACCAAAACTTCATTATGCAGTACATAACTGTGTTTTACATTTTTTTTTTGTACTAGATCTTTGAAACGTACTCTGTATCTTACAGTTCCAGCACATCTCAGTTCAGAGCAGACACACTCCTTGTGTCAGTAGGCCCACGTGGCCGGTGGCTGCCACATTGGAAGTGCGGCTCTGAGGGCTCTGTCTCCCCCAAACTCAGGAAGGTGAAGCGTCTGAACCCCCTCTTCTCTTCCAGCGATGAGGGAGCACCACCTCCCCACCAACCTCTCCCCTCAGGCCCAAAGTGGGAGAGATGGTGCCCCAAGAGAGAGCAGAGGGCTGCAGATAGGAAGTGTAGAAAAGTAGACCGCTGCTTCCGCCTTCCGCTTAGCATGGGTCCATCCCCCGCGCAGAGATCATTCAGTGATCAAAGGGCGATGGGGTCCCAGGAGGAGGGAACCCCATGCTTTCAGATCTGTCCATAGCTGTTACCTCCAGACTTTAGATTTGGAAGGAATAAAGGCAAACTTCTGACTTTGCAATTTGGCCTTGGGGCCCTAGTGAACAGGGTGTGGTTGTCCGTTTCCTCCGTGGTGCGGGGTGATGTGTGAGTTGAAGCATCAGTCACCTGCATACATGTCTATGTTAATGGGGAAAAAAGCCCAATCTCTGTAAAATAATTTAAAGAAGTTTATTCTGAGCCAAATATGAGTGACAATGGCACCGAGCTACATAATCTGAAGAGTTCTTGAGAAAATGTGCCAGTTTGGTTTTATATATTTTAGGCAGACAGGCATTGCAGTTAAAATAAAAAATCAGTACATGGAAGGTATATATTGGTTTGGCTTGAAAAAGGACATCTCCAAGCGGGGCTTACGGATCATAGGTGGGTTCTAAGATTCTTTGATTTATAATTGCTTAAAGAAATAAAGGTTTGTCTAAGGCTTGGACTTAGTAGAAAGGAATGTTTTAAGATAAGTCTGTTATCACAGAGCAAGCCACAATGTACTAACTCAAAGTGATCTGTGAAGCAATTTGATGGCCTGCTGGTGCACGGCCTTAGGTCCTGTTCATAAATTAGTATCTCGTTGCCACAAAGAGTCCATTTTGTCAGTCTTGTGATCTCTATGTAAACATTAATGCTGGTCAGTTGTAGTGTCTAAACTCCAAAAGAGAGGAGGAGTAAGGAGGCTTCCTTTCCATCATGGCCAAGAACTCAGTTTTAAGGTTTTCCTGGGGTCCTCTTGGCCAAGAGGAGGCCTGTTCAGTCAGTCGAGGGGCTTAGGATTTTATTTTTCATTTAGGGTGCCTACTTTTTGTCAGGTAACTTGTAATCAACATGTCATTGAATCCTGTGTGCACTGGGTGTGTGTATTAGTTAGCTATTGCTGTATAACAAACCATCCCAAAACACTTAGCTCATGATTGAGCTGGCAAGCAATTCAGGCTGGGGTTCAGCTGGGCTCCTACATGCACATGCACATGTGTGTGTAGAGGGGGAAGTTAGCTGCTGCATCTCTGCTTCTGGGGGTCAGCTAGGTATCAACTGGGGCACCTTGGTTCTCCTCCCCATGGTATCTGATCCTCCAGCAGGCTAATGGGCTTGTTCTCATGGAGATGGCAGGGTTCTAAAAGAAAAAGCAGAAGCATTCAAGATCTTTTGAGCCTAGACCTGAAACTGGCACACTGCCATACTCATTCTACTTACTGGCCAGAGCAAAGAAGCCCAGCCCAGATTCTGCCTCTCAATGGGAGCAGCTGTAAAATCCCACTGCAAAGAGCTTGGATACAGGGAGGGATGAAGAACTGCTGCTGTTTTTTCATTCAGGATCAGTATGCCTTTTCTTGCAGGTAAGGTTTACATAACTGTTCCAGGTGAAGTCCAAAGCCCAACAGTTACTAAGCAGCTGTGCCAGGACTCAGTCGTAGTAACTCTGCCTGACTCTAAAGCTCACGCAGCTCCCTAGAACAGACTACTCGTGCAGCTTACCTAGGCCTTTGAGGTCCTGGAAAGTGACTCTTCTGCAGTAGAGGGAGGATTCCATTGAGATTCTCGTCCATCTGGTACTCTTCACCATTTGGAATAATCCCCTCCAGAGAAAGTTTGAGTGTCTTGGAAGGACGTGGAATAATTTAGGGAAATGGCTGAGAGCTGAGTTTAGAAATAAAGGAACTAGCAATATATTTTTCATTTCTAATTATAAGAGAAATTTGAAAACACTTATACTGCACTCCACATGTTTGCAAATTCTTTTCATCCTTTTTTAGTATTTGTAGGCTATTTATGATTTTCAACTCAAACTAAATCAAATTGTGCCTGAAACAGCCTCTTAATCTGAAAAGCAAGTGACATAAAGATAGAACTGCTGAGAAGATATTTCCTCCTGCTGCAATTTAATGAAATAGCTGAATGCATCTTAAAGCAGTCCTCTGATTTTAACAGGGCAAAGCTATGTCTAAGACCCCAAACTGGGGCAAATTCCCATAGCACATATGGAAATCATGCAAAACTTAAAGCATCCCTAACCCTGAACCAGTGGTCCGCATCCCTGGCTGCACATTCAAATCACCTGGGGGGCTTTTAAAATTCCCAAAACCCAAGTTGCAACAGACCAATTAAATCAGCTTCCCTGGAGTAGGACGTGGGCAACAAACAGTGTTGTTGAAAGCTACACAGGTGATTACAGTGTGCATCCAAGGCTGAAAACCACTGCTTTAGGCCATCTTTTGGTGAACTAGTTGCAAATGATTTCTCAAATAAACGTAAAATGTTTGATGCTGAAGTGTAGACTTTCAGTTTTACCTGTATCACTTACTTACTATCTTTGCACAAACCGACCCTCTACTACTTGGTTTGTTCCTGACTCAACCCAACTGCACAAGTATTGAGGGCGTTCTATGTGCAGGGCACTGTGCAAGGTGCCATGGCCTTGGTGAGCATCACCTTGGGCAGCAGGGGGCGGGGGGGACACTTTGCTGCACCATAAAAACTGAAAATCATGCCACTTACCAAACTGAGGCAAGAATGGAAAGACCTGAAGGCTTAGGACATGAATAGACTCATGCCTGTAGTCCTAGCACTCTGGGAGGTGAAGGCAGGAGGATCGCTTCAGCTCAGGAGTTCAAGACCAGCCTGAACAAGAGCAAGACCCCATCTCTACTAAAAATAGGAAAAATTAGCCGGGTGTGGTGGTGGGAGCCTGTGGTCCCAGCTACTTGGGAAGCTGAGGCAGGAGGATCCTTTGAGCCCAGGAGTTTGAGGTTGCTGTGAGCCAGGCTGACGCCATGGCACTCTAGCCCAGGAAAGAGAGTGAGACTCTGCCCTACCCCAAAAAAAAGAAAGAAAGAAAGAACTGAAAGGCAGTAGAATACCAATCTGGAACATTCTACCTCCTTAACAAAATGATCTATTGAGACCTTGAGGTAAACATGAGCCAGGAACGCAGTTCAGCCAAGCTAATGAGGAGCTTTCAAGTTCAGAAGAGCTCAGAAAGGTGAGAGCTTCCAGAGAATTGGAACCATGGGTCCCTAGACATAAAGTTACTTCATGAAATAATTCAAATATATTTGAATCTCCCGTATTTCGATCTTTATGTGTGATGACATAAAATAAAAATAAATAAAAAAATAAAAAAAGAAGGCATTGCTGAAGGGGTGAGAGCCAGGGATGGACTGGAAGGACAGCAGCACTGGGTTATGGCTCACTGGGCTGTTAAGCACAAAGTCCACACTGGGGAACAAAGGGGACCTGGTAGGCGAGGGGCCCTCTTGCCTCCAGGCTCCGGGCCGTGCTGCAGCTCACTCTGCTGTGCTCGGCTGCCTCTGCAGGCCGCGGGCTGCTTCTGGCCGGCTCCCACCTGGAGCTCCGAGTCCACGCCTGGCCGACCTCACACGCCGTGTAGTGAGGATCCGGGAGCTCTGGGTCCTCTTGCTCTGCATTCTAAAGGCAAGGGGACAGGTGAAGGGGACTCTCAGGTATTAGTACTCAGAGTACTAACAGTACTAACTGTACTAACTACTCTGACAGTACTAACCATACTAACTACAGGAACTATGCTACAAATAACAAAAGTATGCTAAACAGGATAACAATATTAATTATACTTACACTACAAAAAACAATCCTAACTGTACTATCCAAACACCAATAAAAAACAATATTGAGTATGCTATGCCAAGGCTACTAACAAACAATACTAAATATGGAATGGTAACAAAACCAACAAACAAAACTAACTATAGTGCGGTAATAAAACTAACAAACTACTAACTATCCTACACGAACACAACTAGCAAACAATGCTAACTATGCTAACTTCACTAACAATGCTCACTAACAAGGAAAGCACAGTCTCGCTGCGGTCAAACTCCACAGGTCACCAGAGAGCACCTCCCTGGGCAATAAGGACTGAAATCCTAGGCCCAGATGGGGGCTCACACGGGTGTCAGTAAGTTGGTGACCATGGCTCTTTATGAGGTCAGAGCAAGAAATGTGCCAACCAGGGCTGGGTAGAACCCACAGTGGCTTTTTCCTTTTTTGATCGCAAGAACATTTTCCTCTGTAAAGAAAATGAGTGTTTTTGTTTACATGGTTGTAGGGATTGACATATAGGTTAGAAATTTATATTGATATATAGTTAGAAATTTAAACCTATACAATGCTTCAGGCACCTTCCCATTTACAGTTTGAAAATCTGACATAACTTTAGGCTTTTAAAGACCTCATAATGTCTATACCTGAAGTACTCAACTTCTTTTTCTTTAGATTCTGATTGGTGTCAGGGTGATGCTACAACATAGCTGACATCATGATCCCCCTTTAAGTGACATTCCTGGGGCAGGAAGAAGCGAGTCAGGGCCAGCTCTGCACCTCAGGCCCCAGCCAGCCTGGCCCGGCACGAGGGAGAAGAAGTGGCAGACACCACAACCCCACGCTGGGCTGCGGGTCGGGCCAGGGCTGACTCGGGACGGCTACGACCCAGGTGCAGCGGGAGGTTCCATGGAGGCACGGACTGGAGCTGTTCCGGTTCCTGTGCTGGCCTCCTTGCCCTGAGTCAGATGAGCACTGTTGAGCGGAGCCTGGGGGCCCTGCACACCTGGAACCTGGGTGCCCGGGCGGAGTCCCTTGCAATGCCACACCAGCACGTCAGCGTCCTTGCTGGCCCTCGGTGTCTCTTTGTCCAGAGGGATAACACCGCAGCCCTCCCGGGGCAGATTTAGGGATGAAATAGGACAGCGGGACCACCAACTGAGGGCCCACTGAGTGCCAGACCCCCAGCTCGGGTCCAGCACTGAGTGTGCCCACAGGACACATCCCCTGAACGCTGACCACTGCCCATGGTGCGGCCTCAGCTCCACCGCACTGGTCTTCTGGCCATGCAGCAGTTACGCTCCGGCCCGCGGGACAGCCCTTGACTGTTTACTAAGGACACTCTGGTGACCTCTCACTTGCTCCACGCAGGCAGGCAAGGCCCCGTCATCCACATGTCACGAGAGGAGGCTTGGAGGGTCGCAGCCTCCACGCCCACAGGCAGAACAGCAGGAACAGAGGACGAGGACTCTGACCCAGGCTTTTCACTCTGAACTCTGCATCCTTTCCCATGGGTGTAGGGGGTGCTGAGAACAGCCACGACCCAGCTCAGGACGGCCAACCCCTCCTGGCGGCCACCTGGGGCCTCAGAGGCCAGGGCCCTGGTGTCAATCCCCGGGCCGGGCTCTCAGCCACCTGCTGCTGCAGACAGATGCCGCTGTGAGCTGATCGCGGACCAGACCCGAGATGTCCATGAGGAAAAGTCTGTCTTCCAGGCACTTTCCAATCCTGGCAACCTTACCCCGAGCAGCGTCAAAGCCTGGCTCCATGGTGGAAACGTCACGTGCCGGGAAATCAGAGACAGCTGGCTGGGACTGCCGCTGCCAGCCGAGGAGGGACTCTGCATGCAAGGTCTCGATGGCTGCCATCTGGGCCGGGAACACTCACCTAGAGAGGAGGAGGGAGTGAAAGGGTGGCCAGGCCTGCCGGCCATCACGCCCAGGCCCACGAGACCCAAAACCCCAGAATGAAAGCAGTCCAAAAATCTACCTGTGCCCACGCGCCTTCCACGCAGGGCTGCCCAGAGCTTGGACATGGAGCCACAGTTGATGAAGGCCAAGGATAAATCATACAGAGGAGGGGGTCGTTCTGAATCACGGGGAGTTTCAGATCAGAATTTCAGCACCTGTTCTAGAGCGCGCATCCAGGGCACAGCAGACAGGCCAGGCCAGGCCCACTGGTGCGTGTCTCCTGTCCCTGTCAGCAGGGGACGAAGGCACCTTGACTCTGCACACTAGGAGGGCACCGGTTCCCCACTGACACAGTGAGTATCATGTCAGCAACAGCGCAGTGCTGTCCCCTTGCGCTGAGGCAGGAAAGGACAGGTTACCACGAAACCATAAAGCTGCCCCACGCATCAGAACAAGAATTCTATCAGGTAAGTGGTTTTAGAAAAACAGCCTGTATTGGCCTATTTTATTTCTGGCAGCTGCTGTCCAGGGCTGTCACGGGCAGGGGATGTGGCTGAATGTGCTGTGCACGACTTAGGGGAGTGATTATAAAAATCAAAATCAGCAAGTCGTCCTGCTAAGTCATTGGTTTCTGGGATTAATGGTGGTAAATTGTGGCTTTCTTTGCTCTGGTGCCCTAGGACTGAAATTGCATTTCCAGTTCAGAAATAGGCATCTTTTTGTGACTGACAGCCTCCGGCTTCAGGAACACCGCTGGAGCTCACGTGGTCATCGTGTTTTCCTCTGTGCCATGAGGTTGCCTTTACTGGTTTTTACCAACCAACTCCTTCATTCAGCTGCATCCACAGTGGTTAAGTCTTTTCTGACTTTTTTTTTCAATTTCTGCAATATATATTCTATTCCTCACTGTTCCTAATTTATTTATTAGCTCCTTCATAATACTGCTTTGATTCTCAATTCTTTCCTCAGGTCTCCGATCTCCTTTTTCATCTCATCTGGATTTTTTTTAATCTTCTGATTTTTGAGCTCTTCAATTGGAGTTCTTATTAAGTTGCTCTAGAGCAGGAAACGATGATGAGGAAATTTCATTATGTTCTTTGGGTTTCATTTTTCAAGGTGAGAGTCTTTCTTTTCTAACATCATATTACAAACATTTTCAGAAACAGAAATTGAAAACGAGCTTTATGTTGACCCATATCGCGTTGTCAATATGCAACCATTTCAACCTACAAAAACAGCAATTTCATGTTTCAGCCTACTACTATAAACATTCAATTAAGTACTTATTTACATACGTTTTTGCTAAAGAATAAATTATTAGAATCATGATACTTCACCCCTAAAGCCTTCAGCATGCACCTCTGAAGAACGTTGTCCTATATAACTGCTAATCCATGCTGGGTTCTTTGTTTATCTGTTCCTTCCTTCTCTCTGTCTTTCTCTTTCCGTCTTCCTGTTGTGCTTCCTCCTTGAATGTGTTTGCACAGCACATTTCATCTCACGCGTGCTCGGGCAGCTCTGTGCAGATGCTCCGCGTGCTCTGACGGGGCAGGTGTGCATCCTTGGCTCTCTCCCCACTGTGTCTGGGACCAGGCACAGCATAAGGACTGGGTCTCTGGGGCTAGGCCCTTTCCTATGCCTAAAGGCTGGTGGCAGGAGGCACAGAGCTTGGGGGACTGTGGGCAGTCCCCGGCAGTACACCCGAGCTTGGCTCTGTTTGCAGCAGGAGAGGGAACCAAATTCCCAAGTCATACTCTGGCCCAGTGCAGCAACCCTGGGTCACTCTGGGGCTGCCTGCAGAGGGCTGGAATAAGCAGGGAGATGGAGGAAGGGCATCCAAGACCTTTCTGCCCTTTTCATGAGTAATTCTTTCTAGCTGGATCCTTCTTCCCCTCTTTGCCTGCCTGAACTGTTTCTATCCTTCAGGGCTCAGCTGAGATGTCACCACCTCCAGGAAGCCATCCATATTCCACCCCCCACTGGGTTGGGGATCCTACTCTGTACGCCCACAGTCCTAAGGGTTTTCCCCATGACCACCAGTATGGCCCGGAGATGCCGTGTTGCATCATCCCTCTCTCGTCTCCTTTCAGCCTGCATGTGTCTCGAGGGCAGGCGCTGGGTCTTGTTCACTACACACCTCCTGTGCCTGGCACTGTGCCTGGTATGTGCTTCAGAATCTCTCTGAAGTAAATGCAAAAGCAAGTGGTGTCAAAAGAAACCTTAAAGACAAACCACACACTGGGAGAAGATACTTGCAACACATGTCACCAAGAAAGAATGTGTATCAAGATGATGTAAAGACATATATTGGATTACAGTAAAATTAAGAAATTCTGTTCCTCAGCACCGTTAACACAGTGAAAAGACAACCTACAGAGTGGGAGAAGATATTCACATTACACAAATCTCACAAAGCACCCATCCATGATATATATATTAAAAACCCTCTTACAGCTAGCTCTGAAACAGAAAGACAACCCCATAAAAAAGTGAGCAAAAGAGTCAGAAACAAAAGGACAACCTGATAAAAAGTGAGCAGTGGTCCCCCCCATCTGTGGTTTCACTTTCCTCAGTTTCAGTTACCCGAAGTCAGCTGTGCTCTGAAAATATTAAATGGAAAACTCCAGAAATAAGCAATTGATAAGTTTTAAGTTGCCACCATTCTAACTACCGTAACAACATTTCTCACCACCCTGCTCTGTCCCACACGGATGTGGATCATCCGTTTGTGCAGCACCTCTGTGCCATCTACCATGTTACCTGCCATTAGTCACTCAGCCAGCGAGTTACCCGATCAGCTGTCGTGGTACCGCAGTGCCAGTGTTCAAGGAATCCTTACTTTACTTAATAATATTGTTGTAATTGTTCTGTTTTATTATTGGTTATTGTGGTTAATCTTACTGTGCCTAATTCATAAACTAAACTTTATCACAGGTGTGCATGTACAGGACAAAATATAGTATACACACACACACCCACACACACATATATATACATACATAGTATATGCAGCATTTGGAACTATCCAGTTTCAGGCATCTACTGGGGATCTTGGAACACTTCCCCCGAGAGTAAGGGGGGACCTCGGTAAAGACATTTCACAAAAGAGAAAAGTCTAACAGCTGGGAGACCTATGACAAGATGCTCCACGTCCTTAGTCATTAGGAAAGCCGCAATGAGACAGTACCCCACACCCACCAGCCTGGCTACAGTTAATAAGACTGAGGACACCAAGTGCTGCGAAGACTGGGGACCTACAGGAACTCTCATTCTTTGTTAGAGGGAACACAAAGCACCATTTGGAAAACTGCTTCTACGGAAGCAGAACACGTGCATCTCCTTGGCAAGTCTCCTCCTAGGGACAGACCCACACGGACGCGCATGCGCAGGAGACAGGGGCTGCTGAAGGGCAGTGAAATGAACCAACCACAACCACACAGACAAACGTGGGTCTTGCAGGCGGGTGCGTGGAGGAAGCCAGACACAGAGGACTGGGCGCTGTCTGACTCCGTGTGGACACCGTACGAAGCCCACTCAAGGCAGGGGTTGGGGTGCGGACGCTAATGACTGGGAGAGGGCACGGGGGAGCTTTCTGGGGCTTTCAATCCTCATCTCAGCGGTAGATACTTAGACACATTCACATACACAAGCGCGTATGAATGTAAAACTCAACAAGTGCACAGCCAGGATTAGCACCTTTTATTATACACACGCTATACCTTAATTAAAATTTGAAAATCATAGGCAAAACTAAAAAAAAAACACCTTTTGTATGCATTATTTAATAAGGCCAACAAACAAAAACAGAAGCAGGGCAGGTTACACACAAGACCTGGAGGCAGTCACCCGTGGACGAGGAGGCGGGCCGTGTGGGGAGTTGCAGCTCGCTGACACTATTCTAGCTCCCGGCTTGGGTGGTGAGTGAACATCTGGGTGTTTATTTGTGTACTGTTATAATAAATAAATAGGGCCAGGCATGGACAAGAGTTAAGATGGCTCCATTCTGTGCCCCTGAGGTCCTGGGTGGGCGAGTGGGTGGGGGAACGTGGGGGAACGTGGGTCCCCGAAGCAGCCTCCCCAGCTCCTGGCGCTGCTGGCGTCCTCACTGACCACAGCTTGACTCAGCCTGAGCCTATTAGCCCAGCACCATCTGAGCTCACTAGAGGGGACACACATCCCAAATCAGTTTCCTAAATAATTCAGTTTTACAATTCAGGTTTTATACGTCGGTGGTGGTTCAGAATGTGGTAAGGACTGGGTGGGTGGGTGGCCAGGTGGATGTAGCAAAACGGTGAGTGGCTGGACACTGCGTAGTAACCAGGTGTGGAACAGCCACTCAAAGCTAAATTGAATAGGGCAGGCTGGAGAGTGACGTGGGGGACACATCCTCTCCGTGTGACTGCCTGCAGCACACCCTTTGGTGCCTCCACTGCTGCAGGGAAAAGTGGCAAAATATAGGGCACACAGGGCCACCAGCGTCTTCTCCATCCCAGATCCCACAACTGCTCTCAGACCCTAACCT
The DNA here is from genome assembly GCF_041146395.1 of Eulemur rufifrons. Lineage (NCBI taxonomy): Eukaryota > Metazoa > Chordata > Mammalia > Primates > Lemuridae > Eulemur > Eulemur rufifrons. The sequence continues at coordinate 66,669,380 of NC_091000.1, read as the reverse complement.
CAGTGTTCACCCCTCCATACCTCTGCCCATGCTGTTCCCCCCACCCATCCCTGTCCACCTGGTGAACTTCTATTTACCTGTAACAGCCCATCCTCAGGAACCCACCCAGGCACACCTGCTTTCATCTTCTTGGAGCCCAAGCCCCTCAAACAAACATCTGCCTTAAACCCCAGCCCGTGATTTCTTGCATGAATTCATTTACGTGTCTGTTTCCCAGATCAGCTTGTGCCTGACCCAAAACCAGGGCTGGCTCAATGGCTTTGCAAGAGGAAACGAACAGTTTCAGAAGTGAAGCGGGTGGCTGAGCTCCCTCCACGACTGTGGACTGCTGACTCGAGACAAGCCCCACCCCCTCTATCCTCTCTCCGCTCCCCTGCCCCTCTCCCCAGGCTGCCTGTACAAACCCCATCTGGTTTCTAGCCTGCTTCCTGTCCACCTCTGGGAGGCTGCGCCCTCACTGCCCTGCCCGAGGAGTGCCTGGGGGCTGCCCCAGGACGGGGAGGCCACATCTCAAGTCAGGCAGGGCAGTGGGGTCAGACCCAAGCAGAGGGTCACAGTCAGTGGGGTGGGCAAAAGTCACACCCAGACCAATGACCTAAGGAAGCAGCATATGAACTGGCCATAAGCAGCAGCTGCCAACGCTGGAGTGATGACTCAGGGTACCCGCTACCTTCCAGCTGCTTGGTGTCCTCAGTGCTGTTTGTCATCAGAGGGATGGCCATCGTCTTTTTGGCTGAGCCCAGATGAGGCAGCCAGCTCACTTTCAGGGGTCGAAACAGTGTCCTCAGACACTGGGCTCACACCCAGAAGGTGAGACACACACAGCCCATGAAGCCGTGAAACTAAAATTTCCCATTCCCGTTTCTCACGCACTCTGGGCAAGCACATGTTAAGAGAAACAGAAGGCAGATGGTGTCCACAATTACAGTGGCACCCTTGCGCGCTCTCTGTCCCCACTCCTCCCTCCCTCGCCCCCGAATGTGGGTAAATTAGCACACCTGCACTGCAGTTCCCTGCAATGTATGTCTTTCCCTGGGCCTAGTCAAATGCACAGCCAGTATTTGCTGAACAGCTGCAGAATCATTCCCCAGGGCGCCCGTGTATGTGCCACCTTCCTCATGCAGGCTGCCCTCAGGCTCCTTCTGGGCCAGCTTAGCTAGGCAATTCTCTGGCAGCCCAGGCCCTGCCCTAATGCCCTTCCCTGCCCCTCCAAGAGCCTGGGGCTGGGCTCTGCCTGTAGTACACTCCTGTGTCTGTGCCCTCTCAGGACCACACGGAAGGGTCTCCAGTGGGCCTGGACTTTGCATTTCTATTATGACACCAGGAGCCTGGTGGCCAGGCGCTCTCCAGTTCAAGGCCACACTCCCTCCCTTCTCCTAATGGAATGAGTAATCCATCTGCATCCCAGGGAGGATGGGCCAGCTCTGGAGGCTGCTGCCTTTGCTCCATCAGGAATTCTCTTTCGCAGTTTCACAGAGCTCGGGCAGCAGCTGATGCCCTGCACGGAACCCAGTCCCACACACACTTCCTGGGGCTCCGGCCCTGCCCTCCTGCCTTCTGCCTCATCAGAGTGGAGCAGGGACATTACCCATATGTCATCTACTATCCTGCAGTAGAAGGCTCAGGAGTCTCGGCCCAGCAATGTCACAGGCTCGCTGTGTGACCTCAAGCAGGTCACTTCACCTCTCTGAGCCTCAGACTCCCAGGCCTCAGCCTGGGGAGACAGGGGAGTAGCACAGCCTGGAGAATGAACATCAACCTTGGAGACCGACTCATCGCTCCATCGAACGCCACTCGTGTGGCTTACTTAGGCTGTGTGGCCTTACCTCCCCAGTCCTCAGTTTCCCCATAAGTAAAATGGAGGATGTAATAACACCCCAGGCTGGGAGGATCCACTGAGCTAGCCCACGTATCACATGCCCAGCACATGACAGGTCTTCAATGAAGGGCAGCTACCCTTACCTAGGTGCCCTTCAAGGACCTCCAGTTCTGCCTCCAACCCAGCGTTGCACACATGCTCACTGGAGGAGGATGTTTCACGAAGCTGGCAGGGGTCTGCACCTCCCAGGGCTGCCCAGGGAAGGAGAAACCAATCTCCAAGCTCCCACCCACAGAGGCACCAGCTGCCCGGCCACCGCTTCTTTCCCGGGATACTTGTGTGCAGCGCTCAGGAGGAGGCGACTAATGAGCGTCCGGGTGGCTTAACCCCAGGAGGCCCAGCAACTACTCTAGATTTTTCCAACTTACACTGACAAAGCCAAGCCCCTGGAAACTGCAGGCAGACACATGTCACAGCCCCCAGTGCCCATTAACAACCCAGGCAATTCTGCTGGGATGCTTCCTAACAAGCAGAGAGTCTCTGTAGCAGATCTCTGAGGAGGTGAGTGGGCGTTCAGGCATCCTCAGGACTCATACTGTGTGTTCTCCCTGTTTCCCACCCCCATGGGGACATTTCTAGTGGGAGGAGGGGAAGGAGGCAGGCCCAAGGCCCTGTAAACAAATGCTACCATGTGCAGGGCATGGCCTGCTATGGACTGCAGGGACCACGGCCTGGTCAATGACTCTGAAGGTCTGGAGGGAGGGGAGGAGGCAGTGAGCTTGAGTTGTCACTTTGGCCATGATCCCCTTGCCTGGAGTTCAGGGCACAGCCCTCCCATAAGCCCTCCCTTCCCTGAGGAACAACAGAGAAACTACCTTTCACAGCTCCATGCATGCTGTGTGTGGCACGGGGCCTCACCGCCAGGAGGACGCTGCCCTGCAGGAACTCCATCGGAAGCCCCTGAGGTAAGGACGTGGCCCCTCCATCCTGGCAAGGGCAGCAGAGATGGCAGCGTGCCGGGGCAGCCGTGGGGCATGAGCTGCTGTCCCGTGGAGCACGGTCTCCAGGGAGCAGAGCGGAGTCTCCGGTGGGTGCTGTCCCAGACTGTGCAGCTGGTTCTCTGGACCTCCCAGACGGTGTGCAGCACTTGACCTCCTGGAGCAACTTCTGTGTCTGCTTCCACCAGCAAGAGCAGATTCCGTTGCTTGCAAGTGAGCTCTAGGACTGACACGGGGTTCTACTGCACACCAGCTGGCTGAATGGGGGAGGAGTGAACGGATGGATGACATCTTTCTGCATGGTGAGCCCCAGCGCCTGGCCCAGACTAGGCCCTGGTGCATGTGCGAGGCAGGCAGAATGAGTGAGCGCCTGCTGAATGTAGCCTCTGACGCTGGGTGTGCTTGGCAAAGGCTGGGAGAGGTGACATGCAGATAGTGCAGATTCAGCACCTCATTTGCCACCTGGCAAGTGAAGAGCTGGCGACTGACTCTTCACTTGCCGTCACCTTTCCTTGTGCCAGCAGGACAGGGAGTGTGGCCTCTGTTACCAGAAGATAGTCCCAAAGAAAGGCTCCTGCAGCACACAAGACAGGAACGTGGGGAAAGATAAAGCCCTCAACCTGGGGAATGAAAGAGACTCCAGAGCAAAGCATCAGACAAGGTGCGGAACGGCTGACTCGAGGACCCACCGGGAGGACAGAGCGAGCTCCACGGCTGCCTGATGGAACTGGGAAGGACACACAATTAAATTCGTGCAAATAATCGGCTCAACACCAAAATAACCACTCCAGGCACACACAAAGCAACAGCGTCCACTGTCCAGGTGCTGGACGTGCCCACCGGGGTCAGCCTCAGGCTCCCCTAGAAAAGCAAAGAACTGGAACGGCAAGAGTTTCATGTTAGAAATATTTAAGCCTGAACAGCTTCACGGTCACAAGTAGCCAGACAGAGCACTTTGTGCACCTGAGGGAGTTGGCAAACGCCGCTTTGGTGCCAGGGCCCGGGAGGCAAAGTCGCACAGACAACAAAATACCAAGACCTTATGCAGGGATGTGTGCGTGCGGCTTGGGGAAGGCAGACACACGGCCACTGGTCTCACCCCTGGTACGGGCTGGGCAAAGTGGTGGGACTATTTGATCTGATCCCGTGCAAGCCCCGCATTCCACAACTCTGAGGGCCAGACCAATGTCACACTCCTGAGGAGTGGCCGAGCTGGGACTCAAACCCATTTCTCAAACGTCTCTGGTTGAGAAGGGCCAGGACACTTCAGGCAGGACCTGCTACAGAGCTCACAGAACAAGCATCCTCAAAGCCCCAGAACAAATCAGTCCTGGGGCCTCCAAACCAATTGCTGTCCTCAGCTCTCACAGCCAAAGTCTGCTTTCTTCATGATTCCTGAACACCCCAGACACCGGGTGCAGGGGGTGGTGCCCTCCAGCTGGTAGGGCCACTGCCCCTCAGCTGGGCGGGCTTCAAGAGCTCTGTCCAAGATCTACTGGAAATACCTTTAAGTGAGCGTGCCCTTTGGCCATTCTAGAAATCTATCCAAAGGACATAATCATTGCACAAATGTGAAAAATACTAGCAGTGACCAAATGCTCAGACCAAACCCTCCGCTTCCTGTTGGGTTCCCCGATGGGAGATCAGTGGGCAGGATGGAGAGAGGCTGGGGTATTCATTCTCCAGCCCCCTCTGTCCCTCTGTCCCCAGCCACAGCTCGCTCCTGCAGTCCCTTTGGGTTCCAGTAACTGCTCCCTCCCCTGTCCCATAGGACGGGGTCAGCTCGCTGCTTGTCCAGCCCTGGGTGCTTCAGGTAGGAGGTTAAATACATGATAACATCACACACGCAATATGGGGAATTATGCAGCCATTAAAAAGGTTGCTGGAGAACAATGTCTCCCTAGCCGTATCCCACGCGACCTCCGTGAGAAACTCCTGGACAAGTACACTTAGGACGCGCTGCACAGCAGGGAACAGAAGGCCCTCGGAAGAGGCCATCTGAGCGACCACGTGAAGGGCAGGCTCGCAGAGGGCAGCAGGGCAGGGAGCCAAGCAGAGAGGCTGAAGCACCCAGGGCTGGACAAGCAGCGAGCTGACCCCGTCCTATGGGACAGGGGAGGGAGCAGTTACTGGAACCCAAAGGGACTGCAGGAGCGAGCTGTGGCTGGGGACAGAGGGACAGAGGGGGCTGGAGAATGAATACCCCAGCCTCTCTCCATCCTGCCCACTGATCTCCCATCGGAGAACCCAACAGGAAGCGGAGGGCACTGGAGCTGGTGGGAGGGGCACCTTCTAGGATACAGAGCGTGGAGAGGAGCAGACAGTGCATCCAGACGGACAGATGGAAGGAACACCCCAGACACCCTCTCTCCCCCTCTCTCTTCCCCTTCCAGAATCCAAACGCACATTGGCTAGCACGCTGAGCATACATACTTAACTTCATTTACCACTGCCCCCTCCCAAACCTGCCGACTTTTCCCCTGGTAACTTTAGGTTGCACTGACCTCGGAGAGTTAATGCCGTAGGACACAGTGTGTCAGGAAGTAGGTGAGATGACCATGGTACAAAGCCTCACTGCCAATGGGAGCCCAGTGGTGCTGACAAAGTATTTGTACATGGAGAAAAGCCTGGAAGGAAATTCTCCTCCAACTACAGAAGATGAAAGATGATTTTAATTTTATTCTTAGTGCTTTTTTAAAAAATGTGTCCAACTGAACACAGTGAACATGACTCAGGGTTTCTTGTTTGTTTTGCTTTATAATTCTATGATGTTTAGTAACTTTACTGAATGGTGCAACCACCACCATATATCAGTCTTAAAACATCTCTCCGCAGGGAGATCCCTCATGCCTCTCCACGTACGGTGCATTCCCTGCTTATCCCTCCCCTGGCAACCGCCAATCTACTTCTGTCTCTATGGACTTGCCTGTCCAGACCTTCCCTAAGAAACGGCCTATTGTGGCCGGCTTCTTTCACCTAGCACGTGTTCTGGAGGATATTCGTGACATGGTACGTATCAGTAGTTCGTTCCCTTTTAGGGCTTAGTGGCATTCCATTGTGTAGATGTGGCACATTTTGCCTACCCATTCGCACGGTTTTACAGAATGTTTCCACCTAGAAGCCACCAGGACCTGTTCTCCAGAAAGAGGACAAAGAGAGGGGGAGAGTACTCAGGGCCAGCCCAGAGGAGGGTGCCAAGGAGGTGGCTGTAGAGTGCACAGCCACGGCCGGGCTCGTGAAGAGAGAGCCAAAGGGAAGGGGCTCTGCTCGGGCACAAAGAGGGCATGAAGTGGCCCGGGCTTGGCAGGACAGAGACAACCAGTGTACCTTGACCACCTCGCTGTTTTCCTCCTGCATGTTCAGCAGCAACGGGAGCAGAAGTTTATACAGCTCCCTTTTCATTGTGGCTCCAGGCTTATATTTCACTTCCTGCCCCAGCATGTGGCCCAGGACAGAGGTGGCTGCGATCCTCACCGGCTCCCTCTTCTGCCATGGAGCACAGAATGGAGACGAGGAGGCGGTGGCTTCCCTGGCCCTACCTGGCCTGGCTTCCTCTCGTCCCCACCTCAGTGTGTGTGTCCAGGGTGCACCGGCCGCCCTGCTTCCTCACCATGGAGACCACACTGCCTGTGTCTCTGGGTGATGCTCTTTAGACGCCCGGAGCTGAGAAGTCAGTTCATGCAGGCACGGTGCCAGGTCAACCAACATCCTGGCTTCAGTTCTACCATGGACCATATCTACAGATCCTAACTTTCTTTCCTTCTAAGAATTTAGCTTAAGCATGCCACATTTTTAAAAATGCACACTTTTATCCTAGTTACACTGTGAATAAAACTGTTAAGTCTGTATTAGCTTATTATGAATAATGTTCACAAACAGCTAAGTTCTGTACACTCTCAGGAGTGTATTATATATTAACTGAACAAATATGTCATGAGCATCTATCATGAGCTGGGCACAGTGCCAAATGACAGAGGCAGGGTAGGGCAGGAGAGAGAGTTCCTGAACAGAGGTAGTCTTTTTAACAAGTTGGATGTGCACATTACAGCACAGTGGCTAAACAGACAGATGATTCCTTATCAATCCTTCAGTGGCAGAAACAAAGGGAAAACTATCACATGCACACTAGCTCAAAATGGGCGATTGAGCATCGGTGCAGTCATCCCATGCCTAAGATGGCAGATGACAGGGCCAGGACTGTGTCACCCTCTTCACTCAGAGTTGGCCATTTGAATCAGCCTGGTCGGCCTCTGACTGCACTTCCTCACTAGCTGCCCCATCTTGTGCAAGTCCCTACAGGAATTCAGTTTTCTCACCTGTGAGGTGGGGGTTGGACTCCTAAATAAGTGGTTGTCATGGTTTTTTTTAACCTCAGTACATTTGATACCAATGAAATATGAAATGAAAATGAAAACACATGAAGCCAATAAGGGAGAGACACTGTGATTAGGTGTGGGGGTGAAGCGCGAGAGCAGAATTTGGAAACCTCCCCTAGGACATCCCTGTAGCGTCTTTCACAGGACTCTGTGGTTGGAGGAGGGTCTGGGTGGAGGGGTGAGCGCACGGGCAATTGGAGACGGGGCCACAGGGTCATGACTGCTTGTCAGCAGCAGAGCAGAACCCAGCGACCAGGTCTGAGAACTGTCTCCAACTGGGCAGCACAGGAATGCAACCTGGGCCATGACACCTTGTTCATTTTTTTGTCCTTTTCTTTTCACAAACCCAATGGTGGTGGCCTTCAGTTTTGCTTTGGAGGCAGCGCAGTTGGTAACGCAGTTTGAAGGACTGGTGTCCTATGCACATGACCATCAATGCTGGGACCTTCTGCCAGCTCCAAATCTTTCCACACAGGGGTCATAAACCTGACAAGGTGGAACAACTTCCCCAATGTGGCTGGCACCACTCTGACCCCTGACGCCAGTTTCCCAGGACCCAGCACTCAAACACAGTAGCCTTCCACCCTCCCTCCCCAACCTCCTAGCTCTCTGTTCTCCTGACTCCTCAGCCTGCACGTCTTCCCAGTTGTGTGCACACTGGCCTCTGGTCACTTCCCCCACCCCTGGCAACTGCTTGCTTTCTGTGTCCCAACCCAGTGAAATGGTAAAGACATGCGATGCCTCCTTTCTTCAGCAAATCAGGAGTCTTGTGTAGAAGTACCTCTGCAGCATGGAGGAGGGTAGGAAGATCCTGGCCAGGGCCTTCTATGCCCAGGTGAGAGCTGGGGAGAGCCCAACAGCTGCAGCCATCCTCTTCCTGTAGCTGAGGGACTGCCTGTTTAACAGGATGTTAACTAACTTGTCCCAGGAAGGAGAAAAAGAGAGAATCAGGCCATCTCAAATGGGTTCCCTTCCCTGGCACGTCAACGGACTGGTTCAAGGAGGCCAGGAGAGCTGGGAAGGGGTTAGCAGTTCTAGTCCTCCCAGAATAATGCACAGAACCCAGAATTAGGCTCCAAATTCAAGGCTTACCAGCACTACCCCCAAGCCCTTCCCCACAGCCTGCTCCCCATGTGACCAGATCTGTCACTGCTCTCAGCTGGATGCAGTCCTTGCCTGAGCAGGGGCTGAGGGAGGGCTGGAGTGTTGCACAGGGTCCCCATGACCTTTCCTCCATCTGTGACCATGGTGTGCTGCCCCTCAGCTCCTCTGGCACCGTCAGTGGCACAGGCCCTGAAGCACCACTCTCTGGGCGCTCTAACTCAGTGGATCAAGGATCCCAACCTCATCATGGGGGAAATTGGCCTGCGGGGAATCAGTAACCTGGCCCTGCACCCAGAATAGGTGAGAGTGGGGCAGGGCCCAGTGGGATCCCCTGGGAGTCCCTGAAGCATTTGCTTTTCCTCCTTGGGTCCCTCAGTTGCCCCAGGTTTAGAACATCCCCCACCCTCATCCGAGAACATCACAACATCCCGTATGTGGGCCTCCCTAGGCGTGTCCTCAAGCTGCCTGACCCCTGAGCCTTCATTTCCTTGGCATGCCCAGCCCCTAGGCCTCCCACGTCTGGTCCTCTTAGGCACCGTCTCTGTGCTCTGAGTCCCAGAGTGCTGCTGCATGGGCCCCAGGTGCTGCGTGATCTCTGCCTTCTTCCACACAGTCAAAGGCTCTCAGGAGGCTGATCCCATTCTTATGGGGCTTCCTGAATGCTGAGGTGCGGGTGGCAGTGCAGGCGGGGGGACGGCCTGCAGAACATCACCCACCCTGTCCCTCCCTGTCACTGCCCAGCAGGCACAGCTCACTCAGGGCCAGGCTTGTAAGAAGCATCCAAAGACTGAACAGCCCCACCTCAGCCCTAGGGAACTGAGGGGGCCACCCACATGCAATCTGCTTCCTCTTCTGCTCACTTGACATTAAAAGTGGAAAGGAAACTGACTCTGTATGTTCAGCAGAAGATGATTCCTGCCATACTTTGTCCACACTAACTCCAGACCACCCAAATCCCCTTCTCTCCTATGCCCCTTGCCATATCCCCTGGCTTCCTGTAAAATGAGGCCAGCCCCAGAATCAGGAGAGAGCACAAGCTGGTGACCCTGCCTGGCAGTTTCCTTGATCATACAGTGGGATTGGTCCCTACCCTTTCTCCACCTGCATTCTTAGATCCAAAAGCACCAAAAGGAGGTTAAAGTGCTCCTGTGAGGAGCCAGTGTGGACCCTCTCCTCTTTGCTCCTCCCCCTTATCTGCTTGACACCTGAGGTCAGGCCCTTTGATCCATAACTCAGCCCCCAAGCTCCCAAAACGGGACTTTGTAGGCCCCTCCTCCCTGTACTGACTGCCACCGCCTGGGCGTCCATCTCCACTGTGTCCTCTCTGGAGGGGGTCTTTTCCGGGATGTCTGTGAGCAGCTGCAAGGCATTGAGTGTGGTGTCTCGCTGGGTGCCAAATGCCTCCCACAAGGCCAGAGTGGAGCTGCAAAACCCGGGGACAGCAATGTCATGGGCCCTGGTTATCACACTCCTAGGACAAATCTGATCTCAGGCCCATGAAGAGCAAGTTCTCAGGGACCAGAGGGAATGAGACCAAAGAGAAATTGGCCAGAGCACATGGAGACGAGGCTTGCTTGGGATCACAGAGAAGGTGGGGAAAGAGACAGCACCCTTGCAGAGTGACTTTTAATCTGGGCTTGGAGCCCGGCCCCGGGGGCTTCCTGGGCTACAGCATGTGCCCCTGGGCCAAGGCGGAGGTACCTGTCCCAGGGCAGGGGCTTGCTGAGCAGCATGGGGACCACAGTGCAGGTGTTGCTGCCTGCCAGAGAGCACACGGCCTGCAGGGTCTCCTCCTTTGTGTTGGGCTCCAGATTCGAGTTGAGCCATTCAAGAATGCCCTCCATAATTTCCTCAACCTACAGGGCAGAGCCAGGAGAACTCCCCATAATGCCTTCCGTGCTTCCTTCCCACCCTCCTCCTCTGCCAACTCTGAAACCCAAGGGGTTCCAGTTGCAGTCCTGCCAGTGACAACCTTCTCAAGGCAGAGTTCTGGGGCCCACGATGCCAGACCAGCAGGGGCCACAGAAAAAACTCTAGAAGCTGGCACCAAGGCCACTGTACCAAATGCCTGCCCACAGCCCCACAGCTTGTAGAGGAGTTCCCAGCTTACTCAGGAGGTGCCAGTCCCCGAGGAGGGGAGGCAAGAGCCCTGTAGACACTTCAGGGGCTCCCTTTCCAGTGGGGATCAACTTTCAGTCACTTTCAACCCTCAACACTGCAGGGACAAGTGGTACTGGAGGTGGGGTGCCCCAGGCTCTGTCCTGGCCCTCAAGTCCTTAACACAGAGCCCTGGGAAGGCCACTTCAGTGCAGTGCTTCCAGACACCCTCAGCGCGTCCTTCCGGTTCTGGTCCCCCAGCCAAGGTCACATAAATGAGTGAGAGCAATGGGTGTCAGGGGACTCAGTGAGAGTAGGAGGGTCTGAGAGGGCCAATGCTATAAAAGGGACAGTGGCCACTCAGACAGGTGTTGTTATAGAAGGTGGTGGCACTGCAGGCTTCACTCTTGCCCCCTTCCTCCAACAGCCCTCATTGTTTCCTTCTCATCTCTGAAGCAAAGGCCCCAAGCCCACCCCTCAGAGACTCAGGAGGCTTCTTAGGCCACCCTTTCCCACCTTTCAGAGACCTGGCCTAGCCCAAGGCACCTACTGAGCTAAGCCAGCTTGGAGAGAGTGGGGGCGGGCCGGGGAGGAGGGACATCACCATGAGGAATGCTAAAGGCCCCTAAGGGCCCCCACTTTGCCTTCCTCAGAGCAGAGACAGAACTGGGTACAGGTAGGAAGTTCAGCCAGATGGGGAAGAACTCATTCAAAAGAACTCTTTCCTGAGCAGGTATTTTGTCCCCAGAAGGTAACTGCAGGTGTTTAGAGGCAGGTCCCTCCACGGAAATAAAGTGCTCAGGTAAATTCTAGGCCCTGGCTCTTCTGGGACGGAGCGTGTGAGGAGGTTGGAGGGGAGGGACGAGAGAGGGCTGTGCGAACGCTGTTGCAGCAGGAGGATGCGGTAGAGGTTGTAGACGGCCTCGGTGGACAAGGAGAACACGCCGTCCACTGGGTCCTGGCAGCGCACGGCCAGCATCCTCACCAGATGCCCCAGCCGGGTGAACGGAATTTCCACCTGGGGAGGAGAGCTGGAAGTCACAAGTTAGCCCACCCACTCCTTCAGGCTGGGCTGTCACAGGGGAAAAACGAGGAGGAGGGGACACATGTGCCAGAGACCTGAGCGGTGAGACCAGGTGTGGGAACAGGGAAGGAATCAGGTGAGATGTGGCTGGAAAGCACATACATCAGCACAGCTGACACTAGCCCCCTTCTCTGCCTCTTGACATGTCACTCGTCCTTCAAGCCCAGCTCAAATGAGTGCTCCTCTATGAAGCTTTCCCGGATTCCCTCACTCATGATCACCCGTGTTTCCATACATTCTCCCACCACACTTGGTTTGTGCGTTCATCATGGCATTGAGGGAACTGTCCTGGTCATCTACGTTTCCACTATACCGATTAGCACAGTGCCTGGCCAAGGTGACGGTCCAGTGACTGCTTGGTGGGGTGAATGGAGACCGAAGCACGTGGAATGGAATCGAACTGGTGGACGCACGAAAAGACCAAGTGGAAGACGTGGGGGTGGAGGAGAGGGAGGGGAAAGAAAGGAGAGAACAAGATGGGATGCACAGGAGGAAACAGAGCAGGGGCCAGGGGGCAGAGGGTGAGGCTGAGTGCCAAGCCCAGGTGAGAGTTGTGATGAAGTTGGGGACAAAGGTAGGGGTGAGGGTGACAAGAGGGGGCACCAGGGTGTAGGCTCTGGGGCAGGTGGCCACTCACTTGGAAGTTATTCATTTGTACAGTAAAGCCAAGAACACAGGTAGCACACCACATGGCCTGTTCAAACTCATGGTCCTTCTGGGAACCCAGCCACGTCTCCAGAAGCTGGACTCGGAAGAAGATGAAAGGAGAGGCCCGATTAGCTGGATCCCAGAGGGTAGAAAGGGGACCTTGAGGCTGGCTTCCGCACAGAGTCAGGGCCATACTTCTGAGAGCAGGATTTCTTTGGCCTAGAGGCTCATTTTATGTAGGTCTGTCACATTTTCCCACCCCCAATTTTCCCCTTCTCTAGGTGCTAGAAATCTCTCCACTAGTGCCTCTGTCTTCTGGGTGTAAGCAGTGACTCTCAGATGATATTGACCGTGGCTCACTTCAATGGGTCAACAAACCCCACAGTTCCCCTACCCACCTCTTCCCATTCTTCAGTAAAAAAAAAAAAAAACAACTTGATAATAACAAAAAAGTGTCAACGGTATTCACAAATTCAGTGGTGAGTTATGCACAAGTTTGGTGGAGAAATATAGTTATGGATGGTTCCTATTTGAAACACAATGTGTAAGTGTCTCACCCCTGGACAATTACAGGGCCCTAAATACCACTGATCCAAATACACATCACTTGCTCCATGTCAACCTGTAGCCACTAATCTGACAACGATGCAGGTAAACAAAAGGCAACTTATAACTGAAAATGAAGAATAGCAGCAGATGAAAAAATCCACAACCAATTCCAACTCCAGAGAGTACTGACGCTACACCAGTTAAAAACAAACAAAGAACACCCTTCCTGAAGACAGGAGACCTCCAGTGGGAGCTCTGCAACATGTTCTTATGCCAGACTCTGATGAAATATGCAAGCCAAGACTGTGACTCTATCCGCCATTTTCCATAAAAGGGAACCATATCTTCTTGAAAAAACAGTTGATTCCTGGCCAGGGAAGGAAAGTACACAAAATATTACAGTGGAAAGCAAGGAAGCTCTTGGAGATTCCTAGAGTCATGTTAAAAGGACTCATGAGCCAACTTGAAGAGGCTGCCGCTGACAAAAGATGAGACAACTGAAGCATTAATAAGAACACAAATATTATAAAATTCATTTTAAATTCAAGTGATACAACAGGACTACCTGTGAAGTAACCTTGCTAAAAATTAATTCTGAGTCTGATCAAGCCCCTAGATCTATAGGAAATACTGGGACACAGGAATTTGTTCAATGACCCTAAAAGAATGGAATCAGTGCAACCCACAATGCGGAACATTTACAGAAGAAATGACTTGGTTTCTTCAACAAATATATTTCAGGGAAAAAGTGACAGAAGGGAAATCTCTAGATGAAGAGACTTAAGCAACCAACCAATGGGAATGTGTGCACCTATTCAGGACCTGATTCAAGTGAACAGATTTTTAAAAAATATATATTTGTGGGACCATCAGGCCAAATTAAACATTACCTGAATATTTATGACATTAAGAAATTAAATCAAAGTTACATTTTAAATATAATAATGACAGAACATATATATTTTAATAGATTCTTGTATTTGATAAACATACTAAGATATTTATGGATCAAATGGTACGGAATTTGCTTCAAAATGATTCAGGGGTAAAGAAGTTGGGGGATGTGAGGGGTGTAAGTAAAATAAGACAGGGCAGGACTGACCATTGAAGCCGGATGGTGGCACATGAGGTCACCACTCTGCTCTCTCTGCTTTCTGTCCTGCCTTCTGCTCCATCTTTGTTCCAGTCTTGCCTCCAGCCCAGTCTCTTGCACCCTCGTACTTTTCCTTCTGAGACATTCCTGGTCCCCAGGAACTCCTCCTGAGTCCCCATGAGCCCCACAGGCATCCTGGTTTGTCCTCCTCCCTCCCCACACCCCCATCATGGCCCAAGCAGAGCTGTCCCATGAGAAGAATTAGAAGAATCAAGACTCCACATGGCGCCCCCTCCCCTGCTATCCCATCCTCTTCTCCCACGGACTCTCCCATCACAGGGTCCAGACCTGGGCAGAGGCCGAGTTCCCCTACTGCCACCAGGAGGCTCCTTGAGGGCAGTCTGTGGTCCTCTGATTCATATAACAGTGTATCCATTATCATTCCTGGGCTGCAAGACCCCAGAGCCACTAGGACCGAGGCACACACGTCAGCCAGTTCTCCCTGAGGCTCCTGGAAAGAGAAGGACAGACTGTTCCCAAGCTCATCCCCAAGACAAGTCCCCAGGCTTGTGGGAATCAGCTTTGGTCAGTAAGTGATTCTCTTCTCTCAAGAGGCCAGGAGCTCACTCACCTCCAACCGCACCCATCCAACCTTCACCTTCCTGGTGCTGGAGGGCAAGAGCTTCCTCCAGTGTGCAAGAGGACAAGCAGACAAGGAGGGACAAGGTCTCAGCCTGCAATGTCTCTGGCTTGTGTGTTGGGGACTGGAGGTTGCAGAGCCCAGAGTGTCCCCTGCAGCTGCGAGTGAACCATCAGGAAGGTGGGCAGAAGTTGTAGAAGCAACTTGGGAAAGTCCTGGGAGGTCAGAGGTCTAGGTCACAAGACAACTGTGCCAAGGGAAGGCAGGTAAACTGGAAGAAGGGTACCTCCCACATAATAGTTAACCAAGAAAATAAGACAGCAGATTAGCCCAGTGTCAGGAAAGTAAGTGCAAAAGTGAGTGGCTGGATAGACAGGTAGACGTCATGAACATTCAGTGTAGAGCTGGGCTAGCAGACAGGCGAGTGGATTTAAACAGGCTAGAAAATTGATTGGGATGATTAGTTGAGTCACAGTAACAAAGGTGACTGCCTACGGTATCCCAGAAGGAGGTTTAGGACACAGTCTGAGGACCAGGTCAGATGCTGAGACCAAGCCCAAATCCCTCCCATTGTCCATCTCAGTTCCTCGCCCCTTGGCTCACCCCTTTACTCTGTTACTGTGTCTTCCATCTGCCTAGGTCACATTTCTTGAGGTGTGCTCAGGGGACAAGATACGGCCTCGATCACGCTGTTCAGAAACTTGAGGCACTCATGTCCCAGGTCCCACTTGGTTTCCAGATGTCATCACCCACCAAAAGAGAACTCCTGGCTCAGACCCGGGGTCCTTTCTCTCCTTTCCCCCAGCCTAGAGGCAGGAGCTCCTCATCAGCGTCTGCAGGTCGGTGATGGTGCTATCTGCCACTGTCTGGCACTGTGCACAGGACAGCTTGTCATTTAAGATTTTGACTTGTAGCAACTTGAGGCTTTCTGCATATAACCAAGAGGAGAGAGGGTCCTCAAGAAGAAAGGAAATAATAAAGAGAATGGCAATCTCTGGGAGAGAAAGGAAGAGGAAGAGTGAGTGTACAAAGAGGGTTAAAGCTGGACCAGTGATTGTGGGAGTGGAGAAGTTTTGGGTCACATGAGGGACATGGGAACCAGACCTGGAGCTGTGCATGAACTGGACCAAGTCATGCTGTGCCCACAGGAAACTTTGCTGGGTAGGTGCCCAACCAGCTATGGGGATGGAGGTGTCCTACCGTGGCTGGAGCCAGAAAGATGTCTGCACTGTCCTTACCTCACCAGCTGCTTGCAGTAAACTCATAAAGCTGTGCTTGGGCACATCTGAGACATCAAATTCCAAGTCCCTTTCAGAGGACTCTGAGTCCTCTGAGGAGAATGAGGTACCTATGACTGCTGATATTTCTGTAAGGAATAAAGAGGGAGGTTTCTCTTCGGCTGAAGGTGATTATTTTCTTAGCGTATGTCATCATGGGTGCTGAAAACATGCAAACAAGAAGGCTTAAGAATGAGAAGATGTAAGTTTGGCTCCAGACACAGACTTTGCATCTCCCTACAACACTTCCTTAAGCCATCTGCTTAACTTTTAGGGCCTCTATTTCTTTACGTGTAAAGTAAGTATAATAAAAATTAACATGAGAATCAAAAGAGGTGAGATTATGTGCTCTTAGGTATCAAATTTCAGGATCTCAGCCTGTCCTTTGGATCACATCTTTTCCCTTGAGCTCATAAGTGCCTTTTATCAGTGGTAGAGAATTGTAGGGGTGAGGAGCACTGGTCCACAGGACTATGAAAAATTACTATAAACTACAAATTTATATTACAGTTACATCTTCCCACAATCTTAGTTAACAGGGGTAGTAAAGAAAAAAAAGCATAGCAGGCCAGGTGTGGTCACTCATCCCTGTAATCCTAGCACTCTGGGAGGCCGAGGTGGGCGGATCACTTGACCTCAGGAGTTCAAGACCAACCTGAGTAAGAGCGAGACCCCGTCTCTACTAAAAATAGAAAACTTAGCCAGGCGTTGTGGCACGCACCACAGCCACAGCACTCTGGCCCGGGCTGAGACTCTATGTCTCAAAAACAAACAAACAAACAAACAAACAAACAAAAAAAACAAATTAATTTAGGCCAGGATCAGTTTACTACCAGCAAGGATTGTTTATTTATTTAAATGTTCTGATTTATCCTCATTAAAGACTTTATTTAACTTCCCCATGTCTTATGGAATGGACTGTGTCTCCCCAAATTCATGTGTTGAAGGCCTAACCCCCAATGTGACTCTATTTGGAGATAAGGAGGCAGTTAAGGTTAAAGGAGGTCATAGGGATGTGGTCACAATTCAACAGAACTGATGGCTTTATAAGGGGGAGAAAGAGAGAGAGAGATCTTGGTCCACCATGGGAGGACACAGATAGATGGTGGCTGCCTGCAAGCCAGAAAGAGGCGTCACCAGGAACCACACCTGCCTGTACATTGATCTCAGACTTCTCAGCCTCTGGGGCTGCAAGAAAATAAATTTGTCTAAGCCGCCTCGTCTATGGTGTGCTGTTATGACAGTCCCAGCAGACTGAGGCAACTGTCTTCTAGGTATTACAACACGGCTATGCTCCTAAAATGCTTCACTTCACACCTGGAAAACACACAGCCCCAAGAGAACAGCTTTTCTGCACCTGCTGCTAACCCAACCTCACATCATACTGCAGTGCTGCCAGGCTCCTGCAGCCCGGGGACAGCCTGGCCCGTAAGAGCCATATTCTCATCTTCCTCTCTCCTGTCTCCCCTCCCATCTCCATCCTCTGAGCTCTCACTTTGTGTAGGACCCAATCAGCTATTTATTAGTATTTCTGTCCACTCCTATGACACTTCCGCCAGCAATCTGGCCAACTTCATTCACCCCAGTCCTCTTTACAGGACCCTGCTCTGCCCTGATTCCCAGTTCTGAGGACGAGTACAGCTGCAGACTCTTAACAGGATGGGCTGGGGTCAGATTGCCTAGATGGGTTCCCAGCTGCGTCCTTGCTAGGTTAGCGTCTGGCAGCCTCAGTTGCCACATCTGTAAGATGGACGTGGGTAATAGCGCTCACCAAAGTGCTCTAGACAAGATGAGTGATAGTGTCCCCCAAACTTTGTAGAAATCACCAGAGAAGGTAAGCTTTGACAGCGCTTGGCCGAGCCGAGCCAGAGTAAGAACTGACAGGTAAAACCTTTATAAGGAACTCGTATGAGCCGGTGACAGTTCAACCACAGGCGGCGCGTTCCTTGAGCTGCTGTTTCTTCTCTCATTGGCCTCCGGGCTGTCAATCAGACACTGCAGTGCCTGACCGTTTTTTCCACCCTGATTCGCCCTGCCCCCTCGCAAATAGGGTCCCTGTGAGCGCAGCCCCCTAGCCTACCGCGATGCCACGCCCCAGGCCGCAGAGCGCGTTCGGAGACCCAGCCTGGCTGTCAGGGCCGTCCCTACTCCTCTGCAGACTCTTTCCACTCCCAGGGAGCTCCGCGCCATGGAGGCGCAGGTAAAGGCCGATAGATCCTGGAGATGTAGCTCTGGGATAGTCACGTTTCCACACCTTTCCAGGACAACTGCCCAGGGGGACCTCGGGCGGCGGATGGGGCAAGGCCCCAGGTGAGCCGACCCGGGATCCCCGGCCTATCCCGTTAACCCCGCCGCTGGGTGGGAGCACGTGAGCCGGGCTCTGGGTGGCACCCGGGCGCTGTCACCACCTTCGCCGAGGCAGTCGTATTTAGAAGCTGCCACTGGGCCGCGGCCAGGCGCCTTGGCTGGGCGGTCCACCTGGCCTCCCTCCTCCTCCTCCTTTTCTTCCTGCGCAGCCCCCTCCCCTTTATCCACCCAGGACTAGAGGAAGGCACTTCCCCCACCCCGGGCGCCACCCCTCCTCAAGCGCGCACACACTCTAACCACTTGAATCCTGGGGCGGGAACTAGAACACCTCTACCCGGGCAGGTGCGCATGGCGCAGGACGCAGGAGCCAGCGGCCGGTCCCCCTCCGACTGTCCGGTGCTGCTGCCGCCTGCTCCCGCCACCCGTGGAGGCTGAGTGCCACCCACTGCTCTGTCCCTTGCTTGTGCTTGGAGCCTGACCCTATCCCGCTGGAATCTCCTTATCCTCTCTTTACTTTCCGACTGCCCAAGGCACTTTCGCTCCTCCGCCCCCTCTTTCTCTTGCTCTGCAGGTCGGGGTAGGGGAAGAGGAGGAGGAATTCTTTCTCCGCCTAACATTTCAAGGGACACACACAATTCACTACAAGTCTCTTCCCTTTCCAAGCCGCCTCCCAAGTGCTCCCGGCGCCCGCAACTCCTGATCCCAAACCAAGAGAAGAGCCTCTCCAACCTCAAGCCCTCTTCCTCGTCCTTTGCTTCCCTCTTCGTCCTCCCCTCTTCTCTCTTTTTGGCAGCCGCTGGACGTCCCGGGTTGACTGTGGCGGTGGCGGCGGCGGCAGCCTAAGCCACAGCAGCCCTCGCAGCGCCAGCTCCAGCTCACCCAGCCTGCTTCTCCAGCCGTCACCTGATCTCCGGAAAGGAGCTGAGCGATTCGGGCAGTTGAGGCGAAGCGGCTGCAGCGGTGCTAGAGGCGGAGGCGGAGGCGGAGGTGGAGGCGGCGGCGGGAGGCAAGATGAGAGATGAGCGCAAGCGACGAAGGCGCCCGGCAGCCGTCTGCTCCAGCCCAGGGACAACCTACCGTCCCGGCGCCTCAGAAGAGGAAGAGGCAGCGGACGCGGAAAGCAGCAGCAAGTCCGTATGCGGGCCGGTGGGGACACCAGCGCAGCCCGGTTCCCTGCCAGGGCCCCGCGACGCGCCTGGCGACCAGAGCGCGGGAGCCCAGTCCCTGCGGCCGCTGCAGGCTGCCTGCTGGCGGCTGGGGGACTGGCGGCGTTGTCCCCGCACGACTGCGCCGCGGATCCCCGGGGTGCCAGTATTCCTTGGGGGAGGCGGCGAGTCGGGGTGGGCGGCCGCGGGAACGCGGAAGGTGGCGTTAGGTGAAGCGCTTCGCTGGACTTTTCGCCATTGTGCGCAGCCCTGAGTGGCGCGGTGTGGCTTGCTGACGGGAAGCGGCCGGGGTCGGACAAACCAGGACTCGCCTGTGCTTTCCTAGACGCTTTTGCAGTTGCCCGGGGAGAAGGAGGTGCCGGGGACCTGGGCGCTGTGGCGGATCAAGGCTGAAGGGGCTAGAGTCCTGGGGACCGAAGCTCTTTCTCCCGCCTCCTCCGGCGCGGACCGCTCGGGCTCCGGCTCCCGCTCGCGTGGCGGCTGCACTGTGCAAACTCCGCGCCTGCCGGCGGCGGCCGCAGCTCCGCGCCCAGTTGCCCCGGCGGCTCCGTGGGGCATCGGGCGGCGGACCGCGGCGACGAGGGGAGCGAGAGGTGTCGCGGCACCGGGGACCGGCCCCGGCGGAGGCGCCAGGCGATAATGGGCAGCGCCAGCCCCGCCCGCCGCGCCCCCTGGGCTGAGCCCCGCGCCGCCGCACAGCGCCCCGCAGCCCGCTCGTCTGAGGTGCGGCCGGCGTTCCGGCGTTCGGCAGGGGCAGTGGCGGGCGCGGCCGAGTCCCCCGGCAAGACGGCCGAGTACCTGCAGGAGCTGACCCGGATCGTCGCGGGGCATCAGGGAGCTGGAGCCGCTAGAACGCCGACCTGCTGGAGCGCACCGGTGACACCTGGTCATGTGCGCCGGCTCGCAGCCACTGGGCGCTGTCCTGGAGCCTGGCGGCCGAGAGAGGTAAGCGGGGACCCGGGGCGGCGGGCGAGTCAGGGGCTTGGGAACTTCTTGGGGACCCCCGCTTCTCTCGGGGCTCGCTGGGGAGACGCGCAGAGGCAGGAGTGCCCGGGCCAGCCAGGAGGCCACTGGGCTCACCCGGGAAACCTCCAGCGGGGTCGTGGCCCCGACCTGGAGCTCGGGATCCGGGGGGACTGGGATCCCCAAGAAAGGGAGCTCCAGGACGCTGCCGAGCGCTCCCGCCGGCCCGCTGTCCAGACGGCGCGGGACTCTGTGACGCCTGGGGCTCAGATGTTGCCTTGGGTGGGGAGCGGTCCGGGAAGGAACTGACGGGTGCTCTGGGCAGCAGGGCAGACTCCTGACCCGAGACCCTCAGAGCCGGCGGGGAGCGGTTCAGCAGACGCAGATCCCGCCCTCCAGCAGGCCTGGGTCAATCGCCTTCGCGGTGCTCCCAGAATAGACTCCGCACCTTGTGTAGCCCGGGATCTGTTGAGTCCTCCTCCTCCTGGACACCTCCGTCTCTTCCTTCAAGGCTCAGCATTAATTCCCGGGATCGCCCCGGCTATCTGGGACTCAGGATTAAACGGGGGGACAAGGGGAGAGGCGGGACAGCCCAGCGGTCCTGCATCCCTGCGGCCTTGAGAGCTCGAGGCTCTCGGTTGAGTTTCCGTTCGGCTCCCGCGGGTCCTGGGGCCGAAACCCTGCTCGTGCCTCTCCTGGTGAAGTGCAGGAGCCCACCTGCGAGGGGGCTCAGGAGGCCCCAGGTGATGCTGGGGTGGAGTTCCTGCCTGCTCTGTGCCCTCTGCCTACCCCTTTGTCCCTCTGCCTTCAGGACTGCCTGGGGCACGCTATGGTTTGGACTGGGGCAGACTAGAAAATGTATGTGTGTTGGGGGAGTGGGGGTGGTGGCAGTTTCAGGACAGTCTTCCTGGGAGTGGGGGCAGAAGTGATGGGGGAGCAGTTAGCTCTGGCTCCAGCATGGGGTCTGGCTCCTGATTCCCAGGAGCCTGAGTGCAGCCAAGGGAGACCTGGTGTTTCCCCCACCCCAGGTGGGGCTGTCCCCGGGGGCTGTGACCATGGGACAGAGGGCCCTGCCTCTCACCCTGCTTGGAGGGCAGTGGCCCTGAGCAGTGCCAGAGTGGTTGCTGTGCTCTTTGGAGGAGGAGAGTTGTGTGGCTGGGGTCAGGGTGTAGGGGAGCCTCTAGGCTCTGTATGGGCTCCTGCTTTCTGTGAATCCTGGAGGGAGGAGCAAGGTGTGTGGATGCTCCTAACAGCTGTCACTGAGACACAGACTCAGCTTGCTACCTCTCTGAGCCTCCTGGCAGCACAGACTATTTTTATTGTAGTACAAGACATATAACATAAAAGTTACTGTCATAAGCATTTTTAAGTGCACACTTCAGTGGCATTAGTCCATTCACATTGTCACTCATCATCACCACCATCCATCTCCAGAACTCTTGTTCATTTTCCCCAAACAAAACTCTGTCCCCATTAAACATTAACCCCCCACTCCCCACACTCATCATTTGGCATCTGTCTCTATGGATCTGATCACTCCAGGACCCAATATAAGCACCCGAGGGCTGGGGAGTCTGGGGCTGCTGTTCAGCCCTGCCTTTTGGGGGTTGCAGGGGCCCCGGGCCTTTCCCTAAAAACACGTTTGATGTCTTTCCCAGGTGTCACTCTGGCTCCCGTCGCAGTTCAACTTTGCCATGAACATGCTCAGCCCGGTGAAAGGCCCGACTGGACTGAGGGTGGTGCTCAAGGCTCTGGACCCCACGGCTGGGCAGCTGCGTGGCCTCGCCAAGAACCTCTCTGACCAGATCCAGATCCAGGTAAGGGCAGGTGCACAGAGGCTGTTTGGGAGCAGGAGAACAAGTGCCAACAGCCCTGTGGTCACACTGGGACTGGGCCAGGTCTGGGTGCTGGGAGATCTGGCCCTAACGAGCTCTCAGTCTGCTGGGGGTGGCAGACAAACTCATCGCAGTGTGGTGGGCGTCGGGGTGCATAAGGTGTTTTGGGAGCCCAGAGGTGGGTCTGACCTGATCAAAGGATCGCAGAGGAGTGATGCCTCAGGATGGGAGGAGTTGACTGGCAGGCCAGGGGGAAGGAATGGCCTATGCAAAAGCTTAGAGGCCCTGGAAATAACTTGATGTGTTCCACAAATAGCAAACGATTCTGAGGTCCAGGTCTGGGCTGTGCCTTCATGGTCGGAGAGGCTGGAGCTCATTCTGTCTGAGCTGGGCCATTGATTTACTTATGTGTTTATTTAACAGACATCCACAGAGCACTTAACAGAGGCTGACCCCTTTCACACTGTCCAAAATTGACTTGTGGGGTCCTCAGGTGAAGCCTGAGGATACCACCTGCTGATACACCTAAGGCACAGGGGAGGGTCAAGGTCACAGGGTGAGTGGGGGCTGTGCCCTGCCTCTAGTCAGAAAACTGAGCCACAGGTGGGAGGGGACCTGTGCAGAGCCCCTGGGGTCTGGTGGTTCTCCCACCCAGGGCCCAGCCCAATGTCTTTCTCCAGCCTGTCCCTGTCACCTAAGAGATGGGGCTTGGGCGAGTGAGTCCCTGCCCCTCTGGACCCCTGCATAAAATGGAGAGTTGGCAAGTTGGCTCCGAAGAGCATTTTTATCTTCAAGGGCCTCTTGTGCTAATCTGGGACTGTATAACCCATGGGTCCTGCTAAGCTGCAAAGAAAGACTAAACGTGCCCTAAATGACCTGAGAAAAGAAAAGATTTCAAGTCCCCTCCAAGAAGGAAAAACCGTTTCAAACCCAACCACATGTCCAGTGAGGACCAAAGAAGTATATGTTCAAAGAAACATGGATTTGCCAAACCCCTAACCCTGCCCGCAGGTGTGCACATGTGTACACACACACACACGTGTGCACACACACACATGCACTCACACGCATCCATGCACTCATACAAATACATGTTCTTCCTAGTTAAAAATAACACAAAGTAAGTTGTGGAGCATACCATGCAAATAAAGACAGGGCTTTGCAACTTCCAAATTCTGTGACCTCCGCTGGGCCACTTAACAGCTCTGTGTCTCAGTTTCCCTACCTGACAGCAGATTGAATTTGAATATATCAGGAACTAGAGAAGCTGCATCCAGCCCACAGATATATTTTATTTGGCTCACTCAGGCCTTTGAATCAACTTTTATTTGTTGCCAACATTTAAAAGTATGAAGATTCTATCTGCCTATCTAATAGGCAGCTACTCCTGGAGGTGTGGCATTTGCCCCAGGGCAAAATCAGCAGGAGATGAGAAGCAGCCTCCACTTTATTTAGAGCTGTGCTCCTCATTTTGCCACAGGCCCCACCACACCCTGTTGTCTCCCTGACAGCAATGTCGAATATTAGTTGCCATTTACCATGGTGCTTGCACTATTGCTTCACTGATAGTTAACAGGAAAGTGGGAAATAGCTTATAACTTTGCCTCCATCTAAAGAGAGAGGACAAAAAATACATGTTTAAGAAAAATAGGAGGAAACCTATTGTGAATGTGCTTGCTGTGTAGTAAGTGCCTCTGAGTCAAAGTGAGTGAGGCTGCTTCGCTCTCAAAGTGATACGCTGGCAGAAGGTGATATCTGAGCCCACCGTGCCTCACCTGACACCAAAACCCTCCCTAGCTCCCAAGGGCTGTCTCTCAGTCACTGTTCAGGAAGCGCTGCCCCTCGCATCATGTCACATGAATCTGTCACCTCTTTGAAACAGGCCTAGCAAGGATTATTGGTTGTGTTTTCATTTTGTTTTGTTTTTTGAGACACGGTCTCACTCTGTTGCGTGGGCTAGAGAGCAGTGGCATCATCATAGCTCACTGCAACCTCAAACTCCTGGTCTCCAACGATCCTCCTGCTTCAGCCTTCCAAGCAGGTGGGACTACAGGCGTGCATCACCATGTCCACCTAATTTTTGAATTTTTTTTGTAGGGGAGTGGGGGGTCTCACTATATTGTCCAGACTGGTTTTGAACTCCTGGCCTCACTTGATCCTCCTGCCTTGGCCTCCCAAAGCACTGGGACCACAGGTGTTAGCCATGGCACCTGGCCAGGATTGTTTTAGACCCATCTTGCAGATGAAGAAATCCAGGCTGCAGTAGACAGTCAGAACACAGAGGCGTTGGGAGGGAGGGGAGACAGGCTGGCTTCCTCTTGGAAAATCACCTGTCAGTTCAGATGACACTGGACACTGGCCCAGGGCTCAGGCCCTTAGAGGAGTCCTCCTTACTTACCAGAAGCCAGTGAGGAGCTCTGGGCACAGCTTTACCTGCCGAGCACGTGACTGCCCCTGAGCCAGGCTGGGAGGCCACAGCAGCCAGCAGCCCTAGGAGCCTAGAAAAGTGGGTTTGAGGGTGAGCTCATCAGGAGCCTCGCAGAGAAGGGGTTTGGAGTTCCCAGGAAAGTGCTGCCACCGTGGGCCCCGGGAGCCACTGAGGGCCTCAGAGCAGATGGGAGTGACGGGCTCAGATGTGATGTTATGAGTTTTAACATTGGCTGCACTGAGGTCACTGACACAGCCCTGCGTGTGGTCCGTGTGGATCCTGCAAGAGTGTGATGAGACAGAGGGAGCCAGGTAGGGCCAAGGCGGTGGGAGGGGCTGTTCTGAGACGGTGGCAGTGAGGAGCAGGGTATCTCTTTGAGAGAAAGGAGAGTGTAGGTGGCACCTTCCCCAGGCCCAGTCCTGGCAGAGCGACACCTGGGCGAGGCCCTGGGCGCTGTAGTTCTGCGTGCTGCCCCAAGCACAGGGCCTGGCAGGTGAGGCTCTCTCTAACTGGGAATGGGGGCAGAGGCCTGCGTTAGGCTCCGTGCAGCAGCTCCCATCGCAGTGCACAGAGGTGAGCCCGCCTGCCTTTGTCATCACTCCTGTGGCCTCTTGTGAAGGTCAGCCCTTCCCCTCATGTCACCAGCCACCTGGCAGGTGAAGAGGCTCCCTTCCTCTTCTCTGCTCCCCAGGCTCTGGCTGCTAGGGGAGAAGCAGACACCTGGCCTGGACGGGACTGCAGCGCACACAAGAACTGAAACCTGCCCTCTTTTCCAGGCGTTTGACAAGCTGCTGCTGCTCAACCCTGGAATAGAAGCAGAACAAATCTTAATGGCACCCAGCTCATTTAGGAAGCTCCACACAGACAGTTGGGTGGCTCAGCTCTCGCGCTCAGCAAGGCTGTGACGCTGCGCTTGCGTCCAGTGACGCACAAGCTGGGGGGTCTAACGGGAGCTGTTGTTGGTGATGTGCTTGGAGAGGGGGCAGCCTCTGCGTCCTTCTCTTTGCTGGGGACTCCTCAGCTCCTCTACATTCCTCCAACCTGTGGGTGCCTTTTTCCTCTCTGTAGCCTAGAAATGTTTTCATGCTAGCTACTGAATTCAGTATTTAAAAGGGGCAAAAGGACCAACTTGGAAGTGTTAAATTTTCCAAACACCCCAGTGTTTCTAACTTTTGCCCCTGAAAGTTTAGTCCACGAGCCAGCCGTGTCAGCATCACCCGGGAGGATGGAAGTGCCGCTCTCAGGCCCCAGCCCAGGCCTGCCCAGGGAGCAGCTGCGCTCTGACAAGATCCCCGGGGATGGGGATGCCCGGTACCGACTGGGAAGCGCTGTGTTAAAGCACATCTGCAAACATGTTCCTACAGTGGATTCAAAGGGGATGCCTTTCGTAAGGACGACTTGCATTTAATGGCAGTTGCATCGTGGAGGGCTATAGAGGCCACAGGAGCTCTTACACGTTGCATCACACACACACACACACACACACACGCACACACAGAGGTCGTTCAACCAAAACTAACTAAGTGCCAGGCTTGGTGCCGGGCTCCGGGAACACAGAGGTGAGGGACACGGGGTGCCCTGCAGTAGGGGAGTGTGAGAAGCGCTGCAAGAGAGCAAGGTGTGGTGTTTAAGCCAGAGCCCAGAGAAGGGTGCTCCCGTGAGGATGTAGAGGGGAACGTTCCAGACGGAGCAGCCGGAATCAGAGGTCTGAAGGCTGGAGAGCGGCTCCACGGGCTAAGCAGAGGGGGTTGGTGGGGGTAGAAAGTCGAGGCGGCGGCAATACCGCTTGCTTAAAATTATCCAGAGAGGGTCTACAGGGCTTGGCCAGAGAGAGAGGTGAGGGAGGCCGGCCCTGGGAGCTGGAGGCCTTTCCTCCCTGTGTTTCTCTATGATGCTCATGAATATGTAAAAGGCTATTAACATACTGCATGATTTGTCTCCCACCCAGTGCCCAGCAGCAGTGGTTCACAGCCCCTTTCCTAGCGAGTGGCCCATTCTTACCCTACTGAGCTCCCTTTCCATGCCTGAGGACACCGGGTCCCAGAGAGGGGACATGATGTGCACGCTGCCGTTGGCACGGAGTGTTGGGCCTGGCCTTGGCCTCCGTCTGACGCAAACCCCGTCCTCTCTCCGGTACCCCGTCCTCTCTCCCGTACCCCTGGCTGCCTCGATTCAGGAAAGGGAAAACAATGTGCCACAGAAACAGCCTTTGACAACAAAGGTGCCACGTCACTGAGGAAAGAAACTCCACCCTCATGGTCCCTCCTTCCCTGCTGGGTGACCCGCAGCAGGTGCTTGTTTCGGAAGCATGAGAAGCCTCCCTGTCCTGGGACCGGTGGTTTTCTGAATTACTTTTCCTTCCCTGGGTGAGTGACGAGGCTGCAGAGAGCTGACGGCACGTGGTCCTGGGGCACCGCGGGCCGAGACTGGGCTTTCCTCTCCTCCCAGGAGCTACGGGGAACCACAGACTGCTGGGTCTCCCGGCATTGTACCTGACCTTTGCCACCGCCGTGTGTAAAACACAGGCTTGTGCTATTTTCTGTAGGGGTGGTGCAGCCTCTCTGAGCTACTGGGTCCTGGATGGGCCCAAGAAGCTTCCTGTCCAGCACATTGGTGACAAGGGCCTCCTGGTGGCAGGGTCTGTGATGGGGACGTCCACTGAAGTGACTGCAAAGAGCCTTTTGGGGCAACCAAACCATCATTGTTGCTGTAAAGTTTGGGTCGTGTTTTCCCCATTTTTGGAGGAATAAAAACAATGGCACTGAGGTAACACTTCCTTCCTCTCTCATGTAAACATGAATATATTCACCTTCCAGCTGAAAAATTGTAGATAGGAATTTATTTAAGAACAACTCGGGGGCAAAGATCTTGGATAAAAATCCACAGCATCTTTTGGCCCACAGATGCGAAGATCTTCGGAGATTACTGATTCCAAGTCCCTTGTTTTATGGATGGGGAAACTGAGGCCCAGTGAGACCCATCATTGGCCTAAGGTCACAGAGCTGAGATTGGCACCACAGCGTCCTGACCTCTGTGCCCGTGCTCTGCCCGCCGTGCCTGGCCACTGACGTCATCACCACGATCGGGAGCCCCTGCTCTGGGCCAGCCCCGCGCCTGGAACACTGCCAGTTCTGAGGAGCAGACAGAGGCACCCTGTGACGTGGCCATAAGGCGGTGCTGTCCCGGAGGGAGCCTCTGAGGGTGGGCGGGGAGGGAATGGCACGGGCAGAAGTGTGTGAGGTTCAGGAGCAGAGCCTGGGGTGGGGGTGGGGGCTGGAACAGAGGGTGTGGGGAAGTGGGGTCTGGCTTTGCGATTAGATCGTGAAATGCACGGGATTCCAGGCAGTTGGGTACAGGTTAAGAGTGTGGGCTCTAAAGCCAGGCTATCTGGGTCAAATCCCAGCTCAGCCACCAGGAGTCTGTGTGACCTTGGGCAATGTTAATGAACCTCTCTGTGCCTCTGTTTCCTTGCCTATAAAATGGAGATAATAGTGTTGTAAAGATTAAATGAGTTAATATTTGTGAAGCACTTAGAATGGTACTTTGCACATACCAAATGCTCAATAGATATTATCTGCTTTTGTTGCCATTTCATAGTAAAGAGGTTGAAGCTTATGCTAGACTTCCTGGATTTTATTTTTAAAGAAAGAGTGACATACATGAGGGGTGTATTTGGAAAGTTTGCCCAACACCAGGTGGAATTTGAGGGAAAGGGGGTCATTGCAGGGGAACCAGCCAGCAGACTGAGGACAGGACCTGGCTAGGACCATCTGGAAGTGGGGCTTGAGGGGAGGAAGGGCTGGGGTGACCAGGCTGATGATGGTCTTCGCTGTGGCATGGAGCACAGAGGTGGGGGCTGGCATGGGGAAAGGAGGTGAGCAGTCTGGGCCCGGGCAGTTAGAAGTGGCTGTAGCCTCTCCAGGTGAGGCTGGTGGGCCCACCAGTCAGGGGTGTTTGGAGCTCTCTGATGAAAGCCGAGGGCGGGGGAGGGGGACCCAGGTTGGAGCCTCCAGCCCAGAGATGGCCTTTGGAGCCCTAGGTGAGGGGGGAGCACCCAGGCGTGAGCAGGGCAGGAGAGGGTGGGGGAAGGCCTTGGGCCACTGCTTGGAGGGGAGGAGGAGCTGGGAGAAGACTGCAGCTGGCAGTCAGGAGGAGAAAGGACACCCCGGGACATGAGAGCCAGGGCTGGGCAGGGGAGTGGGGTGCAGCCTCAGGTAAGTCCCTGGGGACAGACGGTGGTAACCCATGTGAGGGGGTGGTGCTTTGGCAGCAGGAGCCCTGGGGCAGTTGGGAGGTGATGGAGGCCCGGTCACCTAAGGCTCTGTGTCTGCCACAGCCCTGGGAGCTGTGGGGGCTCCAGGAGCAGTGAGCCCCCAACCCTGCTCTCCAGGAGTTCACATCCTGGTAGAAACCAGACCCATGGGCAGCAGGGAGTGCTGGTGCCTGCTGAGAGGGTGGTGGCCTTCCTGCTGGAGGAGGTGGCCTTGGCCTGGAAGGCAGATGCCACTGGGCTTTGCAGAGGAGGCTGGGGGGATGCGGCAGAGGGGGCACAGGGAGGCCTGCAGCCTGGGGAGGTTTGGGGGTGGGCCGGGTGACCCGCTGGGGGAAATCTGGGCAGGCTGGTCCTGGGGGCCCTCACTACCTGGGCTGTGTGAGTTCACATTTTGGTTATGTGGACTCGTTCTGATCAAATGACAATAAAGCAAAACGGATCCTTCTCTTTTTGCTGTGAGATTAATTAACCAAATTCATTAACAAAGAAGAGATGGTGACTGTCACAGAAGCAAAAATCCACAAAATCCGCAGCCCACCCAGCCAAATGAATGAATTCAGCTCCCTGGTCTGCTGCTGGGAGAAGCAGCTCGTTCAGTGTGAGAACACCGGGCAGCGAAGTCTGACCCGCCTGGGCTCGAACCCAGTTCTGCCAGGTTCCAGCAAGGCATTTGGGCTTTGAGCCTCAGTGTTCTCACCTGCGAAATGGGTAACACCAGGCCCTGGCACACACTGGGTGCTCAGTCATCTGCGTTGACTCCCTCCCCAGGTAGCGGTTGGTCCACCCCATGCAGCCCAGCCTCCAGGAGGCCACAGGCTCCAAAGTGATTGTCGCTGTGGGAGACAGAAGCTCTAACCTGCCAGGTACAGAATGAGGGGGCTCGAGTGGTCTTTAAGAGAACCTTGCAAGGCTCCAGGGAGCAGGGAGGTGGCTTCTTGTGCCCTTCTTAGGGGGTTTAATCAGCTTTTCTGGCTCATAGCGAAACCAACTCCAGTGAGAGCATAACCCACCTCCTCTACACCGTTCAGCCTTTTAGAAAACTGTGTCCTCTACAAGCCCAGCCAGGGAAAGGAATCATCATAAAAGAGCCCAGGTCCTGAAATGGCCTATTTCTGAACTGAAAATGCAATTTCAGTCCTAGGGGACCAGAGCAAAGAAAGCCACAGTTTACCACCATTAATCCCAGAAACCAATGACTTAGCAGGACTAGTTACATTGAACCCCATCCCCTGCCCGTGACAGCCCTGGACAGCAGCTGCCAGAAATAAAATAGGCCAATACAGGCTGTTTTTCTAAAACCACTTACCTGATAGAATTCTCGTTCTGATGCGTGGGGCAGCTTTATGGTTTCGTGGTAACCTGTCCTTTCCTGCCTCAGCGCAAGGGGACAGCACTGCGCTGTTGCTGACATGACACTCACTGTATCAGTGGGGAACCGGTGCCCTCCTAGTGTGCAGAGTCAAGGTGCCTTCGTCCCCTGCTGACAGGGACAGGAGACACGCACCAGTGGGCCTGGCCTGGCCTGTCTGCCGTGCCCTGGATGCGCGCTCTAGAACAGGTGCTGAAATTCTGATCTGAAACTCCCCGTGATTCAGAACGACCCCCTCCTCTGTATGATTTATCCTTGGCCTTCATCAACTGTGGCTCCATGTCCAAGCTCTGGGCAGCCCTGCGTGGAAGGCACGTGGGCACAGGTAGATTTTTGGACTGCTTTCATTCTGGGGTTTTGGGTCTCATGGGCCTGGGCGTGATGGCCGGCAGGCCTGGCCACCCTTTCATTCCCTCCTCCTCTCTAGGTGAGTGTTCCCGGCCCAGATGGGAGCCATCGAGACCTTCCACGCAGAGTCCCTCCTTGGCTGGCAGCGGCAGTCCCAGCCAGCCGTCTCTGATTTCCCGGCACGTGACGTTTCCACCATGGAGCCCGGCTTTGACGCTGCTCGGGGTAAGGTTGCCAGGATTGGAAAGTGCCTGGCAGACAGTCTTTTTCTCACGGGCATCTCGGGTCTGCTCCGCGATCAGCTCACAGCGGCATCTGTCCATAGCAGCAGAGGTGGTTGAGAGCCTGGCCCGGGGATTGACACCAGGAGGGGTTGGCCGTCCTGAGCTGGGTCATGGCTGTCCTCAGCACCCCCTACACCCATGGGAAAGGATGCAGAGTTCAGAGTGAAAAGCCTGGGTCAGAGTCCTCGTCCGCTGTTCCTGCTGTTCTGCCTGTGGGCGTGGAGGCTGCGACCCTCCAAGCCTCCTCTCGTGAACTGCGGATGAGGGGGCCTTGCCTGCCTGCGTGGAGCAAGTGAGAGGTCACCAGAGTGTCCTTAGTAAACAGTCAAGGGCTGTCCCGCGGGCCGGAGCGTAACTGCTGCGCGGCCGGGAGACCAGTGCGGTGGAGCTGAGGCCGCACCATGGGCGGTGGTCAGCGTCCAGGGGATGTGTCCTGTGGGCACACTCAGTGCTGGGCCCGAGCTCGGGGCCTGGCACACAGTGGGCCCTCAGTTGGTGGTCCTGCTGTCCTATTTCATCCCTAAATCTGCCCCAGGAGGGCTGTGGTGTTATCCCTCTGGACAAAGAGACACCGAGGGCCAGCAAGGACGCCGACGTGCTGGTGTGGCATTTCAAGGGACTCTGCCCGGGCACCCAGGTTCCAGGTGTGCAGGGCCCCCAGGCTCCACTCAACAGTGCTCATCTGACTCAGGGCAAGGAGGCCAGCACAGGAACCGGAACAGCTCCAGTCCGTGCCTTCATGGAACCTCCCGCTGCACCTGGGTCGTAGCCGTCCCGAGTCAGCCCTGGCCCGACCCGCAGCCCAGCGTGGGGTTGTGGTGTCTGCCACTTCTTCTCCCTCGTGCCGGGCCAGGCTGGCTGGGGCCTGAGGTGCAGAGCTGGCCCTGACTCGCTTCTTCCTGCCCCAGAAATGTCACTTAAAGGGGGATCATGATGTCAGCTATGTTGTAGCATCACCCTGACACCAATCAGAATCTAAAGAAAAAGAAATTGAGTACTTCAAGTATAGACATTATGAGTTCTTTAAAAGCCTAAAGTTATTATAGATTTTCAAACTATAAATGAGAA
Source organism: Eulemur rufifrons (assembly GCF_041146395.1). Taxonomy (NCBI): domain Eukaryota; kingdom Metazoa; phylum Chordata; class Mammalia; order Primates; family Lemuridae; genus Eulemur; species Eulemur rufifrons. The sequence continues at coordinate 66,637,654 of NC_091000.1, read as the reverse complement.
GGTGCCTGAAGCATTGTACAAGTTTAAATTTCTAACTATATATCAATATAAATTTCCAAACTACGTATCAATCCCTACAACTATGTAAACAAAAACACTCATTTTCTTTACAGAGGAAAATGTTCTTGCGACCAAAGAAGGAAAAAGCCACTGCGGGTTCTATCCAGCCCTGATTGGCCCATTTCTTGCTCTGACCTCATAAAGAGCCATGGTCACCAACTTACTGACACCCGTGTGAGCCCCCGGCTGGGCCTAGGATTTCAGTCCTTATTGCCCAAGGAGCTGCTCTCTGGTGACCTGTGGAGTTTGACCGCAGCGAGACTGCGCTTTCCTTGTTAGTGAGCATTGTTAGTGAAGTTAGGATAGTTAGCATTGTTTGCTAGTTGTGTTCGTGTAGGACAGTTAGTAGTTTGTTAGTTTTATAACCGCACTATAGTTAGTTTTGTTTGTTGGTTTTGTTACCATTCCATAGTTAGTATTGTTTGTTAGTAGCCTTGGCATAACATACTCAATATTGTTTTTTATTGGTGTTTGGATAGTATACTCAGGATTTTTTTTGTAGTGTCAATATAATTAATATTGTTATCCTGTTTAGCATACTTTTGTTATTTGTAGCATAGTTCTTGTAGTTAGTATGGTTAGTATTGTCAGAGTAGTTAGTACAGTTAGTACTGTTAGTACTCTGAGTACTAATACCTGAGAGTCCCCTTCACCTGTCCCCTTGCCTTTAGAATGCAGAGCAAGAGGACCCTGAGCTCCCGGATCCTCACAACACGGTGTGTGAGGTCGGCCAGGCGTGGACTCGGAGCTCCGGGTGGGAGCCGGCCAGAAGCAGCCCGCGGCCTGCAGAGGCAGCCGAGCACAGCAGAGTGAGCTGCAGCACGGCCTGGAGCCTGGAGGCAAGAGGGCCCCCCCCCGTCCCCTTTGTTCCCCAGTGTGGACTTTGTGCTTAACAGCCCAGTGAGCCATAACCCAGTGCTGCTGTCCTTCCAGTCCATCCCTGGCTCTCACCCCTTCAGCAATGCCTTCTTTTTTTCAATTTTTTTATTTTTTTTATTTTATATCATCACACATAAAGATCGAAATACGGGAGATTTGCTGGGACTACAAGCACTCGCCACCACGCCTGGCTAACTTTTTTGTATTTTTAGTTGTTTGGCTAATTTCTGTTTATTTTTAGTAGAGACTGGGTCTCACTCTTGCTCAGGCTGGTCTCGAACACCTGTCCTCAAGCGATCCTCCCGCCTCGGCCTTCCACAGTGCTAGGATTACAGGTGTGAGCCACCGTGCCTGGCAGTTCTTTTGTGAGAACACATGGATGTTGAAGGATCATTCAAACCTGTCTTGTCTTGTTAGTTAACTTTCTGCAGTTTTCAGAGCAAAAGACACAGGTGGAAACTGGATTACAATGTCCTAGATGCTGAAGTTTCTAGTTCTGAACCCCTGTGCCAACCAGGAGAAAAAGATGCGTGGAGAACTGACTATATTTTAGTCTATTGCTTTATTTCACATTGTTATAGTACACCGAACACTTTTGAAGGGCATATTCTATGTGATTTAGTGACAAGTAGTGTGAGCATTCCCTTTCATCTAGGGTAATAACAGATTTGTGCAGAAGGTCATCCCTGTGAAATCTTCTATCACTGCTCTCCGGTTTTCTGATTACAAAAGGGGCAAAGGGAAGATTTGGAGGAGGAGAATCTTAAATTTGGAAGTGATAATTTTTTCTGTTGTTTTGGCTTTGGTATTAATTTAGTGTTTGTATATGTGAAGATGAACGTGTGCAAAATAATGACACAGAAATTGACAGTAAGGGCTTCCTTGGGTAAAATAAGTAAGAAGTACAATGGATGATGGGATTGACTTATATTTCCTGTTGAAAAATTTATTGTGATAGCAAATTGTAACATATTTTTCAAGACTAAAAGTGTTGTACTTACAATCGGGAAACCTGAGAATGGGATCATGAAAAAGGCAAAATGAGAATTTCCTCAAGGCTTAGTCTGATTGATTAGTCCAGTTGATTTTGAAGACAGTGCACATTGATTTATGCTGTTTATATATTTTTTAAAATGCGCAACTGAAGCAAATTAAATGTGACTTTCTAGACTTTGGGTAATTGGGCTCTATAGATTCTTAGGATCAGCAGGTCTAAGTCTTTAAAAAAAAATCAAAATACATGAAAACAAAACAGGGACCCGGACTTTGAAATATTTTTCTAGCTCATTTTTTCTACAGGTGCATGATTGATTTGGAGTAGGAGAGATCTGGCTTTATCCATCATTCATCACAGTACACATACAATATAGTGAGAACAGTTATAATAGCAAAAAATTAATAGCTATCTAAATTTGTCCCTGAAGTCAGAATTGAAATATTCTCTTGGTTCCCAACCTCTGCTCTTATCCATGTGTTTACAGGAAAATTGGAAATATTTTACTTCTAACTAACTTGATTTTCACCCTAGGAGGTTATCTTTTGTATTTTAAATTTTCCCGTGGCAATTTTATTCTATACGGGAATAGCTCCCTGAAGAACAGACTCTTTACTGCCTTGAAATCAGCTTGGGTCTCAGTTGTATGACCCATGAACGTGGGCAGGTGGCTTCATCTCCCATTTTTGAAACAGGGCGGTAGTAGCTGCCCTGCCTAAGTAAGATAATGATTGCAAAATCACTGTGGAAACTTACAGAAGTGGTAGGTATTCTTTGTAAGGGCAGTATTTTAAAATAAGGGGAGAGAAAAGAAATTACATTGGACTACCAACTAAATGCCATAGCTTTTGTCAGGCACTTAGCATATATATATCAGCTCCTTTAATCCTCTGACGTAGGCACTGCAGTCTTCATTCCATAAGTGAGAAAACTGTGATTCAAAGATATAAACTAGGACATGTGTGATGTTCAGCTCGAGTAAACGATGGCACCTGAGTTTGAATTCAACTTTAATTCCAAAGCTTATACCCTTTCCACCACCATGTGCTGTCCAATATTTTATAAGATATTTGACACAGGGTAGATTTCTGCTATGTCCAGTGATGTGAAATAAGGTTCAAAGTTAGCTATTGAGAAACCTTAAAAGTGGCCCTCCAAATGTTGTGAAGGGATTGCAAATGTGTGCCTTCTGCGACTGATACCCACAGCCCTCTGGCCCCCAAATAAACCATAGGTTATGCCTTTGGGGATTATATCACATCCAGAAGTTCCCTTATTTGTTCAATGAGAGGGCTACATGACAAGAATCCTGAAGTTTTCCTAAGCTCCAGCATTCTGATGGTAAGAAGGAAACAAAACACACTTACAATATAAATTATATTATATTCTTTCCTTCCTTCCTCCTTTTCTCCATCCCTTCCAGAAGTATGAAGTGAACACCTCTTGTATACCAGGCACTAAGCACTATCGTCAAGCTCAAGAAATATATTTGCTGAATGAATTTTCTCTCTTAATTTTTCTAATGTGGAATACATGTAAGAGCCTGGAGTACCAGAACTTCTTAGAGGAAGAGATAATTACATTTCTCATTTAACCTTCCTCCGAACCCTCATGAACTTGCTTCTAAACATACTATAAAATTAAGTTTAGAGTTATGAATCTAAACTTTAAAAAAGGAAATAAAAATATGAATGATTGTCATCAAGGAAGAAATAGTACTTTTAACAAAATAGATATGATTGTTGTGAATATTAGCATAATAGTGCTGGTAACATTCTGAAATTTCAGATCTTACAAATGCAGAATTCCTTCTGTCACTCCCTTTTCTGCAGCTGTAGAAGCCATAAACACTTAGAACTAGCTATGTCTCCATGACACAAGGGTTTGTAGTATGGAACTAAATTGTATTCTGGCAAAGAAGTGTATACACTTCTACGATATTGCATTTGTTGATATAGTAAAACAAAGCAAGCCCCATGATAGTTTTGTCTGTCTTCTTTGAACAATGATACCCTGAAGAGCACTAAACAGAGGAAAACAATGTTAAAGCCCATGTTTTCCAGTATGTACAAATCCTGCAGCTGTGCTGGTTTACAAACTAAACTCATAACATGTTTTGCAGCCCTTGTGGAGTTTGATTACAATGATGAAATGTTGTTGTTTTAAAGAACACTGAAAACCTCCCACACAGCACAGCTAATGTGTTTCTTCCAGGTGTAGTCTCAGAAGAGGATTTCAGTTTACACGTACCACTGGCCTAAATGACCAAGGAGCAAATTTGCTTTTAAGCAGTCCAAGGATTAATCATGATATGTTGCTCTTTAGTTGATGATGTGAATCTTATTTCTCAATAGGCTTTTTGGAAATGAGATGCTCATTTAAAAGTCATCTCATTTGCAGGGCTTTCTCTCTCTTTGAGAGATTTGCTTTCTTTGACTTTGAAATGCAGTGACATCCTTTTAGGAAGAAAACCATCTCTTCCGTATGTTTTAGATACACCCAGATTATATCATGGCTCCTGCATTGTAAAACTGTACAGAAAAATCCTGGTGTAGCACCATTAGCCTTTTAGGTCAATAGCCTCCTCCTCTCAGCCACACCTACAACCCCCCTTCCCATTACAAAGGATTTCTATCTTCCAGGTTTCTGTGATTTATTTACTACTGGGTAAACTGTGCAATCCTGCAGTTGCTCCCAAAGATTACATCAGATTCTGCTAACCATACCAGAGAATTTTCTACTCATCTAATACACTAGACACCATCCAAAGGGTTTCCTAAAAGCTTCATTCTAAAGGTGATGGATGCAATGGACTATTTGCATGTTCAGAACCTGCTGTGAGCTGAAGCTAACTTGAAGAAAAACTTTCCCTTTAAGGGTTTCATCTTGTCAGGAGTCAGGGAATATCTATGGCAGACACTTCTGAGTATCTGGATGACTCCTCCAGGGCGTGTCATTTTACAGATGAAACCAGAGTAAGATAAGTCGTCAAGCTAAGATGGCAGAGCAGGAGTTTGAACCTAAGGTTTCCGGAGTAGAGTCTGTGATCCTCTCAGGACCCTCCTCCTCTCCTTGCAGCAACACTCTGAAAGACAATGTGACTTCCTGGGCACTCCTGGCTTTCACTTAATTCATGCTCATGTCACTGGAGTAAGACAAAGCCACTAACCCCTGACAATAAATGATTCCTTTTTGGAGCCATTCAACAGCAATAAGCAACAATTCATAGTGTCCAGATCTGACGGTTCGATAGAGCTCCTAAAGGCTACCCGGTTTCCTTTTGTTTGGAAACTTAGCTGAATCAGTGACGATTTTAGTTTCCTAAAGTATTTTCCACCATAGCAAATGCTTGTGTACTAAGGGGTGGTAACATTGTTAAGGGCATAGGAGCCACAGTAATTAGCGTCAAACAGAGCTGGTTGCAAATCCCAGGTCTACCGCTTACCTGTCTGCTGTGTGACTTTGAGTGAGTTATATGTGGAACCTATGTAAAACTTAGTTGTGCATCTGCAAAGCAAGAGAAATAACTACACACACTTGATAAGGCTGCTGTGAGGATTAAAGTAACAGAAGACTGACTTAGTCCAATGCCGGGGCTATTTTTAACATGCAATAAATGTGAGCTAGCATTACAACCTTATAGAGTTTGGGTTAATTCATGGGACCTGTTACATAGTAATGCCAGATCAGGGAGATATTATTTGGTGAGAAATCTTGTGTCTTATTGCACCTATTATCTACTTGTCTATCAACTATCATCTGTATCCATCTGTTTTTTGCCAAGCAGATAGAGGAAAGAGCAGTGTTTCATTTAGCAGTGTAGACAGTTAAAACATGTCATTTTAGTGCCCCTGCACCAAGAACTGCTGACTGCTAAACCCAGATAACAAAAGCAAAAGGCAAAGCAAATCATGCTGGCTGAGGTTAGCTGGATTTCTGTGTTGAGGAAGCCTTGGGAAGATTCTTATACACAGAACAATATGTACTAAGCGTTCTTTATCCTAAAAAGTATAAACACATGTTTTCCGAGAAGGTATATATGGTGTGTGTTGGGGGCTGTTCATATGTTTTTATTGTGTTGAGGGATTGGGGTAGGGGTGAAAAAACAGGAAAAGCTAATTATTAATACTTGATAGATAATGTTAAACATTGATTCAAAAGGGGAAAACAACTGTGCTCCCAGAAACATCTGTGACGTAAAGCCATGAAGCAAATTCTCAAGATAATTGGAAATATATTCATGTCAGGCCTGTGTGTTGAGTGTGGAATTATAATTAATAATGTATGTTTTAAATTAATTGTACTATTTTTAGACACTCACAGTTTCCATCTCTGGAAGGAGCACTGATGATTTCTGCCAGCCTTTTCCCCCTCTGCTTTGGGTGAACTGATTGAGAGGTGATTGTTTTTGGTAAGACAGAGGAAATTGACCAAGTTAAAGTGTGCAAATATTTTTTATTTTGAATCATTACTAGAATGCTTATGCATTCCTTTAACATTTAGATTTGATTTTGGCTGCCAATATAGGTTACAAGTGCTTTGTAAAGTGAAAAGCAGTATATCCACTTTAATTTTTTTTTACCTTGAGTTGTGAAATGAAAAGAAAATCTTGATCATTTGAAAAACATTAATTTCCTAAAATACTAATTGATGTAATTATGGAATGTGGTGATAATTTTATTTTATTATGGACAGAAATAAGAGCAAAATAGCTTTTAAAAAGCATTTTCTTGCATTTCAGATGAGGTCTCTCCAGGGGGGGTCTTTTAGAGTCAGAGGTTGCATAAACACCTGTTTATATTATGCAGTCAAAAAAATAGGGAAGAAGAATCTGCTCAAAGTAGCAGAAGATGAGCCTTGGAGGAGAAAGGTTGTTAAAATCATCTAGATACCTCATCTGCAAACCAGAACGTTCCTACTTGAAACGTGTCCTGTAGTGCAGTGCTCACAAATAATCTCAGGTAGGAAACTCTAGTGATTTCCTTTTTCATGTTGCAGAAAGCAGAAGCCACTGGAGAACAATGGCCAAGAGGCAGACCTAAATGGGTCAGTGATAAGATGTCATTTATATGTGTTCTTTTTTTGTAAAGAAAAATTTCTGTTTTTTTAATGAGAAAAGTTGTATTCATAACTTACATGAATTTCTATCTTCTGCTGTGATGCATCTTTGAAAGGGGTAAGGCAAGTGACAAAGTCTCACCATTTCTTGCCATTAGGCTTCAGGTGTGTACTCAGAACACTCGCCTCTCCTGAGGTGACTCCTTTTTCTTTCTCTTAGCATCAACAAGAGAGTCTCCACTCTTCCTTCAAATGGAGCAATGGTGAGATGACTTGTTCAGTAGATTGCATAACTAAAGTTAAAGGGTATTATGAAGCCTTGGGATTTGATTACACAGGGCGATAAAATTCAGATGAGATGTGTTTGAGACACCTTTATGTTTTCTTTCTTTCCCACCACCCCCCGTGGCTTGGTTTTGGACACATGTCACTGTGTAGGCCGCTTGGGTTTTCTTTTTCACATTGGGGTGCTTGGGAAGCAAGGGTTTCATTTGCAGTTTTCGTGCTTCCCTTAGTAATCACTCTCTGTGTACCGACATTGGAGACAGTTGTGTGCACGAAAGTGCTCTTGGTGCCATAGGCACACAGGTCCTGTATCTTTTGAGGCCAAAAATTCCGTGATTACTGCAAAACTTCACCATTCTATCATGCGTGCCTTGTTCCCTTTGTTGCAAAGTGACACACATGCTTCTGGTCTGTCTTTCTCATTCACAAGGAGAAAAGGTTAAAAATGAATAAAAGCATTTTTCAAGAAGGCTAAAGGTACTCTCTGTGCGCACTGTTGTCCATGATGGGTTCTTTGGTTTTCGTTTTCCCTCTTCCCTAGTTTGTTCTTCAGGCTTCAGTTTTTTTCAGTTTCTTTCCTGCTCTGTTGGATGATATTCTCCTGTTAGTTTGCCGCTCCTTTCTCCGCTAGAGTTCTGTATCACTTTCTACTTATACTTGGGTATTGCCTTTTGTTTAATTTGTTCATCTTGTAGTTTTCCTCTGCTTAACATGTATTGGGGTTAGACTTCTTAGCACAAGGAAGTGGGATGATCTTTAGATTAAAAACATTTCAGTGTTACACTTGTGAATTAAAATACAATCTTTAGGCTCCCCTCCCCTGCCAATCAATGACTAAAGGGACCCCTCCTCGCTAAGGGGATGTCCTAAAACTAAATTGCCTGCCAGGAGGAGGGAGGACAGACATGCCCCGTCATGCTCCCTCTCTTCTTGGAAACATCCTTTGTAACCATTAACAGGCCTAAGGACAAACCTGAAAGTCCTCAATTTACACAACAAATACATGTCCAGTGGCTTGTCTCTGATTTACAGGCTTACTTATCTTAAGATTTGAAGGCTTTAGACAAAAGCTTCATGTCTTGAACAAATTACAAGTCAAAGAGTCTTTAAACCCACCTATCACCTCTAAGCCTCCCCCCACTTAAGATGGCCCACCTTTTTGGGTCAAAACCAACGTGTGGGTTCCACGTATTGATTTATGACTTTTCCTATAACCCCTGTCTCCCTGAAATGTATAAAAGCAAACTGTAACCAAGCATAACAAGTCCACTTCCTCAAGCCTTCTTGGGCATGACTCTGTGTCATGGTCCTCAAATCTGGCTCAGAATAAATCTCTCAAAAATTATTTTGCAGTGTTTGGCTTCTTTTCTGTTGACAAGATTGGCACCCATATGTGGGCTCAGAGAAGAATCAGGACCCCTGTAGGAGTAGCCTGAACGCGGGGCCAGGTACTGGCACAGCCCTTTTGGGTCCTCCGACTCCAAGCTTCTCCTCTGGCAGAACTGGTATATCCTCCTGAGCTCCGGCCCTCCCGTCTTTTGGTTGATGGCCTTGGTTTACTCATAGCTGGTTCTTTTCCTAGGAAATATTGTTTGGGTTCCTAATTTAGATTTGGAGGTGCAGTCTAAATGGTCTTCTCCATGGTATTTTTATCCTAAAATAAATCTCAATGGTCTTTTCTGTGCATTTGTGAAAGAGGAAACAGAACTGTCTTGTTTGTAAATGAGAGACTGAGTTCCTCAGCTCTGAAGAAGCAAGGGCATTTTGCTTCTCTCAGCAAAAATGTACTCCTGAGTGACTGTGGTCCTCAGTGGGAGTTGCCTGGGTGATTCCCACAGGTGCAAGTGGCCCTATAGGGGACCCCCCAACAAATTAATTAAAAGAAGGCTCTTCAAGGAAACACTTACAAAGCTGATCAGTCAACATTTTCATCCCCCTTGGAGGTACTTGACACCCAGGAGAGAAACTGAGACATGTAAGAGGGTGGGACTGACTCAGTGGCGAAACATTGAGGAGCCCCACCCACCATCAGCACACTCTGATCCACAACACCAAACCCTACATTACAGTTCAGTTGCCTCTTTTAAAGAAAAATGGGAAACAGATCCTTTGAAAATGAGGAAAGACAAAGAGAATGACCTCTTAGGGACCCCAGTTAGTTCATGGCGCCTGTCCTTGCAAGTATTTGTGTACATGGAAAGGTTCAAAGGCATGCTAGGTTTTCTAGGGCTCCTGCAGGTTATGGCCAATTCTTGTGCACAAGTTTTTACAAAACGGCAAATTAATCAAGGAAAATTCAGAGCTCAAATGGTGGGCCTACCAATATAGAACTAAAATGTGTCTCAAGCTTTCTCTTCTCTGCCTGCTCTAAAACCCGCTAACTTTTTATATGATGTGGAGATAACTCATTGTTTACGGTATTTGCAATTGAAAGACTACCTGAAGATCCTGTAGCCTGTTCTAGCTAAAATGCAAACTGAAAACTCATTTTCAACTAAACGGGGGGAAAAATGGCTGAAGAGGTTTTTTAAATTCAAACTGCAATGGAAACTGCTTTACCCAAACCTTTGATCCACAGGCCTAATTAAGTTACTAATCAGGGCAACCAAAGTTTGCCATGTAAACAAGTGCAGGTTTTGTCAGAAGAAATTTGGATCCAATTGTCTTTTTTACAGACTGGTGAATTGTGTTACCATCTCACGGCTAGAGATTTAGGCTAAAGGTTATTAGAACTTTGTGTGTGTGAGTGTATAGGTTTAGGTTTGTTTTGTATATGTCCATGTATTACATGTTTGTGCTTACATGGTTCCAGACTGCCTTAAAAATAAGGGAACACTCATAAACTAATTAAAGAAACCCAAGTGGTTCACATGAATTTAGTAAGCTTTGGCAAATAAATTGGGTTATTATTATTTTAAAAAATGGTGTTATTGGTAAAATAATAGTAAATATGTTTTGAAATTATCAGTATACATTTTTTTTTTGCCTGGGTTTTCCTGGACATTTTAATGTTGTTGAGGTGTTAAGATTTGAAATAAAGGTTATAAAACTATAAACTTGGCCAAAGACAAAATGATCTGTTTATATGATTTTTAATAAGTAAGGCAAATTTAATATTGTTTGTGTAGTAATAGCTAAATCTCCTCAGTTACCAGAAAAAACCTGTTTTGAAGGTAAAAATATGGATGTGCCTAAGTGTCAGCAAATTAGAATAAATAAAACACCAAGTAGATAGTGCACAGAAGCAGAAACTTATGGTGGAAGGTTTATGAAAATATTTTGGTTGTGGTCTTTTAATCCTAACTGCAGATACAGTTTATTTCCACTGATTTCAATGTCTGTGGAAAGGTACACGGATGTGTTTCTAACTCACTCTTTGTGTCACCTGAGAGCAACAGTACTTTTAGGAATTCACAGCTGTCCTAAAAGTTGTAGTTACCAGAACTTAAATTGGAAGCTTTAGTTTTCTCTTAGTCTTGTCCGCTTTTTGTCCTATTCTTCACAAGCCAGCCAGTTATGTGTACATATGTAGCTGTAACACAGATTCTGCCTAGGAAAACATTTCCTAAACTGTTAACTTTTGAATAGTAATTTATTTTATGAAAAATAAGTAAATGATTGTTAAAATCTAAGAGAATCTCAGAACAGTCTTACACTTTACAAATAGTGCACGTACTCAGGTTTACACCCAAGTTGAGAAAAAATGCTTTGAGATTATTTAGATTGTTTTTAAAACAGCTTAATCTTGATCCTCATGTAAAAAAAACTGTTACAATTTATGTCCTTGTGTGAGGTGTTAAAAATTAGTGCTGAAGTTTTTTTTTCCAGTTTAAAGTCAAGTAATATCATGCTGATGGGGCTCAGAAAACTATCCTAAAATTAAGGCTTCAGATGCAAAAGTTCTCTAACCTTCCCTTGTCTGACTCCCACTTCTTCCAATTCTTCCCTGAAGCTAGACACAGAAATCAAAATCCCTCTTCCCCAAGGCAGGACATAAAGGCCAGAACCCCTTTTTCTGAAAGCTAGCCATAAAACCTTAAAATTATTCTATGTAAAAACTGGCCATACAGTAATTATCTGATCACTTTATTTAACTGTAAAACTCCCATTCCAGGAAGGGCCCTGCCTTACACCAGGAAGCAAGGTGTGCAGCCTCAGAAGAGGCCAACCAAAATCCAGACAGAAAGGCCTTGAGGGGGGGGGGGTTCCACTCAGCCTGTTAGAATTAGCTCATGCCCTTTTTGTCCAATCATATTTCTACATGACTGTCCATACTTTAAACATGAAAATGAACAATTTCCTCTGCATCTTTGAGTATTCATCCTCAAGTTGTCCATGTAAAAGTTTCTAGTGTTGTCCTGTATATCTTAGAGTCAGTAAAATTTTAAGTAGATGTTTATGGGAACACTGGCCATCGCTCCCTACATTTTATCTAAAATTTGGGGGCCACGGACACTTGGATCCATCTGAAATATATAAATATTGGTTTTGGATTTGGTGTTTTGGAAGGATCTAATTAACTAATACCTTTTAAATGGAATATATTCTAAAATGTCTACTATGTTTATAAAATTTAAAAATAATATTGCATTGTTTAAAATAACAAGTCTTATAAAATACTCATGTTTTTCTTGGTTAATATTTATGAGTTTAATAAAAAACTATTAAGACTACATTGAACCCTGCTCTGTACTATGTATCTAATTTACAGGCCATAAAAATAATGAACAAAAAATAACTTAAAGTAATAACTTGAATCTATGTGAACTACTAAAATACATTAGATTAGTTAGATAAATATGAATGGGAAAACACAAATGAAATTTTCATATAATTTCAAATCTTAAAGTCATGGTATGTTAAGATGATCATGAAATGTCTGAGTCATTTATAAAAACCTAAAACACTTCAAACATAAGGTTACGTACATATACCTTGATATCATATTTACAAATATAGTTATGAATGCTAATAAAATTGATGACTGATAACAGTTCAAAGTTACTTTAATTTCCTAAGTTTTTCTCAGAGTTGATATTATACTGTATGTAATTGTCATTTCTAGATGGAAGGGAACCAATTCTATGTGAAAACAATTTTTAAATGAAAAGGTTATAAGACATAAATATTAATAGTTTTGGCAAAAAAGATAATTTTGTCTTATTTATTGTTTTTATGATTGCTTTAAATTAACTATATAATAATTACAGTGGAAAAAACAGTGGAAAATACAGTGGGGAAAAACTGTGTTCCCAGCTACAGGTCCGGAGGTGGAGGGTGGTGGCGGTTGGACAACGTCAGTGTACTTAATGCCAGGGACCTGTACACCTAAAAATGGTTAAGGTGATATATTTTAAGTTTATTTTACTACAGCGTTTACTCCAAGCAGCCGTGCTGAGAATGAGCCCGTGTGGCTGGTGCGTGCAGAGGCCACTGCTGCCTCCCAGAAGAGCTGGCGGAAGCGCTTCTTGGCGGACCCTGCGGTGGGCAGCGTGAATGTCCACGTGCGCGCGCGGCGCTCTCCGCCCCAGGCCCGGGGACCTTCCCACAGACAGAAGAGTAGGGAGCAAGGGCCCAGTGTGTAGCCTAGGAAACAAGCCTTCAGCACCAGCTTACCACAGTTCTTTTTTTTTAAAAAGGAAAAAAAAAATTAGTGGCTTAAAATAGTATTTTCATATTCTTTCTCATAGTTGTGTGAATTGCCTGGGTCCGGCTGGGCGACTCGCACGTGGAGTTTCTGGCCTGCTCGCAGCCAGGTAGCGGCAGGGCCGCCTCATCCGAAGGCGGGACACACATCACGGCTGCTTTACTCATAAGGCCAGCGCTCCAACGGGAACAGCTGGGACAGCGCGGGGCTGCTGGGGCACCTCTCTCTGTTCACACTGCCTCGTGTGGTTAGTGTGAGCACGGTGTTTTGAAAGTGGTTGAGGCCGGGCGCGGTGGCTCACGCCTGTAATCCTAGCTCTCTGGGAGGCCGAGACGGGAGGATTGCTCGAGGTCAGGAGTTCGAGACCAGCCTGAGCAAGAGCGAGACCCCCGTCTCTACTAAAAATAGAAAGAAATTATATGGACAGCTAAAAATCTATATAGAAAAAATTAGCCGGGCATAGTGGCGCATGCCTGTAGTCCCAGCTACTCGGGAGGCTGAGGCAGGAGGATTGCTTAAGCCGAGGAGTCTGAGGTTGCTGTGAGCTAAGCTGACGCCACGGCACTCACTCTAGCCTGGGCAACAGAGCGAGACTCTGTCTCAACAAAAAAAAAAAAAAAAAAGAAAGTGGTTGAACTTCTTAGATGGCAGCTGGCTTCCCTCAGAATAAATCCGAGAGACCCAGGTGGAAGCTGCAAGGTTTCTGACGATCTAGCCTTGGAATTCATGCCAAGTTCACTTCTTCCATATTCTATGAGTCAAAAATACACCATAAGTCTGCCCAGATTCAAGGGGATGGAATTATACAAGGTCATAAATTCAGGAAGGTGTGAATTCATAAATTCAGAAGGTGGAGAGCCTTCTTTGGAGACTAACTACTTACAATCCATCACCATCCTTCAGATAGGGTGATCAACTCATATTCCTGCGTGTACTTTGCATTTCCATTATCAGTGCATTTGCCTGCCACCTCCCTGGGTTTAGCACTGAAGAGCCTGCATCCCAGGAGATCTTTCAGTTTGGGCCAAACCAAGATGGTTAGTCACCTACTTTTAGACCTCCTTCACTTCATGAACTCACCTAATGTTGCATAAGGTTGATCTTCCCAAAACTTGTATTTGCCTTAAAATTGCAATTCCAATCCTGATGAGGTCTCCACATATTCCTTTGTCTTTCTGGTGGTGGTTCCAACTCATAATGGTTTGTACGTGACCCACATGACTCCGGAGCTGTATAAATCCAACAATGTGACAGTGACAATACTTTTTGGATTGGACCCACAGTTATGTTAATTCAAGATACAGCTGAACACCACCATATTTCAGATCTAAAATCTCATACAATAAGCCTTAAAATGTAACCGATATAAACCTGAGCGCTCATATGACCCAGTCCTAAGTGAGGGTGTCACATTCAAGGAACCAACAATTTGACAGAAAAATATAACAGAAAAGGCAATTCAAATTTTACTTGGATTGTGACTACTAATATACATATTAGTATTATAATACAACAGGCATATGTTTTTCGTTGTTGTAATAGCATCAAACATCGCAAAGGAGAAAGAGTTCTGGGCCCACTGGAGTTCCGCTAAGTGTCTCTGTGCTCTGGGTGGGGTAATGAGGAAGGGTGCCCTCCTCTGTCCCTCCACTCTGAGGTCACCAATAGTGTTGGAAGACTTCTAAAAATCAGGCAGATCAGTCTCCTTCAGTAGTTTTTGACTGTGTATGTACTCAATAGTCCTGGGTCATTGAATGGGCCGGGCGGGATAAGCTGGATCTCTTTTAGCCTCAACGTCTGCTAACATTTCATATTCTGTTAAGGATGTGAGCATGTATATTCTAAGATTTGCATAGTATATGGATGCTAGATCAAAATTTTGGTGACAAATCTTGTTGATTCCGTAGGAACTTTTCTCTATGATCAATCTCTTTTTCTTGCTATCCTGGCTTCAGCAGAATGGCAAGATAACATTTAAAAACAGCCTCTGTTTTGTGTGTGCATTAATGCATTCTGTGCTGTCCGTCCCAGAGCCCTACTGCATCTCATCATTTTTGGCTTCAGACTCAATGACTGTCAATGACTCAAGGAGGCCGACAGCAGCTCGCGGGAGGATAGGTGTCGCTGAATAGCATGGACCTCAAGAGATGAGAGCAGTTGCTCAAAGGAAGGTGAATAATGGCTTGAAAGGGACACCGGGAAGGGAGATAAAGCCAATCATCCTGCTGAGCTCATGGAACTTGGGAATGAACATGGAGAATTAGCAGACTTGCTCCAGAGGACTGCAAGGGAAGCAACGCCCTTGGGGAGAGCCAGAAGGTGGAGCAGCCTTCAGGGAGGAAGCCAGGATGAAAGCCGAGAGCCACGGGGGTTTCAATTATAGAGTAAAAAGATGTGAGAGTGGTCACTGCAAAGGAAGGCTGGAGAGGGAGAGAGCAGGGGAGGGAAGAGCAGAGTGAAGCATTAAGGCTGTCGCGATTGCCATGAGACAGGCCTGGCGTTGTCAGAACCACCCTCACCTCTGTGCCTGGTCCCAAAGGCAGCCACGTTACTCCAGTGAGAAGCTACATCTTCATCTCCGAGGGGTCATAGAGCCCTCTGTCACCACCCGGATTGAGATTCTTAGGATCGGCTCTCTACTTGGGCCCGCCAAAGGCACTGCCAAGTGACAATCTTGCCCTTAGAGGACCCAGCTACCAGGAGCACAAGCTTCTTACCCAGGTCAGCTAACAAACGTGATATACCGCCCCTGAGTCTTACCTGCATCCTGCCACCTCCACAGAGCCAGCCCCTGGCAACAGAGCACAGGAGTTGAGATCACAGATTTTTTGAATTAGTAGGACCTGACATTTAGCAGCCATATGTAAGTTTTTAACTGTTCCAACGCTCAGTTTGCTCATCTGTAACATAGGCTAATAATAGCTCATTATAGGCCGGGTGCGGTGGCTCACACCTATAATCCTAGCACTCTGGGAGGGCGAGGCCAGGAGGATCACTGGAGGTCAGGAGTTCGAGACCAGCCTGAGCAAGAGCGAGACCCCATCCCTACAAAAAAAATAGAAAGAAATTAGCCGGACAACTAAAAATATATAGAAAAAATTAGCTGGACATGGTGGCACATGCCTGTAGTCCCAGCTACTCAGGAGGCTGAGGCAGAAGGATTGCTTGAGCCCAGGAGTTTGAGGTCACTGTGAGCTAGGCTGATGCCACGGCACTCTAGCCGGGGCAGCAGAGTGAGACTCTGTCTCAAAAGAAAAAAAAAAAAAAAAAGCAAGCTCATTATAATAGTATGTTATCGGCCAGGCGCGGTGGCTCACACCTGTAATCCTAGCACTCTGGGAGGCCGAGGTGGGCAGATTGTTTGAGCTCAGGAGTTCGAGACCAGCCTGAGCAAGAGCGAGACCCCATCTCTACTAAAAATAGAAAGAAATTATATACGGCACTCACGCTAGCCTGGGCAACAGACTCTGTCTCAAAAAAAAAAAAAAAAAAAAATAATAATAATATGTTGTCTCTTTGATTGAGGACCTAATTTGGATCTCTCTTCCTGGTTTGGGCAGTGTCATTCTTCCAGAATGTGGAGCACTGGTTTTCTGGCCATGGACATCCAAACCCTGTGTTAAGAAGCACCCTGAGGTTGGAAGTCAGGGAAGATGGCATCTAATGTAACTTAAGAATTTTGGGACTTCAGAGTCTACTGAAGGCTTCCAACATCTAGGGAAAAGCTTGGATGGTAAATTGTGGTTAGTTTTGGCCAATTTTAGCTCTTAGCATGGTAGCAGCTTCTACCCACCACCCCGTGACAGGCATCTATGAGCACAGGCATCTATGCAGCTGCCTGGAGCAGCTTGCACACAGCTTGCGGGACCCAGGGTGGGTGATAAGGACCCTGCCCTCCAAATGGGGATCTTGTCTCTCATCACTGATTGCTGCTTCTGATTATGAAGGGACAGACACAGAGGGGAGCAGCACTGTTGCAACCTTCACTGTCATTTTCACAAACCCACCCCTCTGGCTGGAGGAACTTCCAAGAGAATTAAAGAACCAGCACCTGTTTTTGGAGCCTATTCTTTTTTTCTTCTTTATTTTTCCCTTTCCCCGCTTTTTGGAATCAGATATTTAAGAACCAGGACATTCAATTGCAACCACTATACAGGGGAATTTAGAAAGTCACCACACATGCCCAGGGAAAGGTACAGGTTCAGAAAAGACATGAGAAGACCTTAAGTTTACACCTAAGGCTGATCTTCGGCACAGATATACCGTGTCAAAAAATAAACAAACAAACCGAAAACAACAAAACCAAAGCACAGAATAGACTTACAGAATTACATAGTATAAAATTCAAATGCCCAGTTTTTAGCCGAAAAACCACAAGGCATGCAAACATGAAAGTATAACACATTCAATGAAAAAAAAGTCAATAGATACCATCCTTAAGAAAGACCAGATGGTGGACTTAATATACAAAGACTTTAAAACAACCGTCTTAAAAATGCTCAAAGAGCTAAAAGAAGATGTAGTCAAAATCAAGAAAATGTATGAACATAGTGGAAATATCAATAAAGAGATAGAAAACATAAAAAGGAACCAAAAAGAAATTCTAGAGCCAGAAAGTATAGTAACTGAAATAAAGGTTTCACTAGAGGATTCAAAAGCAAGATTGAGCAGGCAGACTAAAGAATCCGTGGACTGCCCGGCGGATGAGGCTAGCAGCTGGTGGCATGGTGGTGGTAGGGGAAAGACTCAGACTATAATCAGGGACAAATGGAGAGGCCAAGGCACAGGTGTGGGGAGCTGCAAACCAGCCCGAAAGACTCTGTGGCTGTCAGGCAACTCTGGGTTCTCGGGGTGGGGAGGTCAGTTTTTTCCCAAACCTGGGGATAGGCCCTCTAGGGAACAAGGCCCAGCTGAGCCCCAGGGCTCTGCACCTGGCAGCAGCTGTGAAGCCAAGACTTGGCTTCTGTACGTGCAGGATAGAAAGGACTTCCAAGTTCCATGGTCCTCTTTTACACCTGCATTCACCAAAGACTTCTGATCTCAGGGTCTCTATCCTAGAGTTATGTTGATGAGAAGCCCAGGAGGTTGGCTGTTGACTCAGAGACACTAATGCTAAGTAGAGAATGCAGGGGCACACTTTCTAGCATTCAGGGATCAACTCTACTAAGAAGTTTTTAAATGATGTTTGATTACAAATGTTTAAATCTGTTGTTTATGCTTTTCCATGGAATGTTTGAGGCCAATATACCTTGTAAACAATTAAAAAAAGGATCAATGAACATGAAGATAGGACAATTGAAATTCTTGACTCTGAGGCATAAAAGAGATTGAAGAAAAGGGAGCAGGGCCTTAGGAGTCTGTGGGACGCCATGAAGTGGGTCAACATACACATTGTGGCAGTTCCAGAAGGAGAAGAGAGAGAGAAAGGGGTAAAGAGATTATTTGAAGAAATAATGGTTGAAAACATCCCAAATATGATAAAAGACATGAACACAAACATCCAAGAAGCTCAACGAACTCCAAGAAAGATAAAAGGACCCACACTGAGACACGTTATAATCAAACCATCAAGACAAAGACTGTATCTTGAAAACAACAAGAAAAAAGCAGCTCAACACATGGAACAGACACCCGATAAGACAGGCAAATTTCTCATCAGACATCCTGGAGGCCAGAAGGCAGTGAGCTGATACATCAGAGTGCTGAAGGAGAAAAACTATTGGCCAAGAATCTTATATGTGACAAAACCATCCTTCAAAAATGAGGGAGAAATTAAGACATTCCCAGATAAACAAAAGCTGAGGGAGTTTGTTACCACAAGTTCTGCTGTCTGAATCTGTTTTTTGTTGCTATAAAGAAATACCTGAGGCTAGGTAATTTATTTTTTTTTTAAAGAGGCTTAATTAGCTCATGATTCTGATGGCTGAAAAAAATTCAAAATTGGGCATCTGGAGAGAGGTCAGGTTGGTTTCACTCATGGTGGAGGGCTAAGGGGGGCCAGAGCATGCCCAGGTCACATGGCAAGACAGGAGGCAAGATGGAGATGGGGCAGGGGGAGTAAGTTCTGGGCTCTTTTTAACAACCAGCTCTTGGCTGGGTGTGGTGGCTCACGCCTGTGATCCTAGCACTCTGGGAGGCCGAGGAGGGAGGATTGCTTGAGGTCAGGAGTTCAAGACCAGCCTGAGCAAGATCGAGACCCCGTCTCTACTAAAAATAGAAAGAAATTATATGGACAGCTAAAAATATACATAGAAAAAATTAGCCAGGCATGGTGGCGCATGTCTGTAGTCCTGTAGCTACTCGGGAGGCTGAGGCAGGAGGATCGCTTGAGCCCAGGAGTTTGAGGTTGCTGTGAGCTAGGCAGATGCCACGGCACTCTAGCCTAGGCAACAGAGTGAGACTCTGTCTCAAAAAACAAAAAACAAAAACAACCAGCTCTCATGGGAACTAATAGTGAAGGAACTCACTCACCCCTCAAGTGAGGGCATTAATCTATTCATGAGGGATCCACCTCCATGACCCAACCTCCCAACACTACCACTCTGGGGATCAAATTTCAACCTGAGGTTTGGAGGGTCAAACATCCAAACTGTAGCACCTGCCCTGCAGGAAGGGAGTCCTTTAGGTTGAAATGAAAAGACACCAGACAGTAACTCAAAGCTATATGAAAAAATAAAGATCTCTGGTAAAGGTAAATACATGGACAACTACAAAATAGTATTATTGTAACTTTGATTTGTAACTCCACTTTTTATTTTCTACATGATTTAAGAGGCCTATGTATTAAAAAATAACTATTAGTTTATGTTTCTGGCTACACAATGCATAAAAATGCGATTTGGTGACATTGATAACTGAAAGTGACAGAGCCATATAGGAGCTATACAGGAGTGGACTATTCGTATGCTATTGAAGTTAAGCTGATTGGAATCCAACCTACAGTATATAATTTTGGGATTTTCAGTTTTACAAGATGAAAAAAGTTCTGGAGATGGATGGTGGTTACGGTCCCACAATAATGTGAATGTACACGCCACTGAACTGGGCACTTAAATTGGTTAAGATAGTTAATTTTATGTTATATATATTTTACCATAATTTTAAAAAGTGATTTTTTATTAAAAATTAAAGAGGCATCCTGTGCTCCTCAAGGAACCTGGTTTCCCACCCGCCATCTCTGTGCACCACTCTCACCTGCTTCGCTTCTGCGGAGGGTGTACACTCATTTTTGGACTTGCTCCCACCAGCCATTTCTTCTTACTAAAAAGTAATGCTTTTCTTTTTCTCTCGTTTGGTCATTTCTAGTGAAGAGACACACACTACCAGTTGCCGCCTCTTGATCTTATGTAGCCATGCAAACCAAAAGCCGTATTGTGATTATGCAAAATATGAAGACAGGCAAGATGTTTCTACTTACTTTGGTGCTATGTAGTACTGGCCGTGTTGGACATGAGGTGTCAAGCAGTCATCCCCTTGGAACCTCTGCAGATAGTGGGGATGGCGGGATTTTTAAAATGGTGTTAAACAGGAAACGTCATGATGACCTGTTTCTGACAGAATGGGTTCTTGTGTTCCGCTCCTACCCCAAATCGGGAAGTTCTTTCTCTTGCCAGAGAGTGAGCTAGATAAACCCTTTCCTCCACTCCAGCCCTCTAACAGCTCCGCAGAGCACAGGATCCAGAAGATGAAATGGCTGGGCATAGGGCAAAGAGACCTTGTCTTGCCCCTCCACCATGTGAGGACACAGCGAGAACCAGGAAGCAGCCCCTCACCAGACACCGAATCTGCTGCTGCCTTGATCTTGGACTTCTCAGCCTCCAGAACTGCGAGCAATAAATATCTGTTGTTCATAAACCACTCAGTCTACGGTGTTTTGTTCTGTCACAGTAGCCCACGTAGACTAAGAAGAAGAGAGAGAGGCCACTCCCTGCAGAATAAGTAGTAGTAGACCTTTGTCAGAAATATTAGAAAAAGCAGATTCCTCTAAAACACCATGGATGAGGACTCTATTCTTAACTTTGGGACAGTCACATAAGCAGAGAAGGGAGCTTACTGCAAATGCTAATAAATGCTCAGACATGATAAAGCAACATTCATTAAGAAATTGGACATGAAAATGAGACTCCCTGGGAAATTATAGTATTTTTAGTATTGTTTCCAAGTTAACTGTGCAGACAACTGTATGTAATTCCTGGTTTGTTTGACGGAATCTCGGGCAGTTTCAATCAATCTCTTTGACATCTTCATGAAGTCCCAAGGTAAGGACCCTGTCAAGCATATTTACATTCATTGGGTACCTTCTGCCTGACTATTACAGTAAAAACATCTAGAATCCAATGCGGGCAAAAACAGGTGAACAGCCTCCCAGAATGTGCCTTAATCAGACTTAAGGTAGGCTGGTTATCCCACCACAAATTCTGAGAGTAATGCCCAGGCTCTTGCTGACTCCTTACTAGCAGAAAATGGTTAACATGGCTATCTACATGGTGCACATTGTGTTTCCTAGCTTAATTAACCTCTTCGCTTCACCCAGGAGCTAACATCGGGATGGCTCTGTCCTCGCAGCAGTCACCTGGTTGTGACCAGAACCCCAGTGTGAATGTCTCTGCAGAGAGGAAGGAGGGAGTGGGAAAGGAGGGGAAGCGATCACTATTCATCGTGTGAAGGCCTCGTCCCCAGCACTGTGCTTCCACACATGTTCTTGATCAATTGTCCTAACAACTCTGAGAGGTTGGTGTTGCCAGGTCCACTTTCCAGATGAGGGAACTGAGGCTTAAAGACTTGGAGTGATTGACTCAAAATCTCAGAGCAGGGAGAGAGGGAAGCCGGAATCCCAAATGAGTCTGTCCTACTCCAAAGCTTCTGGCTTTTCCATGGGGTGTCTGTGCAAACACCAAGTGTTAAGCCTTTACTCTCAGCCTCCAGGCATGCCGGTATTTCCAAACAGACTCTGGGAATAGCCTCATCCTAAGGCATGCCACAGGAGTCTTGGAAGGAGACTTGGCCATGGGAAGAGAAGTAGGGTGGGAGTGAGAGTAGACCAAAGAAGAACTGACACGGTTTCACCCTGATTGAGTCAGCATGCCTAGGATTGTCTCAGACCTGTGCACGTCACATTCCCAGCCAAATAGGACACGTCCCTCTAGATTTGACTCAAATACTACCTGTCTCCTGTCCCATGTCACTGACCACCCCCAAATCCCCTTGGTATAGTTAAAAGCATGTCATATTCTTGACTGCCATCTCAGGACTGAATGTATTCCCACCCTACCCTCTGCCACAATCCACCCAGGTTCAGAGAGAGTTTCCACGTGGGCAGAAAGGATCCTGAACTGAGACACCTCTGGCCCCATGCCAGAGTCTACTCAGAGGGTCAGCTGTGGCTTCTGTTCAGCAGGGCTTGGGAGACAGGGCCAAAGGGGACCTACCAAGAATAAAAACAATGTACATCCTGCCAGATAGACCTACTAGTATCTCAGATCAGTGGTTATTGAAATATTGGGTCTTAGGATTGAATTATTATTAGTTATTATTACTATTTAGAGAGAGTCTCACACTAAATGTGCTGGAGTGCAGTGGCTATTCACAGGCATGATCATAAAGCCCTACAGCCTTGAAATCCTGGGCTCAAGAGATCCTCATGCCTCAGCCTCCCGAGTAGCTGGAACTACAGGTGTGTGCCACTATGGCTGTCTGGCTGTTTTGCAAGTGTTTTTAATAACTGACTTTTAAAAAGACAGCTGGATTCTCATATCTATGTCTACATTTGATCAGTTGTGATATATGTTCCACTTGAAGGATATGAAGAAAATCCAGCCTCATTTAGATAATATAGTTGGAACAGGAAGGAGTGTTTTTAGTAGCCTTTTCAGATGACTGCAGACATTCTTCTTTGATACGACACCAGAACTCAACTGGATGTAGTTTCTTTAAGGTAGTTAAACAGTGTGGAATCTGAAACCTTACCAATGCACTGGTCATACTCTATTACATTACAATTGGTTTATCTTGCACTTTGCATGGATCTTTTTACCTATGCATGGTTTTGTAACATCATGATTGATCATTTGGAAAACATGGTTCACTGAAAAATGCAGATCTTCCAAATGTTGACAGCTTTCATTATCCAATATAAAAATCACATTTGTTTCACTGGTGATCTCATTATAACAGTCTTTAAATACCAGGAAGCTGTCAAGCTCACGGTGCATACAAGTATGTCAAAATCATCATTTTCCCTTCAGGTTCATATTTTAACATTGGCAAGGCATTCTTTTTTTTTTTTCTTTTGAGACATAGTCTCTTCTCTGTCACCCAGAGACTGCTGGAGTGCAGTGGCATCATCACAGCTCACAGTAACCTCAAACTCCTGGGCTCAAGAGATCCTCCTGCCTCAGCATCCACACCCAGCTAATTTTTCTAGTTTTGGTAGAGATGGGGTCTTGCTCTTGCTCAGGCTGGTCTGGAACTCCTGAGCTCAAGCAATCTTTGCTCCTCGGCCTCCCAGAGTGCTAGGGTGACAGGCGTGAGCCACGCCGCCCGGCCAGGCAATGCCTTCTTTCATTTGTTCTCATTGAAGTCAGAGACTCACTTGAATTATTTTTAAGAAAATGTCCATCAGATGCCCAAGTTCGAATATTTGTAGTTTACTCATTATTCTTTTAAGTAAAAATAATAGTGTTTCATGAAAAAAGCAGCCAGTTCAACCCGCAACTCAATCATCCAGGTGCAACCCTCAGATTTCGGTGGTAGAAGTGCTTTCTATGTACTTCCTACGTTGTCACACAGAATATCAAAAAGATGTGTACTCAAGAGCTGAGATTTAGCAAAATTAATCATTTTTATTGGTTTATCCAGGATATTCTAAAGTGTTACTGGCAAGATTTTACTTCCCATTGCTTTTGTAACATCAGTGCAAATGTCTACAAAGTGAAGAGGACAAATAATGTCTTACATTGTTGTGAAAATAGTTTCAACTTCACACTCCCTTCATACCTTCCTCAGAGAGACGCGGGGCCCTGGGGGCCGTGGACCACACCCGGAGAACTGCCCGAATTGCTAAAGCCTGCACACACTTTAACCTGGAGGGGGCGCCCAAAACCTTCCCAATCTCTCCCCCCAACCCTGTCCCACAACCCTGCACGGAGGACACCAGTGTAGAAGACCCGAAGGGACTCCTTAGCTTTGGAGTTCAAACTTCCCTCGCTCCCAGTGAAACCCTCACTTGCCTTTATTCAGTTATTTGTGTGACCTGTTCCCCTACATTAGGTTCCAAATACGACTACAGTTTTCTTGTTCCATTTGCATAAGGTCCAGTGTCTCCTTCTTAGGGTTCCACCCTGTGAGGAGTCCAACCGGGCCTCTCTCTGCCTGGAGACAGGACGGGACTTGAGTCCGATGAGACCACTGCAGCCACCACTTCTCTTTGTCACACGGGTCCCTACTGGAAACGGGTCCTGCACAGCGTGACAGGGGACGTTTGTCCAGAGCTGCTAGCCCTCCCTGGATGCCACCCGCTTTCTGCCCAGACCCACACCCTCAACAAGCTGTCCTGACCCCCTCTCTCCTGTCTGTGGCAGCAGGGTGCGCTAAGGTCACCTCTGTAACTTACACTCCCACGCTCAGCCATTGTTCTCCAAACCACGGCCACAGTGCCAGGGCAGCCGGCCTGGAGGACTGTCTGCGTGTCCCCCGCCTCCCCCTAGCCTGGATTCTCTCTGTCCTCGTTGCCTCCTTCCACCTCTGAGCCTCAGCTGGGCTCCGCGTGGCTCGGCGTCGAGAGTCCCTGGGGGACCCGTGGGCAACCGGTGTCCAGCCTGAGTCCTCCGCGGAGGACACTTGGCTCCGTCTGCCTCCAGCGGCTGTCCTTCCCCTTGCACCTTTCTTAGTCCCCTGGGATTTTCTTCTTTTATCAACGCGTTATTCGGTCTTACAGCCCTGTGTCTCCTACGTATCAAATTGCTTTAATGCTTGCTGTTTGTTTTCCATTTTTTCTTGTTAATTTCCTTTATCTTCTGTTAAGGTAAACACTTCTTGCTTCCAACTTGTCTCTGATTTTTTATTAACTGCTTTTAACTGAAAAAGTAGTAAAAGCATTTGATGACATTGAAAATGATAAAAAGTGTTTACAATGAAAAGCAAGCAGGACCTCTGGGCTCCTGATCTCTGTCACCAGAAGCAAAGTTGATGCTGGCTTCCTGTGTTTCCTCCCGGAAGTCCTCTGTGTGCAGGACGGGCACACTCCTGGCCTTTGACAGAAGCCTGCTATTCACACAGTGCAGCACTTTCGTGTTTTCTTTTCAGCACTGTAACCTGGGGATTGTTTCGTATTAACAAACAAAGAGCTACTCCAATATTCGTAAGAGCTGCACCCTTAACATTGTTGGGGCTCAGAAACTGATACCCGGCGGGGAGGGGATGGGTGTACACACACATAATGAGTGCACTGCGCACCATCTAGGGCATGGACACGCTTGAAGCTCTGATTGGGGGGGTGGGAAAGGGCAATATACCTAACCTAAACTTTGGTACCACCATAATAAAAAAAAGACAAAGAAACTGATACCCCAAAGTAATGCACTTTGACATGAACTGAAGCAGCCTCAAGGTCCCTGACCTCGCCGCCTGCCTGCCTCAGGCCCCGTCTCCCCCGAAGCACAGGATGAAGTTGTTCTCTGAAGTTCCCTTACCTGCCTGAAGTCGCACCAGCCAAAGAAGAAAACAATGACTTCTGGTCCCTTTCCCGAGCTTTCGTTAACTGAACTCATGTCTCAGGAAGAAAGACTGACGTCTGTCAACACTCCTGCGTGGACTTTTGTCACAAACCATTGTCTGCTGAGTGGGCCCAAAGACTGTGTCCCAGGCCACTGTATGTTCTTCAAGCCCATTGAATCCCCCTAAAAATCACTCACTATCCCCCTATAATCATCCACACTCACCGGTTGTCCTTTCCCTGAAGAAGGGTCAGTGTATGGCCATTGGTACCCCACTGTGCCGTGGGGCAGTCCCTCTGTGATCACCCCTCGCCACGCACAGTCACACATTTGTGTGCCTTTTCTATTAATCCTTTTTATGTTTCCAAAAAATTCTCTTAAAAAGTTTCTTCTTTAGAAAGTTTTCTTCCTATCAAAACCTCATGCCTGAATGTATGCCTTTTCTATTAATCTGCCTTTTGTCAGTTGATTTTCAGCGAACCTTCAGGGGGTGAAGAAGTTTTCCTTCGGCCCCTGCAACATAAATTAGGAATGTGGCACAGTGTATTGAACCCTTTCCTAGAACGTGAAGTTTTCCTATTACAGTGTTTCAGGAGAAATATGTATGTACACACAAAAGGATGGGATCAAGTTCTAGAAGTAGAGCTGTAAATTGAAACTATTTGCTTTGAAAACATTGATAGATATTATTAATACATTGCCCTCAAAGAGGCTCCCTTGTCACAGGTGGTGAGAATATTGTTAACTGTGTACTTGTTGTCTTTGGCTTTGTTTATTATAATTTTTGCCATGAATAAACGTTGGCTTTTTATGCAGGTAAATTAATTTTTCTGTCTCACAGGTAAATTCATGTATGGCTTTTGGTTTTGTTTCTTGATTAACCCAGTCTGAGATGTGTTTTCTCTCCTCATGCTTTCTCTTATTCCCTTTGGGTTTCCACTTTTGCATTAAAAATTTTAATCTATCTGCAATTTATTTTGAGAATTAGATTTGAGGGAGACACTCCCCCATAGCCAACTAGTTATGCCAGTAGTATTTATGAAATGATTCATATTTTCTCCACTGATTTAAACGCCACCTTTATCACGTACTGTTCCGTGTTCTCTTAGGTGAGGGCCGGTCAGGTGCATCCACAAGAGGAGACTCAGGCGAGGCTCAGGAAAGCAGTTTGTGACCTTCACAGGCCCTGGGGACAGGAGGCACGCTGTGCAGGGCCACATGGGGAAGCCTTAGCATGGGCAGAGGAGGAAGCAGCAGGAGTGAGGGGAAAGCCGAGTTTCCAGGAAAGGAAAGGCAGGGCAGGTGAACAGCTTAGGACTGGCTCATTTGAATCATTCCAGCAGGCTTTGGGCTATAGCAGTGGCCTTGGGATGGTTAAGACCGAGGAATAGTGCCTCCTGGGTGGAAGGGCCAGAGGGGTCTGGCTTGGACGGGTTAGTTTGCACATCGAAGGCACGCTCCTGGCTGAGCCCAGCCCATTTCTGAGAATTGGCTAGCCCCAGGAGGGGCAGTCTCTCCCCAGCCAGAAAAGTTTTTAAAGATGTCAAAACATCATCATATACAGAAAATTAAAAATAAAAACAGTACACACACTAAATTCTCATAGGTATTTGCACTTACTTCTAGAGTCTTTATTGTCTTCCATTGACCTGTTCACATATTCACATGTCAGGGCCAATCTAAAGTAAATAAATAGCTTTAAAAATACTTTTGTATGTTTTGGGACCAACCCTCTTCTCATTCTCATTCTGAGAAAAAAAATTTCCTCAGAATTTTCCTGGATATTCTTATATTTTTACATAAATTTTAGTATATGCTTCTCCAAAATATTTTTATTCTATTGGGATCACAATGAATTTGTGGCTTCAGTTAGGAAGAATTGACATCTCTCTCTTATTGTTTCCTCCTGTCCAAGCACAGGGTAGAGCTTTCCATTTATTTATATCTTTGGTGTCTCTCAGTAGAAATACAGATTTCTTTAAGATGCAGACTTGAGCCTATGTATTTCTTGTTACGTTAATCTGTAAATAATTTACACTTTCTGTACCTTTTATTAAATGGAATATTCATTGCACTAAATATTATATCTCTCTTAAATGTTTAGTTTTATTATTTAAAACCAAATTAAATGTCTTATTTGGGGGGTATGTTACTTTCAACTCCTTCATGTTTAATTCATTCTTAATCCTTCAATTTTTCTATTTTTATGATTTTGACTTATTTGTCAGCCTTAGCGTTTTATCTCCTTTATCCCAAACGTGATGAACTAACATTGTCAATTTGCCTACAGAAACCGTCATGCGGTCCGCGGTCCAGTTTGAGCTGAACCGCCACCTCTGCCTCGCAGTTATGAAATTGGGATTTCACAATTATTTGAATATTCTATTGCATTTTCTCTTGTTTTATATGAAATAGTAAGCAACTCTAAAACAGAAAGGAGTAATTCTACTTATAACCACAAATGAGACAAGTGTAGAAATGTTTGTTTCCTCCCACACTTTTCACTTTCCCGGCTTCAGCAGGTCAGATGTGTGTTCAACAGCAACAGCTACAAGGTAC
Source organism: Eulemur rufifrons (assembly GCF_041146395.1). NCBI lineage: Eukaryota > Metazoa > Chordata > Mammalia > Primates > Lemuridae > Eulemur > Eulemur rufifrons. The sequence goes on along the minus strand of NC_091000.1, from coordinate 66,609,459 downwards.
AGGCGTTTGGGGTTCAAGGCGTGCCTGGTTCAAGCACTAAAATCTGAAAAATGAACACCAAAACAGGCCCACAGCCATTGAAATCCCCAGCGGCACTGGCAGAGAGAGGCCTTGTACTGTTCTGTCCTGTAGCAACATTTTTACCACCTGGGGCTCCCGGACTCCCCTGAAAACCCACAAAAATGAGTTCACGTGCAAAGAATAACAGAGCATTGGGGGAAATGAACACCCAGAGACTGAATATTTATGCCATAATTGAGGATGTTACCAGCTTTGTAATTCCCTGGAAACGGAGACCTTTCACACGTGTGCACGGCTCAACTTTCGTATAATTAACTTTGGTACTTTTGTGTCACCTCCACAGTAATAGGATGTTTGCTATTGATATGTTGCCTTTTCCTTCCCTCTATTCTCCTGCTTTAAAATACTATTACATTAATGTCTCAGTGATAGTGATTTCTCCTTAATTTCATGACCTCTCTGATTTTCTTCCGCATCACTATTTTATTTAATTCACCATTTCTTTTTAATAAAAGCCCAAGACAAGTATGGCCGAAGGGATGGCATCCGTGAGGCACTCCAGCAGGAAGGGTTAGAAGCCTCCCTCCCTGGGGCTGCCCAGCTAGCTCTTCTACTGGCAGCTCGTTCTTTTTTTTTTTTTTTTTTGACAGAGACTCGCTCTGCTCCCTGGCCTGGACTAGAGTGCAGTAACATACGATGGCTCACAGCAACCTCAAACTCCTGGCCTCCAGCGACCCTCCTGCTTCAGCCTCCCGAGTAGCTGGGACTATAGGTGCATACCACCATGCCCGGCTAGTGTTTGGTTTGTTTTTTTGTTTTTGTTTTTGTTTTTTGTAATTTTTGTAGAAGCAGGGTCTTGCTCTTGCTCAGGCTGGTCTCGAACTCCTGATCTCAAGCAATCTTCCTGCCTTGGCCTCCCAGAATCCTAGGATTACAGATGTGAGCCACTGCTCCTGGCCGAAAGCTCATCCTTTTTAACCATGGTTCTTCACCTACCTAAGACCCAGGCGACCCTCAGGACAAAATTTATCTCTGTGAGCAAATGACACATGAGTTTCTGTCAGGTGATTTCTGAAATTGTACCCTATGGGAGAGGCTGCACGTTTTAGAATCTCTGATCTCTGATGAATGCAACCGCTAGATTTATGGCAAACCAAAGCCTGCTGCAAGCCAGGAGGGGGAGGGAAGGAGGAAGTCTCACAGGAAAGGGTCCTTGGCAGTACCCACGTGGTGCTGACTGTCCCATGGTCAAGAGGGCCACAGGGGAGGGTGGCGTGGCCAGTCCACCACCAGGCACCGGAGCTGCCTGTTCACAAACCAGCCTCCCAGGAGTTGATTCCCATCTCTCCACCTCCCTTCTCAACAGGCACAGGAGGAATCACTTGTGGACATCTGCCCTCAATGAACTGTCATCCTGAATAGGATTTTTCAATGGGGTAAGCCAGGCAGCAAGCTTAGATTATTTGTTTTCTAGGAAGTCACTGCAAATGGCAGGATCTAAGGAGATGGGGACCAGTGCACCAGGAGATGGCTCAGAGAAGACCAGGTGCTATTCTGGGGAGACTGAGGTCCTAGAAGGCACACTAGTCCACCTCCTATTTCCAGCCCCCAGGCTTCCCCCCAGCCCTCCCTCTCTGTCCCCTTCCCTTGCTTTATTTTCTTCATGGCAGCTTTCACCATTGGCCGTTACCTTACACACTTGTGTGAATCGCTGTTTGGACATGGTCTGAGCCCCACAGGAGGATAATCGCCACCATCACTGGAACCTGGGCTTGTTCACCTCTGTCTCCCCAGACCGACCTGGCCCACAGTGACATTTGTTCAATGAGTGAGTGACAATACACCTGATTGTGTGCAGTTTCCTCCCCCCCCCACAGATCTAATGCGGGGCACCGCCGTGGACCATGATGGGGGAGTGTATCCATCACCGTGACTGCAGTCATCCCTTCATTGCTTCCAGGCTGGCCCTACCCAGCCCCCTAAGTGCCCCCTGCCCTGGTACTCTTCCAGTGACTGTCCCACCTTCCCCAGACCCTGGACGATGCTCTTCATCTCTCTGTTCCCACTAGCATCTTGGCAACCTGACCCATAGAGCGGGCATATCCTGGTCCCAGGAACCGGCTGGTCAACTTGGCCTCTAGGTGAAGGGACCTGGCTTGGGGGCCAGGGCAGCAGGTGGTCTGAAGCTACGCGGTGAGGCTCACGGCCACGTTCCTTCAGATCCGCTGGGTGCCCCAGAGCCTCCAGGAACTTTGTGAGAGCCCATGCCCAATCTCTGTTTGGCTTTTTGAGGCATGTTTTAACAGTATATGCCTATAAGACATGTATTTAATATATGTTTAGAATATTCTTCATTCCAAAGTCAAGGTTTTTGAACTTGTATCCCATCTGCTGGCTGAAAGAAAAAACTGGCAGAAATAAGGGTGACAAATGAATCAACCTTCCCACCTTGCTTAGAAAAGTTGCTGTCCCAGGAAGTCCTGATTTGGTTCCCTGAAAAATTAGATGTGATATCTGGGTTTGTATATTTGTCTTTGCTCATCTTTTAAAATTTATTTTTAAAATAATTCTAATAAATTTTATTTTTTAGAGCAGTTTTAGATTTACAGAAAAACTGAATGGAAAGCACAGAGTTCCCATAACTCCTTTGCCAGCCCACCCACACTGTTTCCCCTATTAACATCTTGCATTAATGTGGTACGTTTGTTACAATTGATGAGACAATATTGATATATTATTTTCATCATATCTTTTTAAAAGTTAATTTTTTTGCTTTTATTATTATTTTTAATTGACACATAATTATACATACTTATGGGGTACTGTGTGATATTTCAATGCATGTATATAACATGTAATGATCAATAGGGTAATTAGCATATCTATCACCTAAAACATTTATCATTTCTTTGTGTTGGGAACATTCAAAATCCACTCTTGATACAATATTATTTTTTTCTTTTTCTTTTCACTCACCTCCAATGTGTGAATTGAGATGAGTTTTTGCTTTGGGGTTTTTATTTAGAGGTAGGGTCTCACTACGTCACCCAGGCAGGAATGCAGTGGTTATTCAGAGGCACGATCATAGTTCATTGCAGCCTTGAAATTTTGGTCTCAAGGGATCCTCCTGCCTCAGCTTCCAGAGCAGCTGGGGCCATAGGTGCAGGCCACCATGCCCGGCTGACACATTATTTTTAACTAAAGTCCATAGTTCACATTAAGGCTTAGTCTTGGTGTTGCACATTCCATGGGCTTTAATAAATACATAGCACCATACATCCACAGTTACAGTGGCACACAGAGTACTTTCACTGTCCTAAAATTCCCCTGTGCTTTACCTCTTCACCCTTCTCTCCTCCCCAACCCCTGGCAACCACTGATCTTACTGTCTCCATAGTTTTGCCTTTTCCAGAATGTCATATGCTTGGATCATATAGTTTGTAGCACTTTCAGATTGGCTTCTTTCACTTAGTAGTATGTGTTTAAGTTTCCTCCATGTCTTTTTGTGTCTTGATAGCTCATTTCTTTTTATTGCTGAATAATATTCTGTTGTCTGGATGTACCACAGTTTGATTACCCATTTACCTACTGAAGAACATTTTGGTTGCTTCCAAGTTTTGGCTTAAAAATTATTTTTAATTATACCATTGAAACATACCTCTATGCACCTGGGAGAAAAAGTAAAGTAATACAGATTAATTTATTAATTTCTTTGTTACTACTGCAACTCCTCCAAATTCACCACATTCCCTCTGTGCATTTTTCTGACCTTTGCTAAGCATTTACAGATATTTATGTACATAGAATATATTAGTTATCTATTGCTGTGGAACAAATTACCTCAAACTCAATGTCTTTAGCTAAACAACAGTATACGTTTACAATTTTACAGTTTCTGAGGGTTAGGAGTTTGGACGTGGTTTATTAGGGTGGTTCTGGCTCAGTTTCTCAGGAGGTTGCAGCAACGATGTCTGCCAGGGCTACAGTCATTCAAAGGCTTAGATCCACTTCCAAGCAGGTTAACTCACATGACTAGCTAATTGGTGCTGGTTGCTCTACAGGGCTGCTTGAGTGTTCTCACAATATGGCGGCTGGCTTCCCCAAAGCAAGAGAGAGCTGGGGGAATCCTCCGTGTCTTTCATGACTTAGCCTTGGAAGGCACACATTGTCAGTTCTACCATTCCCTGTTGGTTACACAGGTCATGGGAGGGGTGTAAACACCAGGAAGGAAGGCTCACAGGGGACTGTTTTGTAGACTGATTACCAGATAGAGAAATTGATGGATTTGTTTTGTGGCTTTCATGACAAACTTTATGTTTGGAAAAAGGAAAAATTGCAAATCTTAATCATTTTAAGCTTTACTGTTACACACAAAGTAAGCAGTATTAAATCCCATGTCAGGTTGCAGCAAACAATCTGTGTTGAGGAATCTTAACCAACTTAATAGTAAAAATAAATAAATAAATAAATAAAATGATTAAATATGAATATACAGTGTGAGGATTTAAACTTTGTGAGAACTAATCTGTTAAGGCTTGGGTATGGGAAGATTGCAGAAATAAGTTAGCTTTCACATATTTCAAATCTTCTCACAAGAGCACCCTGCATTTGTCACAGCGCTAGATGTGCTGTGGAAAGCACGTGCTGATGGAGAAGTGGCTCTCAGTTTTATTTGTCCTTTAAACAGACATTGCACTTGCCCACACTCTGGTTTATTTTAGGCTTGGGCTCACTCGTGCTGACCCGGCGGGCGCCGCTGGGCTTCTGCTTGTTTACAAGCAGAGATTTCCCTTACAATTCTGTCGTCTATTCACCCACACGCCGCCTGGGGTCAAAGTTGAGGCCGTGGTCTGTTTTGAAAGGTGACGTCTAACGTCACCAGGAGCAGAGCAAAGGTAAGCAGGGTGAAAAGTCCTGGCAGCAGACAGGACGGGGACGGCCTGGGCCGAGAACACCCCGCCCGCACCTGCCCCCGCGGGGCCCAGAGCGGCTGTTTACCGTCCCGTCCCGACTTCACAGTGCCACCACTATCGATCACGGGAAGGGGCAAACCTGAGAGTACAACACTGTGATCATCCGGGAGAAAACTGATGTCAAAACACCTGCTGCTGTCTTCTGACGTCACAGAGTCAAGCGTCCCGTGATCCCTGGGCCTGGTTCCCCGCTGGCTGGTGCTCCAGGCACACGCGCAAGGTCCCCTGCCTGCTGTCCACGCTGCCCGACTCGGGAGCACAGACCCTGCGGGCGTTATTTAATCCCATTGGAGCGGGGACCCTGGGACAGGGAGAGAGTGGGGGAGGGGAGGCTGGTGAGGGAAAGGGCTCACTAACCCTCTAATGAGTACTCACTGTATGCAGAGCTGTGTTTGCCACGGCACACATCGTTACCAGCTGTGCCATGTGTTTCACGTATTTACTTTATGTTGTTTGTCTCCCACTCCCAGACGCTAGAATGTGAGCTCCTAGAAAGCAGGGATTTGTGTCTGTTTTATTGATGGCTGTGTCCTCAGCACCTAGAAGCTGTCACACAGCAGGCATGCAATAAATGTGTTCAATTAATGAATGAAGGCACTATGCTAATAAGCAATAATAGCAAGCAATTATTGTGCACCAACACATGTTGGGCTCTGTGCTAAGCAATTTGCATGAATTTTCCTGTTTTAATGTACACAGCGACCCCAGGAAGTAGGGACTAATATTATCCCATTTTACAGATGAGAAAAGTGCAGCTCAGGGTGGTCATGTAACTTGCAGAAACCATGGCACTGGGGCTTAAACCCAGGTGTTCTGTCTCCCAGGTCTTTAGTTCAGACTATGCCTCCAATACCACACTCTGGGAAAGTTACGAAAACCAATTAGACACCGTCCCTATTCTCCAAGCAGCATGTGCTAAGTAGAGGGAAGACCTGGAGGGAAGTCAGACCCAGCCCGGGCAGTATGGTAAGGAGCGGGCCAGAGATGCCAAGTGCAACCAAAAAATGGCAGAGAGAGAAAAAGATAAACATCAGGATATTAATTAACAGGATTACTGCTAGATGGTGAGAGTATGAATGTTTCATCTCCCTGTTCCCACTTTATCTGTGTGTTCTAATTTTCCCACAGTATAAGAGTATTGAGGGAAAACAAAAAGGGAGAGTAATGCAATAAATTTGAGAAATCTCTTTGTAATAAGGAAAAAATATATTTATCTTCAGAAATTTTACCTTAAAAATTAAAATTTACATTTTCTAAGACAAGTTCCTAAGGCAAGCTTCCTCCCTGTCATTGCATTTTCCCTCATTCACAGCAAATTTTACTACTAGTTTTTTAGATAACTTTTCAATGATACTCATGCATATAAGGCATATGCGATTGTATATATATTTTAATTTTTCAAAACCACGTTAAATTAAACCTTAACCCAAGGGCTGGCTGCTGAGGAGGAAATGTGTCCCAGGTTACTGTTCAAACACCTCCAACTGGCAGGGATTGCTGAGGACTCAGGGGAGGTGAGCGAGGCACTTGCCTTGGGCACCAGATTTAAGGGGGTGGGGCCAGAAACCTCAGCAATCCAGAGAAATAATATCTTAATTCAATATTTTAAAAATCACAATTAATGCAAAAATCCATGAGTAACAGAACATCAAAGTTTTAAATAAAGTTCTTTTTTTTTTTTTAAAAAGGGCAGATCCAGATTATGTAGAGGCTGCAACTTTTATAATTGTGGGGGTGGTGGAAGGAGGGGACAAAGACTTCTTTTAAGAAAAAAGCTTATAAAATTACAAGTAAAAATTAGGTTAGAAAATGAATATTTATTTAGAAGGAGAAAATAAATAACAACAAAGTTTGAAATTTAAAAGCCAACGGATACTACAGACATCACAAATTCACAACACGTAATTTTTTATTAATTGCATGACATGTCTCTATAATACATTTTCCTCTATAGTATTGTAGGAAAATTTTGGAAATTTCCTTCATGTATCAGCTTTATAAAATGTAGCATAGGTTTGTGCCCACACATACAGGAATCTGATATGTTCTATTTCACACAATCACCATAAAAAAAAAAATGACTTCCCACGTGAGCCTCCCCATAAAGCATCCCACAGCGCGGCAGCTGGCTTCATCAGTGTCGGCAAGTGAGAGTGTTAGCGAGCGACCTGACACTCAAGTGCTAGCCCATCACTGTCCAGCAGGACGGAGTCTCTGGGCCCTGCCCACACTCAGGAGAAGGGCTGGCACAGGCATCCTTTGGAGCCAGGTGGGAGCTGCTTGTCACCAGGACACCTTCATATGATGCTGTAGATTCTGGCCTTGTACCTTCTTGCCACGCCACTGGCTGAGTGGGCACAGCAGGCCACGGGAGCATCCTGGAAGCCATCCTGACACCATTCAATATCTAACAGTGCCTTAGGTGGACACACAAGAGCCTGCAAACCACTGCTCATACCCCATTAAGCCCACTTGCCTCTCATCTGTCCCCGATTCACCTGCCCCTCATTTGGATCCCCAAACTGCCACTGGCCACTTCAACACCACCCAACACAAGTGGCCTTAACTGATTGTAGTTAAAACCCTTACTCTTGCAAATTTTACAAAAGCATGACTATGTAAATACATTGGGAGAGGTCAAAGGACTTAAGTTTCAGTAGTTTCAACAGAAATTGGCCTCTGAGTGAAAGCCATCATTACTGACTAGGTTGAGCCAGAAAAAATGGCACAAAAGGAGGTAAAATTTGTAAATTGCCTTTATGACAGGGTAATTTCAATAACTGGCAGTAGAGGAAGAATATTCCAGGCCATGAGAAGAGTACAAGTACTTTTAAAGGAAGTGATTTGTTCCTCAGAGTAGAGAAGGGAAAAAAAAAAAAATTCAAAAAAAGGAAGTGATTTGGAAGAGTTTTCCCTGGGGCACTGGTTTTTAAATATGATGATGATGGCGGTGGTGGTGGTGGTGATGATGATGATGAGATAATGGCGATGATGATCATGGTGGTTCTCGTGATGATCGTGATAATCATGCTGATGGTGGTGGTGATAGTGATCATGATGGTGGTGGTGGTGGTGGTGGTGATGATGAGATAATGGCGATGACGATGATGATGGTGGTTCTGGTGATGGCCGTGATAACGATGCTCATGGTGGTGGTAATGATGATATTGTTTTGCTGTGGCGTTCTTTTGCTCAAACAAAATCTTAGGGAATCTCAATGTGTAAAACAGGTAAAAGTGCAGCTTCTCAGATTTGCAGCAAGTGGCCTGGGAGTCACATCAGCCCAGGGGGTTTCTAGAGGAGCTCTGCAGAAAATGACTTCTTACCAGGATAAAGAAGAGGAGGATGGCAAGCAGGTGTCAGATTATGTCGCGGTGAGGAGTGTGGACTGTACTTGTAGGTGTATGCTGTTGGCCTCAGAGCAGGGGATGGGGAGGATTCTGCCATCAGAGTTGTGGCAAACGACTGGAGGTGGGCAACCGTGATCTGGAAAAGCAGAGTGGGCAGGAAAAACACTGTAAGGAAAGGAGCAGTGGGCACAGGAGTAAGACCAGTGGCCAAAGAAAGCCAGTGAGGGAAGTCAGTGTTGTGATGAATCCAGTTAAAGCAATGTTGAGTGCTACATTGCTTTTTCAAAAATTTTTTTATTATATTTGAAATTGTGGTAAAATATACACAAGATTTACTTATAATTGCTTTCTGAATTTTACTATTTTATAAAATTGAAAGATCTTTGCACAAGATAAAGAACTTAAACAGTATAAAAGGATCTACAATGAAAAGTTTCCCTCCCACCTCACACCCCAGCCCCTTCACTCCACTCCCCAGAGGGAACCCCTGCTAAGCAGATTTACGGATCTTTCCAGAAGTATGCCAAGCATAGATAAGCAAATATATGGGTGTGTGTGTGTGTGTGTGTGTATGTGTGTATTTTCCCCCACATTCTGTGCTTTGCTGGTTTGTTTTTTCCCACTGAACAAACTAACCAGGTTTGTTTGTTTGGAGCAAGTTGATAGGAAGAGAAAACTCACAATAGTAAAGTTCGGAGTAACTTCGTATGACTGAAGGGAAAGTAGTGTGAACTACAATAAAATCTTTAAGGCTCCCCCTGACTGGCGGACTGAATGGACTCCCTCCTGGCCAAGGGGATACCCTAAAACTGAGTTGGGGGCCAAGAGAGGAAGGTCAGACGTGCCTCATCATGCCCCCCTCCCTTCTTGGGGACATCCTTTGTAACCATTGACAGGCCTACGGCTAGCCATGCAAGACAAACCTGCAGGGCCTCAATTCACACAACAAACATAAGTCAGGTAGCTTGCCTCTGATTAACAGAGTTCCTTATCTTATCTTAAAACAGTATAAGCCAGTGGACAAAGCTTCACTTCTTTAACTAATTACAAATCAAAGAGCCTTTGAACCCACCTATAATCTGTAAGGGGAGGGGGCCCACCAAACCAACGTGTGCCTTCCATGTATTTATTCATGACTTTACCTGTAACCCCTGACTCCCTGAAACGTATAAAATCACACTGTAACCCAACCACAGCACATCCACTTGCTCAAGGCTTCTTAGGCGTTGCTCTGGGCCATGGTCCTCAAATTTGGCTCAGAATAAACTTCTTTAAATTATTTTCAGAGTTTGGCTTCTTTTCCATTGACAGTAGATAGGAAGAAAATAGGCAAGTTGTGGAGTCAGACCTTGAGCCAAATCCTGGCTCTGCCACCAGCTCATCGGTAACCTTGGGCACATTCCCTGACCTCTTTGAGGATCAACTTATTCTTCTTTTCAAAATTATTGAAATAATGCCTTCCTGTGAGGGCACTCTGGGCTGCAAGGAGCAGGAAACTCGAGTCAAGCTGGCCTAACCGGTGAGGTGGTATTTTTTCTCTCACATAATAGGAGAAGCAGCGGCAGAGCTCCTTTGTTCCCTGCGGGTCAGCGATGGTACCAGCACCCAGGGAGGGGCGTTCGGAAACAGAGGTGTAGGATTTTGGGTTGTCACAATTCCTGGGGCTGCTAGCAGCATTTTGAGGGTAGAGCTCAGGGTTGTTAAAGATCTTAGAAAGTTTGCAGCGGGCCATCAGAGCAAAGAGTTATCCTGCTGAAAACTCCAACAGCTGACTCACCGGCTTGATCACTTGATCACGTCGAGGACCTCAGTTCTTCGTACTTTCCACTTGTCGTGCTCATCGCCTCACCTCCACCAGTAGCAAGGTGCCTGTGACCGCTTGGGTGCAGCAACAATGTGCAGGGGAGCACGCGAGGCCACGTCTCCTCTTGCTCTCCCTTGGGGAAAAAGGAGACTTTCCTTGGGCGCCGGCTCTCAGGGTCCCTCACATCTCCAAGCTGCGGCCGAGCTCGTTCCTGGAGCGGCCGTGGGTGGGGGCTGCGGGTCACACAGATGCCCCTCTGCAGCCGGAGTCGGCTTCCCTGCGACAAGCTGTGTGGGGCAGAGACGGGACACCCGTCAGACAGGAGGAAGGGGACGTGCGTGCTGGGCAGGCCCTCTCCTTGCCTCCCAAGTTTCCTCCTCCTTGGAGGAGACGAGGCACCTGTCGTATAGTGAAGACACAAGACGTGGGGGTTCCCTGCCTTCCTCCCTTCGAAGAGAAATGCCAAACTTGGTCATTTCCCTAACCTTTTAGTTCTGTGGTTGGGAAGGCAAATGAAGGCCTCCCTCCCAGAAGCCCAAAGAGGCTGGGGACAAGCACTGCTCCCCTGTGGGGGTGCAGAAGTAGGAGACTGGTACCAGCCCTCGACCCCTAAAGTTTCTTTCTGTTCATCAGTTAGGATCATGTCACGTATATTGAGAACTTAAGTTTTTACATATGCATTTATGTGCGTTAGCATGATTGGTATTTACAGTCGTCTAAATCCAAATTAGAAAATGTATGAAATATACACAAAATGACTTAAATGGAGCATAACAACCATATAAGTTTAAATAAATATAACAAATTAAGACTTGAAGTGTTAATAGATAGGAAGTTACCTAGATTCTAGTGGTCCCTTTAGGATTTAAAGTTTAAATAACTGTTAATTTCAGAAAAATTTTTGGTTTGATCCTTAGGCCAGTCTGCTCTAACAAGTTACACTGAGAAAAGATTATGCAAATCATGTTAAAGTTTTGATCAGAAACATAAGTAAAGCACACTGGAGATGCCAAAGAGATTAAGAATATAAAAAATTCAAAGCCTTAAATCTTTTTTATTAATGTCTCATCTCCTTGGTTGTGGGAAGTGAGAAGTTCCCTTCTTACTGGGGGGCTGATTTTTTTTTTTTTTTTTTTACCAAAAGCAACATCACTAGTGTTAAGTAGAAGCCCAGGGAGGCTGCAATGGGGCTCAGTACTGTGCCAGACATGCTTGAATCCAAATCCTGGCTCAGCAGCTTACTACCAAGGTAGCTAGAGCAATTCATTGCACCTCTCTGAGCCTCCAAGACCTGTGATTGGATGTAATGTAATAGTCACCACCATCCTGCAGGGCCACGAGAGGGTGGTAAGAAATGATGTGAGAGGTTAGTGTTAGCCGTACCAGATACCATTCCAGTCTTGGCTCTTCTAGGTCGGCTACATGGCTTGGTTAAACAAATTAATTTCTCCTGGCTTTATTTTTTGAGCCCTTAAATTTCCTCAATTCTATGAGAAGGCACACATATGAGAGAAAAATGATCCAGGCAAGCATGGTCATGTTTTTTCAAATCCACTGCAAGTGTATTCCTTTGCCATATTTCAGTTGTGCTGATAAATGGGCCCCAAGGTGCTGTAGAGTTTGATCCCCTCAAGTTATACAGTATTTTTCTTGGAAGTTTCCATTGCTGCAGTTAAACCCTGAAAAATCACTGTGGCTTTAACTTAAGCAAGCTAATCTGTTTCAAAAAGCTAAAGAAGAGTTAGGGGAATTATTTCTAAAATGATTTTGCTCCTTTAAAATATTTAAAGTTTTTAAATATTTTAAAAATTCTTGGCATATTATGTCTGGTGTAGAAGAGGAATGACTTTTCCTCTACTCTCTTAGGTTCTGTGGCTGGGCCTGAGAATCAAACTCACAAAAGGCAGATTAACAGGAGAAAAGCATACAAATTTTATTAAATGTGAATTTTTTTTCCCAAGGAAGAATGGCATTTTTTAATATGACAGATGTCTTGTTGGAAGAGCAAAAGAAGTTGTCTCAAATCTGTCTGCAGGACTAATGGAGATAGCAGCCTTTTTAAGAAGGGGCCACGTGCCTTGGGGGTAGGTCAAGGAGGAGAGTGAGTCATGGAGTCAGGAAGCCTGCCTTGGGGCCTTTGGAATCTCAACTCCTTTGTCTTGCAGAAAATCCATCTTTTCTGGGAAACAACTCAAAAGATCAAGTAGTTAGTTAAGAGAGTGGATTATAAAAAAATATAGGGAACAGGGTCATTGAAATTTGTTCATGGAGCTGGTTACAATCAGAGAGGAAGATCGCAGGTCATCTTAGATGACCCATTTTAGGATCCAACACCCTCAGGCTTAGAAATTCATTACTATACCGTCAGAGGTATGTTTTACATTCACATGGAGTCTGACAGCCCGGTATGCTATGCCAGTTTGTATTTACCTTGTTCTTCTTAAGCTTGTCTTGGTGTTTTCAAAAGTTTGGAACTTGTTCCCAAGGCTGCATCATAAGAATGAGGATGAGTGGTTTGAGGAGAAGGAAAGAGAAGTTTATTAATTTGCAGGCAAATGAGAAGGTTAACAGACGCCTGTCTTAAAGTACCAGCATCCTCTAATGTGAGTATTCTTATGTGTACACAGAGACCTTCATATATAAGCAACAAAGACCCAAAGAAGTGGATAGGCCTGAGAACTTACCTAACCATTTTAAAAAGAATGATAAGTTGTAAAGATGTGACAAGACAAAGAAAAAAACAGGTTTGGGCTAAGGCCAGTAAATTGTGAGAAAGTAACTAGGAAATATATGGAGGAAACTGATGAAAGATAAAGGTTATTTTAGTAGGTTTGTTTGTACAGATTCATCTTGGTGTTGACTCCCATCTCCAGTGATAAGAATAATCTCTTTTTCCTGGTACAAGGAGGGTACCTTTCTCATAGCACATTTATGCCCTGCTTTAAGGTAGGAGAGGGGAAGGTTACAGAGCTCTTCCAGCATCTTCTCAATTGCTTTCAGTTCAAAATATCAATGTGTCAAAGTGGCACGTCCTGAGGTGGCATGTTCCGATTCCCTTCATTTCCCCTGTCTGAAATTTCACGGGAAGTTTCACATATTAAAAGCTGAGTCAAGTCGGTGGTTGTGAAGAGAATTGGGTCAGTAGCTGAGTGATAAGAGATCTGGGCAAAAGGAAAGAGGGACATAGATTGGAACAAGAATAAGTAAGCAGAAAAAAATTTAAATATTCTTCAGCATATCCCATTAAACCAGCCTCTCAATCCTGGGAATACGTGAGTCCAATAAAATGGATACGCCTCATCTATCTGATAAAGAGTGTTAACTTTATCTTTTAAAGGTATAAATTAGACACTATTTGTCCTTTCTGATTCACACAGAAGCAGAATTTTTTGCCAATGACTGTACAAACTCCTCCTCCTCACTGAGCCCTCAGTGTATCCAGGGCATGACTATTTTGGAGTACAACAGAGGCTATTAATTTTTGATTGGAATGCTTCTAGTGTTTGTATAGTGGTATTGAACTCTGATTTTATTACCATGGAAAGATTTAGGATTGCCTTTACCAAACCACAAATTCCCAAATTTGGGAATAAGGTCCTCAACATTGAAAAGCACTTAGAGTGGGGATACACAAATAGGTGTTCAATGCCATCTCATCTGTACGTTTATGTGACTCTACCTTATGAATGAAGGAGCCCAAGTTTGTGATTTGGCTAGCATTTAAAGTGTAGTACATGGTGACAGAAGGTGCCAGATATCCCAGTCCACATCATCCCAACCATTTAGCTGGGAACCCTATATATACCTTCTTGCCACATAAAACAAAAAGACCAGTGCTGTTCACAGATGAGGTCAGAGTACAGCCTGCAGTTACCCAGGTCCTGTGTGTTTCATGACCTTTGTCATTAGTCATACTGGCATCTACACACCTCCATTTCCCATGTGCCCCTGTCAGTTTGTAAGAGCAGAACACATTGTGAAATATCTGATTTAGGAGGCCTGCTCTCTGGCTTTGGCAGCTATAAGGCTTGGATTTGTTACCTGACCAAGTTAGTCCAGATTTTTGTTCTACCCGCTTACAATTTCTGGTGCTGGGTGGGGTAACCAGGGGAAACATTGAACTATCCCAGGTTGCACAAGGGTGGCCTGTGAACCACTTGAAATATTTGGTGATCTGGCAAATGTTTGTGCTTAAAAGGCAGTGCTAGAATCCTTACGAAGTGTTTGAGGGAGCTACCTGTGGGATCAGACCACAGGTTTGCATGTATAATAATATTGCCTTGGTACATCACCTAGGGAGGGCCCAGCACCATTTCTGCTTTCAATGCAGAGGGATAAATTCCTTTCCAAAGACTTCACCTGAATTGTTTGACTTCTGCCAGCCCAGGCCCCCAACCTGGTGATAGGATGATCCCAGCCCCAGCCTGCAAACCACTGCAAACAGAGAAGAGACAAGCTGTCCCTGAGGGAGCCCTGCCCAATCTGCAGATTCATGAATAAAATAACTGCTGTTCTTACTTTAAAAAACAACTGTGTTTGGAGTGGTTCGTCATGCAGCAACATAACCAGAACCAATGGTAAAGCCAGGAGCCTCTGAATGCCTGGAGTAAAGATTTTAGTAGCTGAGGCACATGATATTTGAATTAGGACTGAATACATTTCAGGGGGGTAGACTACATGGTATAAATTTCAAAGCTGTTTTGCATGTTGCATCATTTAACTATTAACTTCAGGGATGTGGATCCCAGAGTAGAGAAGACCTGGGCCCTGTCCCGGGGAAAGTTCGGGGAGAGAAGTCGTCTCACCACCCAGTGTGCCAGAGCAAGGGACACCCAGTGCTTCTACACCCTTCAGGAGGCAAGGGAGCAGATCCCAAAGTCCCCATGGGCCCCAAGTGGCGTGCTTGCCATTTCTGCTTCTGAAGTTCTTCCTGGACTTCTGAGGAACAGCTCTCTCCCGTCCCCTCCAACCTTTCTGGCTGCTCATGCTCTGTCCCCTTTGCAGGTGCTCCTGACCACAGACGTCAGAGTTGCTCAAAGCTCTGTCCTGGGCCCTCTCCTCTTCTTCTCAGCTCTAGACTTACCGTGGAATAATAAAAATATACATTCAGTCTTTGTCCCCAGTTCCTGGAACAGAGATCCTAAAACTCTTGGAATTTTCTGAGAAGAAATTTGTTATTACTTATGTTGCTATTGTTATTTTGATATAACAAAAATCTTCTGTTATTTATTAATATAAAAAGCCCCTTTTGATCACACCTGAGTTTATGTGAATGAGGTGGCAGGGTGAGCTCCCTAGAGAGCCTCAGGATGGGCTGGTTACCAGACAGACCAAGTGATTAGAGGACTGGGAATTTTGGGCCCACCCACTCACCTCTAGAAAGGGGAGGGGGTGGAGATTGAGCTCCTGAGGTCTTGAACAAGGTTGGTGGAGCTTCAGGGCTGGGGAACACATGGAGGTGCCTGAAGGGTTGTGCACCTGGAGAGGCCCTGCAAGCCCCACACCCATCCCCATACTTTGGCTTATATCTCTTCCATTCGGCTATTCCTGACTTTACTCTTTATAATAAACTGGTAAATACAAGTAAAGTGTTTGCCTGAATTCTGTGAGTCGTTATTGAACCTGGGTGGGGATGGTTTAGGAGTCCTGCATTTTTAGTTGGCTGGGCAGAAATGTGGGTACCCTCAGCACCCTATTTGCAGCTGGCATCTGAAGTGGAGGAAGTCTTGTGGGATGAGCCTTTAATTTGTGAATTTTGACACTAACTCGAGGTAGACAGAGTCAGAATTGAATTGTTGGACACCCCATTGGAGAATGAGAGAAGTAGTGTTATACAAGACACCACGTGGTGTCAGAAAGAACCTGAGAACCCAAGCTCCACCTCCCTAACATGCAATTCATGGTCTTGCCCTTCCTCTGTTCCTCTTCCGGTGGTCCCTGCGCCAGTGACTTCTACTGCCTCTACCCAGCAGCTTCAGTCCAAATCCCAAGAGGCACCTTGCTCCCCCCACCACCCACCCCATTGGGTCCCTAAGTGTGCCACGTTGGTTTTCACTCCTAAATAGCTCTTAGATCCGTCCACCCTGACACGATCGTCTCTCAACCTAGATATGATCATCCTTCACTACAACAATTGCAACAGCCTACTATCGGGGGCCATTCACACTGTCCCTGCCCCCAGCAATCTGATCTTCATCCTGTATCCAGAATGATCTTTTCGAAATTTAAATCCACTCCATCACATCCATGATTCAAAACCCTCCAATGGCGTCTCACTGCTGCAGGCTAAGTGGCTGGCCTCTCCCCACGCCCCGCATCCTTAGCTCTGTCTGCGCCCTAGGGCCACGCTGGCCTTCTTTCAGTCCATCCCCTCCACTTCCCTCGCTCACAGAGCCTGTGTGTGGCCTGGCACGTTCTTCCCCGAAGTCCTACCTGCGATTTACCTGTTAACTCCCCTCAACTTCTGCATAGGCCGCCCTGGCCTCCTGCCCAGGTCAGACTGCGCCTTCTCATCTGCCAGAGGAGCTGAGTTTGCATCAGAGATGGTGCCTCCAATGTACTGGGTGAGGGGCCTCTGACATCTCCACCAAAGAGAGGAGGGTGGGCCAGGGCTGGGCCAGGCACTTGCGTGACCCTGAGCGTGATGCCTCCTCAAATTCTGTGGCCTGGCACCACCCTCACCTCCCTCTAGTCCCTGCCCTGGATGAAGGTTGTTGCTCAAAGGGGCACCACGACCTCAAAATCTTTAAAGTCCTATTTTTATCTTTAAAATAGTTTGCGAATTTTGTATTTAACTCCACAATTAATCAATGGTCATTAAAATGTAAAAAAAATTATGTCTTATTTCCAAATCTTGGAGTTGCTCCAGCAAGGCACTCCAGGTGTACGTGGCGCCTCTCACCGGGCCATGCCCAAGTTGAAAGGCAATCACAGGGTTCCATACCAGGTATAAAACCGCCTGCCAGATTCCAGCACTGGGACCAGCAGGAGCCACTCCTCATGACACCACTCCCAGCCCGGGCTTAGTAGTGACGGGGAAACGTTCCCTCTAAGCAACCTGGGTTCCAGTCCCACCACAACCTACCTGTGCGGCCTTGGCTCATGATAAATCTTTCTACACCTCCGTGTCCCATGTGTAGGCCAGGGATATAACACGATTCCGGCTTCACAGGGTTGTTCTGCAAATAATACCGCGCAGGGGGAGCCCTCAGCACTGATGGGGTACCCAGGGCACCCCGGCTCGGGTCAGGCCCCCACTCCGGCGGGCGGGCGAGGAGGGCGCACTGAGGGCTGTGGCGCCGGCGTTCGGCCACGGCGGGAGGCGGCGCGCGGCGTGGGTGCCAGCCTCCCTCTCTGCGGGGGCCTGGGCGCAGATCCGCGGGCGCGGCGGGCGGGACAAGGGGAGGAGTGGGGACGTGCTCTGGGGCCTGGCGCGAATGGCCTCCGGCAGCTCTCGGCTGGCGGCCTTGTCCGCTCCCCGCGCTTCCCCGCACCGACCCTGCCCCCGTCCGGGCCCCGGCCCGCCCCGCGCCGACACAGGGCAGATGGGGGCGGCAGCTCCGGCCTCCTGGCTTTCGGAAGCGCCGACGGGCAGCTCGCCTGATCGAGTCAGGCTTCCGAGTGGGGCTGGAGCCGGGGGCGCCCTAAAGTTTGGGGAAGGCAGGAGGAGGGAAGGGATGCGCTCCAGGCTCTCCGGCAGCGCGGGACAGGCCTTCTTCCAGCCTCCTGGGAGGCAAGTTTTCCTCAATTGCGCGCTGCCCCGGGGACTCCCCAGGCCGAGGCGACAGCCGAAAGCAGACCGCCCGTGACCCTCCGGTGGGCAGGCTTGTCAGGCCAACTTCATGCACAGGAAGACTCTGTCCACGCTCGGGTCTTAGAAAATTGAGCGCGCGCTCTCCAACCCGGACGCGGGACAGACGCGAGCCCCGCCGGGGTGAGGGCGGGGCGGGGGTAACAGGGAGCCTGCGACCTACAGAAAGTCGTCTCCCACTTTCCACTCGAGCACTCGGGAACTCGCTTCCAAGTGTTCCGGCGTCCGCGCCTCCCCCCGCCCCCGGCCCTCCCCCGTGGCGGGCAGGTTCAACCCCGAGGCGGTGTCGCCTGGGAGCCGGCCCCAGGCCCGCATCCTCCTCCCACTCCGCCCGGGCAGCAGCAGCTAAAAGCCCGCGCGGCTGCAAAGTGGAACTGCGTTCTCTTCCCGAGCCCGGGCCGACTCGCCGCGGGGCGGGCGAGCCGGAGCTGGAGCTGTGCGTTCCTTCAAAGGCACGAGGAGTTAAGTATCAGGAGGAGTCTTGAGTCCGGGTTTGAGGCTCGGACAAGCTCTGGGGCAGGACGGCGTCATGGAGCCCTCCAGGGCGCGGCTGACAAGTTTGGAGGCGCCGGAATCAGCGCCCTTTGGAGAATCCCCGCCGGCGGAGGAACTGCCCGCTACGGAGGTGCTCTGCTTGGAGGGCGGTGAGGAGGGCGGTGGCACAACGGAGGCCCGGCACCCTGACGCTCAGCTAGGGGACAGGCCCCTCTCCCGGAATGAAGAGACTGCCCCCCAGGAGCAGGAGGAGCTACTGGAGTGCAGCCACCGCGGCCGCGGTGCGCGCTCCTTTTCCCTGCCGGCCGACCCCCTCCTGCAGGCGGCCAAGCTTCTGCAGCAGCGGCAGCAGCAGCAGGCCCTGGGGTTAGGCGGCGAGGACGCCGAGGGGGCTGAGGACGCGCCGCACAGCCCTGGAAGCTGCTGCGCCAAATGCAAGAAGCGGGTGCAGTTTGCGGACACGCTGGGGCTGAGCCTGGCCAGCGTGAAGCACTTCAGCGAGGCCGAAGAGCCGCAGGTGCCGCCCGCCGTGCTGTCGCGCCTCCGCAGCTTCCCCATGCGGGCCGAGGACTTGGAGCAGCTGGGGGGCCTGCTGGCCGCGGCGACTGCGGCCGCGCCCCTCCCCGCGCCGCCTCCCGGGCTCCGACCGCTCTTCCAGCTCCCCGGGCCGAGCGCCGCGGCCGAGCGCCTGCGGCGGCAGCGCGTGTGCCTGGAGCGCGTGCAGTGCTCGGCGCCCTGGGGCGCAGAGGTGAAGGGTTCGGGCCGGGTGCTTGGCTGCCCGGGGCCCAGGGCCGTGACCGTGCGCTACACTTTTACCGAATGGCGCTCCTTCCTGGACGTGCCGGCCGAGCTGCAGCCCGAGCCGCTGGAGCCTCAGCAGCCAGAGGCGCCGTCGGGGGTCTCCGGACCAGGGTCCCAGGATGCTGAGAAAGAGCCGGGCGCCGAGCGCTTCCACTTCTCGCTGTGCCTGCCCCCGGGCCTGCAGCCTGAGGACGGGAAGGAAGCGGACGCGCGCGGCGTCGCCGTCCACTTCGCTGTCTGCTACCGCTGCGCGCAGGGCGAGTACTGGGACAACAACGCGGGGGCCAACTACACGCTGTGCTACACGCGCCCAGCTGATGCGCCCTGAGCCCCGAGCTTTAAAGGACCGTGGGGCAGCCCCTCCCGAGGGACTTGCTGGGACGCTTTGCTGAGCATTGTGGATCTGGCGTGAGGGGAGCGTGGAGGGAAAGGAGGGAGCCGCCGAACCATAAACTCGCACCCCAGGCTGACCCCTGAGCCAGTTTAGTGAGCCCAAGCAAAGCTCCAAACGTCTCTTACCACTTGTACCTGCCTAGATGGCCTCTAGGATGCCCAGCGTGCGTCAGAATGGGAAGAAATCCCCTTGGCCCGAGCAGTAACTTTAGCCAAGAAAAAGACTGCCGACTCTTGAGCGTGGTTCTAAGACCTTGGGAATTGTTTTTAAGTCTACATGTCATATTTTAGCCTTTGCAGCTTGCTGGAGACCCCTGGGGAAAGGACAAGCATCCTGACACCGTGCGCTAAGGGAAGACGCCCGATCGTGGGCGCCCGCGTGTCACCTCTGTGCCCCCTCTCTGCCCCCTCTGTGCCCCGGCCTATTTCTCAGACAAAACCGGGTGGGGGCTGGGCCAGGGCCTTTTCTTTTTGTTGGCATCTGGGAAATGTTGGCCCAGACTTAATGTTATTTACTTGTGCTATTGTGTACAAATGTCCTTTAAAAAAGTAAAGGCCACTTGCACACTCTTTTACACTGTACTTTGTATTTTAGCTCCCGTGCGTTTGGGGAGGCCTTGGTAGTCGGGTGGTCTGTGGCGGCAGATGACGCGTGTACTTTAACAATCGTTGTAAACAACAGTATTTATAAAGTTCTCTTCTTCCATTCCTCCTCTCTGCTGTGGAAGGGCCCAGATTTCCCATAGTGGCCTAAAATGTTCTGTAGAAAGCATTCTGTTCCCCGCCAAAATAAGATGTTCGGTGAATCAAAATGCCAGAGTCATCTCGTAGGCCTTGGCTGTGAGCTGCCAGAGCCGGACACACGCCCAGCCCCCTTTGTGTAGACGGATCACAGGATCACACAGCAGCTGTAGACTCGTGCTGGGCCATTAGCAGTCAGAGAAGCTGGGCCCCTAGTCGCTGTTCTCCCAGCGCAGGGGGTGGGGGATGGGAATGTGGCTTTCCGTTCGCTCAGCCGCAGGGGGGAGTGGGGACTTGCTGGATGCTGAAGTGTGCCCAGCAAGTCAATGCTGCTGAGACCCAGATGGGCACCCTGCCCTGGCAGGACTGTGGCTCAGGGTCTGGACCGCCTTCTGTGCTCGCTGCCGCTGGCCGTGGACGCCAAGACGTTGTGGCTGTGCTGAGCAGGCAGGTAGCCATCCTGGGTGACCAGTTATTCCTTCACCCTTTGGTCATACCTTAGTAATTCACCTTTTAAAATAAAGTCTTCCTATTTCCCAGGACATGACTAATCAATTACTTTTGGGCTAGCAGTCTTTAAGGAGCGACAGTTTCACTGTTTCTCTTTAGAACAGTGATTGGCCTACCACAGCCCATGGGCCAAATTTGGCCCATACCCTGTTCCTGTAGGGCCTGTGACCTAAGAATGGCTTCTACGTTTTTAAATAGTTGAAAAAATTTCAAAAGAAGAATACTGTTTGTGACACATGAGAATTATATGAAATTCACATTTCAGTGTTCATAAATAAGTTTTACTGGAACACCGCCATGCACATTCATTTATGTATTCTCTGCAGCTTTCGTGCTACAACACAGAGCTGAGTAGATGCAGCGGAGACCATATGGCAAAGTATAAAATATTTACTGTCTGGCCCTTCATAGAAAGTTTGCCAACCCCTGCTCTAGAGAAGTAGTATTTTTTAAAAAACATTACATGCTGAGAATTATAATTAACAAAGCAGTTAAACTTTGAATTTTGCAACTTTAAATAAACCTCCTTTGGGTAAAGGTAAAACCGTTGCCATTACTCTTCAGTTATCTTGTTCAGAATAACCACTAAGACACCAAAGTACAATTATACTGGGGAGGAGCATCCACCTGCTGCCTTCTTGCCCCTAAGAAATGACAACAAATCAGTACAACTGAAATATAGCACCCATCTGAATTAGCTTCACGCTACAAAACTGCCAGGTATTTTTGTGCCTTAGAATGTGTCTTACACTTTAAAAATATTTAGTTTGAACTTTGGCTTGGGGACATCCCTTTGATTATGGTAGTGTTTCCGAAAGTTAACTGATCGTGGGAAATTTTTAAAAATAATTTATTGACAGAAATCCATCAGGAGTTAATGAGTTATAATTTTTAGTTGGAGTTAAGCAGACTTTTAAAAATGGTCACATTGATGAAATAATGAGTACTTAACTCACATATGCTTATAAAAACTGTATAACAATAAAAATAATTATTAGAATGACACTGTTTCTCTGTTACTAAATACAAAAGCAATTAAGCCTTTTCTTGTGTTGTCCAGGGGTTCTTGGGTCTGGTATACCATTTCTTAAAAGTGTATTACTACATATTAACAACACCTAGATAAATACATTTTGTGTTTTTCTTATTTGTAAATATTGATAATGTATTATATATAGGCTATAATACAATTTGAAAATGTTTGTTTGTATGGCAATAATGCAATATTTTGCATTGTTTTGGATTACTTAAAATTAAACTAGGATGAATTAGGAGCCCAATGTAATTAATGATCAAAATATCTATCTTGTCTAGTATTCTTGACAATGGTAACCTCTTAAATCTAGAATAAAACAAATAAGAAGTAGATTTTTAAGGGTTATGTACAGCAGAATTTCTGTACCTATAGAAACCATTATTGATTTTCAAAACTCTATTTTGGAGTTCAAATGATTAATTTTGAAATGACCCATTTAATAATATAATGAGCATCAAACACAGCTGTTAGAAAAAGAAACCTAGCTTTGTTCTCTCCTATTCTATGTTGGAGAATAGCTGTTCAAAAGTTCAGAATTTGGTAAAATATTTTAAACAGCCCAGTCTTTCACAGGTGCTTGTGGGCTCTTGAGAGTACTGGCACTGGCAATTTTGTAAATGTCAATTTTATTTTATAAAGTGCCAACCTTTCATTGTATACTAATAGCAAACATTTTGTCATGAAATGTAAAGGAAGTTAAATTAGGTTTAATTTGTTTTTGAAAAGTTATTTCAAAGGAAGGAGCAATGCTGATGAGAGTCAGGAGGTATTTTAAGAGTGTATTTCCTAAAAGGAATAAACACACACAGACACCAAAAACAATATTCCCACAGTGTAGCTGGTGTTTTTTGCAGCAATATTTGCCTCAGTTAGAGTAAGTGAGGGCCATTCTGCTTAAAGATGTAATAACTTTAATATCTTACCTAGTTCCAGTGATTAAAAACTAAGTTCTTCTCAGCTGATTTAATGACCCTGTCCTCCCCCAGAGAGAGAACGCAGTTTCCTCCTTATGGGCAGGCGTGTCCGTGGATCACGGGGTGAGGGAATGTCGGGTGAAGTATATGTCTCTGTCTAAGAAGTTTCAGAAGCAGCAGTGGCTGGAAATGTGGCAGTTTGTACGGAACCGAATTTCTCCCTGAAAACCTCCAGTTTTATAGCCAGGCATAGTAGCATGCACCTGTAATCCCAGCTACTCAGGAGGCTGCGGTGGGAGGATCACTTGAGTCAGGAGTTCAAGACCAGCCTGGGTAATACAGCAAGACCCTGTCTCAAAAACAAAAACGAAAACGAAAAACTTCCAGGTCCCTGAAGCAAGGTGGTCAGCCACTTCCAAGACCTAACTAGGGAGGCCAGGATCCTGTGCCAAGGAGTGGGCACTGAGCTCGGGGAACCCTGGGAGTCTGCCCACAGGCAACAGGGCCGCAGTCGGCTGCTTCCCTGCAGCAACTGGGAGTGGGGCAGTTGTCACCCATCAACCTGGGCTGTAGGGGCAGGGGGCTTTCGCCTGTCGGGTGTGCAGGTGGCTTTCCATGTTGACCATCCCTTACCTGCAGCAACCTTCCTCCTGCCCTGAACCGGCATGAGGGCTTCCTGGGAACACTGTGGCCCTTGAGCCTGTCCACAAGGTGTCCGCTCACAGCAAAGCAGTCCCTTCCTGCTCTTTTCAGTTTGGGAGCCTTAGTGTCAGACTCTTCATATGTAATTTCACAGGTGTTACATATGTCAGCTTTCTAGCACAACAGTTTCTGTATATTTTAGCAGGCTAAGATTTCTCATTCCCTGACCCAGTTGTATGTTTCTTCGGAGCATTGTGGCTTGGCAGTCACTTGGAGTAGCATGATTGGTGCCACGTGCTGTTTGTCAGGAGTGTAAAGAATGGCCCTAGGGAGGAAATTCAATGTCTTGCTTTTTTGTGGCATCACGTAACTGAATCAAATGTGCATTTTTGGTTAACACAATGGGACACAGGTTTGTAGGTTAAAAGAGAGCTTAACACACAACTGACAGTGAGCTGTTTGCAGTCCAGCCTTTGCCCAGCCAGTCCCCAGGACGCCGGGGTCTGATGAGCTCCCAGGATGGGGGATGTGCTATGGAAGTCACTAAGGGCAAGGGGCTGCGAGCAGCTGACAGTCTGGGCTCACCTCCGTGACAGGCCTTCCTCTCCTACAGAGTGGTCCTGCCTTCCTATAGGTAAGTGGGCAGGTGCCTGCTGGGAGTAGCTGAGCCGGGTTTCTCTTCCAGGCTACATGATAGACACATTGCACTATGTGACCTGGTGTGTCTTCGGGTTCCTCTCTGGACTCCCTGGAGTTGATGGGAGTTGGGGGGAGAGGACCCTGTCAGAACGCAGCCCTGAATGATCCTTGGATCCTCCACAGCCTGGCTGTCGGAGTGCTAAATACTCTAACTTTTAGGCTCATTCAGATTTAAACTCCTTTGAATCTTTTCAACAGATGTTGCATTTGCATTTGGTGGAGTTTAGTTTTTTGACCTTGGCTTTCTGTGAGCAGGCACATTTTGGTAAGAAAAAACAGAGCTACAGTTCAGCTAAATGTAGATTTTAAAGATGACAAGCATCAAGCGCTTCTTTTAAGATGTGCCAGTGAGATTTGCCTGGTGCATCCAGCAGAGCAGAAGTCTATTTAAGTGGTGGGTTCAGAGCGAGTTCAACCAGGAACTCCACACACACACAAATCATACATACATATATACAAACTTTTCTGCTAAGGCAAAGCCGTTTTCGAGTAAGTTACATGGCATTTAAGGCCAGTGCACTCTTCCCTTATTGTAGTCACTCATCCCAGTCACATTGTTGGCATTTGCTCAGGTCCTGTCCTTTGAAACCTGCTACCCAAAGTCATTGCCCACGGAGAGTCCACAGCATCCTGACATAGGCTGAAACGGGGAGTGTGGTCTGAAAATCTGGATGGAATGAGGAGTGAGGACAGGAAGATTTCACAAACTAAGCTTGAGACATTTGATCTCCGAGTTGAAAACTTGATGAGCACATCCTGCAGACGGCTTTTCTACAAGTGGCTACTCGTGGGTTGTGTTGAGGAAACATCTACCACAGCAGATGAGAATTTTATGGTCACAGGAAACTAATAGTCTTTGAAGGGGCTGCCCTGTTGCACTCTCTGAGGATCTGTGGTTTCAGCTCCTCCCCTGATGGCTTTGGGAACAGCACTCTTGTCATCGGGAGGCTGCTGTGGTGCAATTGAAGCCACATCTTTTTAAACTCTTAGTAGGTGAAAGAGGTCACTGTTTCACAGAGAGAGAGTTAGGCTTTTTCCTAAGTTTTATATTATTTGAAAAGGAATGTGGCACCTGGGCAATCATGGCTCACATCTGTAATCCCAGCACTTTAGGAGGCCAAGGTGGGAGGATCACTTGAGGCCAGGAGTTCGAGACCAGCTTGGGCAACATTGTGAGACTTGTCTCTACAAAAAATTAAATAATAATGAAAAAAATTAGCCAGGTGTGGTGGTGCACACCTGTAGTCCCAGCTACTAGGGAGGCTGAGGCAGGAGGACTGCTTGAGCCCAGGAGTTCGAGGCCGTTAGTGAGCTATGATGATGCAACTGCACTCCAGCCTGGGTGACGGAGCAAGACTTGGTCTCTAAAAAATAAATAAATAAAAAGTAAATTAAAAAGAAAAGAAAGAAATGTGGCGAGTTTATGTTCAGAACCACTTCAAATAGGCTGGACTGAGGGCTCCATTTGTGTTTCTTTCAGTCATGTTTACACACGCAGATTTTAGGCATGTTGGTTTTGATATTGCCAGTAAACCCAGAAGCCCCTGTGACACCCAGGTCACCATTAGATGTGGACCACAATATCAATGAGTTTCTATTTGCTTTATTAGGATTATAAAAGTATGGATAGATTCAATTGAGTTTGAAGTTCCCCATGAGGTCTATGAATATACTTGGATATTAAATTGCAGACAAGTGCTTAACAACGAAATACACAATATGTTCTTTGGGGAAAAAATAACTTAGTACACATTTAGAAATGTTGTGAGGCTGGGCACAGTGGCTCACGCTTGTAATCCTAGCACTCTGGGAGGCTGAGGCCTTCGAGACCAGCCTGAGCAAGAGTGAGACCGCATCTCTACCAAAAATAGAAAAATTAGCGGGGCACAGTGGTGCATGCCTGTAGTCCCAGTTACTTGGGAAGCTGAGGCAGGAGGCTTGCTTGAGCCCAGGAGTCTGAGGTTGCTGTGAGCTGTGATGACGTCACAGCACTCTAACCAGGGCGATAGGGCAAGACCCTGTTTCCAAAAAAAAAAAGAAAAAGAAAGAAAGAAAAAAGATCTGTGAGTCCCCCCACCCCACCCCAACAAAAAAACCTGAACTAGATGTTGCTTCTGTTACCAGAATCCTGAGTTATTTTGGACTGTGCTGTTTACCAGAGAGTCATTAAAAATGCGTTTATGCATTGGTGCATGTGCGCTGAAAGGCTGGTTTTTCTGGCAGAGGAAACAATCCTTCAAGATGGATCATAAAGACATGGAGCTCTGAGGCCAGGGGCTGCGCCTGCCCGGCACCACCCTCCACGATCCCAAGCCCTGCGAAGGTGGGGAGGGACAAACGCCTGCCTTGGGGGCCGCGGCTTGTCCTCCCGAGCCCTGCAGCCCCAGCCTGGGCAGAGTGCGCGCACAGCCGCTCTGCACTCAAAGGCAACACGTGTTTAGCCTTTGCTTTGACTGCCACATCCAGTTGGTTCAGAAGATCTTACCCAAACAAAGGAGTGTGTTATATACTGCCATAATTTGTCAATTTGCAGTAAAATTGTTTTAAAAAGGAGTCTGTAGTATCTGGTTACATCTGAGCCCAGGGTTTCTTTTTTTTTTTTTTTTTTGAGACAGTCTCACTCTGTTGCTCAGGCTAGAGTGAGTGCCGTGGCATCAGCCTAGCTCACAGCAACCTCAAACTCCTGGGCTTAAGCGATCCTCCTGCCTCAGCCTCCTGAGTAGCTGGGACTACAGGCATGCGCCACCATGCCCGGCTCATTTTTTCTATATATATTTTAGTTGGCCAGATAATTTCTTTCTATTTTTTAGTAGAGACGGGGGTCTCGCTCTTGCTCAGGCTGGTCTCAAACTCCTGACCTCGAGCGATCCTCGGGCCTCGGCCTCCCAGAGTGCTAGGATTACAGGCGTGAGCCACCACGCCCTGCCTGAGCCCAGGATTCTATAGCAACTGGGCAGCACGGTGTGCAGGCGCAGGCGTGAGAGACCAGGGCGGAGACCGAGGTCAGTGACTGTTCTGTGACAGCGGAGGTTTGGGATCGCGGGACAAGGGAAACCCAGCTTAACGTGCAGTGGCTTCCTCTGCGAGTAATGGTCCCTCGGCCACCACTATACTATCACCGAAATGTCTAGGTCATCTCTTCAGGGTCTGAAAATGCAACTTAGCCTAAGGAGGTGCGTGTCTGGAATCCCTGAGCGCCCAGCAATGCCACCCATGAAGGGCTCTGACTGGCCGAGGGGCGCGGCGAGGTTGGGGGACCGGGTGGGTCTCAGAGCTGGCGCGCAGGCGGCCACTGTCGCGCAGCGTCTCACCGGGACTGAAGCCCAGCGGCGCGAGCGCTCCGTTGTCAGCTCTGCAGCCGTGCCAAGAGTGGGCCGCTATTTTGGACGGTATATTCTTTGGTGATTACATGGAATCTTTTATAGCTTCTTCTAATAATGTGAGCGAAAATAACCTTATTAACCTTCCTTTTATTTTTTTTTATTTTTATTTTTTATTTTTTTTTTTTTTGAGACAGAGTCTCACTCTGTTGCCCAGGCTAGAGTGAGTGCCGTGGCGTCAGCCTAGCTCACAGCAACCTCAAACTCCTGAGCTCAAGCGATCCTCCTGTCTCTGCCTCCCGAGTAGCTGGGACTACAGGCATGCACCACCATGCCCGGCTAATTTTTTCTATATATATTTTTAGCTGTCCATATAATTTCTTTCTATTTTTAGTAGAGATGGGGTCTCGCTCTTGCTCAGGCTGGTCTCGAACTCCTGAGCTCAAACGATCCGCCCACCTCGGCCTCCCAGAGTGCTAGGATTACAGGCGTGAGCCACCGCGCCCGGCCTAACCTTCCTTTTAGATCTGCTTGAGAAACGTGCCCCGTGGAATTTCGGGCTGAGTAACAGATTTCTGAGAATGTGGCGTTTGACAGTGTTGATTTAAACTGAGAACTGCCGCCGTCAAAACCAGCCCTCGTGTTTCTCTTTGATTTTTAACACGGTAGTTATATCCTTGTGGTTTGAAATCGTCTTTTCAATTCTGAGGATGTTTTGT
Organism: Eulemur rufifrons; assembly: GCF_041146395.1. Classification (NCBI taxonomy): domain Eukaryota; kingdom Metazoa; phylum Chordata; class Mammalia; order Primates; family Lemuridae; genus Eulemur; species Eulemur rufifrons. The sequence continues at coordinate 66,581,231 of NC_091000.1, read as the reverse complement.
ACTTTCTGATTGCTGCAGGACTTTATGGTCATGTTTCTGTGTGTGTCACACCTAGAAGTTGCTGCGCCGAAGCTCTGATGTCAACAAAGAATGTGAAGCGGTGGCTGCTCTAAAGCCATCGTCAGAGGGTCGGGGGCAGAGAGCCGGTTGATGGGCACAGAAACAGTCAGACAGAAGGATAAGTTCTAGTCTTTGATGGCACAGAAAGGAATTAGAGTTAGCAGTAATTTAGCATGTATTTCAAACCAGCTAGACGAGAAGGTCGGTCACGTTCCAACATAAAGCAGAGATACATGTTTGAGGGGACGGGTATCCCACCTACTCTGGTTTGATCATTACACATTTGTACAGGCATCCAAATAGCACATACACTCCCAAAATATGTACAACTATTATATAATCAATAAAGAGATTTAAAAAGCAATCACTGAGTCTGCAAACATTTTGGTGCTCGCAGCGGGGAGAGGGTGTGATGCTGGCATCCGGCCGGTAGAGCCCGGGGTGCTGCTGACCACCCCGCAGTTCCGCGGGAGAATCATCCGGCCTAAATCCTCCGTGCTGAGGCTGGAAACCCCTGAGTACTGCACCAGCGTAGATGTCCTGGTTCTGACGGTTACCGTGATTGTAGAAGACAATTTCATGGGGACGAGATGAATGAAGGATACATGGAAACTTTCTGTGCTATTTCTGCAATTTCTTGTGAGTTTCAAACCATTTTAAAATAAGTTGTAATAATAACAACAAAGTTAAATGAAACCTTTTAGCTTGTTATTTTTTAAAATCCTGCCATTTGGAAGTATCTAAAGCATTGGCAGACGCTGTGCTGGTGAGGAAGTAACACTTAGCTACACGGGTTGGTGGCCCGAGGGGGAAGTAGGCCCAGGGTCCGGGTAGTGAGGCCTGCAGTTGCCACCAGCTCTGCCCCTGGCTAGCTTGTGCTTTCAAACAAGTCCCGTAAAACAGTGAGCATGAGTTTTCACGTTTGTAAAATAGGGGCAGTAATTCCTGCCTAACTCAGATTGTTGTGAGCAAGGAGGGAAATTAGTTGTCAAGTACCAAGCGTATAGTTGGTCTCAACATCTTTCTCTTTTCCTGCTGGCCTCTGCCAGTTGGTTTTTATGGGTTTCTTTCTGAGGATAAACGTTGTCTGGCTTCATCTGATTGTAGGAAGCATAAATGAATCTTCCGGTTGGGGGGAACAAATGACAGTATCCCCCAGTGTGCCAGCAGGGGTGGGGAACCTTCGGCCTCAAGGCCACACGTGGCCCTCCAGATCCCCGAGGGAGGCCCCTCAATCAAATCCAAACTGTATTAAAAGGGATTTGTTCTGTAAAATTTGGATTCAGTCAAAAGGATCCAGAAGCCCACATGTGCCCCAAGGCTGCAGGTTAAGCTGCTCTTGTCACCTGTGCAGAAAACATGCCACTTGCTTCTTGTTCACGTGCCGGGATGCTGTCTTAACCTGCTTTCTGTTGCATGTAACAGAATATCTGAAACTGGGTAATTTATAAAGAAAGGAATTTATTTCTTACACTTATGGAGGCTGAGGAGGCCAAGGTGGAGGGGCCATGTCTGGTGAAGACCTTCTTGCCGGTGGGCTCTTGGCAGAGTCCTGAGCCGGTGCAGGGCCTCGCGTGGTGAGGCCTGAGTGTGCCGGCTCACGTCTCTCTTCCTCTTCTTACAAAGCCACCAGTCCCACTCCTGTGATAACACATCAACCTATTTTTTTCCAAGAGGCAGGGTGGTCTTGAACTCCTGGCCTCAAGTGTTTCTTCTGCTTCAGCCTCTCGAGTAGCTGGGACTGCAGGCAAGAGCTCCGGCTATTTTATTAGTCTATGAATGGATTAATGCGTTCACCAGGGCAGGCCCCTCACGAGCCCATCGCTTCTTAAATACTGCCTCACTGGGGATTAATTTCATCATGCGTTTCGGAGGGGACAGACATTCAAGCACAGCAGATGTATGCTGTGCACACACGTTCTCACGTAGCATGTACACTGTGCTCTGACATGTCCATTACATTTCCTTAAACGGCTTCTTCAAAGATCATCCGCCCTCTCTTCGCAGCTACCCTGGGGGCCTCCGGCTGGTGATTGTTCTGACATTGTTGAGCACCCATTCTCCACCACCCCACCGTGGTTTCCGTGGCCACCCTCTCCTGCTCCATCCTCTTCCCCTCCAAGTTACTCCTCCATCTCCAATTTTTCTTCTGTCTGCCACCCCGTCCTCCAAAAATCTGCCTTTAACTCTGTTCTCTTATAAAGACATTGCAAATCTATGGGGAAAAACTATGTCTAATTCCTTTGCTGCCTCCCACAGCTGCCCGCCGTCCCTGTCATTCGTTCACCGGAAGTCCGTTTGTTCTTTGCCTGAGTGTCGAGGGAGCTTGTGTCATGTGGCAGGCGCCGCCGTGGCCCTGGGATGTGTGGGGATGGAGACAGACGGTGATGGGGCATGGCTGTCGTGCAGCTGGTCCGCAGGAAAGTTGGACATTCATTCATTCATTCATTCAAGCAGGGTCTTGCTATGTCGCCCAGGCTGGCGCCGTCTTCCTGCCTCAGCCTCCCAGTAGCTGGGACTACAGGCATGTGCCACCTCTCCCGGGTTGACCCTTTATTTATATGGACAACTCCACACCTACGTCTATAGACACATTCTCTGCACCCACATATCCATTTTCCTTCCTTTGCCAAATCCCAGCCAGCTTCACATGTGTCAGGAGATGCCATTTTGCTCAATAAACTTGTCCCTTAGCATCCGCAGGGCTGGCGCTGTGCGAGTATCTGGCAGGAGGAGGAAGAGGCCATGCGGCTCTGCGCTGCTTCTCTCTGACGGTGCCTTCGCAGTGGAGGGCGGGGGCGGGCTGGGGGCCGTGGACACAGGCTGCTGTCGCCCCCGGCAGAGAACCGCTTCTCAGTCCTCAGCCTGCTCCCTCCACCCCCACACCAAACCTGCTCCCACTGCAAATATGTCTCAACACAGCCTCAGGGTGGGCTGTCACTTTGCAGACCTGTTTGGCCGGATCTCCTGGAGCAGCATACCCCACGGTCAGAAATTCCACCTCCATGCAGAAGGACGGACACACGTGTACCAGGAGACACGTGCGAGCATATTTCTCGTGGTGACAGTCAAACACTGGAAGCAGTGCCTGCCGCAGCACGGCCCGCACATGGGGACGGTCACTTCACCGCAGAGGCAGGTCGAGGGAACGGAGTGAGGGAGGTACAGATGCACACGTCCCATCTCACGTCACCCTGGGACATGCAGCCATCAGTGCGACGGTGGGCAGGACCCTGGGGTCCCAACTCCTCAGTTGTCCCGCTGCTGCTGGGGGCAGTGGCTGATTTCAGTTTGGTGAGATGCTCACAGGGTGTGACGCCCTCACCCGGATGCTTTCACTCAGGGCTGACTCTCAGTTAGCGCTGGGCTGGGGACGCCTCTTCGCTACTGGCTGCCGGGAGGGCTTTCCCCTCACAGGTGGGCTCTTGCCCGACTCCTCAGTGCTGCCTGCAGTGACCTGCTTGGAGGGCGACAGCTGTCGTCCACACTGACTGGTGGCATCGGCTCACCTCTCAGAGGTTGAGGGTGGTCACAGGTTTCTTCTCTCTCTTCCATGAGTGGGGCCCACAAGCTGGGCAGTGTGCTTGCTTTGTAGACTCACTTTTCCTTGGATATGAAGAGTATAGGTGGAAATATAGACTATATTGAAATATAGACTATAAAAACCTATTTAGACTCTTCCACTTAGCCGTGTTGTTCACCATACCCTACACCCATTATGAAGATGTTCTGTTTCTACTGATCTTCATATTTCTACCTTTTTTTTTTTTTTTCTTGAGATGGGTGTCTTGATATATTGCCCAGGCTGGCCTCAAAATCTTGAGCTCAACAGATCCTCCTGCCTCAGCCTCCTGAGTAGCTGGGACAATAGCGTGTACCACTGCACCCAGCTTTTCTTTCTTTCTTTCTTTTTTTTTTTCTTTTCTCTTCTCTTCTTTCTCTCTCTTTTGCTCCCTTCCTCCCTCCCTCCCTCCCTTCCTTCATTTCTTTCTTTCCTTTCTTTTCCTCCCTCCCTTCCTCCCTCTTCCTTTCTTCCTTCCTTCCTTCCTTTAGACAGGGTCTCACTCTGTTGCCTGGGCTAGAGGGCAGTGGCATCATCATAGCTCACTGCAGCTTTGAATTCCTGGGCTCAAGTGATCCTCTTCCCTCAGCCTCCTGAGCACGCCCAGTTAACAGCTTCTCATTTCTTAAATGGTACATTTAATGGTACAAAACTTGGGTTAGAAAGAAGTATGATATTTATTGGGCCTCTCAGAGACTCCCACACAATTCTGTGAGGTAGGCATTACTCCTAATTTTTCTTTTTTTGAGACAGGTTTTCACTTTGTCACCTAGGCTACAGTACAGTGGCATCATCATAGTTCACTGCAACCTCGAACTCCTGGGCTCAAGCAAACCTCCTGCCTCAGCCTCCTGAGTAGCTGGGACTGCTGATGTGTGCCACCACACCTGGATAATTTTTCTATTTTTTATAGAAACGGGGTCTTGCTCAGGCTGGTCTTGAACTCCTGGCCTCAAGCAATTCTCCTGCCTCGGCCTCCCAAAGTGCTAGGATTACAGGTGTGAGCCATTGCACCTAGCCGCTACTCCTAATTTATAGCTTCAAAAATCGAGTGTCAGAGAGGTTGAGTAATGTGCTGGGAAGTAAGAGACTGAGCTTGGATTTGACCGAGGGCAGTCTGACCCAGATCCCGTGCTCTTAACCACACACTGCTGCAGCAAAGACAAGCACGGAGAAGACAACACATCTGGAGTTCATCCCCTGGAAGAACATTTTGCTTGGGGTCCTCCTCTCCTCCTTGGTATCTCCTGAGGATGCAGCCCTAGACATTTAGACCTCTTAGTATCTGGACCGGAGGCCAACCTCCCTCTCCTTCTTACCACGGGCCTGCGATCAAAGTCCCAGGTACCTATCTCTTCTGGGGGACTGACCGGGTCCACCTCTCCGTGGGAAACTTACCTACTAAAAAATGTGAACCTACTTGTTGCAGGCCTCAAGATGGCCTCATATTTTAATAAAACTCAGCATGCATCAATGTTCCAAACTGCAAGTTACAGAAATTAACTCAAGCCAGCTTGAGCAAACGGGAATCAGCTGGATGGACGCCGAGCTACTGTGTGGAGTCTAAGGGCTGTGGGGCTCTCCTGGGCCTGGAAGCCAAGAAGTGCGAAGCGCCTGGGAACCAGCAGGGACTCTCCGCCTCATCTCTGCACTCTGCTGCTGCGTTCTTCTGTCCCTGCAGACTGGATTTCTCCTCTTCTCTGGCTACATGATGGATGGGAGATGGCTGCTCCCAAGTCTATGCCACTTGAGTTCCAGCCAGCAGCCCAGACAGAAAGAGCAGTGCTCACTCCTAGTTCTGAGTTTCTGAGAGACGTCACCTGGCCTACTTTGGGTCAGGTGTCATCCTGCCCTGTCAGCGGCGGTTACCAGCAGGGCTAGGACCATGCTGCAGAATGGTTGGCAAGATCCCCCAACTCATGCTGTGAGGGAGGGAAAGGGGCTCTCATGAGCTGCGCCGATACCCCGGAGTGTCTCTGCTGCCAAGAACACACTGTTAAATACAGGCACGCAGCCGCGCAGTGAGGTGCGTGCACCTGGACGTGCTTGTGTGGCTGCCCCGCATCTTCTCAGTTCAGGGAGGGGCAGCCCCACCCTGCCATCAGGATCACGGCCTTGGCAATGTCTTTGCTTCTCCCGAGTTCTTTATTCTGCGTATCGGCCTCTCACCAAGTCCATCATTTGGAAATGCCATTTGGATACATTGTTTCCTCTCCATCCAACCCACACTGCCACTGTCCTCTGCCAGGCCGCAGTCCCCTGGCATCTAAGTGCCTGCACCAGCTCCCTGCTGGCTCTCCCTGGCCCCTCCGTCTCTTGACCCAGCCGCTCTGCCAACACCACACGCCCTGCCTGACAGCCCTTGCCCACCAAACCAACTCACACCCCTCAGCCTGGCATTTGCGGCCCAGGCGGCAGTAATTCCTTCTTCTTCTGGATCTTACCCTCCTGCTCCCAGCCCTACTTTATCTGCACCTGGCCTAAGTAACTTATCTGCTTGGACCTTGTACAGTGCTAAATGGTCTGCAGCTAAGGGAAGATTCCATGTCTGGTCTAGTTCTTCATCCTGTCTTGATAGTTTCTGGAACGAATGATACAGCAGCTACAAGGTTTTTTTTTTTTTCTTTCTTTCTTAGTTTTAAAGAGTTTAAGTGAAAGGGATGGAATGGCCATTCCAGGATGCACAGACCCCAGAGAAATGGGGTCAGTGCACCGAAGTTAAATGTTAAGTTCTTGCTTATGTAGTAAGAAGACAATGAAATTTAACAGAATTACACCATTTTTTTTTTTTTTTTAAATTCAAGGCTGGTTAAAAGGTACAAAAAATTAGTTACAGTTTGGTTTTTTTCTGTATGGCTAGTTTTCTTTATAGCTGGTTTTCATTTTTTTAATTTAAAAGAATCTATCTAACATTTCATCTTTAGATGATGTGATAGCCATGGAGTCTTTCTGTGACAAGGGTCGGAGGGAGCTATCAGTCATTGCTTGATTACTCTGTATCAAACAGGGTGAAAACTCTGTGTTGTGCATGTAAAATCCTTACAGCAACCCTGTAAGGTAGGTGTGCGATTGGCTTCATTTTGTGGATGAGGAAACAGAAGTTTATTGAAGCGACATACCCAGGATCTCACTGCCAGGAAGAGGCAGAGTTGGAAGATGGAGTGAACGACTTCCTAGGCTGTCCATACCTGGGGGCTACCTCATCCACCTGTCCTCATTTTCTCAGTACGAAGCCTCCATGAACCAGGATTCAGGCAATATCCCAAAGTCAACTATGGCCGGGCTGGAGTTAGAGCCTCTTGTATATGAGCTGGTAACAGTCGCCAGCTCAAGCTGTCCCATCCCAGTGTCCTCATAACACCCAACACACCATTTTCCCTTTCTCTGATTTTTTTTTTTAAAGAAATGTTTTCTTTTCAGTAGTCTGAGTTACTGAGATATTCTTTCTCCACTTTGGCCAAGATTCAATTTATAGAGTACCACAAGGAAGTGTAAGGCTAGGTTTTAAATATTTTAATGCATGCTAAAATCTGGCAAAGGAATAATCCTAAATGTGTTACATGCTTGAAGTATGAGTGGAAGAGTGTATTAGGCAATTCTTGACAAGACTCTCAGCATTAACTTTATAGTCCGTGATCATATATCCGACATGTGCTGTGTCCAGCACATATATGATGTAAATGAAATGCTCCTTTAAAAGTCTAGAACCAATTATATTGCTATTAAACGGTCTCTGTATTCAAGGCAGATGAAGTAACATGAATTCACTAGGTAATTGGTAGGAAGTTCCAGGGAAGTGCTTTAACAATATTTCACTGATATTCCTCATGTAAATAAAGTAACTTTCCGACGGAAGAAAAAGGTTTCTATTTGTACCATTGAACTAAGAAAGCTTCTCATCTTACCAGGAAAAGAATGCAGATCATTTCTAGGAAGCTAATTTCCTGTAAAGCCAGCCTCTCCCTGCAGTCTGGCTTCCCGGGGGATGCGCAGTCAGAATGCCTGAGGAGGACCACGGGCCACACCGCGCTCAGCTCAGATACGTTCGGCCTGGGACCAGCTGGTCAGAACGAGTCCAGCATGTGCAGTTCCAGCTCTATTGGTGTCAACAATTTTCTGATCTAATTTCAAGACTGCAAGACACTGACTCTGCTGTCACCTTTTGGTGTCAACAGCCCCCCAGGTAAACAATACCGTTGACTCATGTCTGAGAGTTCTCCTTCCGGGTTCTCTCTTTAGGGTCTTTGGACTTAAAACTTTGCCCTTGAGCAAAAGCAATAGCATCTGTCCTACTCCCCAGAAGGATATCAACCTGAGAAGCAATTTTCAGCAATGGCTCCCTGAGGTGCTAGTAAGGGCTGCAGGAAGATTGAAAAGTGAAGATCCTATTGTTCTCAGAGGTGAGTTGAGCCACTGTCCGTAAAGATTTTAGGTAAACTCTCAGAAAAAGCCTGATGAATCATAAATCATCGTTCTCTCTATTTCCAGTTTTATCCAGACCATTTTGTAACAACTGGCAAACGCTAGATTAGTGGTGAGGCATCTGTCGACTCCGGGGACGTGAATGGCACAGATCCTGTTGGCTGCTCCTTTGCTCATAATGATGAACATCCACGTGGGCGTCTCCAGCTTTGTCTATGTGATCTCGCCATGCGTGCGGCCCAGTGGTCCAGGCAGTGCCTGCTGCTTCTGGGTCGTACCCTGGGCTGCTGACGTGAAGCCACCAGCACAGGTTCACTGGACCTCTAAAAATATTCTTCAAACAGACCGTGATGGTTCTCTTCAGTCAAGTTTGATCCTCTGGGTTCAGACCGTATTTATCAAGGGACTCCTTGTCCCAGGCTGTGGGCAGGTCCCCGGTGTAGGAAAGCTTTCCCTTCTCCTTGGGTCGTTATCTTTTCTTCACCTTCTGCTATATTTATAGCCTGGCCTCAGTAACTGAATAACTGAGACACCCTTTAATCTAGAAAGCAACCAGCAGTTTGTATAAAGTACTTAGCCAAAAAAAAAAAAAAAAAGAAAAAAGAAAAAGAAAAAAGCCGTAGACTCCAGGCGTTTTGTTTGAACGAGAAGCTGTCTGAAGCCAGCAGGAGAGAGCGGCACCCAGCACCTCCTCCCGCCTGGTGGCTGCCAGGCCCCCCAGGCCGCTCCTGGGCTCCTGCGGCTCCCACCCTCGTCTCCTCACACCCGAGCCATCACCAAGTCCTGCTGACTCTACCTTTTCTCCCCTTTTCTCCTTTTGTCCTGTTTTGTTTCCAATGTCCACCCTAATGGGGTCCAGGCCTGCCAGCCCTTTGTAGGACACGTGACACCTGTCCTTCCAGGACTTGTTCTCTACAGAGAATGATGTGTACTCTGAAGATACTTGTGGAAATGGCCCCACACAGGAGACCTGAAGTTTTGGCCAAGTTTATCTACCTTCTCCTTTGGTTTGCCATGTGGCCCTGAAAAAGTAATAAATTAACATACTAGGTCTTCTCTGTATTAGTTTGCCATTTCGTCATAAGAATCTACCCCCAAACTCAGTGACTCATGCAACAACTTATCATTTACCACATGTCGGAGGGCCGGCAGCAGTGGACTGACCAGGCTAGACCCGGCGGGCGGCTCAGCGGACTCGCTACGCATCTGCAGGGCAGCCCGAGCTCAGCTGGGTGTCTCTGCCCCGCACGTCCCCGTCCTCACTGGAACAGCAGCCTAGCCACAGCCCGTTCTCAGGGTGATGCGACTCTCCTTTCTGCTCCAACTGTCATCCTCGCAGGCGAAGTCACCGTCACTGCTTGCCTGGGTTTCAAAGCCCAAAACCCCAGTCCCCACAAAAGTTGGTCTCCCTGCATCCCTCCTTATTCCCCAACAGCAGACAAGTGGCATTTTAAAAATACAAATCTCATCCTGCTTAAAAACTTCCAAGTTCCTCACTGTGCTTAGGTTCCTGGGGCCTTCCGCAGTGCAGGAGGGTCCCTCATCCATGCTAGCCTCCCTTTAGTTCCCTGCACCATCCCCCTACCCGGGACTTTGTGGTTCCTCCAGCCTAGAGAGCCCCCCACACCCAGCCAGCTCCTCATCCCTTACTCTTAAGCATCCCTTACTCTTAAGCATCCCTTTGCAGCTCACACGGCACCTGTATGCCCCCCTTTGTAACTTTCATCAGACTTGTCCTTTTCTTGTTTAACTTCCTGCTAGACCACACGCTCTGGGAGGGCAGGGGCTCTGGTTGCTCCAGGCACCTGGCACTAGTTGGCTCTCGGTAAACTGAGTGGACAAACTTATGAGGGAAAGGGGTGCGGGGAAGGCCCTGGCTCTGCGCATGATTGGGAGATGCTCAGGATCTCAGCTTTCACACTTGCAGATTTGGGGGCTGGACTAGCTCAGCTCCAATGTCTGCCGGCTCTGGTTGTCATCTTTGCAAACCTCAGCCCCAGCTTGTCCCTTTTGTTCCTGGATGTTGGGTTGGACAACTAGTTGTAATGAGGGGCTGCAGATGAACAGAGTTGAGGGTAACTGCCACTTGGTGCAGGACAGGGTGTATGTAAAGCAATCTACACCCATTCTTCTTCCAGTCCCCAACCCAGATTACAACAGCCATCAGAACAACACAGCCCTGCACTTGGCCAGGTATGGCTTCTGGCTAAACATTATAGTCAGACCAACCCAACGTCATCTCTTAATATTGGGGAAATGGCCCAGCCTGAGAAGGTAACTAATGGTGGTATTTTTCACTTGCTAAATGTTGACATTGGAAGGTAATTTCCAGATCCCGGCCTCGATCCCACCTTCAGAGCAGACACACATTCTAGAGAGTTCTATGGGGCTATGTTGGATGGTGCAGCTCCCCACCTATCCCCTCACCCCACATCCTGCAGTTGGGGCCTAGCTGAGCAGCTGGAATGAATGCTTCACTGTCGTCCCCACCGGAAAGTCACTCCGTTCAAAGCTCTGGCATCAACCTGGGTGCTCTGAACTGGGCAATCCCAGTGCAAGGCTCTGCCCGCCAGTCTCTATACCTCAAGTGTAGTGGACGATCAAGACCTCTGTTTGTGGCTTTTTCTGTCACAGAATTTTGGTTTACATCTTTCCACAGGTTCCAGATACACAGTTTTATCTGAGTTGCAAAATTAGCTCTGTATTTTCAAGGCTTTGGGCATGTCCAAACCCATTCATGTGGTTTAATCAGCACAGAAGCAACCTGCTGTGGCAGGCCTGCAGGTGAGCTGCGTTTGCTGGTGGAGCCTCTCTGGCTGCAACCTGGGCGTGGGGAGACGTCTCCTATGGAGCTGTTATTTTACTAGCAATTTGATACCTTTAGGGGAGAGGTTCAAATCTGGACTTAAGTTTCAAGTAGCAGCTGCTTAAATTAAGTATAAATCAGTCATGCCATCCAGTGCTGGATGGCTTCGTTGCTGAGTGACCACAAAGTCCACGGATGCAGAGCAGAAGTGACGCAGAGCAGAAGTGACCCAGAGCCACACACACCAGGGCTGTCATGGCTCTGTCCTGTGACAGCCAGCTGAAGGGAGAAGAGATAGATCACGCTTTCCACATCACCTACGTCCACTATCTGCTAAATGGCTATTCGAACACTGCAGCTCCCGAGAGTGGACTGTTTGGAAGGTAACAGATTTAGAATGTACTAAGAGCTTCGTTAGTCTCACAGGTGCACAAGACTTCATCCTGAAATCAAAAGGTGTGTTGCCACAGAGAGTGGCTGCACATCTCATCCATTTTGAATGCACCGTCACAACAAATCTGCACTCAGGAGCTGAGCTTTAGCGAGGATGGGACGGGCGCGGGCCAGATGCTCCTGCTCGCTGTCCTGACCGTGGGGCTGCAGGGAGGGGTGAGCAGCTCGGTGGTGGCGTGACCCTGCCACAGCTATTCCAGCACCTGTAATATTTGTGTGAGCCTGTTCCAAACCTTGACACATAAATACCGAACCCACTTAACGCTGTACAGAAAGGGAAACAAGAGATCACTCTGACAGGGTCTGGGTCCCTTGTAAGTGCCCCAGAAGTTAAGGAAGTTATTTAATACGTTCTTTTTACATTTGGAATGAATGTGTTTCCAGGAATACAAGCACATAAACAATACCTTTATTACCTGTAACATACGCAGAGCAGAGGGTCCCCAAACTAGCTAACCATGAAAAACACAGGGAAAGCTTTAAAAATACACAAAAACTGCGGTGCCTCACCTGCTGAGTCAGACGCCAGCAGACTCCGGCCTGCGTGGAGTCACCTGGGGGTGGTGGCAGACTGTGGCCTCTCCTTCACAAGGTGCGGGGAGGTGCGTGAGAGCCTGCGTTTCCAGCAAGCTCCCAGGTGGGGCTCATGCTGTGATGCTGTCTGGGTGTGTGTCCACATAGCTGTCACCTGTGTTGCTGCAGCGGGCCCAGGTATAAACCCCTGGTGAACCCTGTACCCCTGCACTACTCCCCACCATGCCCCGACTCTCGCTGGTGCTCGAACTTGCCTTCACAAAGGGCGCTCTCGGCTCAGGGCTGGACGCTCCCCAGGGGTCCCCCAGAGCAGCAGCAGGAAATGAACATGCTTTCACTGCCATGGGTTTATCTGGTGTGAAAGGCTTAGGGAGACAAGCCTATTTATTGTCAAGGACCAAGACACAAAGTCCGGAAACGCACTACACGGTGGCGCTGAGCTACGGAGGGGGCGGGAGGGGAGAGGCGCAGCGATATGCGGCATTGTTCCGAGTGCGCCGCCCCTCACTCCAGCACCGAACCGAGGGCAGACGGCCGTCCTCTCGGTGAGGCTGCAACAAAATGGAAACGTGACTCAGTCTGTCGGCTCCCACAGGGAGGCAGAGCTGGAGGCTCCCAAGCACAGAATGGATGCTGAAGGTGGTCCCCGGCTGCCGCTGGTGGCAGGTCCCCGGCTCCTAGGTCTTGGGCTTCTTTTGATTCTCAATGATAAGCTTGTTAGTCGAATACAGTTGGCCAATGTGGACCTGAAGGTGAAGAAAAGACACAGGTCAAGAACTGTGGGACTCAGTGCGCTGCGAAAGGTCAGAAAGCGTTTCCAGCATTTACAATACGAATGTCTGCATCACAGGGCTGCACCCTTCTGGAAACTGCACTGTGGGGCTACGCTGCTCACCAGGTTTGCCTTGGCTAGTTCCTCGCACCGTCCAACTCGCACCGTCCTCACTGTGAGAAGTCACAGATCTGCACACCACTCCTCTCTGCAAGGCAAGGTGGCCGCGGCCTGGAGTCTGGGGCTGCCCGGCGGTCCGCCACCCCCAGGCTCCCTGGGCACGGCTGGAGGCAGAGCCGGGGGACGTGTGCACGGCGCCTCCTCACCTAGCAGGGCTTCCTTCCTTTAGAACTGCTTCTTCCACAAGGAGAGGCTTTCAGCAGCCTGTAGAAACGGGTTTGTCCACGCGGGGGTAGGAAAGGCGTTGTACTACGGCCAATGCAGACACTATTCCTCCACCTGGCCTGGGGGCGCTGAGGCCAGTAGTCTGTGTTCACACCCCAGCCTCCCGTTTTTCCCGCCCCCCTCTTTCTCAGGTGTTCTTGTTAGTTAAGTGTCTCTGTTAGTGCCCACATGTTCCTGTGCCCAGGTGGAGGCTGGAGCCATGATCTGGGGATACAGTAGATCTTTTCTCTAGAACACAGGGTCTCCGTCATAGTTTTTCTCTAAAAGCATTTCCTGAGTGATACTTTTTCAGGAACCAGTAGAACTGGAGCAGAAAGGGCTGGGCATTAGAAACTCTGTCTGGATTTCAGAGTAGTTGGCCCTATCTATAGGTAATTTGGGGTGAGTAACTGCTCTTTAAGTAAATGAGGGAAAACTCCCAGAGGCTAGAGCCGCCACCTAGAGTGGCCACGACTCAGAATCCAGACCCTCCTGTGGTTCTCCCTCCCTCTCCACAGGGTATTCCGAAGGCGGGCCCAGGACGAGGGGGGCCACGCCACTCTAAGGCCCGTGTTGAGGGGCGGTGCCCTTCCCCCGCCGCCCACCGAGTCTCGGTCCCCCCTCGCTGTTTGCTCGCCCTCCCGCACTTGCGCAGAGGCACAGGAGGGTCTGCCCGCGCGGGTCCCCGAGGGCTGGTAAGTGCGGTGGAGATGCCAGAAAAAAGCGGCAGAGAGAGAGCAGCCGAGTCACCTGAGACGAAGGCAAAAGCGGACAGTGGAGATTTGCGGGGATGGGGTGACCGTGCAGGTACTTTGAACTACAAGTGAATCGCTTAATTAAAAAGACCCCGGCGGTGGGGGAGGGGAAGGAGCGCTTTAGCACCATCCCTAACAAAAGTCAACGCGAAGCGCCTTTGCTGTGCCTTCAGCCTCCCCTTCCTCTCGTTGTGCTAGAGGATGCTGATGCAAGCGCGGGGCGGGCCTGGGGTGCTGCGCTCCCCGCAAGCGCAAGCGGGTAGGCCCGCGAGGCTGGTAGCGAGGCGGGAACCACCCCCGCCTCCGAGGGCTGGGTTCTGCGGGGCTGCGCCGCGGTGAGCGGAGCACGCGGACTTGGGCCCCCTCCTCGACAGTGTGAAACGGCTGCCAGGCGAGCTGAAGCCCACGTCCCTGCTACGGAGAAGAGGAAGGTCAGCAACTTTCTCCCCACTGACTCGCATAGGGGTTCACTGCCGTGTATCAACCTCAGCACACGTGTGGACTCCTCTCAAATGGCATTCAGAGAAGAAAGGCTCAAATACCGATGATCTTTTAAAAAAAATCATCATTTTGGCAGTGCTGTCCCTATAATTCAACTGGGTTAAGTACAAATGATCTTACATAACAGCTCCAATGGTTTAGTTACCTGGGAGCTTGTTTTATATTTAGTTGATCTTGGAGGGTTCATCAGGAACCCTTCTTAGAAGTGTCTACAATCACACGTTCCCTGAGTGCTTGACTGAGTTTACCATCACTTTTTCAAGGCTCTGGTGGTGGGCAGAAATTACGAGATGGCATAAGGAAGAAATATTTAATAGAGTTGTTCAAAAAGGAATAGGCCGCCTTGAGAAGCTGTAAATTCTGTCCCTGTATAAAGTGAGGATGGAGAAAGAATTTATATGCCAGATAGAGTTGAATCAGATGGGCTCCCCTTCTGACTCTCAGCTTCTGTGGCTAAAGGCGCTGTCCACGTCCCTGGGATCCCCCTGGGACACCGCTAATACCAGCTGTGTGGTCTCTGGGTGGCCCAGCGTTGATCCATGTGTCCTACTTCTGATGTGCCAGAAGGCAAGGTGGCACTCCGGGAAGACCCTGGGCTGGGAGACGGCAGACCTGGGCTGTAGCCCTGGCTCTGCCACTGGCCGTGCTGGGGACTCTCCACATCCTCCCTCTGGTCTCAGTGTCCTCGTCTATCAAATGAGACGTCTAGACACTACTAGGTAATCTTTATGGTCCCTTGCTGCGCAGCAGTCTTTGGGCCTTCAACAAAGTTGGCAGATGTCAAGAGAAGATGTATGAGGTTCTTGAGCCAGTGTGACACCCACGTGGTGTGAGGTTCCTCAGCCAAGTGTGGCACCTGGTGTGAGAATCCTTGGAGCAGGTGGTGGCCATCTAGCCAAGGAACAGCTGTTGCAGACACGGAGGGGAGAACAAATTTGCTGCAGCAACTGGAGGTGTGACTGGATTCCTGCCCCTTCCTTCCAACCACCTCCTGCCCACAGGCCAGCAGCCCAGGCAGCAGGTTAGCGAGGCCTGCCCTTGCCGTAGCCCCTCCGGATCACCTGTGTGGTCTGTGCATGTGGCCTGTGTGAGCTCACATGCTCAAGTTCATGTCTACCTCCCCTTCTCCATCCTTCGCACTGCTCTGGGAGCCCCTCAAAGTCCTAGCAGACAACAGTGCTCAGCAGTGAGGAGTGAGGGAGAGAGGGAATCTGAGCCCAAGGCACTAAGTAAGCGGCTCTGCGGCAAAGACGGACCCACAGGGCAGGGCTGGGCTCTTCCTTACAAGTGCAAGGCTGGTCATCTGCAGCATACAACGAACTGGTGTTTGTTGACTGAAAGACCCAGCAGATGCTGGAGGAGCCCTGGAAGGACACCCCAGCCATCCGGCAGACAAGCGGTGAGTACCTCCTCCTGTCCCAGGCACTGTGTGTGGGTGAGACTTTCAGGTGTGATTCCTGCCCGCAGGAATCTCTGAGTCCAGGAGGAGAGATGGACAAGAAATGAGATAGATAAGTGCCTAGGATTTGGAATGTGCTAGCAAAGAGGGCGGCATACAGGACTGTAGGAATCTAGAAGACAGGAGGGAGTCAGGGAAGACTTCTCAGAGGAGATGGCCCTGGGGATAGGAGGTCAGCGCCCGAGGCTGGAGCTGGGGGAGGGAGAGGCACACTCCAGAGAGAGGGAAGGACACCGGCCAAGGCAGTGGGTGTGCGCTCCTGGTGTGTTTGGACTTAGAGGCTGTCAAGGACAGAGATGGGCTGGGCATGGATGCAGAAGTGTGGGGGTCAGGGGTAAAGGCAGAGAAGAGGTGGGCTAGGGCCAGAACGCAGATGCCAAACTCACTCTGGGGGAAATGGAGATCCCTTAAAATGTTAAAAATAGAGGACTGACTGACTCTGATCTGTGGTTAAAAAAGATCATCTTATCTCAGTGTCAAGGCAAGTGGAAGAGTGGAGAGGCTGTAGCCAGGGGACCCAGTGAAGGGCGCAGTAAGAGTGTTAGTGAGAGATGATTCTGGCTTAACGGAGGAGGTGGCAGAAGGTCTAGAGGGAGAGGGCCAGGGAAATACGGGGCGTGCAGGGGGTAGGGGTGAACCATTGCAAGATCAAGGCTGACGTGTGTAGATGCTCTAAGAATCTCTGCCTTCATTTTTGTGGGGAGGCCTGAAGCCCAGAGAAGTCAATCTATGCAGGACCTGAATCCCACATCTTCTGATCTCTGTCCAGTGCTTTTTCTAAAATGCTGCTTTTCTATCTACACTTTCCCAACCAATGCTGATTTCTTTATAACACAAATTATACATCACGGTAGCACGGTTGCAGTTATTGCAAAAACTGTGAGCCTATAGTATCCAAATTTGAGATAACCACATGAGATCACTGTGGCCTGCCCAGTATCCATCTCTCTATTTCCTTACTGGGGCCAATGTGTATGTCTCTGTCCAGCTGCCTTTGCAGCCAGAGGAGGCCAGTGAGGTTTCTGCTGGTATCATGGGCAGAGCATCTGGGAAAGTTCTTTAAAGGGGGCTGCCTCCACTCAGGGGCACTCCACTGCCCTCCCCCCCCCCTTTGTCTCCTTGCTGCCTGGAATATAACTGGATGGCTGGAACCTCAGCAGCCATCTATCACTGTGAGGGAGGTTTGATATGGGAGCTACACACTAAGGGTGGGGGACAGAAAGGAGGTGTCTGGGTTCTTGATGAGCCGCCATGGAGCCACCACACCAGCCCTGGACACCTTACTGCCCTGGACACCTTACTGCCAGCTTTCTTTTATGTGAAAGAAAAATAAACATCTGTCTTTTTAAAGCCACTGTTATTTGGGTTTCTTGTTACATACAGCTAAACCAACTCCTAACTGACTTGAATGCACAGTGTGCATTTTACTTTTTATTTGTATAACACAATGTGAATTTTAGCGTGAGATCATATGACTAAGAAAAAAAGGTCAGTGCAGAGAAGGAGGTGATCTATGTCCTGTGATAAGTGAAAACAATCCTATCATCTGGGGAAGTGCCATTAACAGATAGCATGGATGTTTCCAAAGTTTAAAGAAACTACGCAGGAACTTTATGAAGATACTGTTCTTTTTCTCTCTAAATATTTTATTATATTAGGGTATGTGGTTATTAATATTTTGGTAGTTTTCTATCTAGTCTGTTAATTCACATATAGATTTAAAATGTATGTGTGTGTATACAAACACACAATATTTAACTTTGGAATCATATCATAACTTGCTATTTCTAATAAACTTCATATTTTGATCCTTATGCCATTAATTGTTCTTTTAAGTGATATTTTTAATAACAGCACAACATTCCATTGCAAAGATAATCTGTTGCCATATAGTGAACATTTAGATTGTTTTCACTTAATGGTAGGATTATCATTCTTATATATAAAAATTTTATTGCATCTCTGACTTTTTTGCTTATGAAAGGTTTCTATTCGGTGATGTATGCACTGAAGGCCTTGACTTCACTGCAAGGCAGGGTAGCTAAACTGCACTTGTACTCCATGAATATGTACATATAAAAAAAATGTTTCCAGAAGTGGAATTTTTGGGTACATAGATATGAATATTTTCATGGTTCCTGATGGATCTTGCAAAACTCTTTTCTAGAAGACTTGTTTGTCCAACTGACACTCCCCCCAGGTGGCCTGTTTGAAGGCTTCAGCAGCACATTTATCATGCCACAGAGCAAACATGTTTCTCACACAGACGTCCCCGTGCGAAAGCTGTGTGTGCTAAAGGCCATATCCTCTACGCTCTGGCCAGAACCAGAACACGGGATCCTCCTGTCATGCGGCTCTCTGCTGTGTTTCTGACAAAAGCCCCCATTACGACAGTCAGCGTCATATCTGTTTCTCAAAGTCCTCCAATCTAGAGGATGGAACCTCTGGGGGAGAGGCTCTCTTGCAAGACATGCAGTTGTGAGGTGGGTGGCCTAGTCCCCATCGGCCCCGTGTAAAAGACTCCAAAGGAAATCCACATAGTGAAGAACTAGGGGACAATCTGAAGAGCCAAGTTTTAGGCAAGTTGAAATCAAAACAAAGAAAATTATAGTCCACTTTGAGAAAGTATGAATCAGATCTTAATAATGTTAATGGTGTCACAAGAACATAAAGATGCTCGTCTTCCTCTCTGTCTGGGACTCTTTGACGTGTACAGTCCTTCCTCTGTTGGCCGCCCACCCTATGTGCCATCATACTTGGGGTCTTCCAAGTTCTCCCTCCTGGGGCACCCACTGCACGTGTTGGGGCCACCTACATGACCCCACGTGGCCCCTGTACTATAAGTGAGCCTATCTCAGGTCTCCTACCAGAGTGCCAGTGACAGGGGAGGAGGCGAGAGGAGGAGACCATGTCAGTTGACTTAGCTGCCTTCAGAGCGTAGTTCAGGACAGAGCCAGGCACACAAGATGCTCACTAAGTAAGCACTTGGTAACGAAAAATATCAGTGTCCTGTACTCCATGGTTACAAGGCTCTAGGCCCACTAACCCTACAACCCAGATCAGTAAGTGATTCCAGAGTGCTTAGGTTGTGCCTGCTGGTGGAAATAGGAGACTGATGAAGGTGAGTCAATAAAAGTAGTGAGAGAACCATTTACTGCAACAAGATTGTTCACTGACTTTTGAGCAACATCAAATGATTTAAATTTGGCCCAGCAGAGGGCTGAAGGCCATAATCCAGGGCTATAAGGGATTAACTCAGAGCAATTACAGAAGAGGTAAGGGAAATATTCAGTTCACACAGGGAGGAAATATTAAAAAGTTATCTCAACGAGGGCCATAGAGTTGAGGCAATAAATGTTTGTGTAACAGTTCTGTTACATTTATTTGGGCTATAAAATGTGCCAGCACACAACAGGAGGCCGGCCGGGATCGATGCTGCTGTGCTAATGGCAGAGCCTGCTGCTCCCGCGCCGCGGGTGAAAGGCTCTGGTCAATGGACGTGAGCAAGTGCAATTAACAGCTTCAATTTACGGGCCCTCCAGAATCCCAAATTGACCTATACAGCCACATCAGACTATTACTGCGCATAAATTGGTCATTAAAGCTGATCACACTTTTATTCTATAAAGTTTAGGAGCTGGCATTAGAGTCTATTAGAAAAATACACAGATTACTCAACTGCAAGTAGATGGGATGACTGGATGGCCCAGAAACACTTATGAGCTCTGAGACTCATTAGACAAATAACCTGTTGGGAGGAGGAAGCAGGATCCAAGAAAATATAATTGGGTACCGTGCTCCAGGTCTTCACTGCCTGCTCCGCTGAAGCAACGCACAGTCACCTGTGCAACACTTCTCCATCTGACTGAGGGACTGAGGGTCCCAAGGGCTGGGCTCAGGCACCAGGGGAGTGGGCGGTGGGGAGGTTGGAGCGAGGAATGGACCCAGACTGGGGCTGGGGTCCTAATCCTGCCTCTGCCACGTCCTGTCCATTTCACAGGGCCGCCATGAGAATGAAATGAGGTGTCAAACATCAAGAAGATTTACCAGCCACCCCAGCTGCTTCCTGGGGCTCAAATACATGAAATGTCTCAATGCTGTTGGGAGGATTAAATAAGCACAATGCTAGGCACATGACAAGGGCCCATTAAATGTTACTTACATGTACAGCATTGTTCATGGCCTATCTCTTTCAAGATGGACATCATGGGGTCCCAGACCCTGACCTCAATGATCTCAAGGGCCCCTCGCCCTCTAGCTGCAATTGCCTATGATTCTGTAATAGTTGAATCCCCACTGTGTTGAGATGGCATCAGCAACACCTGAACCCACCGCCTGGTTTTGAATGTGAGCTTTCTGGGCAGGACTTGGGGACTGACCGCTGAGTCAGTTCTTTCCTCACATCTGTGCCAGGGGCATGGCTTCCTGCCCAGGTAGGGCCCACGATGCTTCGAGCTGGGCAGAGCATCTGGTGTGAGAAGGAGGTGCCCGGGCCCTGGAAAGTGACGAGAGAGATGTGGACATCTGGCTTTGCTGGTGAAGCCAGGGGATAGACTCTCATTGCTCTCTTTCCTCTCAGAGGCTGGGGACCCACTGGGGACAGTGCTAAATCTTGCCTCTGGTATCATAATGATGGTACTATTACTATTAATGATGAAAATGCTGTCACTAGTAAAAAATGATGATGATGATGATGAAAGTAACTGTGACATTTAATAAGCATTTACCTTGTACCAGGCACTATTCTAAGTGTTTAATTAATTTAATTAAAGTATTTCTTTTAACCTCATAATAACTTTATGGGGAAGGTATCATCATTATCATCAATTTATAGGCTTTTACAGGCAAACTCTATCTGCCCTGCTTTGCTTTCATTTCCATTTTTGGAAGGTGTGTACTTGCTCTGCTGGGCATGCTCTACCATTTCACGTGTCAGAAGCCAGCATCCCAGCGAATCACACTGAAAACATAATGGGAAAAGACAATAGCAACAGTCACAGCAACAAAAAACACACATAGACATAACCTTAGTGAGAAACATGTGTGATCTTTAGGAAGAAACTAGAAAACTTAGAAATTTATTATAAAACAAATTTTAATGAAATGAGAGATATACCATGTTCATGAAAAGATAGAACCATATAAAAATTCCGATTTTTGCAAGTTCATTTACATTTAACACAATGATAATAAAAATCTCAGTACGATTTTTAAAAATACTTGACAAAATGACTTTAAGGTTTATTTGAATAAAAAGTCAAGAAAGAAAATTGTGAAAAGGAAAATCTTAAAGCATTTTTGAGATACAATTAAAATAGTATGACACTGGCCCAAGGAGAGAGAAGTTAACCGAATAGAAGAGTAACAAACCAGACCCTGATATGCAGAAGTAGTTAATACACAAAGTCACAGTCCTGGGGACTTGGGGCTTAGTGGCAAAGGGCTGCTGTAACTAGAACATTTCTTTGAAGTCTCCTTTTGATCTCCATATAAGTGGTGTATTCTGATCTATAACATATTTGTGCTTATTTTACTATAAAAATATTTTCCCCACTGGGCACAGTGGAACATGCATGTAGTCCCAGCTACTCCAGAGGCTGAGATGGGAGGAATGCTTGAGCCCAGGAGTTTGGGGATGTGTTGTGCTGTAACTGTGCCTGTGAGCAGATACTACACTCCAGCCGGAGCAACACAGTGAGACCGTCTCCAAAAAAAAAAGTTTTCCCTAAGTTGACAAGTAACACTGATGCTCCGAGAAGATGCACCATATTTAGCCTGTGCCTTTGAGTACCTTCTGATACACCTAGTTTCAGAAGCATACTTTTAAGATATTGCACTTTCCTAAGAGAGCTACACTTCACAGGAGCTTGGAAAGGCAAACAAAACAAAACAAACAAACAAAAAACCCCCTAAAACCCAAAACAAACCTCCCCAAAGCCCCCAGCCGTTGAGCCGCCAATACAATACAAATACATCTTTGATAGTAGAATTTCAGTTTTGGGCCTCCTGCCAGATGGCCTGGGCCCAGCTACCTGCTCCTGTTCACCTGCTCCACAAACGTGAGCACAACCCCGGTGTCCCTCCTTGGCTTACGACAAGGCCAGACAGCCTTTCATGCTGTCTCCAACTCATGCAGCAATTCTTTCTGGTGAGATCCCAGCATGAAGAGTCACTACCACAGCCTTGTCATAGTCAAGTCACAAGATATAAAAGCTTATTTGTCAAGTAGCCCATTTTATTATGCTTTATATACTTCCTACTACTTTTTTAAAGCAGCAAACTGAAATGGGGATGCATGAATTTATATATAATTTTTTCAGTCTTTTCTGTGTAGCAATAAGAGGTATTATAAAACCCAAACTTATGAATACGGATCACATCATGTTCCTCTAAAAATAGCTCTCAGTCCACATGACCTTTCTTCTTTCTAGAATCCAGCACCTGGATTTCTAAAATGTTTACGTGTAACAGCATAACATTACTAGTTTTAATTTTTCCAACATTTTATGCAACAGAAGACTGCCTCTCTGAAAATTCAGTCACCAGCTAAATCCACTAACAGAGGAAGAAGGCAATTTCAAAGAAGCCAGAGATGAATCTTTTTGCGCCCCTTCTCCCCATACACACTCCATCTCCAAGTCTTGAATTTTAGATACTGGATATGCTCGAAGTGGAGGGAGGTGGTGGGGAGTCAGCCTCATATTTCCTCCGTGTTGTTGCTGGCAGAGTGAAGAGCAGTCACATCCCTTCCCTCTATCCCCTGCCCCTGTTAATAATTAATGTGTTTCATCCTTGCTTGTTGGGACAAGAGAGAAACCAGGTGCCAGAGTGTGTACTCTCGCCAGCATGACTGCACGTCCGGGCTCCACCTACCGCCCGGGTGATACTGACAGAGCCCTCTCACTCCCCATCGTCCTGGTTTGAACGATGAATTGCACGGCTGCTCTAACCCTCATCCACGGTTGTCAGTGTTCTGGGACAGCCCGCTGTCTTTCTGGATGTCTCACGTTCAGTTAAAAAAAATAAGCCCACCGCGTGCTGGCCTCTTTCTTTTGCATTCCAGGCCATGATAGTAAAGGAAATAAAACCATTTTAATGGATCTGAGAGAGCCCCAAGTTGTGGGCAGCCGGCAGCAGTTCCCATTCCAACAAGCCTTCTGTTTCCTCCGCAGGAACGAGTCCTTCCCGAATGGATACACATGTTAAGGCAGAGGTTCCTAACGAGGTCTGGACACCAGAACCACAGGGTCTGCTTTTCAGGACATGTGTGGCCCAGGCCCCACCTGTGGCATTTCTCACTAGGGAGGTCATGTGGGGGGTGGTCTGGGCATGACATTGCTCCCTTGCTTCTGATTGGCACCCCTGAACAAGAAGACGTGCTCATCTAAGGGGATTCAGCTGAGTACTTACTAGTTTTTTTACCCCAATGGTTGAATATTTTTCTAAATGAAAACAACAGGGTGGCTGTTTTCCTACCAGGTGCACTTTAGGTACAGTCCTTCAGAAGGCAGGGCCATGGACTACAAAACCAGGGTGGGGAGGGAGGTGTCCTGGCACGTGATGGCGTCGCTGTAAGATGCCATCACCTGCTGCAGAGGGCAGAGACTACCTTTCTCGCTCCCACACACGCGCCTGTTCTTCAGCGCTGCTGGGTGCTGAGGATGATTTCTGTCTGCTGGTCTGGACCCCTGCTCGGGAGATAGTTATGGAACAGGAGGCAGCCACTTGTTCTCCCATCAGACTCACACACCTGCCCTCCCCCACGTCTGATGGTCAGGGCAGAGCTGGCCACGTGGGGACAACAGACACAAACAGCACCAGCCACTGGAGTCCCCTGGAGCTGGCGTTGAAGCATTGTGCAACCCAGGGTCCCTGAGATGAAAGCACTCAAACAGCAAACACACTGTGTTGCGTGTTAGCACCGCCGTAAGAGTCACCAGGACCTTCTTGGAACTGGGCAGAGCTCAGGACCCAAACGTCACAACAGAGTAAAACCTGGCATTTCCCTGGGATGGTGACAAGAGCCCAGGCAAACCGCCAGAGATAATGTCCCATCAGAGGTCATGCTCCTGTACTCAGGGAGAGACTGAAGCTCGGCTGCACGTCTGTCCCTGAACTCAGCGCTTCTAGTCACAAAAACCACAGCAGCCAGCCAGGATCTGGCCCCGCTATAATTAGCTACGAGGTGGCGCAAGTGCTTAGGCTGGTCCTTCCTGGGAGTATGAGCAATTCCTTGATGGGATGTTCACCACCTGCTCCGGAGAATATCTCTGACAACTTTCTGGGACAATCAGCCTACCTCTTGCTATTTTATCCCTTTAGGGACACCTTTTTTCAAGGTCAACTTGAACCAGTTCTGAATTTAATATTTGCTTTAAATGAATGTAACTGAGAAGGCAAGCTCAGCAAAAGCCTTCGAGACAAAGGCAGAGCTGAGCTGGCTCACCCGCCACCTCACATGATTCGGTTCTGGAGACGCGAGCACCGACTGCATTTCATTGGGTTTGCTCTGTCGCTTTCAGCAGATAACGACTGACAGCACCCTGTTTGGGTGGACCCAGAGCACGATCACCCACACTGCTCTGTGTGATTCTACAAGTCCCTGACTTCGTGGGCTTCCAGATTTGGGGATAGCATTATTTCAGATGTAGTCACTGTAAGAGATTCACAGTTTCTAGAGCAATGAACACAGCCAAACCCAAGGCAAGGTTACAGCACCAAAGTGGCACTCGACACTGAAAAGAACTTCCAGAGCAGGAACTAGAAGTCATCTTTGTATTTTTTTTTTTTTTTAATTCAGGCTTTACTGAATTACGTACTGATTTACTGGCTTCTTTTAAAAACTGTCCAGGGTGAGTTTGATGTTTTTGGTCTTAAGTCACCGGTGATGAACAAGGTTCCCTGACAGGGAGTGCCCCTCCCTGGCTGTGCTCACTCCGGCTGTAGATCCAGTGCTTTCCAGCAGTTTCTCTCCAGCAGGCCCACACCCAGCTGTTCCTGACCGAATGCACAGTTGGTGGCTGCTGCCCTCTGTCTGCTCTCACGGGCTGACACTGGGCTCATGCAAGAAACGGCAGAAACAGACCAGAAAGCAGAGCTCCTGCAGTTGCCCGCGCCTCGCTCATTTTCTCTCAGCGGCCGGAGCGTCCTTCCACGGCAGGACGCAAAGACCTACTCCCTCCTTCCCAACAGCTGTGTGTGTTCCTTTGCACACATCCCCACAGGGAGCTGCTACGTGACACCTGGGGACTCTAAAACACATGGTTGGCAACACCTCACTCTGCCAGGGCTTGGGAGCCTTCTGGGAACAGTAGCACACCCCAAAGAAGATGGGGTCACACATATGCCGACACATCTGATTAACTGGGCTACCTTCTGTCTTCCCTACCCAGAAGCCACCAACATGGTCACTGAGACAAAAAACCATCAGGAGCCAAAGTGCCCGGCAGGGGCAGTGGGCTCGACCCAGCCCAGGGCGCACCTCCTCATCCCACCCCAGCCTCAAGAGACCCTAGCTCTGCTCCTGGGAGCCTTCAGGAAGAGCTGGTCATGCAGAGTGGAAGGTAATTCCCTTCAGGTGGGCGGGCGGGGAGGGGGTGGGGGACAGAGAGTGGGGCACTACAGTTGATGGATAGTGCCTCTGGTTCCGTGTCTCACCCCTGCATACCCCACTCCTGAGCACTTCTGCAAATGGCAGGCTCTAGGAGACATTTAAGTATATGCTGCAAGCACTTCTGGGGGATTCTCAGCAGTGTCTGGGGGCAGGGACCTCTGGCCAGGGTATAGGGCAAAACTGACACTCAGCAGGTACGTGCCAGAATTGTTAAAAGCTTAACTACATCCACACTGTTGCTAAACAGCTGCTCCCCTGGGCCCCTTCTCCCTCCTTTGGGGTGCCTGGGAGGCCCCAGCACGAGGCTCTGGCACGGCCAGCTTTCACTCTGGTTGGTCAGTGCCTGTGCCCCACGGGTGGTTCACCATTTGGAGAGTCACCTGTGGGGTGGGGACTTTGGAGAACGAGCTTGGGCTGTTACTGAAAAGGCGCCCACAGCCTGCAGTGAGGGGCTGCTGATTATAATGCCCACGGTTGCGTGTTTCTTTCTAATGTTCTGCGGGGAGATGCAAAGACAGAACAGAATGGTCTCCATTTTGCTCTGGGGACTTACTCTGGACGAAGGAGAAAGAGAACCCCAGAAGCAGGAACCTGAAATGACCCCGTGTCCTTGGCTCTCATGGGGCCATGGGAGGCGCAGGGAAGTGTTCTCTCTTAGCAAGCTTACCTCCCGGGACCCGGGGCTGTCTCAGGATGTGGGAATTCACTGTCTGCTCCACAGACTTCATGCTGTCCCTGAAGCCCAGCTACTGGACGTGCCTTCCAATCAAATGCCCAGGAAGAAAAGAATCAATACCCAAAGGGCTCTCAGACCCCAAACACACACGTCAACCTCAGCAGCGGCGCGTTTCTTCTTTCATTCTGCTGATGTGTCCCCCGCTGTGCTCCACAGTGTGACTGACAACACAGGCTTTGGAGACTTGCCACAAAGTGCCTGCTGCCCTTCCAGGATGAAGTACCAAGTCCCTATGCAACCTGTAGAGGGAATTGGTGTTCAAGAAGCCAACTGCAGCTCCCCGAGGAGGGAGAGAACTGGGCCTGGGAGCCACAAGCCCATGGAGGCTGCACACGCCCTGCCAGTGCTCGGCAGTGGCCAGGGACATGTGGCTCTCCTGCCCCAGGTCCTGTTTCCACTTGCCCAGAGCAGGACAGGCTGCAGCGAGGGCGGCACAGCGTGGTGCATAAGCCAGACCAGCTGGATGTCGGGGACCCAGGGCAGGTGGTCCAGGCCCAGCCTCCACCCCTTCCACAGCAGTGGCCCCCCAGCTTCCTCAGGAAGGAGGGGAGTCTAGAGCAGTCTAGGGCAGCTCCCTGTGCCAGCCGCAGTGGACGGCCACGGTGGGAGAGGCAACTTGCCAGTAACAACTGCTCTCCTCTGAAGGAGAGGCTGTCCCTTTGAACGTGCTCACCTTTAGCTGCTGAGGGGAAAGTGGGCGGAAATTAATCTTCCTACCCCAACTTTGTGCCATTGCTGATTTTAAAAAAGGGCCTGTGACTAGACTTTTTCTTCCATTTCATTTGCTTCAATGAAATCATACCATAGTCATTTCATTAAGACTATGATAACTTTATACTTCTATGTGTAATAATTATAGTAATAACTAACATCTTCTAACTCTTTATAGTTGACCAAGTATTTATATATTTTATTGGCTCATCTGATCCCAGTACAGTATGTAGAGAAGGTATAATCATCATTTCTACTTTATCTTTAAAGAGATCCAGGGTCTTAGAGGTAAAATTATTTATCCAGTCTCATAGGGTTGATATTTATTACTCTGATTTGAAGCAAATCTCTAAGTTCAAATCCTTTAGTCTTTACAAAAACAGACACTGGGAAAGGAAACCCTATTCAATAAATGGTGCTGGGGAAACTGGACAGCCACACGCAGAAAAGTGAAACTGGATCTCCGTCACTCACCATACATGAAAATTAACTCAAGATGGATTAAAGACTTAAATGTAAGACCTGACACCATAAAAATTGTGGAAGAAAATGAAGGAAAAACTATTCTGGACATTGGCCTAGGCAAAGAATTTATTACTAAGATCCCAAAAGCAAATACAACAAAAATAAATAAATGGGACTTACTTATAAGCTAAATAGTTTCTGCACAGCAGAAGAAATAACCAATAGGGTAAACAGACAACCTACAAAATGGGAGGAAATATTCACAAACTATACATCTGACAAAGGACTAATATTCACAATCTACAAGGAACTCAAACAAATCAGCCAGAAAAAAAACAAATAACTCCATCAAAAAATGGGCAAAAGATATGGACAGACATTTTTCAAAAGAAGATATACAAATGACCAACAAACATATGAAAAAATGCTCAACAACTCTAATCATCAGGGAAATGCGAATTAAAACCACAATGAGATATCACCTTAATCCTGTCAGAAACAAATGTTGGTACAGATATGGTAACAAGGGAACACTTATACACTGTTGGTAGCAATATAAATTAGTGCAACTACTATGGAAAACAATATGGAGATTCCTCAAAGAACTAAAAGTAGACCTATCATCTGATCCAGTAATTCCACTACTGGGTATCTACCCAAAGGAAAAGAAGTCATTATATCTAAAAGACAGATGAAGTTGTATGTTTATCGCAGCACAATTAACAATTGTAAAGATATGGAATCAATCTAAGTGCCCATCAACTGATGAGTGGATAAAGAAAATGTGGTATATGTATACCACGGTGTCCTACTCAGCCTTAAAAAAATGAAATAATGTCTTTTGTAGCAACATGGATGGAACTGGAGGCCATTATCCTAAACGTAGTATCTCAGAAACAGAAAAACAAATACTGCATGTTCTCACTTATAAGTGGGAGCTAAGTGATGGGTGTACATAGTCATACAGAGTGGTATAATAGACTTTGGAGACTCAGAAAGGGGGTGGATGGGAGGGAAGGATCAAAAATTACCTATTGGGTACCATGTGTACTATTTCGGTGATGGGTACACTAAAAGCCCTGACTTTACCACTATGCAATTCATCCATGTATCAAAAAACCACTTGTACTCCCTAAATCTATTGAAATAAAAAAACTCCAAATCCTTTAGTCTTTATACTAAACATCACTTAATTCTGTGAATATAGTTTTAAAAATTACATTAAAAAGAAATTTTATTTTATTTTTTGGAGCCTAGTCTGAATTGATAAAAAGAAATTTAAAAAATCAACATAATCCCATCACCCCAAATTTAATTTTTGCTTACTAATTTTGCCATGTTTACATGCGATCAGCTAAAACTCATTGTTTGCTATCATGTGCACATACCATTTGGTTTTACTAATCTGTAATTCTGATACCACACGTTTCCCCATGTTTCTACATGGTCTTCGCAATGGTAAATGCTAAACACCCTGTTCCAGTAGGTCTAGTCTCAGTCTCATTTTCTACTAGTAGCTCAGCTAAAAACATTGACAATTCTGGGATAAAAAATAAAAAAATTTGGAGAAAAGATTTTTTTCCCTAGAAGATAACTTTGATGAGTTCATGATGTGTCCCTTTGCCTCTTCTCCTTTCTTTTCTCCTCTTTTTTCCCCCTTTACCTATGCTTTTGACTGGGCTACAAGTGTGACTTCAGAAATATATGTCCTTCATGGGTGGGACCTCCCAGAGATAATCACCTCAACTCGGGGAGATGGGATACGCTTTAATCACACGACTGCACGCAGGCAGCCATTTACCCATGAATAAGCAGCGTGCTGGCTTCACCCTAGCAGGAGCTGGCCCTCCAGCTGGCAAGTCTCCCCTGTCTGGTTCCCCACAGTGGTCACACAGCCTCCCCCTGCCAGAGCTCCTCAGGCTGCAGTGAGTACCAGATTTCCTGGAGATTATGAATTAGCAGATCTGGGACAAAGCTGCAGACTGTGCTTTGGAAAACCGCTTCTTGTGCTCATGACCATCTACACTATGTCTGCCCCAGCACCAGCCACCCTGTGCTGTCACTATACTTTGTGTGGTCTATGTCTTTGTCTCTGACACGAGACCATAAGCTCCTTGAGGTCAGAGGTTGTGCTCATTTCATGTCCCCAGCGCCTAGCAGTACAGAGAGAGCTCCTTCTAATCTCCTAATGAAGCTGTATTCTCAAAAGCGCCTGGGATGCCGGCTTTCCTCACACAAGGGCTATGAGGCTCTTTCGTGGCCTTGCTGACATAGTTGGTGTAGCCACGGTAAGGAGAAAGGGCTCTTGCTCCACCTCCCTGCACCCTGCCCAGTCACTGGAGTCAGCCCTTTCAGAGACACACTCTCATCATGCCAGTCCATGGTGCAGAAAGCTCTAGTGGTTTCTACGGCTCACTCCTATGGCATCCTCATTCCCTGGCTGAGCCCCAGGCCCTCCACCAGCTCTTCTCCCCCTTCCAAGCACTCGGGTCTAGCCAATCACTTGCTTTGGTTGCCTCAACATGGAACCTTGGGACTAGACAGCCAGGTCACATGACCCAGGTTGTGAGCAGACACCCCCTGCAAGCTTGTCAGCTCCCCAATCATGGGGACCCCAGGCTGTCCCTAGTGCCTGGCATGGTGTCTCAGTCACTCTCTGCTGAACAAAGGAATGAATTCCAAGAGAAGGAAGTGCTTGTCCAAGGTCTCAGTGCAAGCTCCGGCAGAAGAGGAGCAAACACCCTGGAGTGGTCACCACATGGAGTGGTCACTGGCCAAAAGCCGAGCCTGGTAGAGGAAGGCATGTCCCCTATCCCCAGGAGCCTTCTTCACACTGTTTAGGGACAAGATGTTCTAATGATACTCATATGAACTAGGAGACTGTGACATCTCAAGGACTCAGCTGTTGTTTAGGAAAAGCAAACTTAAAGGCTTTGATGATGACCTCAGTGATAAAAGCTGTGCTCTGGGTTTTCATTCTGGCCCCTGAATCCCAAACTTACCCTGCCATAAGCAGCTTTCCTTTGGAACATTTCTGATGTGGTTTTTGGTTCAAACAAGGCAGATGATCCGTTTCTCTGGATCAAGATGGAGGGACCCTGACACTGGATCCAACTCTAAGGACACTGCCCACTGGTGGGACAAGACCCTCTTTTAGTGTCATTTATAAAGATGTCACCTTTTGTCTTTCATGTACACAGAGTTTCTTGATTAGAGTCATGTGTTCCTGTCACTTAGGTCTGGGATACTATTAAAGAAAGCTGCAGAATTTATCACAAACTTGAGCCCTTTAGACATCAAGATTATTTCATTATTTTTTGACGGAAATATTCCAAACTCTTCTGATGCAAAACAATGGCTCACCAGCAGCTGTGGAAGACAAGGCTTCCTCCCCCTCGGAAGAAAGTGACGAAAGCCCTTTATAGCCTTAGCCCTGGGTAGCTACCCAGGCAGAACCAGCCACCAACACCAACTGATTATAACGCTCAGGGGAATGAAAACAAACCCTCCAAGGCCACAGGGATATCAGCAGTGCAGCTGCTACAAATGCTTAGGTATCTGAAGAATGCAAACAACAGGCAGATATGGCCAAAAGAAATGTATGGAAAAATAACCAAAGTGCAGTGCAAAAATAATTCCGTGCAGCAATTATACCCAAGGAAATGAAAATATATGTCCATACAGAAAGGTGTACAAGAATATTCACAGCAGCACAAATCAACACAAAACACAGTAGCCAAGAAGTGGAAACAACCCAGATACATATTAACTGATGAATGGATAAACACAATGTGGTATATTCATACAATAGAATATTATTCAGCCATAAAAAGAATGAAGCTCAGACACACGCTAAAACATTAATGAACCTTGAAAACATGCTAAGTGAAAGTGAGATACAAGAAGTCACATATTGTATGATCCTGTTCCACAGGCACAGAAGGTGGACTGTGGGGTGGGAGAGAAGATGGAGTGACTACGAGTGGGGACGAGGTTCCTTTTTGAGGTGTGACGATGTTTTAAAATTTGTTGTGGTGATGACTGCACAACTCTGAATATATTAAAAACCACTTGATAATACACTTTGAATTTTATAGTACGTGAATCTCAACAAAGATGTTGAAAAATACATGTTAAAAAGTTATTAAAGATTTTGCAGTTATAGCCCCAATGCTGTCTATACTTGTGTTGTTCTACTGGACATGTGGCTACTTAGCACTTGAAATATGGCCAGTCCAAACTAAGATGTTCTGTAAGGATAAACACTGCATTTCAAAGACTTAGTAAGAAGAAAAACAACAGAAAATATCTTGTTAGTATTTTTTGTATTGATTACATGTTGAAACAACAATATTATAGATACAATGGGTTCTAGAAAATATATTATTAGAATTCATTCTGCTTGTTCCTTTTTATTTTTTAAAATGTAGCTACTAGACCATTTAAAATTACACATGTGGCTTGCAAAAATGGGTCACATTATATTTCTAATGGATAATGCAGGTCTTTATCATCCTTTTATCCACTTTATTTATTTCTAGTGGATTTTTAAAAAAACTGTGGTAAAATATACATTGTTATATTAAAATTTACCATTTTGACCTTTGTTGTTAATTTTGAAATAAATGTATATTCACAAGAAGTTGCAAAAAGTAGTACAGAGAAGTCCCATGTACTGTTCATCCTATCTCCTCCAATGGTAACATCTGAATTGTAGGACAACATCAAAGGCAGGAAACTGACTTTGCCCTGTTCTTCGAACTTTTTTTGGTGGAAGACTAATCAACCCTTGGGTGAGGAAGATTCTGGACATGCAGTGGGAAACGTTGTCTTCAAGTTAAAGTTGTTGATTTTTCTATTAAACGAGTATGGCTCCTCTCAGAATAAAATTTAACTGGAAATTCAGGTTTCTCGCTGTCTGCACAGAACTATTTTATAGAACCATCCAATGTGCAGAGGACCACGGTGTTCACAATTACATCCTGGAGGCTGGGCGCCTGTCGCCATTCCTACCTCTGCTCTCAGCTGACAGGGGCAGGGGGTCTCACGCACTTGCAAAATAAGGACACCCTGTGGCCTCATAACACGAGCTGCATCCTTAGCTCACCAATCACTCAGGGCTAAATGAAGCTGTCAGGCTTGATAGCGGCTGAGCACACCCCTCTGAGGAAAGTCACAGTGACAAGGCTGCTGCCTGCCTGATAGATAAAAAAGAGCCACTTTTAACTTTTTCCTTTTCAGGGCAAGAAATCATATCTGAAGATTTCAGGGGTCACTTTTAACGAACTGACAGTCACAAATAAGTGGACTTGGAGATGCAGCCTCCTTCCTCATAACCATTCTGTGAATATGTCTTCTGAGCCCTCTTTTGTTTTCCTTCCTTTGTCCACACTTCTGACCTTCTCACGCGAGCCTGGACGTGAACCACTACGTGGGGGATGACCAAGTTCATCTGTCTTGCTTTTGCTTACATCTTTTGAGTGAGGCCTCATCTCACCTGCATGACCGGGTGACACTCCCAGCACCACGGTGGGAGTAGATGCTACTGCCAGAGATGGGGCCTGGCATTCTCTCTGGCAGCCTGTGCTGGTGTCCACACCCTTCAGAGGCTTGGCTTTGCCTCCCAAAGGTTCTGATGTGCTGCTCACATACGCACTCGCTCAGACCCCTCCTTCCCCACAAAGGACTTCTCTTGGTCACCTGTGGAGATGACCTCCACGTGAGTGCTGTCCCTGAGGGCAGCCACAACCAGCCAATTTCCAGCTATGCTTCTAGGTGTGGTGTGATCACATGACTGTGCCCACCCCATTGCTCACTGGGGACTGGGGACATAGGAGATAGTGGCATTGGGCCCGTAGGCTGCCCGGAGCCAGCCCTTGGTTTCTCCAAAGGATCACCTTCCTATTGCTGCTGTTGAAAATTATGCAAAATGAGTGGCTTAAAACAACACAAGTTTATTCTCTTACAGATCTGGAGGCCAGTAGTAAAAAACTGGTTTCCCTGGGCTAAAGGCAAGGTGCTGGCAGGACAGGCCCTTTGGAGACTCGAGAGGAGACTCTGTTTCGCAGTCTTTTCCAGCTCCTAGTGGCCTCCTGTGTTCCCCGGCTTGTGGTCCCTTCCTCCATCTTCAAAGCACATCACTCCAGTCTCTGCCTGTCGGTGCATCAAATCTCCCTCTGCCTTCCTTTCACGGGGACACCAGTGATTACAATGAGGGCCCACCTGGATGATCCAGCCTAATCCCCCATGTCAAGATCCTTAACTTGATCACATCTGCACCGTCCTTTTTCCTGTGAAAGGTAACATTTATAGGACCCAGGGATTAGGAGGACATCTTTGGAGGCCACTGTTTAGCATACCATACCTTACTTTATGGCTTTGCTGAAAACAATTATTTTTAAAAATTGAACATACCTCACTGTAGAGAATGTGAAAGCTCTAGGACCACCCTCATCCCACAGGCACACTACAGGCAGAGAGCAGCGAGAGCGCAGAGCAGGGCCAGGGCCAAGCCAAGGAGACCCAGAGCTGTGGGCGGGGTGGGGTGGGAGGGAAGCTGCGTCCAAAGTCTGTTTCTAAGTTGGCTAAGTACTTGGAATATGCTTTTCTTATAGATTGTGTTCTAAATACGGATTAGGTTCTCAGCTCTGACTACAAAAACTAATTAAATTTAAAGTCTCTCTATTAAGAAGTATTAGAGAGAAGGATTCTGGGAACGTGGAGACCCGAATAGACTGTGCTTTCCCTGCACTTCCAAATCCAATCTCTCGGCCTCTGTGGGGCGGGGGGAGCAGCCAGCATGAGCGAGGTCTTGGGAGTGGGTTGTGGGGAGAGTTCATGACAGCGTTTCTCTTCGTGGGCCGTGCAGGGCCTGGAGACCAGCACTGGGGGTCTTGTGATGAGCAGGGCTGGAGACCTGCGGCCCCTGGGGATGCGGTGGACACTGGCCTCCTAGGTGGGCTTTCTCAGCCACAGAGGGGCTGGAGAGCAAGGCTGCTGCTCCCTGCTCCTGAGCCTGGGATTGTACAGGGGACCTGGGAAGAGGGAGGCCGGCAGCTGCTGCTTCCCCACTGGTCCCCGGAGCAGGGAGCCCGTCTCCCTCCTCACCTACACAACCGCAGCCAGCTGGGGAGCTCTAATAAGCAGACACAGAAAAATGACTACACACCTAAGGGAATCTAGGAGCCAGTGAGAAGAGAATAAAACCAGTGGCTGCTTATAAAATAAAACTGCTGAGAGAAGCAGACAAGAAGGAACACACAATAAAAGAATTAGAGAGACTCAGGAAAAACAGCTAGTCAGCAGTGACCTTATTTATGAAGCGTATATATATATATATATATATCTTTATAGAGAGAGAGAAATAGGCCTTGATGGGAAAAATAGGTATTCTTTTACAAATAATAGTAAAAACTGTGAGCTGCTAATTGTAAGCAACAGGCCACAGATTATAATCATTACGGGTACAGAAATGTAGAATAGAATCTCCAAACTAATAAAACAAACAAAAAAAAGGAATGAACAGTTATTTGACAAAACCAGCAAAAATAAGGAAGGGAAAAGAGGAAACAAGCTAAAATAAACAACAAAATAAAACAGAAGGAATAAAATCAACTCTATCAGCCATTATATAAAATGTGAATGAACTAACTGGAATAAATAATGAAATAAAACAAAACACCTAAAATAAAAGTGATAAAGAAAGCCTGAAAATCAACAGACGAGTTGAGATACAATAGTTACATTTGAGAGGTTAAAAAAAAAAATCCCAGTTTATATTAATATTAGGCAAGACAGAGTTGAGTCTAAATGCACCAAACTTGGGGCAAAGGCAATATACCAAACCTAAACATTTGCAGCCCCCTAGTATGCTGAAATTAAAAAAAATTAAAAAAATAAATAAATCATCAAGACATTAAAAAAAAAAATAAATAAATGCACCAAACTGAATAAGTAACATTTACAAAAGAGATACAGCAGTCATAAACTTGTATGCACTAAATAAAACTGTAGCTAAGTATATAGGCCTAAATTATCAGAAATGAAAGGAGAAACTGACAAATGTAAAATTATAGTAGGGAACTTTGATATTCCTTTTCCAAGACTGGATAGAAGTTGGCTGGTTGTGGTGGTTATGCTTGCAATCCTAGCATTTTGGGAGGCTGAGGCAGGAGGATCACTTGAGCTCAGGAGTTCGAGACCAGCCTTAGCAAGAACAAGACCCCGTCTCTACTAAAAAAAATAGAATTTAGCCAGGCAACTAAAAATAGAAAAAATTAGCTGAGCGTAGTGGCACACACCTGTAGTCCCAGCTATTTGGGAGGCTGAGGCAGGAGGATTGCTTGAGCCCAGGAGTTTGACCTGTGAGCTAGGCTGATGCCAGGACACTCTAGCCTAGGCGACAGAGAGAGACTCTGTCTCAAAAATAAAAAAAAATTAAAATAAATAAAAAGAAAAAACTGGATAGAACTAGTACATAAAAAAGGTCATGACAGAGAATTTTAATGGACAAACTAAATACACATATACACACCTCCAAAGAAAATGTTTTTTAAAACTTCTCTATAAAATATTTACAAACAATAACCATTTATAAAAACCGATCAAGGACTTGGCCAAAAGAAAGTCAAAAGTTCAAACCAGTGGCTATTTTAATCTCCTGACTTGGCTTAGTGAAGTTTTCTACTTCTTAGGTTATTTTATTTTATTAGATTTTTCAAATTAGCTGCCACAGAGTTGCTCACAGCTTTCTCCTATAGCACATGCTTACTGTGTAATTAATAATGACACTGCAGACTATGTACAGACCTGGAAGGTAGATTTTGTGGAAAGCACAGGAGCAGGATACGTCAGAATGGAGCGGCAATCATTGTACGCCTTGGCTTCAAACTTCATCCCTATGCATACCTTTATCTTCAAGCAGTCACAGATCCCCAAATGACAGATCAACATTTATCAGCAGATCCTAAATTCCAGTTGGCTTAACCCAAAGCAGGTTTTCAGGATGGTACCCACTGCTTGTGGCTTTCAGGATGCACCCACAGTGAAGAAAGAAGGCGCTTTTGCACGCTATCCCTCACCCTCCTGCCTCTCGGGATCAAGTCTGAGGATCACTTGTTTACCCTGCATAACAAGATATATTTAGGAAAGAAACATTTACTGGACATGTGCTAGGCTTAGATGCCTTACTTAGTTTTTCACAATTTTTATATCTATCTACAATAGATAATATTCATATACACTTAGGATGAGTAAATAGAGTTGGAGAAATTTAGTCACCTGTCTACATTTGCACCATTGGGAAATGAATTATGGAGCTGACATATTCCCTTCCGGGTCTTTTGACTTTAACATTTATGATTTTTTTTTTAAACTACAACATACTTCTTCTGAAAGAGTGTCTTCTATTCATTCGTTCTAGTTAACATTTTAAATGGAAACCCCAAGTTATTCAAAGAGAAGAGTCTTTTGGTTACCTAGGCTGGGCTACAAAAGGCTGAGAGTGCAAGACACGCTTGATTTCCAAATCTAACCTGTAGTTCTGCTCCCGAAGCACATCTCAGTCACCGTCACTTTCAAAAATGGGAGTCTGGGACATTAGCGAGTAATGCTGAGCAAACAAAACCACAAGCCAACCTTAGCTCTTGGATCAGGTAAGTAGAGCTCATCTTTGTGAAGCTCCATGGGGAGCAGCAAGCCACTCGCCCACTTTCTTCCAGTGTATGCAGATTTGTCCAGAAAAGGAGGCTGGCTGAGGCAAAGGAGAACCAGAACGCCCATCTACATTTAACCTATTTGCAACTCTGCCAAGGCCACAGCGGCAGCAGCTGTGGCCTGACCCGTGCTCATGGGCAGTGAGTCTTGCTAAGGAAGTGACACTTCCTCCTGGGGCAGAGAGGCACACTGCTGGGTTGTATGGGGGTGAAAGCGGGCGAAAGCATCACCAACCGTCCTGCATTAGAAAGACAACTAGAGCAAGATCGCCTCCCTCCCTGAGGGGTCAGTGGTGGTGACTTTGCCTCCTGCCTCTAGGTGTTTGTGAGAAGCAGCCAGAACAGAACCTGAGTCTGCGTGTGGCAGGGAGTGTGCCTATGTGCGTGTGCTGGGGAGCCCGAGGGCCACTTGTCCTGAAACCGCCATTTCATGGGCTATGCTACGTATGGGTGGCACTGTGACACCTAGACAGTAGCTGGAAATACAGGATCCCTTCCTCTCTTATTATGAAAACAACCAAGATGCCTGATTCAGGTTTTCCAAAATTTTATCTACTAAAAAAACAGAGAACATTTTTCATGACTCTAGGCAGCAGATTTCTGACAGTGCTGTCTGACAGGAGCTCAAAAGACATGGCTATCCTTGAGAATAGCTAAACATACTGGCACAGGTTTAAATACAGCTACCACCACCAGCTGTGAGGGAGGCTTGAAAGAGGTGATCCCGACGGATGCAGCCTCTGTCAGTGACTCCACACCTTGGCCGTCCACTGGTTCCCTTGGAGGGCTTCACAATATTCTGATGCTTGGGTCACACTTAAGAGATTATGATTTACTTGGTCTGGGGTGTTTTTATACATGAGAATTACAAAAAAATTATGGTAAAATACACTTAACATAACATTTACCATTTTAACCATTTTGAAGTGCATAATTCAGTGGCATCAAGTATATTCACAATATTGTATAACCATCACCACAATCTGGTACCAGAACCTTTTCATCACCCCAAAAGGAAACCGTATACTCATTAAGCAGTCACTCCCCACATCCTTATTACAGCCCCTGGCAACCACTAATCTACTTCCTGTCTCTACCGACTTCACTTTCCTACACATTTCACATCAATGAAATCATACAATGTGTGGCCTTTGGGTGAGACTTCTTTCCTTTGGCATAATGTTTTAAGGTTCATCTAGATCGTTCTCTTCATTACTTTTGAAGCTGAATAATATTCCACTGCATGGATATACCACATTTTGTTTCTCCTTTCCTCAGCTGAAGGACATTGGGTGGTTTCCATCTTTTGGCTATTGTAAATAGTGCTGCTATGAACATATGTATGCAAGTTTTTGTTTGAACTTGTTTCAATTCTTTTAGAATGGAATTACTGGGTCCTATGGTAATTCTATGTTTAACTTATTGAGGGAGCGATAGCTGTTTTCCACACATGTCAGGATTTTGAAAGCTTCCCAGGTGAGTCCAATGTCTGTGAATGCAGCTGGTTAAGATCCAACTATTGGCGGGTGTGGTGGCCCATGCCTGTAATCCCAGCACTTCAGAAAGCTGAGGAGGGAGGATTGCTTGAGGCCAAGAATTTGAGACCAGCTTAGGCAACATAGCAAGATCTTGTCACTACAAAATTTTTTTTAAAAAATGGCCAGGAGTGATGGTGCACACCTGTAGTCCCAGTGAGTTGGGAGGCTGAGACAGGAGGATCGCTTGAGCCCACAGTTTCAGGTTGTAGGAAGTTATGATGATGCCACTGCACTCTAGCCTGAATGACAGAGCAAAACCCTGTCTCAAAAAAAAAAAAAAAAAAAAAAAATCCAACTATCAATTTTTATACAAGATAAGTGACAAAACAGAGATAAGATCAGCAAAATCCAGACACAAGAAATGACTTCCTCAGTAAAGAAATTATAAGAAAAAAAGAGCAAAGATAAAAAAAGATATGGGTGGGGCCTATGGATTTCTTTAAAACATTTAAGAGATACATCATCTAGACCTTATTTGAATCATAATTCAAACACATAGAAAAATTATGATATTAGTGAGACATCAAAATTTAAACATTTTGTATTTTATGCTATTCAAAATTATTGTTATTCTGTTAGTTATAATGGATTGTAGTTATGTTTTAAAAAGAATTTTCCTATTTTTAGATATGTACTAAAATAGTTGTATATGAAATGATATAAATTTTCTCAAAATACCATGGGAGGGTATGGGTGGGCATAAGGATAAAGCACCATCTATTTCTCTTATGGAGTGTGTATTTGCTAAAGGTGGTGATGGGTACATGGGACTGATTATACTATTCTGTCTACTTTTGTGTATGTTCACATTTTCCCATAGCACAAAGTTACAAGACAAAAATTCTCAGCCATTGCAAACTAACAAACAGGGGAACATGTCACCAAACGTCCACGTAAGAAAACTCATCCCTACCCATTCCCCTTCCTCTCTCCCACTAGCTACACTGCCAGGATGGTGAGGAGTGAACATTCACTCCAGGTGTGATTTTTATCACACCAGAACTAGCTCCTAGGTGGAGGCCATTCGCTCTGCATGCCTCAGGCCTTGTCTCCTTCAAAGACAAGAATTTCTTTTAAGTTTTCCTGTTAAATCCACTCAAAAAAACTTTCTAGCTCTAGAATTAGAAATAAACACAATACTATTTTTTTGTGTGTATGCTAAAATATATAAAACATAAAATTTACCATTTTATCCATTTTAGGTGTACAGTTAAGTGGTATTAAGTATACTTATATTGTTAGGCAACTATTAACACTGTCCAGCTCCAGAACCTTTTCATCTTCACCAACTGAAACTCTGTCCTCAAACACTAACTCCCCATGCCCCTCCCCCAGCCCTCGGCAACACCCCGCTCTCTCTGTCTCTATGAATTTGAACACCCTAGGTACCTCGTAAGTAGGATCACACAGCATCTGTCCTTTTGTGACTGTCTTATTTCACTGAGCATAATGTCTTCAAGGATCATCCCTTCCTTCCTTTTTCAGGCTGAATAACATTCCACTGTTTGTATATACCACATTTTGTCTATCCATTTATCTGTCGATGGACACTAGGGTTGCTATTGTGAATAATGCTGCTATGAACATTGGTGTGCAAGTATCAATTTGAGTCCTTGCTTTCAATTTTCTGCAGTATATACTGAGAAATGAACTTGCTGGATCATATGGTAATTCTATCAACACTTTAAAAATCAAGTCAATATTCTTCTAAATGATAACTTGCCCCATTTCCTGCTGCCTTCCACAACAGGGCTAGGTTGAGGATGGAGAAGGAGGAAGGCAGAATAAGCTAGCAGGTAGGAGCCTGGACTTTGTCCCAAGACAAACCTGGTTTAAACACCTGCTCTGTCAATTATTGGCTCTGAAACCTTGGGTTTGATCTAACCTCAGTTTCCTCACCTACAGAATGGGATAATACCAATCTTATATAAATTAGATGGTGTTTATGTTTTAGTACACTGTCTGGTACACAGCGTTCGATGAATGGCTTCTAGTAGTTGATTACTTCCATTTCAACAGTCCCAGCTGTTGGCTAGGAAGGTGGCCCTCACAGGCAAGTCCCACTGGCCCTGAGCACAGCCTCCTGTGATGGCGTGAACTGTCTCAGGACACAATGCCCGTAGTCAGACGGGGTGCACTCTCTCTGTTTCTGTTGCAGGGGGCTCTGCAGAAAGAACTCTGGTCTCTTCTTGTGTCTCTTCTTAACAGTTTTATGAAGAGACACTTCAAACCCCATAAAATCTACCCTTTACAATTCAACAGTTTCTAGTAAATCCACGTTGTGCATTCATTACCACCACAATCAATGATAGAGCATTTTCGTTACCCCCAAAAGAAACACTGCACTTATTAGTCACCCCTCAAACCTCCCATCCTCCCCAGCCCCTGGTGACCACTAATCTACTTTCTGTCTCTATACATTTGCCAATTCTGGTCATTTCAAAAATATGAAATCATAAACGTGGCCTTTTGAGTCTGGCTTCTTTCACACAGCACAATGTTTTCAAGGGCCATCCACATCCTAGCACGTTATCAGTGCTTTATTCCTTTCTTTTTCCCATGGTTTTGAGATCCTG
Organism: Eulemur rufifrons; assembly: GCF_041146395.1. Lineage (NCBI taxonomy): Eukaryota > Metazoa > Chordata > Mammalia > Primates > Lemuridae > Eulemur > Eulemur rufifrons. Next base: position 66,540,171 of record NC_091000.1, on the reverse strand, counting down.
AATACGCTTATTCCTTTTTATCACCAAATAATATTTTATTGCATGGATATACCACATTTTGCTTATCCATTTATTATTTGATAGGGCACTTTGGTTGTTTCCACTTTTTAGCTTTTTTTGTTTTTTGACAGGGTCTTCCTCTGTTGCCCGGGCTAGAGAGCAGTGGTGTTATCATAGCTCACTGTAGCCTCACACTCTTGGGATCAAGCGATCCTCCTGCCTCAGCCTCCCAAGTAGCTGGAACAACAGGCTCAGGCCACCACGCCCAGCTAATTTTTCTATTTTTTTTTTAGAGATGGGGTCTCAATCTTACTCAGGCTGGTCTCAAACCCCTGGCCTTAAGTGATCCTCCTGTCTCAGTCTCTCAAAGTGCTAGGATTACAGGTGTGAGCCACTGCTCCTGGCCTTTGTTATTGTTTATAAAATTTCTATGAACATTTGTGTTTAAGTCTTTGTGTGGAAACACGTTTTCATTTCTCTTGAGCATGTACCTAGGGGTGGAATTTCTGGGTCATGCTGCCTCTTCTTTTTCAGCCCATATAGAATTGTTGCTTCTAGGATTTATCAGTAGAGTCTAGACCAGCAGAAACCAAACTCCTGGGGTTGGCCCTGCTCCTCCACTTAGTCAGGGAGGCTTAAAAAGCTGTTTAAATTTGTCATTTGTAATCTCGCTGTCTTGATACTGAGCATCTGCTTTGAGTTCTTCTGTAAACTCTAGCAACCCTTGAATATCGACTCTGCTCCCTGGCTGTTATTCCTCTGTCTGTCTACCTGTATTTAAAATCATTTTCCCTGGATGATGGAGATTTTAATATTCTGTATCTAATGCCTTGTTACTCTATTTGAATAATTAAAACTACCCACTTACTTGTTGAACTACTCTCAAAGAGGAAGAATTCCTGCTCTTTTCTAGATATCTCCAGTTAGGTCACAGACTGGAGTGAGAGTTGATGGGCTTTGTATCAGGGTATCAAAAAAGGTAGTGATCATTGGTTCAGAGCTCAGCCTTTTTGTTTCTCAGAAGCAGAAACAAATTCAGAGAGGCTAAGACAAGGTCATACTTTAAACTGAAGAGATAACCAGAACTAGAGGCAACCCACGGACCCACCCATCACAAACTTGTGTGATGGCCACTGAAGGTCTGACGTGGTGCCCTGCTGCTGTGCCTGTGTGGGGATGAGGGGACAGCTGATGAGTGAAACAGGTGCAGCAGATGGTATTTTCCAAACACTGCCCTGCCACCCCACGTGCTCATTGTACAACATAACTTGACCCTCCTCCACTGAGAGAAGGAGTTTACGTTCCCTCTCTTTGAACCTCGGCAGGTTTTGAAACCTTGACCAATATGCCTTGACAGTGGACGAAATACTGCAAGACTTCCAAGGCTAAGTCATGGAGGCACCATGGCTTTTGCCAGGTGCCCTGTCTTTTGCCCTTGGAACCCAGCTGCCATGCTGTGAGGAAGCCCAGGCTACACGGAGAGGCTGTGTGTCCTTGTTCTGGCTGACGCCCTGGCCAGACCCCCAGCTGACGGCCGGCATCAACCGCCAGACAAGCGAATGAGACGATCTCCACCCCCAGTTTCTGCGTCGTCCAGCCGAGGCTCAGTCATTGTGGAGCATCACAAGGCCCCCTCACCATGCCCTGTCTGCAGAAATGGGGTGTGGTGATAAATAAAATAAAATAAATAAAAGATTGCTGTTTTAAGCCACTAAGTTTGGGGTGGTGATTTATTATGTAACAATAATTGATACATAAGGAACTTGGATTTACAGCCTTTGTTAGATTTCTTGATTTTCACTTCTACCATTCAACCATTCCCGACTAGCTGCCGGTTTCTAGTTAAAGTGAAAGGCTATCTACTTTTTGATTTTTCCCTTTAAATCTGAGATTTTTTTCTCTGATGACTTGGCCTTCATATCAGGAGACGACGTTAACCGACAATATCTGTTTGGGGCTTACAGATGCCCAGATTTGGAGAGCCCAGTACTAGCAATGCTGCCTCTTAACTTCAGTTTTTGGAATGCCTTTGCCCAAGCAGAGCCCAGTCGTGCGCAGCCATGGCCCCTCAGCCTGCCTGCCCGCTGCAGGTGTCTCGTGGTGCCACACGGTGGGTGCGGCCTCCCACGCTCTGTCAGCATGCTTGTGTCCTCGCCCCACCCTGACTCACCACGGGCTGCATTTTGGATATGCTACGTCCAGCCTTTCACGGAACGTTAAGGAGCTGGGAGGCCACATGTACTGTTTCAGAGACCACGATGACACCAGTTCACATTCAGAATGGCTCAGGGGTGATGCTGACAACTCACTTAGGACGGCTGGAGGATCACCTGCTAGCACTCTAAGACCTGTGGCCACAGTGAAGAGGCCAAGTATTACACTGCAAGCAGATCTTCTGTTTGGAGTAGAGTCTGATGCCTCGTCACCACACCACCACCATTCCGGGCATGATGGCCAATCTTACACAGGTGACCAAATTTGCCTGCTGGCTCCAGTGACTCATGGCAACCTCTGGGGCAAGGTTTTAGCACTGGAGACGGTCTTCAGGTGTGAGCCCATGCTTATTTATGGGTAGGTTTTACTGGTGATAATAATTCCTATTTCTCTGATATAATATATTGGTGATTGTGATACATAGAGTTTGATAGATTGACAGCTACAGTAAAAGGACCCATTATAAAGATAAACTGAGTATTGAGTCCTTGGCCTTGAGACAAAGGCTGGTGTGGGGCCTAAACTCAGAGGGGCCCACATCGCGCACAGAGCTGGTTAAAAGCCAAGAGAAAGAAACTGGCTTTGTTATCTCTCTCCATCCTGTTTCCTCTGTCCTGCCAGAATCTTAGAGAGTGCTAAGGGTCCCGTCTGCAATCTTCAAGAGCAGAGGGCAATTCAGCTTTGATGGGGCAAATTTTACCCCAGAAGAACCTGAACATCAACGGACTAAGAGGCTGAGAGGAACAAACTATACGTGAGAGCAAGAACTTAACAGCATAATGAAATATTCGGCCTGCAGATGGCAACAGAGGCCTTTGCGAGCAGTTCTGGCAGCTCTGTTCCGAAATGCTGGAAGGTAGCTCTTAACAGCTATTGTATAAGTGATTTATGAATTTGGATTCTGCTCAATGTTATATATGCATTACTGAATAAAACATTCACAGTGTATTTTCCCCCAGCAGCTGAGCTCCAATTCTAAGCTTCTGAGGCCTAATTCCCAGGGCTCAAAGGAGCCCCTGACATCAAATTGCTTTCCTCCCTGAATAGCCACTTCATACTTTAGAAAGAGAAATGCTTAGAGGAGTGAGAGAGATCTGATGTGACCACATCGTGGGGACAGCTTACCAAGGATGTACAAGGAAAAGCAAATGTCTGTCAGAGGGATTCCTCAGGGCCAAGCTGCCCAGGGCTTCCCTGAGCTCTGCAGTTCCCTGGATTTCCTCCTCAGGGCTGTCCCTTGCGCGGCCCCACTGCACTGACACGCAGGCTAGTTCTGGGAGAGAGGGGCTAGCCTCAGCTTGGACAAGGAAAAGAAATGGCTCACTTGTAAGAAATATGTCAAGTGACTTTCCCATACAGGATATTAGATTCATGGGGTTTTTCTTCCCATCCTTCCCAGTGCCTCCAAGCTACTCACAGTCCTGGGAGCTGGAACATCTCTTCGGCCTTCCAAACAACCTGAGCTCGGATTGTCTGGAAGCGGGAGCAGAGGTGTGTTGGCAGGATGGAGCGCGGTGCTCACTCCGAGGCTGTGGGGCCTTCCCCACCAAGCCTCTGTGATCCCTTCCCGCCCGGTCTCCACAAGGCCCACGCTGATGACTCCCGAGCTCTCGTTTAGGTCTGGTGTGCTGGGATGCTTTGACGCGGCACAGGAAGCAGGTGCAGGCCACGGAATCTTTAGCATAACCCCGAGGCATGTTTGCCTTGATGGGGTGGCCCCAACAGAAGGAAACACTCCTCACTGAGAACAGATTCGAGAGGCAGAAAGGCAGGCCCTATGCCCAGGCTTAGAGCTGGAAGATGGTTTCTGCAGAAAGGCAGAGTATGACAGGCACGTCCCCATGGAAAACACCGTGCTACCATTCCACATACACAATACTAGTGTGCTGGCATTGTGTCTAGTCGCTAACAGGTCTTAGTGGCTGAAGTCCCAGGCAAGCTTTTCCTGTTCTTCCCATATTTGCCTCCCGTTTAGTTTCTCTATTTGAACAAAGGAAACAAAATGAAGTTATGGGGCATGGAGATGAGTAGCATCGACTGGCCTTCTCCTCTGTGCCGGGGCCACGCCACAGGTTTAAGTGCGTTACCGCATTTACACTGCACAACAGTTCTAAGAAGTAGGCGCTATTGTTATTCTCATTTTGCAGGAGAGAAGACTGAGGTTCGTGAAGGTTAAGAAGTGTGTTAACTCCACATGGCCAGTGTGTGGTGGAGCCAGGACTGAAATGGAGTAAAACCCGGTACCTGGCTGACTCCACAGTCAGTGCTCTTCCTCACTGCAGTGATGAGGGTGAAGGCAGCTAAGGCTCTCCTGCCCACAAAATAATAAAAAGCTTCATCGAAAGGGAAAGCAATAGGACCCTAGCCATCATGAGGGAAAAAAAAAAATTTTTTTCAAGAGAGAAGGTTGCCAGGGAGGAGAAGAGAAAAATCATTTCTTCATTCCTCATGCATATTGACACGAAATGGTGTAAAACATCAGGAAGGCTATCAATATGCCTTTAATAAATACCTACCACATGTGGTCTCATTTATACCCATGGCTTCACTGCCAATGCTGTTGTAACAGTGACCGTTAGATCTACATCGCTAGACAGACCTCTCTCTCGAGCCCCAGACCAGCACACCCAGCTTTTCCAGATCACTGGGGCTCATGAGTCCCTCTCCATCCCCATCAGCACCTCCTTCCCTCAGCCCCCACATGATCTCTTGCCTGGATTAGGTCTTCTACCTAGATACTATGCCTCCACTATCAACTCTCTACAATTAATTTTCTCATTATTGCAATTCCTCTAGCACATAAATTTCATTATTATCATTTCATTGCTTAAAACATTCTAATACCCTCCTGTAACAGAGGTAAAGGTCTGAAAAAGGGCAAAATGTTTTATGATTTGTCACTTAAGACTCCCCACCCTTTTTGGGAATTAAAACCTGCATTCCTGCCCAAGGCCAGTAATCAAAAGGGCAGGGAAGTGTTTTTGTTCTTTGTTTTGTAATATCTTAAACCACAGGAGATGGCTCAACAGAACTGTCTGGGGTTGTGAGATCATCTTCACTGTCTTCACTGGAGATAAGCTTGACCAAAACCACCAACTACAGTGAAACAGTAGCCCACAGCCACAACATATGACACTGGTCAAAGAGACCCCAGCCCAATGTCTGAAAATGCCCCTTTAAAAAGCCCTCAATTTCTGCTTAAAGGAAGGATGGCGGTTTTTCCCTGAGCTAGTCTGTCCCCCTTCTTATTTGCTGGCAAATTAGTAAACTTCTCTTTCCTTTTCCTCAAACCACTTGCCCTTCCTTCTCACTCATTGGGCCTTGGGGACAAGTAACACTCCCACTGCACTTGGTGGGTACAGCCCTGGACTCGGACCTGCCTGCCTCGGCACAGGGTGTGTCTCGCCCCTCAACATGGTGCCAGCCTGTGAGTTTACTGGTGGTTCACTAATATCTTTCCCCTCTTCAGCCCTGGTAAATCAATGCCTGGGAACTAAATCAACTGTGTAAAGTGCTGAGGGGTCCCTCACTGATGCCTGTCCCTAAGGAGACTAGACTTGGCTGGAAATGAAGAACAGGCCTGTGCCAGGTGCATGTATTCAACTTACATCTCATGTCACCTTCTAAGGGAGGTATTGTTAGCATTATTTATTATCAGTGAGAAAACGGAAATGCAGAGACGTTAGATGTGGTGCCTTGTCTAGACTCACAGAGCTGGTACAGGAAGTGCCAGGACTCAAAGCTGAGTGCCTGCTTACCCCACAAGCAGTACCTAAGTGCCTGTGAACCCAAGTCCCCGGGTCCCACACAGGAGGCCTCCTGTGCCATGGCCCTGGGCAGCCCATTCCACAGTGCCCCTCTGCGCTCCCTCCTTCCCAGCAAAGCCCCAGGATACTCAGCCTCTGGCGAGCCTCAGGGAGGCTGGGCTCCCCGCAGGCCAGGTGTCAATCCTGATTGCTCCAAGGTAGCCAGGGTGGTCTCAAGCTACCCACCCAGTGAACAGCAGGGCATGATCATACAGCACAACTCTGACTTATGTGACAAGAGGAGGGGCTGGCTGGAGCCTTCTGAAAAAGGGATCTTCACTATTAAAAAAGAAGACATGAGACAGGGACTTTCCTTTTTTCATTTTGGGACATTGCCAAGCTGGAGCCAGAATTAACCAACCCAGGACTTGTGATATAAAATAATTCTAATACATTCTCACATTAGGTAATTGGAGAGAAAGAGAGAGAGCGAGCACCACAGATGGTCATTTTGGATCAATTTACAGAAAAGCAGAAGAGTGCATGAGAACACAGCATTGAGACGGATGGAATGATTCCGCCATCATTCGTCCTCTCGGAGGCAGGGGCTTTCCCAGCTGGGAGACAAGCCCCAGGGGCATGCAGGAAGCCCTGACCACTGGTATTACTGGCGTAGACTTGGGAGTTATGTTTTAAATAATGCTCCCAATTGAGTGACAGGTAAGCTCTGCTGTGATATTTGTGTTTAACCCAAAACAAATTTTGTAGTAATTTAAACACATATTTATATTCTATGTGAACTCCTTTTATTACCTAAACAAGGATGTGCTGGGTTTCCTTTTCTTTAAACAGGTTAACTACTCCAGGAAGTGGACATATGTAGTCATGGTCTAGCTGAATTCACTGATATCATAACACATAACCTGGATTTTGGGACAGATAATTAAAGTACCTAATCAGGCTACCAATAAACAATCATTTCAAGATTTCCAGCTAAAATGCCAGTGACCAGAAGTAGATGAGGGCCCCCTTTCCCTGACAACTGGGGATCAATGTGAGGTTATGGTTGAGATTATGAGTTATCAGTGTCCAGAAAATATATCGGTCCTTGGATTTCTTAACCAAATTTTATATATGCTTATATGACTCCTGGTTTTATAAATGGATTCCTTTTAGTCTTTGCTTGGAGGAAGACAGGAAAGCGAGATAACAAAATTCAGTCATAACAGTTCCATGCAGAGGATTCCATCCTGTCCCCCTTCCCCTGCCAAGCTTCGTTGTGCTAGCAAGCCAAGTCAGGCACCACTAGCTGGGGGTTACATTGGGCCCTTCTGTCTCACTTCTAACAGCATGGTACATGTTACACCTGATTTTCCTGGAAGGTCCAGGTCTCATTAACAGCTATACAGATGACAGATTAGTGTCCGACTTTTCTTTTGTAAATGAGATGGCAGCTGAGGTTGTAGAGAGACTTCCCTCCCACGTGCAGTGGGAAAACAATCCCTGTCTTCTTTTCGTTCCTGGAATGGAACAAGCTCTTAAGCATTCGGGGTCTCTGCACGGTCTGTCTCTCCCTGGGACACCTGCCCTTCCATACTCTCCTCTTGACTCACCTCTTCTCACCACCAGGTCCCAGACCAAACAGCACTTTCTCAGAGAAACATCTTTGATGGGTGTCCCCTGCCATCCTTAACAGTGTTATTTCAGCTTGTTGTGGCATATTCACCTGCATGCTCATTTGTTTAACGTCTGCTCTCCCAGCTGTGAGCTCCTGAGAGCAGGGGCCGGGTCTGCAATGTCCACTACTCAATACTGACTGAACAGGGAAAACAGGAAGGAGAAGCAAAGGCCTTTACAAGCCCCAAGGCTATCAGATACCTGCAGTTTAACAGGGGCAGACTTCCCAGTGCTGCGTGGGGCAGAGTTAGAACATTTTTCGAATTTGAGAAATTTAGAATTTTAATCCTGAGCTGGTTGTACATTTGAACTATGGCCTTGAAGTTACTGTGCCTTTTAAATGTTCTCAAGCCTAAAACATGGGTGAGAAAATGAGAAAAAATATGGAACTTTTTTTTAATGAAAGAAAAACTTTCATATAAGGTGACAGATAATAATCTTTATCCAGTAAGGAGACACACAGAGACATCACTCTCTCTCTCTCACAACCAAGAAGTCAACTCTCCCAAAACTTTACTAACAATAATTCTTGAAGATGACAGCCTCTTATTTGAAATCATTTTCCAGTTACATTTACATGAAAGATTTAATGATATAACTGCTAATTAAATCTATAAATATCCATTAAAAATTACCTTGTCATTTATAGTACACTTCCAAGTATAAAATTAAATGTGGTTTTGGATTTTTTTCAGAACTTGTTTTCATTTCTTAATCATCCAGAGTAACTTCTTTAACAAAATTTCTTTTTATAACATCATGCTTGCTTGATATTTCAAAACTGCAGTTTAAGCCTGAAATTTCATATTAATTATTGTATTTTTAGGATGACACCTTATTTAAGATAAATGACTGGGTGAGTAACATTTAGCCAATTTAGCTTTCTGTTGGAGGTATGGTTCTGAGTGCTCATTAATATTCAATGAAACGTTCATTAATATGTGTGATATTTTCAGGCTTTCAAAAAATATAAGTGAAATGGGTACTAATTTGATGAGGACGTGAAAGAAATCATGAAATGTGGGAAAGCGTGCTAGCAAAGAAGCACGCCGACAGGAAGACTCCGTATGAGAAGCCCTTCAATCCAAGACTCTTAGCGTTATGTCACAGCACCAGCTCATTAATTCTTCCAGGTCCCAAGGACACAGGTATTAAGGATGGTGTCTGGCTCATTATCTCAGACACTGAAACTGAGGCTGGGGAGACTTTCAGTGGTTAACCAAGGTCAGACAGCATGTCGTGAAGCTGAGATTCAAACCTTCTTAGATGTCTGTTTCAAAGTCACAGCTCAAACCATTGGTCCTTACTGCTTCTCCAAAGAGACATTCTCCAAAATACACTAAGGTTGGGGGAAAAATTAGTCTAAAAATCTTGGTATGTCTTCTGGAAAAAAAAATGTAGCTCTGAAGTCCTTGATTGCCATGGAGAGCAGGATATCATAGGGCCTCTTATATCTTAAAATACTTGGGGTAAGTGGCTGGAGCTTTAAATAAGCCCTCCCCCTGAGCTCTGATTGGAACAATAAAGCTAAGAGATAATGGAAAATCTGGAGGGAATTATATATAAATAATTCAGATATGTAAAAATCAGATACACAATTCCATCTAAAATTATACATGTGCATACATGCACACACAGGCACACACACAACAGATGAGTATAAGCTATTCCAAGGATATATGTTGCTAGCATATATATGCTAGCTCATCATCACTCTTATGAATGAATTTCTACAAGTAAAACCTTCATCACTTAAAAATAATGTTAATAAACTCTTAGGATAAACGTGAAAAAGGGCAAATGTCAAACATTAGATCTTCATGCACAGAAGCAGATGAGCACAGCAGCGTGCCTCTGGCATGCTTGAGTCCTTGCTGACATTCTGACAGTCACCTGTGTTTCAGGCTAAAGTAACGGTGGGTATTAAGAGGCAGTAATGTACCACAGCCCATCTGTTCCATAAAAGTTCAATATGTAAGCTTTGTGCAAGGCAGGTGATCATGAATGGTGATGAACCAGGCATACATCATTTAAAGCAACTCCATTCTTCACCTTTATTCTCTAAGTTTCTAATGGCAAACTAACAAACGGAGGAATTAACCATATCCACCCTCCTTGCAATTCTTTCTTCTTTTGGAGCCTGATTTCTCTAACTCTGTACCTCATTTCCTTCTCTGTTTAACCAAGCCTGGGGCCCTGGGCTGTCAGACCTGGGGTTCAAGTCTCAGCTTTGCCATTTACTAGTTGCATGACCACGGATAACTTATTTAACCTCACTTCAGCTGCTTCCTATGTAAAATAGAGATAATAATGATGCTCACCTCATAGGAGCATGAGGTCTGAGGTATGGAAAACCCCACGCATAGTGCCTGGTACACAGCAGGCACTCACTACTTGTTAATGATTAGCACAATTATCTTTCTTTGTGGGCTCTCCTTTGGCCATCTAAAAAGTATCTGAGATAGCAAATGTGCATGTGCTTTGTGAACAGCAGAGTGCCAAACAATTATTCATTCATCTCAGCTCCCAGCCTCCATCTCCCTTCTGCAAGCACGTGAGCCCTGAACGCTCAGGCTTGGACCACTTCCCCGAGTTCTAGAATTACAGCTGAAGCAATCTCTTGCATCTCCGATTCACTAAAATGGGAGTCCTCAACATGTCTCTCAAGTCTGCTTCTGATCTTGGGTTTGATTTTTCTGATACAACCTTTATGAGAACGACAGAGCATTCTCTTTAATGTCCCTTCTTCCTTCCTGATTTCCCATCTTAACTCCAAGCCTCTATCAGCTCATTCAATTCCTGTCCATGCTAGTAGCCCTGAGGCATGGCTAGATGTGACTTCTATTTGTTTAACCTCTTACTCCAAATCTTCACGGGCTCCAGAACGCCTTTTAAATAACTCCTGGAGTCTCTGCCTGGTCATCTCCCTTTTCACCTGGTCTCCCGCCACTCCTGCACAGGAACGCTGGTGCCTGCTTGGCCCTGCTTTCTCCTCCTGTGCCCCTGCTGGAATATTCTCCCCAATCACACGTGCCAATACCACCCACTTCTACGGCTTTGAGCAAATGGGTCTTCTACCAGAAAATGCTTATCCTGCCCCAAATGACAGATATTATCTCCTGTTATCAATTCTCCGAGCATTTTATCAGGAGGCAGAATGATCTAATAGACAAAGCATGGTCTTTGATACCAGAAAGGCTTGTTTCTAAATCCTGGCTCAATTTACCAGCTGCATGACTAGGGACAGATTATTTACCCTCTGAACATTTGAGTCCTTATGTATAAAATGGGATAATAATACCCCCCTCAGAGGATTACTGTGAAAATTAAATTAACTGTACATCAAGTATCAAGTAGAGTCTTTAGGGCAGAGAGGGAGGCTTAATAAGCAGAAGTTTATTTTTCTATGTCCTTCTCGATGGTATTTTTCACTGTTCACTTTCTGGGGGAATTCTTTGTGCTATTTCATCTCGCTACCTGAACGGTGGGCTCCAAGAGGTAGGATCTCTGTGGGGTTCACTGCTGCATGGCCCACATTATCTCGCACAGCCCCCTGGACACAGAAGGTGATGCACACATATTTAATGAATAAATGAAAGAATGATTATCATGTTCTTGCCAACATGAATCACTGGAGCCACTAAGTATGAGAATTGGAAAGGACCTTAGAGATAAATCACCAAGCCCATTTCACTTTACAGATGAGGAAACAACTGCACCCGGAGAAGCTGAGTGGCTCTCCTGTGGTAGTTACGCGGTAAACAGCGCACACGCTCCGCTCTGTGCTTCTCCTCCTGCTCTGCCACGTTGCTTCCCTGATCCAATGGGACATTGCCGGCAGGTATGTGATGCTAACAGCATTTCTCAGGAACATGTTACCTCCCATACAACTTACGCCACTCAGGCAAACTTCCACAGACAATATCTGACAATACTACCTGCAGTATCTCTGGTACCAGCATGACATACTAGATTAAAAAGGAATGAGAACTGCCTTTTGATAATCTGTCATCATTCCAATTTAAACAAAACGTGTACCCCCCTGTCCTGTATCTTTGGTGAAAGCATCGAGTCAGAAAGTGTGGCTGGTAGAACCGAATGGACAGTGGAGGAGGCGGCCAGCTGCCTTCCCTGGCCCTGCCCGCCTGCTCCGCTCCGGTCTGCACCTCCCTCCGACAGTCCCATCACACAGGTCCTGTTTCCTCACTGCCTGAGCTGATGACTGGCTAATCTCACAACCCAGCTCTAGCTAACATGCTAATGAGAACTGTTCCCGGGTGGCCAGATTGTATCTTTCGGGAGAAAGCCCTCCTCTTGGGCCTACTGTACTGATAGCCGGTTAGGATTTTCAGGCTAGTTCAGAGGCTAATGTAATTAGGCAGCAGAGGGCCCCACGCTCCATGATGATGAACTTGCTCCAAGGTGGAGAAAGGCATAAAGAGCTGATGACATAATAGAGGTATTTAGTGTTTATCTCCAGATCATATATGTGACCTTAATAGGATACTTAAGACCTCTGGGCTCTCATGTTCCTTAAATGAAAAGAGTATTTACCTAACTCTGCCTCTCTGGGGTCCCACAATCGTCACAGTACGTTATGTTTTCAGTTTTGTTTCTATTGAAACTTTGGTATTCTTAAACATGACTAAGGCCCCAGGTCACAACACGGCAAGTGGCTTATGCCTGCCCAGCTTGGTGGAGAAGCTGCACATCAGGAACCAGATGAAACGCTGCCATGGAGTGTGATCATGGGTCGCTCGCTTAACTTCCCAAAGCCGCAGTGTCTTTCTGTGTAAGGGAGGGCTCATCACTCACATGTGCAATACCTTCCTCGCGACGAATAAAGGTGATGCAGAACCATGTGAAATACAACCCGACACTCTTAGTAAACCTGTGGTTTTCAACAGGGGTGCTCATCAAAAGCATCTTTGTAAGTCTCAAAAAAATATATTCTGATGTGTAGCCAGAACTGGGAACCATTTTTGTATGGTACTCAACAAATGTAAGGAATTATTAACATATCTAGAGCTGCTCATGAACACTTGAATGAAATGACCATATATTCTGTGAATACAGAAATATACAATAGAAGAGTATAATAATTCCTAAGAAAAAACAGAGAGCCTGTACCTTAGAAGTCAAACATCCCAGATAAAAATGCTAAATTGTTGCAATAAAGCTTAATAACTCCCCCTGATTCTAAATTACTGGCTCTTTCCTAAATCTAGTAAAGAAAATTACCTGCTCAATGTTACCATAAATGCTGGGGCAACAATTTTTACCTACGCTATAGAATAAACCATGAAAAAAAACCACCCTGTAAATTAGATATTCTAAATCTTTAAGACACTAATTTTAATCAATATCTGTCTGTAAGTTTTAAATGACTTTCTAGTGAGCCTTTCCATCCTCATCAAGTAATTATCAGAAGTATTGATTTCATTCCATGCGTTCAATCTTACAAGTTCATAAAATATTAGCCTATTAAGTTAACATAAAAAATGTAATTCAGTGGAATTAAACAGCAGAGGGACATACAACACCTGCAAATTGGGTTTACGTAGGCTTGATTTTTTTTTTTTCTTTTCTTTTCTTTATTTCAGAATATTATGGCGGTACAAACATTTTGGTTACAAGTAATGCATTTGCCTCTCCCAAGCCAGGGCTAGAGGCGTGCCCTTCCCCCATACAGTACGCTCTGTTTTCATTAGTTGTGAGTTTACCACCCCCCCACACTTGGTTTTTAATGTATCCCTAACCGCCCCTGCCCTAGGCCCCTGGCCTTCAAGCCCAGGGTGGGTGAGACAGTTGGTTACAAGGAGAGCAACGTGGTGTATAGAGAGTAGCCTGTTGGACTTAAGAGCATGGAGGACACAGTCTAAACTTGAGAAAGCAAAACCCAGTACCCTTATTTTATTTTACAGATTTAAAAAACCCCTCAGATTCACAAAGGTATAGTACTTAACCCAAATTACATGGCGACAGAGGAGGGCATCAAACTTCAGGTCCTCTCACCCCCGGCCTGGGACTTTTTTATAAACAATGCCATTCTAACAGGATGGTCAGCAGAATGGACGGATGGAAGGTTTAAGAAGAGTGACACAAAAATACTTTTTTCTTTGTACAGAATCACCAAGTCCCCTCCCCTGCCTACTGCTAGACTGATTACTGATAAATAGTACAACTGAAACACAGGACAGTTTCCAGACTCCATCTTTACTAGACTACTAGTTAATTTCTCAGCTACCAAGATCATATTCAAAAAAGGGAAATTATTGATGTGGGTAAATTATGTCATTTTTCAGCAACTGGGCTTCAACAGTGGTGTGTGGGTAGGGTGCTGTGATGGGTAGTCACAAAAACATTTACATAACATTTAATGACCATGCATTGTTGTATCAGGATGTCAGGGAATTTGCCAGAAAATCGGGATTCTAATATCGGTTCTGCCATTATTGTGCTGTACAGTGTTGGCCTGTTTCCTCAGCAGCCCTTCCTAGCTACCTTGAAGGTTACAATGATAACGTACGGGGAACGCTCAGAAAAGTTTAAAGTGCTAAGCAAAGCAAAGAAAGGTCTTTGGTATTTTATAGCTCTCAGAATTATGTGTGTTCCAAAGTATCACAGGCAATCCCTGTGAAATACAGGTCAGTTGATTTCTGTGGCTAAGAAAGGAGAGTAAAGGAACGTGTTGAGATATGTTCCGCGTTAGGCTGGACAAAGCAGACATGCTTATTTCACACTGTTCTCCAGAGGTAAACATACTGATTTATAAGCTTGGTTATTCAATAGTGAATTTTTCAATAGGATGGTATCATCTGTCTTCTAGAGTGTTTGTCAAAACAGGAGGCAAAGATAAAGAATGCATGACTCCTTATCAAATCCAAGATGATGAAACTACATGGTTAGTGCTGAAGAGGAACACTGTGCCCCAAAGAAAAAGACAAAGCTCAAAACAAAAGGCAGCTGCCCAGAGCTGACGCCTGCAGCCCCTTTTCTGCAGAGTGGCCAAGAGGCGGCTCCTTCCAGCAAGACACCCACCTTCAGGTGGAGAGCTTTAGGTCCTGGAGAGCTTTAGGTCCTGAGAGGGGTGCCAGAACCACAGGACCTAACGCTGCAGGTCTCTGCAGTGGCCAGGGCAAGAACCCATGGCGTGTGGATGTGTGTCTGCACGTGTGTGCGTGTGCTTGCTCCCCGCGGTAAACTCATCAAAGCAATCATTAGAACACAGAGAGGGAGCCAATCCACTGGTAGCAGAAAGAATAAGCACAGGGCAGAAGCCAGGATGGAGAACAAAGCAATTAAAGGCAAAGCAGCGGTGTGTGTGGGGACCGGCTGGAGCTGCTGGTACATCTTAAAGGATGGGTGGGTGACCTGCTGAGCTCCTTGCTGAGCTGCCTCATGCTCTAGGTGTCGTGAGAATAAACAGCCATCCCACATCTGTTCCATGCAACCCAAACCTGAACATCTTATAAATGATTTTGTGCTAAAACAAGGAGATACCAGGGTCCCCCCAGGGAGGGGTGGTGGGGATGGGGTGTGGGCAGGAGTGAATCCTGACTGCTGCCAGGCAGTCCTGACTTCGAGGGAGCCTCTGCAGCTGCTTGTAAATCTGTAAGGGTTTCAAATCTCAACAGACCTCCCCCTGAGCTCCCACTTTAGCCTAATTCCATGATTTTTAGAGAAAAATAAACACCCCGCCCCCCCCCCGGCACTTTAAATTTTGCCTGGTGAATAAGAGTAAAGCAATGCTCAGCCTACTTTCCAGAATTTCCCCCCTTTAAGTCAGATGAACAGTACAGAGAGCTACAAGGTCAGTGAGTATGTGACCCTTACAAAAGAAAGAAACAAGCATTCTTCTGTTCTTTTAAAATCATACAGACATTGGCCCATTTATAAACAGACATTGAGTAAAAGCCTGCACCACGGAAAAGTATTTCCCCTAGATCAAGAATAACCCACTGTGGAAAAAATTACCATTTAATGCCTCCGTTTTATTTTATGGCTGATAATTTCACTTAAAAACAAATAAATAAGGACTTAGGTATCTGCAATGGACTAAGATGCAGCACTCTGATAACTGGTACTTTATTGCCAGGTTCAGACTGCAATTCCTTTAATTTGTGCAGGTAGATCCACGGCAATTATTTTTCACACGATTAGATATTCACAACCAGTAAACATTATAAAATGTTCTTTGTATAATCTCTGTATATAGTAAACAACTCAATAGTGTCTAAAGCTTTAGTATGTCTTAAATAAAGAAGAAATTGTGCAGGTTACTTTAAAATAGAAACAACACAGCAAAATTCCCAGAGGTGGCATCTGGGAGTGAGATTTCGTTTTCATTTCTCCTGGCTTAATAATGAAAACATGAACGATGGCTCCCAATTTCTCCAAGACCAACGTATTAGCCCATTTAAAGAAATACCAAAGGAGGCTGTTTCTGCTTTTCTTTACAAGATAGATTTAGTTTGTTCTTGCTTAAAATTGAATGTATCTCTCCATTTTAACAGTGCCTGAGCCAGAGCAGGGTAACATGAGTTAGATTTAAATCAAGCGTGTAGGTACAGACTGCAGTGAAGACCCCTCAGCGGCCAGTGGCCGCTACCGCACTGTTGGAAGGCTCTGCTGCCATCCAGATCTGATGACAAGGGGATGTAGGCCTTTGAGAGGAGGGCTGGCACTAAACTCTAGGGCAACACCACCACAAAGCACACCACTTCGTTTGCTACTGGGACAGAATCAGAGGAGGAAGAGAAAAAAGAAAAAGAGAAGGAGGAATAAGTTCCTGCCCCCCAAAGTTGTACATATACATGTATTTACGCACGTGTAAACATGCACACATGTGCTCACTATGCACGTATATGTGTATATGTATATACAGATGTGTGTCTTTGTGTTGGTATATACTTCCATACATATGTATTTATACAGATACAAGGGTAACTAAGCTGTGTTTCAAAGTATTTTAAGAAGCATAAGCAAATATGAACAGAAAAATCTTGGACAAGTACCCTTGGTAGTGAAAATTTACACTGAATGCAATGTCAAAAGCCAGCATTAACAGAAATATTCATTTTCAAAGCATTTGCCACAGAGTGAGGAGAGCTGGCTATATGGCAGGTTTATTCCTCTGGTCTGTCTGGTCTCTAGCTTTTGAAGTCACGCCTGTCAAATGGAAGTCTGATGAGCAACAGTTATTGCCTTTGCCAGGTTGGAAGAGGATTAAAATCAGAAGCAGCAAAGATTTCCAGGGGCAACATGCCCATGAGTTTGGGAGTATTTTAAAGGTTCACAACTTTGCTGAAATGTGGGTGGGAAGAAAACCATGGAACCCTCATCGCACAGGCAGGTTGAGCAAGTGGCCGTCAGCTGGGCCACGTGGGGAAGGTGGGAGCAGAAAAGTTTGAAGGACACTGCATGGGAAGGTCATGGCAAGATTTCAGGGAGTGACACAGACAGATCTGTGACTGGGCCAGCCAGGCTGCTGGGCAGCCTGACAACAGCTGTCTTCCCCTCAGGGGGGAGTGCCTGGCAGGCACGTGGGTGGGTCGACATAAGGTCTGGGCAGAGAGGTGGGCCTGAGACACATGTATGGGTGTCACCAACACTCAGGTGATAGTTGGGGAAGATGAAGGTGAGTGGGAGGAGAGGCCTAGACTGTGGCAATGTTGGGACAAGGGGACGAGCGAAGAAGGGGCCCCAAAGGGGACTGAGTCAGGGTGAGAGGGAAGCCAGCAGAGTGGGGTGCTTCAAAAACCAGGGCAAGAGGGTTTTCCAGAGATACAGGTCAACACATTGTGAAAAGCCGGGAGAGATCATGCAGGATAAAGGACGGAAAGGGCTTACTATTATAATTTATTCATTGTATTTACAACAAAAAGGCCACTGGTGACCTTGGTCAGGGCAGCATTTAAACGAAAACATTTTTAGTGGTCCCTCACTGTCTACATGGGTACTATCCAAACCTACCTCAAGTTCTCTCCTACAGATAATCTGTCCTCTAGCCTCCAACCGGGCAAACCTAAGTTAGGTCTCAGGTCTTCCCATCTTGACATTTTGTTCAAGAATATTCCTTACAATTCATACTGACCTTTTAGCATCCACCTCAAATCACACCTCTGCTGTGAAGCTTTACGGGACCTCCTCAGTCCAAAGTTCTCGGTATTTCCTTTAACCTCAAAAAGTGTCTATATGAATATTTGACATTTGGCATACAGCAAACATTAGCCATGTCCACCTGATGCAGGTACACTGCCTTGGAATCTACTTTATTTCCCCAGGAGCCTCATTTCCTCTCGTGAAGGCCTTTCTTATTTGAAGCCATCGTATGTTCTTGGAATGTTTTTCTTTCTTTTTATTTTTTTTTCTTCCTGAAATCCCCTCTCTTTTTTAAACTTCACCCATGGTTGATCTTTTCATTGTAGAAGCAGTTCTGGAGACTACCTATCCAGAAGTAATCTCTTACTTCTCTGGACTCCTTTAACTTGGTGACTGCTATTTTTGCAACTCATAACAGTAAATAGTCCTTTTCTTCAGGTCTGTCAATTTGTGTGTATATTATTCCCTTCTTCCCAGCAGATGCTAAGTTCCTGGAGAAGGAGCAAACTGGGGGGATTTCAGAGTCTAGCAGACCTAGGTTCAGCTCCCTTGGATAGGTCAGGAGGGCAGAAGGCTGCCGCCATCAGGGTGTGGTTCTCAACCCAGGCGAGGTGTGGAAAGGATCCGGCTGGGTGCCTGGCTCTGGGGCCTTCACTGATCCCAAGATGCTCACTGCTTCCTCTGTCTCCAAGTCAATTAGCCCATATATTTATAGAGATGAAAAGCTTCAAAAACATGATAGGGAGCAAATGATTTACACCGGAAGAATGGAGTCCAGTAATGGCTGTATTCTGTGTTAACAATATAGAAAGTCACAGTTTTAACCCAGGGGTGGGAACCTTTTCATGTTGGAAGGCCACATTAATTTAGCTATAATCAAATAAGGCCACATCAAGAAACTTCAATTAGGTATACTTAAAAATATATGTTATTTTGTAAAAATCTAACTACTATATACTTAATAATTTCAAAAAACAAAAACTATTTGTTAATTTTAAAGTTAACCTTTTAATGACTTTGTTATGTCTGCTTTTTGTTGGAAAGTATTTGAATATTTGGTTGTAGCATGGAGGTCTGCAGTTTTAGCTGATCCTCTAGAGGGGCATCGGTCATTTATGACCTTGAGGGCATCTTGATTTGGGTTATGTAGGAGAGGGTAGATTCACAGCAGTAAGTGGTTTAAAAGCAAGAAAGCATTTTTCGGGCATGTTGCTGAAGGTGGAGGTATTCTACTGCATTTTTCCATATTTCAGTTGAATTTCAATTGGATCTTTCTCAGCATCAAGCAATGATTTTAAAATGTCATCTACTGAGAGCTCAATCAATTCCATCTGTAGTTGTTTAGGCGCCTTGGTGATATCAACTAGGTGAGGCTGAAATGCTAATTTGAGTGTGATGTCATGATTCTAAAAGGCAGTGAACCTTTCATCATATTCTCCAATTAATAGGTCTATAACAGCTTCGTATTCTTCAAATGTTTTGCATATATCATCCTGCTCATCAATGACCTTTGCTAACTGGGGAAAATTTTAATCTGAAATTTCCTTTTGATGAAGTGTTTTGAAAAAAGATAGCTTTTTTTGAAATGCTTGGATTTTTTTTTTTTTTTTTTTTTTGGGCCACATATCGTATATAGACTTAGTTTTACCTTGCAAAGAAATATTCAAGTCATTTTGATTTGACATATCACACAGAAATGCTGCATTCCTATAGAAATCTTCTTTCAATAATTCACATTGCTGATTCTGTTCTTCATAAAATTTAACTATCTGTTCTCACAGAGATAAAATTTTGGCTAACATCTGTCCCTGCAGTAGCCAACACACTTTAGAATGCTATGGCAAATCCACACTGAATACCTCATAGTTCAACTTTAGCATGCTATGAAACTGGCGATGCCAGTGTTGCATTTGCACCACAGTTAACAATTATAACTTGTTGCAAAGTGTCACTTAAAATAGTAGGTTTAGCACAGAGATTCTGCTGATGCAAGATACAATGAAAAGAAATGAGAGCATCTGGATCTGTCAAAATCTTTTTTAAATCTGTGCAATAAATCATTCATGTTTTCCTATCATGGAAGGTGCACCATCTGTACACATACTCACTAAATTTACCAAATTCAGTCCAACTTGACATTTATCTTGAAGGTTGTTGAAGATATCTAGTCCATGTGTTCTGTTTGCAAGAGTGACCGAAGACAGTGACTCTTCATAGCAAAGAAAATCTGTTATGACCCGAATGAAGTATAAAACCTGTGCTAAGCCAGTAGTATCAGCTGATTCAGTCAAAGCGATTGAATAATACGTATTTTCCTTTTGAAGTATTGCATGAAGTTGCTCTGTTAAGTTGAAAGCTAATTCATGCTGCCAATCAGTTATGGTTCTCCTTCAAAGAGGCACTTATTTGTATTATACTTTGAAACATTATTGGGGTCTAAGCAGCCTACAACTTTGACAATGCATTCTTTCACAATTTCTACATCACTGAATGGGTTCCCTTTTTCCCTGAGTATATAAGTTACTTTATAAGTTGCTTCAGTGGCATTATTTCCAGGTCTTATTGCTGCATTAAAGAATTGTCTTTGCTTTCGCTTTTCATCTTTTAATTTCTGCAGTATAACCTTTTGTGCCTCTCCTTCTAATTTAAAATATTTGTGGCCTTTATGAGTGTTATAATGCTGATGAGCATTGAATTTCTTTAACGTTGATATTGCAGCATCACAAAGCAAGCAAGTCATCTTATCTTTAGCAGAAACAAGATAATATTGTAATTCCCAATTCTCATTAAAAAAATCTATTTGCTTCCTTCAGTGTTCTCTTGGTCTTCTTTGACATGATGGGCTTTTAAGCAGATAGAATTAAAAAATACTATCCAGCTGTGCAACTATTCACAAATTCCACTTCAAACAGAAACACAGGGCACCACTGTCAAAAGCTGATAACAGACTGGTGCACTCAACTCCCATAAACTTGTGCCAACCAGCCTTGTGTGGTAATGGCATCAGTCAGGCAGGGGAAGTTAGAACTAAATCATAAGCGTGGCAGCCGTCAATTTAGCTCTTGTGGCTTACTAATGCTCTAATTGTGCCAGTCAATCTGGGAGGATTATTTCGTTAAAACTTATTTTATTCTTTGGCATTTTAAATACATTCATTTTAAAAATAATGTAAAAATATAAAAGATGAACAAAAGTGTATTAATAAAAATAAAAGGATTTGTTCTATAAAATTTGGATTCCGTCAAAAGGCTGCACTTAAGGACCTGGAAGTGGCCTTATGGCCGCAGGCTCCCCACCCCTGGTCTAAGTCCTCTAGACTTCAATTTCCTTTTCCCACTAGACAAATGAAGAATATGATACCACTGGTCTTGTCTCACCTGACTGAAAATGTTGAGAATCTACATCGATAATATTGTATATGTGATATGTCCAATACTAGAAGACATTGCTGACTTATAGAAGTATGAAAATATTCCAAATTATGATGGATAATGGTATATAAATTTAGAGTTTTTATTAAATAACAATATTTTGACCTAGTGAATGAAAAACTATTTTAAGAATTAGAACCATGACAGAAGTTGTAGGTTAATATTTTATTTACTGTTTGCTCTTTGGTTGGCAGAGGACACAGGTAAAAAATCCTCCCAAAATACAAACCTATTAGCTATGTGATAAATTAGTACGATTTAACTTTAAAAGTTTTCCTTTCTTTGCCTTTATTTGGATTCTTCTATTGCACTATCTTCAACTTGTGCTATATAATCTTTTTTCTTTAACATATTACAACCATAAATAGATTATTAGATGAGCATAAACAAGCCTTAGTGGTTAGCATTTGGAATAACGTAGGAAATCAATTAAAGCAGTATAGTACAAAATATTAAAATTTAACATATTATTTATTTCTTGTTACTGAAGAGGAAAGTAAGATTTTATTCACTGCAGAAAGCAGTTACTAAAGGCTGTATGAAATATGTAAATATTTTAGTGATACTGTGAATATGGATACAGTATATCCGTATTCACTATGGCATTAAAAAAAATTAAAACAGCTACTACCACCCCATTCCTCATTGGAAGAAGCTGTCAGAGCTCTGTGCTTTCATGGTATTGACGTACTTGAGTTACACTCATGAATTCTTAATCAGCGAGTGTAGCAGGGAAGAGGAGAAGGAAACAAAAAGGGAAGGCAGCCAGATGCATGAACAGTCTAGGCCTTTCTCGTTTGCAGGAGCTCTCTCTGCTGAGATAGCACTGGGTGCCTGTTATCTTCAGTGAGGTGCTCACAGGGTGATTAGGATGGGAGGGAAATCTTTCTCAGAAAATCTGTGAGCATATTCATGAAAAGACAGTTTTACCACTTCCTGTTAGTCATTCCCAGAATTTATAACCCCTGAAGAGAAACTGTAAAGAGAACAAGGACCTCTCCCCTCCCCAACCAAGCTGAAACACAACACAAATTACCAGCCTAACAGGTTGCTCAGGAGTGCAAGGGAGCGCAATCACCGTATTTAAGCTTTAACTGCGTAGGGACTCAAGGGCCAGCACAGGCCTCAACCTGGCCTGCACCTCGGAATCACCCGGGCTGCACCCTGGCCCCAGGCATCAGTGGTTTCTAAAGCTCTCTAGTTGATTCCAATCAATCAGAATGTATTACAGCAGAATGTTTAACTTGGTCTTTATGTCAATTTCACACCTATTTTATTTACCTTAAAAAATGCACTAATCTTCAGCTTTTTAAAATTTCCAAGCAAAGCACACTAGCGGCCTCTTTGCTTCATCCATCCCTGCCGCTTACACATCCCTAAGGGTGACACTAGTGACTTGCAACAGTGAGCCTGATGTGGCTCTGGGTCAGGGATGAGATATCTATAGCTCAGAGATTGGAGAGAGAGAGGGAGAGTGTGTGTGTGTGGGTGAGACAGAGGAAAGAGAGCCTGAGAGAGAGGCAGGGAGGGAGAGAGAGGGGGAAGGGGGCAGGTGGCAGGAGAGATCTGTTTGCTCACATTTCATGGTAAAGGAAAAGCTAATTTTTAAAAGGGTTGTGAGTATGTACGTAACCACCACCTGGTGTTTGCTGCTGTCCCGTCCTTCAGATTCTGTATGTTTATGTCTATGGCATCAAAACATCATAAGCATAAAGCAGTAATATTTAAAGGACATTGTATTTTAATGTGATCATACATAATACCAATGCTTCATAAACACACTATTTTGAAATGTCAGAAGTATCTGAATATTTGAATTATATACATATTCTCTTATTAGAAGTAAAGGGAAACAGAAGAAAAAGAAGGAATCCTTGTATGGTTAATTGGCCATCTGGATAGTGCCTTCTGTAAAGTAAACATTCACGTCTTTTACCTATTTATAAAAGTTGCCTTTCAGTCTTCTAAAAAATTGATTTGTAGGGATCCTTTATATATTGTGAATATAAATCTTTTGTCATATATTTTCTTCCATTCTCCTGTTTCAATTTCTTTCTTTCTTTCTTTCTTTTTTTTTTTTTTTTAATTTGAGACAGAGTCTCTCTCTGTTGCCTGGGCTAGAGTGAGTGCCATGGCGTCAGCCTAGCTCACAGCAACCTCAAACTCCTGGGCTCAAGCAATCCTTCTGCCTCAGCCTCCCGAGTAGCTGGGACTACAGGCATGTGCCACCATGCCCAGCTAATTTTTTCTATATATTTTTTAGTTGTCCAGCTAATTTCTTTCTATTTTTAGTAGAGACAGGGTCTTGCTCTTGCTCAGGCTGATCTCAAACTCCTGAGCTCAGGCTGATCTCAAACTCCTGAGCTCAGGCTGATCTCAAACTCCTGAGCTCAGGCTGATCTCAAACTCCTGAGCTCAGACGATCCTTCCGCCTCAGCCTCCCTTTGTGCTAGGATTATAGGCATGAGCCACCGTGCCCGGCCCTGTTTCATTTTCTTAATAACGGTGTCCTTATTTCAGTATGGCCCAATGTATTAATTTTTTCCTTTTCTGGTTCACACTTTTTATGTCCTATTTAAGAAATCTTTGCCTGCTCCAAAGTAACGAAGGTGTTCTCTGTTTCCATTAAGACTTTATTGTTTTACCTTTCCCATTTAAATCTACGATCAATTTATGTATGGTTGAGGAAGGGGTCAAGATACTTTTCCCTCCAAACAGCTATCCAATTGGCTAAACCCATTTACTGAAAAGGCCCTGATTTTCCCGCTGCACTGCACTGCACTTTTGCCATGAATCAGGTGACTGTATCACAGCGGGTCTCTTTCTGCACTCTATTCTGCGGCCCTGATCAGTTTGCCTAGCCTTGCACCAATGCCATATTACCAGCATTACCAGAGCTTTCGCATAGGTTTGACAACCAGTAGTGGAAGTAGTCCAGCTCTTTTTCTTTAAGAATATCTTGGCTTTTCTTGGCCCTTTGAATTTCATGTGAATTCTGAATGAGCATCTCAGTTTCTGCAACAGAAACTCTGCTAATAATGTAACTGGCTCCACGAACAAATTTCAATGACTCCTACATGTTTTTTTTAATAATCTTCTCCCTTAACTAAGTACTTGACCTTTTGAGTTGTTTCCTAGAAATGGTGGATTTTCTGCAAGGCAAAGGAGTTGGGATTCTGAAGTCCCCTGGGCAGACTTCTGGATGCCAAGACACGTAATCCCCCACAACCTGCCCCTGTGCACACAGCCCCTTGTTAGTTACACCGTGACCTGCTTCAAGGCACGTGGCCCCTCCTTAAAAAGCCCATGATCTCTGTTAGACAGAGAGATGAATTTGAGGCAGCTTTTCTAGTTCTCCTGACAAGACAGGGAGAATTCCTATCAAAAAAATTCCTTTCTTCCTTGGCAATCCTTGTTGTCTCAATAATTGGATCTATGTACAATGAGCAACAGGACCTAGGCCAAAATCCCCTTGTGGTTTTAATAACAGTACTTTGGCTGGGACTGCAATAAATCTATACATTAATTTGGAGAACATTAACAACTGCATAATACTGAGTATTCTTGACAAGGAAAACCCCCATTTATTACTTGGCAGCGCATCAGCCACCTGAGACCCCTACCCCTCATGGAAGACCCGAATCAGCATAATACTAACATATTACCTGGCCCATCAACTAATCTATTACCTGACGCATCAAGATAATACTAACCTATTACATGACACATCAACTAACCTATTGCCTTAGCTACCTGAGACCCCACCCCTCGGACAACCCCAACTTAATAAAAGTGGGAAAAATCAGGTACACGGGGCTCAGAATTTGGTGGCGAGACCCTTCTGAGCCCTCCGGTGAATAAACTTTGATTCTCCAACTCTTGGTGTGCTGCTTGGTTTGTCCTCGGGACCACCTGCTGTAACACTGGCTATAACATTCTAATCTGTAAACATGGAATATCCCTCTACCTGTAAGTACATGAAAAGGTGCTCATCTTCTTGAGTCATTAGAGAAATTAAAATTAAAACCCCATATCTACTAGAACAGTTAAAAGTAAAAAAGACAGAAAATACCAAGTATTAAAAAGGACTAGGAAACACTGAAGTATACGCTGCTGATGGGAATGCAGATTGGTGCATCCACTTTAGAAAAGTGCTTAGCAGCATCTTCTAGAGCTGAACATATGCAATACCTATGACCTACCAATTCCATTCCTAGAGTGACAGCTCACTAAGAGAGACTAGCATGAGAATGTTCACATTGGCACTATTCAAAATAGCCTCAAATTGGAAACTACTCAAATGCCAATCAATAGTAGAAAGGATGAATAAATTGTGGCTTATTCACACAGTGAAAAAGTATGCAGCTCTGAGGATGAACCATCCACACCTACATGCAACAATATGAACAAGTCACACAAATAATAGTGAGCAAGAGTTGCCAGACTCCATGTAATAACATATAAAAGTGTATGTACTATATAGATTCTATTCACATAAAGAACAAAACCAGAAAAATCAACCTATTTTAGAAGTCAGGATAGTGGCTAATTCTTCGTGGGGTATAGGGGACTGCTAGGAAATATGAGGTGTTTCTGGGGTGCTGGAAATGTTCCCTTGACTGATGTGAATTCTGGGTACATGATGTCTTCACTGTATAAAAATATACTGAGCTGTACTCTGATGATATTGCATAATTCTGTATGTACATATGTTTTAACAAAAAGTATTTCCAAAGGAAGACGTAATTTTTTTTTTACTTAAAAACTGATTGAGTTTTGAACAGTTCACCCTTCCTTGGCTCCTCCCTCCTTCAGAGCATTTATGATCAATAATCTAAAGGGAATACTCTTAAAAAAAATTACTGGTACCAAAAGAAGGAAACTGTATGTGCTATAGCAGCTTTCAAAATTGGAAATTAGTTTAAAAATTTTAATGCAGTACATTTGAGTTATTATATTGTTGATCCTAGCATGTCAAACTCTTTGTAAGCATCTAATTAGAAACATTTTGACTTTTTTAAGATAAGAAAATGGAGAAATAACAGTTATGAGATACTCCCAGTTTCAATGGGTTTGCCTTAATTTTCCATTTAAATAATCGCTTATTATTCCCTGTTATAGAGACTTCTCAATGTCTTTAGAACAGATACAAGTGTGTATCTGTGTTCATTTTTCAAAGAAATATAATCTAGTATCATGAAAAAGGCACAGCATCTTTAGGGTCCTTTCAGTTTTTGTAGGTTATGCTAACGTCATTTGTCCTAATTTGTTTTTCTCTAGTTTTGTGCCAACACTAATCAGTGGATGCAATTACAGAATTCCAGGTGATTCATTTTTAGATAACACAAAACTCATTTCCCAGTAAAATTGTAACAAATGCTAGTTTATTTTCTTTTAGTCTCTTTCTAGAAAATGATACTGTGATTGAGCCTCACATTTTTATAATCTGCTACATGAAAACTTGAAATGAAAATAAGAATTACAGAAAAAGCTGAGATTGTTTAACAACACTAGTACACTGAATGGCTACATGGATAATTTTAGTGTTTTTAAAAAATTGTGTAAGATTATAATACAATTATAACTCAAGTTTCAATAAAAATAACAAAAAAATCTTTATAGTGGAAGAAAATAAATTCTCATACACTAGAATAGCAAGTGCTGTGAAAGAGCGATCTGAAGAATATTTTGCTCTTATGCTTGTATTTATCTCAGCTTTGGTAATAAATTAAAAATTTTTTTTAAAAGAAATACAATATAATAACTCTCACTCCACAGAGATTTGTGGTAGTTTTGAAAGCCATTCATGGAAAAACTTTTTCTAACCACATTAATATTTAAAGGTTTCATTTAAGCAAGCACAGAAGTTATCCAAAGTCATTATATAATGATCTAAGCAGTGCAGAGCTGGAAGAGTGTTTGATGGTTGTTTTAAAAAGCCATGTCATGTGATATTCTGGCCCACTTTTTAAGCTGAATGTATCAATGCAGTTAGTCTTCATTTTTTTTCCAGGGTGTTCTATTGACTGTTGATTCAGGAGTCAGGGTAGGAAGTGGAGTAGAAAATGTTGTATCTCAGCCTTTTCCTATTTGTCCCTATTTGTTCCAAGATATAGGTCAGAGAGTAGAAGAGAGGAAAAAAAAATCCAAGTCATTTTATCCCCAAAATAATCCATGTCGGGATACACACCATCATCAGCACCACCAGGTAAGATTTAAGCACAGGTAAAGCAAACTATTGGTCGAAGTTTCACATGCTTATTTTCGGAGACAGTAAGAAAGTGACAAATAAGTTGATTAAAATGAGAAGGAATGAAATAATCTTTTTCAAAGGTTTGCTTGGATGTATGAATTATTGAAAACTGGGAGAATTTGTACTTGAGTGAATGAAAGTTGAATTATTCTGAGAGTTTGATAATTTTCTTTCAATGTAATTTGTTATATTCAAGAGAGGGAAACAAATAAGCAAAACATACACATAAACACACACATAAAATCCCTCAAAAACAAAAAACTATCCCGACCAAACCAAACTGAACCACCCTGTAGCTAGAACTCTTGGCCCTTACATGGCGGAAGGGAAGGGCCACACATCCCGGAGTGCCGCCCCAAGCTCACCTGTGCGCACCTGACAGTGCAGTCTGAGCAGCAAGGGCCAGAGCGAGAGCAGCCCAGTGCATAAGCATGGAACTGGCTACCCACGAAGATCATTTGGGGGCAGCCTGTCCCAGATAGTCTAATGTTGGCATGTGACAGGAGGCACCATTTACCCTGGGGAAGTGACTGTTTCAATATGGCACCAGGAGTAAATATGTGATCACTGGCATTTAAACTTTTCTGATGATTTTAAAAAATGGTTGTGGTGAAACCAGAGAAGTCAATTTCTGAGGAGTATAATTTCAGAAATGGTAGATAAAAACAAATTGATCTAAAAAGAGTCCTAAATATACTCAGATATGCCTGAACTTATTCAAAAGACATATCTCAATGACTTTGCTTTAAAAAGATATAAATCAAGCTTGAGTCTAGCCTGGGCAACATGGTGAGACCCTGCCTCTACTTTATGTATATTAAAAAACAGCCAGGTGTGGTGGTATATGCCTATAGTCATATATACACATATGTGTATATATATATATAGGTATATAAAATATATATATAGTATATTTTAAATAAACTAGAAGTATTTAAGCTTAATTTTAAAAATCATATGGTGACTTCTCTGAATGAATGAAGGCAAAGCATCCTTTCAGTTTAT
Organism: Eulemur rufifrons; assembly: GCF_041146395.1. NCBI lineage: Eukaryota > Metazoa > Chordata > Mammalia > Primates > Lemuridae > Eulemur > Eulemur rufifrons. The sequence continues at coordinate 66,511,741 of NC_091000.1, read as the reverse complement.
GTGTTAACTGTTTTTCTGCTAATTTCCTCTTCCTAAAGTATACCTAGTTTTATCATGAGCTTCCAGAGTTCCTGTTTGAAAGATCAGTTCCAGCTCTGCTCTTACTACCCAACCCAACCCATGCTAGGGATTGGGGTCTTTTATTCAGTTGGCATAGACACCATTTTCCCATCAGTTCAAACATTTTTAACAAGAAAAAAAATCTTAAAATCAGTCTTTTTGTCATCAGAGTAATATACGCAAGAGGTAAAATATTTAGAACAAAAGATTTAAGTTTCCTTCTTTCTCATCCCTGTGGTCCCCTCCCCAAAGATAATCACCATGACCAGCTTTCTATGCCAGAAAACATCTTGCTCTCTGCCTGCACGAACTCACAAAAACACAGCCGTTAATGCACAGCGCACCTTTGCTTTGACGAATTCCTCCACACTCTGCTCTGCTAAGTACACCGTCGCGTATTTGCTTTTTTTCTTAAAGTTTCTTTCTATTTTTCAACTAGTTTCATCTCCTTTTGTGTTTTTAACAGTGTTTCCTTTTAAATCTATAATAGCACTCAATGTGGTACTGGGCATGCAATATAAATTATAAAAACCCCCACCCAGTGAATGCTTTTACATTCTGAATCGTAAGTACGATTCACTTTCCTTTTCCTGCTGTCATGCAGAAGGCATCTCACACACACACGATGCTGAGCCAGATATTTCTTAATGGCCTACTCTTCACCGAGAGGAAGTCCCTGCTTATCTGGGTTATTAGTAACTGGGCTCTGATCCAGAAATCCATTCCTGGAGAAATACATTGCATTTTATTTTTAGCTATGAATGGGATATACTTTTTTTTGTTTGCTTGTTTAAAATACTTGGCTCTTCTGATACAATATAACTATGGATAGAAAATAACAGGTAAGTGTATCTTGTATTACATTATTGGGAAGAGACAAAAAAACCTTTTGTGTCATAAAGGAACTAAGTGCTCAAAGACTAAAGGGGCATAGGGATGGGTTGAAAGGGCTCCCACTGGCAAATGTGCAACAATGTGAACGTCAAAAGGAATAATGATGGTAATGAATTAAAACACTTTGAATAAAAAAGAATCTATGAGTTTACAGTGATACACACACACACACACACACACACACACAAAAGAGGGAGAAGACAGGAGGAAAGAGAAAGCTTTTCTTTATACAAATTCACCCCTTGCAATTACTCCTGTGATAATTAAATCAGGTAAGGGCCATCATCAATGGATGTTAAACCTGAGTGAAAGGTTGTTACAGACAGGATATTCACTAGGTCTTAAATATAACTTACTACTTATAGGAGAAAGGGAAATCTCAAGCAAATGCTCAAACTCAACATCACTGATAATGGGATAAACTCATAGCACATGCTTCCTGACGGGAAGCACACATCACCCAGGTAGAATAATACTCTTGCCAGGAATGTGTAACCTGAATCTAAGCATGAGGACAAATGAGACAAGTCCAGATAGCAGGACATTATCCAAGGCAGGTGGACTCTTCAAAACTGAAATGTCACAAAAGACCAAAAAAGGTGGAAGTGGGGATATCCAGATTAAAGGAGACAAAAGAAACATGATGGTCAAGGATGGCCAATGGGCTGACCCTTTACTGGATCATGGACGGGGCAGCAGGAGGGAAGGGCTTGCTGGGGGAGTGTGGATAAATCTGTAATGCATTGAATTTTATTGCAGTGGATAATATTATTGCATCATTGATAAATGTCTTGGGTGTGATATTGGTACTGTGGTTACATGGGAGAATGTGCGTGCTCTTAGGAGATGTGTGCTGAAGAATTTATGGGTAAAGTGTCGTTAAATGTACAAATTTACTTTGAAAACGTTCAGGAAAAAAATGTACTCAGAGAGTGATAATGCTAGACAAAGAGAGAGAGGAGAGCCAGGACATGTGTGAATGAGCTAGAGCTAGCAAATGTGGCAAACAGTAACAACTAGTAATGACGATTAGTGGGAAGAATATGTGGGTTTTTATTATTTTTTGTATTCTTGAGAATTTCCAACATAAACATTTAAGGGAAAAAGAGACCAATGTGCTTTTGGCTTGCTCTTCCTTGAACACGCACCAGTATATGACAGCAGTCATCTCTGATCACTTCGGAACTCAATGGAGAGGGAACACTGGTCAGAGTAAGAACACAGGAAGTGGCACAAACAACAAAAAGCGTGAACAAAGCTCGTCTGGGCACACAAGAGCATTTTCAAGCAGGAATTCCCTTTTAAAAACAAGTAACTATAATGGGACTTTTAATGGCACAGCCAAGAATATAACTAAATAAGTGGAATTGAGGAGATAACTATATAAGGCAAAAGTACTGTATTGATTTTGAGGCCACAAATAAATTTAGTGAGTAGGTAAATTCATAAATGTGAATAATGCAAATGAGGATTGACTGTATATGAAATGCAGACCTATTTTCACATGTACATAACATATATATTTTCTCTGTTAATTAAAACCTTTTTTTCAACCTTGAAAATGCTTTTGTCTAGGGTTAAGACCCACAATTTACAATTACGTGCTGACTTATTTGCTTGCCTATTTACCAACAGTTTCTTTCATTATTCCATAAGCCCCGCAGCAAAAGGACGAGTTCTGCCTTATCCTATTACCTTGCATTCTGTGTCTGCTCTTGACTTCTATGGGGTTTGGAGGAGAGAGAGATGGCCAGTGTGGGAGAGAGTGATCGCAGACTAGGGCAACTTGAGACAGCTTGGAGAGAGATGGGCGTTTAAGGATGGTCAGCAAGGGTGCTGGGGAGGGATGTGTTTAGGGACAGTGTGCAAACACGACTACAGCCCAGGGTCACGGATGGGGGCGTGCAGACACAACCGGGCAGACTGAAGGAGCTGCGGTTTCAGGGACCTAGTAACGGTTACGAAAGCAGAAATTTTAGGGAGAGGACTAATTTGGCTACCATGTACAGTGTGGGTTGAAAAGGAGAAGGGATTATATGATTCCCACTGGCATCTTTGCCAAAGGGTTTTGGATCTGGAGAAAGGGGCAAGGTAAAGGTCAACATCACATCCTCTTTGCTTGAAAATAAGAACTTCCATTTTGTTTCTCCAGAAAACCTAATGGAATCACATACTGATTGACAGTAACCTGGCACAAGTGAACCCAACCATCAGTCTTTTGTTGTTGTTGTTGGGATTATACCAGCCTGGTGTGGTAACACACGGATGCTCTCACATCATTCAGAGAACTGAATTAGGAACGGTGTAGCTAGGGGGTGAAGACCAGGGACTCAGGGTTCATCATTCCTAGATTTGAATCTTCCTCTACCATTTACTAACTGTGCGATATTGGGCTATTTATGTAGCTGCCTAGGCTTAAGTTTCCTCATCATAAAGTGGGAATGGAATAGTATCTGCCTTATATAAAGGTCGTTTATTACTAACAACCATAAATGTTGTTGACTAAAGAAAATGGCAAAACAGCTGCTATGGTAGACAAAGCTCTCTCAGAACCCTGAGTTCATAGGAAAAAATAGAAAAATGGGTACTGGTGATAAAAACCTGGAGAAAGGCAAGAATACCAGTTGGGTGGGTGGGCCTCATCCAATCAGCTAAAAGCCTGAATAGAACGAAAACGCTGACCTCCCCTAAGTAAGAGTGAGTTTTCCTGCCTGAAGCCTTCAAACTGAAACATTGGCTCTTCCTGGGTCTTTTAAGTCTGCTGGCCTTCAGACTGGAACGACACCATCAACTCTCCCAGTGCTCAGGTCTTTAAACTCAGACTGAAATTTACACTCAGCTCTCAGAGTCTCCAACTTGTCGAATCACCCTGCACATCTTGGGACTTGCCAGCCTCCACAATGACATGAGGTATACACACAAGTACCTCCTTTTGGTTCCATTTCTCTGGAGAACCCTAATACACCAGGCAAGGGAGGACTCAAGTTGAATCTAAGTTTTGACCATGAGTGACTGGGAAAAGAGGGGTACAATGAGCAGGTATTTGGATGTAAGGAGGTGAAGCATGTTTTGAGAGAAAAATGATGAGTTTGGCTTAACTGGATCAATTCCACAAGTAGGGAAAATGCATGAACAGATGTGATAAAGTGAAGTATGTGAATATCACATCCTATTTGCAATAGTCTCACTCAAATGGTTCATATAAATCTTTGGTAAATCACTGCCAAATTTAGGCCTAAAGTAGTAGGGGCAGTCAATCTCTTTGCAGAATGATTTCATTCTCAGTTTTATAACAGTCCAATATAAAATAGACTATAAAAACAAGAGCATAAAATATTTACTAGATTGGCACAGAAGCAATAAATTAACTTCGTTCTTAACTGATACGCAGATGATAATAATCAAAACCAAAAACCAATAATTAGGAAGTAGCTGTAAATTAAATCCATGGAGTCCATGGATTAGGTTCAGGAGTTAGCAAACCCCTTGAAATTGTGTGTGTGTGCATGCATTTTCAAAGGGGAATATCCATAGCTTAGTCAGATTCACATAGGGTCTGTGACCCAAAACATAGTTAGGTATCAAAACAGTGTTCTTACTTTATTCCTTTTAAATAGGACCATAAGAATAACAAGATTTCCTCGTACCGTAGGAGTAACACAGTAGTAATGTTAAAAACAAACACACACCCCTTTTCTCCAAAAGTGAGTATGTACAAAATCTCTTTATACTGGGTATAAATTTTGACCTATGAATTCTACTTCCAGTTATCTATCTTTAACAGTCAGATAAATGAACAAAGATATATTACTCACAAAGACGTTCATCACAGTATTGCTTACAGTAGCAAAAGCTGAGGTGACTTAAAGGTCTCACAATAGAGGATTGGCTAAATAAATGATGGTTAGTGCACTGAGTGATACCCTATGTATCCATTTTAAAATTATAATGCAGGCACATTTTTTACTGACTTGAAAGATGTTAATTTTAAATCAGGAAATCATAAGGGTAAGTTATAAATGATTAGTAGGATTCCATTTAATGAAAAATATATATTCATATGAATCTATCTGCAAAAGTCATGTTTTGGAAGGATACACATGAAAATAATATCATTTCATGATAAAAATTTTATGAATAAATTTTCTTTCTACCCTCAAATATTATGACAATAATTATGGATTATTTGTGTAATAAAATAAGCAATATTTCCCTTAAGCCAGTCCTCCCAACGCCAACCAAACCCCTAAACATCCACCAACATTATATCCCTCTCCAGCTTCTACCCTAACTCTTCTGTCAGGCAAAACACTAAAACACTGTTTCATGAAAGTCCTCCAACCCTGAGTTCCCATGTTTACAAGTATGAATCACTAAAGCCATTGGCACCCAGTATGTGAAAGGCCTATTCCAGTTCACAGTTTATACCTCTTGCCTGAGAGACACACCGATGTCAAGCAAAAATGAATGACTGGGCCTGGGAGGAGAAACAGTGAAGGCTAAAAGAGAGTCAGGAGATATTTTTATAATCAGAAATAAATCAGGGAGTTTAAATGTTCCACAGACTTGATACAAGAATCAATAAACAGTTGTTATTTTGCTGATGCTTGTTAACCAACCGTGTAAAGATTTTAGGAGTCCAAAGTGATGACAAAGCATCTCTCTCTGTGGTGGAAACTCTCAGAAAGCACAATGCAGGGCTTTTACGTCATTGTCACCCCCTGCTTTTATCAAACATGGCACATTTATACAGCATCTTTATTGTTTTTTTATCACTATTTTTAGGTTGAAGGGATAGGGAAGAATTATGAATGGGGGAAACCTACTCAGAGTTCCTGGGTTTCCAGTACAGAACATTGTAAGTCACCAGTCCCTTGCGACAGAGTCCATAAACGTAACAGTGACACCCACACAGGCCATGCCGAGATGTGGGCGGGACTAGTGTCTGTATTTGTAGCTCTGGGCCATGTCCTTTAGGGAAAGCACTCCTGTCTGTACAATGCAGAGTCTACACACCACGAGCACCACAGGCTGCATGCAGCAGTGCATCCTCAAAAGGCACTCTGCAGACATGCAACCACTGGATTACAGGCCTACCTGGAAGCCATAGGTTGGCAGCTGATCTAAAAGGTAACAAGTGAAAACGTGCTACACGCCTATTTCTCTCACATGCTGGGAAAGCACACGGAAACAAGCTGAAACAATACAGCTGCCACAGTGCTGGAAGATCATCACCCGAAGAGCAACAATTTTCAGAAAGCCCAGACTAAGAAAGAGTGGAGGAAAGAGGATTTATCGGTGCATTTCCAAACATTTCCTAGGGAAAGGAGGCCCTGGACCGTCCAAGAACGATGATCACAGCTACATGGTCACCTCCTTACCCTCTGCTTCGATGCTAGAGTCACTAAGCTGCCCCGGCCCAACCTCGTTTGCAATGTGAGATGTCCTAAGGAAAGCCTCTTTTCTCAAGGACTGAGCACCTCCTGACTCTGACATTCTGGACTTGTGGGGCTGAAAGTTATGTATTGCAAATGGGGACCACATCAAGTTACTGCACCTGGTGGAGAGGGCTCCCCAACATCTTACAGAAACTATGCTGGTCATCATGCAGACATAAAACATAAGCTGAAAATCATTCTCATGCTCACAAAGTCAACACCCTAACATATGCATTAATTCTAAAGAGACTCATGTTAAAGCACTTGGGAGATTAAACTTATTCCTTCATAATTCTCAAACTGGTTAGTCAACTGTGGCTAAAAGGGGACTTTTGATGATTTTCAGAAGTAATACTTTCACCCCTTCCCTATCTCCCCAAAATGTATCAATAAAGTAATACATTATCATTTTAGTGCCCCATAGGGCTAGCACCCAGTTATTTTTTGGCATTTCATTTTATGAAAACCATAACTTCCCCAGATGATCTGGAGTCAAGCTGGAAAGCAGCTTCCTTACTGTCAATAAATCCATTTTTTAATTACAAAGAAAGACATGTTTGTCTTTGGCCTTGACTACATTAACAATAGCCAGAAGTATCATTGCTTTAATGTGCATTATAGAAACATGACTCCCCAAGTGAATCTGATCCATTAATAACATCTCTTTAACTGCTGTCTAATGATTTTTGCAGACATGTAATAGGATATTTTATGGCTGTTTTCAACCATCTGTGCTTCCTTTTTTTCCAGTATGAATTTGCTGGAGATATAATGAAATTTCCTGGTCTTTGTGCCATTACACATTTGTTAATACCAACACACCAATTAGACACATCAACACTGTCATACACGCTGTATGTGGAGCTATGCCCTGGGCACTGCTCAAGGAATAGAACCTTCTGCCTGCAAGATTCTCTTAGGGTACCCTTGAGCTACCTCAAGGTTCTAACTTATATCACAGCATATTCAGGGTATGTTCCCAAGATGTGTAGGGCTAATGAACTGTGAGGTTTGAATCAGTCAGAGAATAAGAACAAATAGCTGCATTAAAGATGCCACACATTTAAACAGTTAAACATAATGCACAAAATTATAGTCCTTTGCTTTTAAATGAATAATGACCTACATTAGCATGTTTGAAATTAAACTAAATTATGCTATTGAACAGTTAATAAGTATAAGACTAATCAATAATATATCATTTCATATTTTTAACTTTTTTCATTTAGAAATTTACCGAGTGCCTATTACATGCTAATCACCTTTTATAAAATGGTCAATTTTTCCAAGTGTAGGGCTCATGTTTAAATATGCATGCAAAAGAGAAATCCATTTGATAAAAAGGTCTTTACAGTAATGCACTGGTTTTCAAATGCACGGTAACCTGATTTAAGTTAGACATAGAGTTGATTTCGATAGGAAACTGTCGTAGAGATAACTGGCAGATTCCGAGATGAACAGGTTGCTGTGAAATAAAGAGACCAGTGAAGTGATATTGGAAGCTACACTTTGGGGGACCCTGTTCAAGGCCTGTGCTGACTGGGGGTCCAAGGAGGAAGCTCCCTTCTTTTCTGGTACTGAGCTCCAGGATGGGGTGAGCGGAGACCTGCCATGCAGTATGCAAACTGCAGACAGCAGTCTTTTCTGCAGCTCGCTTGGTTCTCTAATGTTGTTAGACCTGGTATTTTCCCTAGTAGCTTCTCTGGAAACATTCTCTCTCTTTTTATTTTTTTTTAAGATAGGGTAAAGAATAAAGACTCTTTCATAAGCAGCTGCCTGTGTTTAGATCTTACAGTGCATTTTAAAGCGAGAGCTCTACAGAATATCGAAAAATCATTAAAATTTCACCTCCACAGAGAAAAACAACTAATTTTACCCCTACAGGGCATCAGCCATGTTACTAAGGATAGTGTCACCTTAAAAATCAATTACTGTGGTTAAAACGAGGACTATATCCGTCTCTCCCCATTTCTGGCATCACCCAGAGGTGATAATGAATAGAACCCGAGGGATGTACAATGACAGGGACGTTTTCACAAAGACTCAAGTTTTAAACATGAAAATGAAGATTATTCAGTGTGTTTCATCCCGTTTGGTTTCACCAGGACATTTATTCTCAGAGGGAGGAGGTTATTTATAAATTTAGTTAATGATTAGTTCAAGGAGGGCAGGAAGAAAAATAAATCTTTAGCTTCAGATTTCTTATATCTCATCATGGTCACCATCCATTTTGTCTTTACAGTTATAATTAGGAATTGGAAGGTCCCAAATACTAAGATGTATATATATATATATATATATATAAACATATATCAAGCCCCCTCTCTTTTAAATAGATTTGTCATGCTTAGGACAAGCTTAAATTGTAATAAACATTGAAAGTGTTGAGAATATAAAGTATAAGTCAGCCTTAGTGTCAAAATTGAAGCTCTTCTTTAGTTTCACACAGCTAATCATTGAGGCTCTGGCCCCCGCCCCAGCCATTGAGCTTAGACACATCATGCACATAATTAATGCACAAAATGCTGCCATTCACGTGCAGATGAAGGAAGGATGCTTTCTACTTATCCAGAACCCAGATTCTCAGTTAGAGGTTTTCTTTTTAAATATTATTTACAATAAGCAGGATTCAAAGAAGTAAGGGCATTCCAGACCCCAGTGTGGAGATTTCTGTGGGTAAATATAAGTGTGCAATCTTAAATACTGCTTTGTTTTATGAGTTCTGGGCCTTTCCAAGAGGAGTTCAGAGCCAGTGCATAGATAACACCATAAACCCAGACCTCACAGTATGCTTTTAAAACAACGTAAGCCAACATTTAAAAATTCAGTTGCACATTAAAATGGGGAATCTGGAAACACAAAGACTTCATTTCTACCTTTAATTGAAACTAGCAGCTGTCCTTTTAAAACATTCAAAAGCTTTCTAGTCAGCCACATTTCCCTCCACTGGCATTTTTTACACGTGCCTACTTCACCCTTCTCTTTTCTGCCTGACCTATTGATTCAAGAGGTAATGGCATGCGGGTGGAGTTCCTAGGCCCTTCTCCTTGAACTGAATGGTGGGGAGAAAAAGTAAAGGAATATAATTAGGAAAAAACATTTCCTGAGGATTCCAGGACAATGGGCCGGTGGAACACTAAGAAGGGGCCTGTGACGGTTTTAAAACATGGCCACAAATTTTGTGACACTCCTCCCATTGAGAATTGGGGGTCTATGTTCCCACGCCTTAAATCTGAGCTTGTGACTGCTTTGACCAACAGAACACGGCACAAATCATACTATGTACTTCTAAGGCTAAGTCACAAAAGTCCACGCAGCTCTGTTTTGTCCTTGGAACACTCTTGTCTGGAGTTCTGACCACCAAGTAAGAAGTCAGAGTACTCTGAGGCTGCCATGATGTGAGGAAGCCCAAGCCACACAGAGCGTCTGCATATAGACATTCTGCTCAATGGTGGCAGCTGATCCTAGCCTAGGCACCAGACTTGTGTGAAGAAGTCCCTAGGTGATTCCAAGCCCGTTATTCCCAGTGGTTTAGTCTTCCCAACTGAGGCTGATACCATGTTCACTGTTGGAATTCCTGATCCACATAATCTGTGAGTATAACAAAAATAGTGGTTGTTTTAAAAGTTTTGAAGTAGTAGCAGTAGATTGTTGGCATACCAAGGCCTGTGGAATACTAAGAAAGTATCTGAAATGGTTTCTTTTGTGCTACCAGTGTCACTGTCTGTTAGCCTTTGCTGGGTTCTAAGCTTTATCTGAGATACTCAACTTCAGTACTCACCTGTCTGCAGTCTGTTCCTCCCCTCCTCAGGAACCACCGGGAAGGAGAGAGAGTACCTGGGCAGTTTTCATAGTCTGCACCCCTTGATGAGTAGCGTGGTTTAGTCTTGGCTGTTACTTGCCTGAGAGCTAACACACCAAAATATGTGTGCTTACGTTATGATCTAACAGATTTGCCTCTGAAAATGAAGTTTTTGTCTTCATCTTGAAAACAAGGATAATAGCTGCTGATTACCTATTTTTCACACAGTGGTTAAAAGTTTTGGTGAATGTGAATCTCAGATTTCCAAAAGTGGGAGAATATAATTTTATCTACAATGGCATGTAAGCAGAGGTATAGCTTCTGAAAGCTCACATGTAACTGTGTGATGGGAAGTGCTGTACATAAAAAGGTGCTTTTTAAAACACCCTAAATAACTTATTTCAACTGAACTCATTTTGTTTAGGGTTGCTGGCTCTTTGAAATTATCTTAACAGATCCCCTACTGTGTAAATGTCATAACTGTGCATGAAACTTGAGAATGGCACAATGAAGGGGAAAGATGGAAAACAGCTAATAAAATCATACCACCAAGAACTGCTGGAGTGACTATCAAGGTCTCCTGTCTCTTTTCTGTGTGTTTAAGAGAACTCTGTTCTTAATAGCTATGGCCACTACTCAGATCACAGATGAGTTTAGAAATTTCTCAACTCTGTTACTTAATATCTTCTTAAGGCTTTCCTGGAATGATATAGTTGATGTGCTCTTAAGGAGTGAAGAAGGAAGGTTTCCTAGTAATACAGTGACAGTCAGGGATAATCATGTCCTTGGAGAAAGAGTCCTACCTCTAAACCTTTTAATTGCTTGGAACTAAGTCACCTGACCAGAAAACCTACCCCAACTCTTCAGGACAATCCTTTCCTAAGCGCCGGCTGCCTTTGATGGGGCACACTTCAGTGACACACAAACTCTTGGTGCCAACACAATGATCATTCGAGTGAAGGATGCTTGTTTAATTGACTTCTAGACCCACTCTCCCATGTTGTCTTGCTAGGGCATGCTGTTTCTGTCCTGCTGCTTTGGCTTGTGGAATCTTATATTTAAGTCTTTTCTTTAATCCTTTAAGCTACAGCTGTCAAATATATCCTTATGGCACCAGGTTATTTGGGTAACTAACAAAAATATAAAATCCAACTAGAATCACAAGATGCTCTGATTTATTATCTTCTCTGAACAGTTTGAGAGGCTAAAGGACAAGTTATCACACTAGAGCCGTGTCAGTTTCATACTCTCACAAACAAGTTGGGTCCTTTGCATTTACACAGAGATGTGAAGTGATTATTAGGAAATGAAGATAGATTTTTTTTTCAAGAAATGTCCTAGGCCTTATGCATTCTACGAGACTGCTACTTTGGGAGCTGATAATGCATTCCAAGGATGGTGTCTTTGTTAAAGTATCTCTGAAAGCCACTCTTCGCTCTCAGCTCCCACTGGACCCACACATGCCACTGCTGTTTTACTGTGTATTTAATTGTTTGTGAGAACGTCTGTGTTCCCTTAAGATTGTCAGTAACTTAAGAGTAGCAACTAAAATTGTTTTTTCATCTTATATCCCTGGTGTCTAGCAGAACACTTGACAACATACTAGGCACTCAATATTTATTGAATGAATAACTCATACATTCTTTTGCTTATTGTCTGTGTTGGCAGAGTTGCGTCCTTTGAGGGTAGATTTACCTTTTGGTAGCAGTCAAAAGTCATTCAGAGACAAGTATGAAAAGAGGCCATGATATTACTCAACTTTCTTATGTGTACCGTAAAGTAGAACTGAAGGCCATTCTGAAAAGGAAGTTTATTGGAGTAATCAGGGGGGCAAAAATTTGAAGGGCAACACTTAATGTAGGAATTCTCACGTGCTTCTTAAAAATAATGGTCCAGGAATTCCAAATCACACCTTTTCCAAAAAATAAAGTTTCTAAAAGTAAACTCTTTATTTTCTAAATGTGTGTGTGGGGGGGGGCAGGGGGAATGAAAAATACAGAAATAATTTTTATCAGAATGTTTGTTAAATGGATGTATAAATACAGATGGACTTCATATTATAGCAATCGTAATACTGTAAAGAGGACCGAGAAACAGGACCTTTCCATGTTGGCTTCCTGCTCCATATCCTTCTCAGTGTTCTACATTTCAGCCTGAAGTAAAACACCAGTACAGGCAGAATCAGAAAGACCCAGTCTTGCTCTTTCTCTGGCTCACATTTTCCTGTGGCATAGTTATGTGTATTGCTGTATGTGATCTTTTCCCCAACACGTACGGGACGTAGGACTGTGGAGAAATGCAGTAACGGGGATGGTGTCAAAAGAGAACCTAGATCAACTAAGAAAAGGGTGATGCCAACATAAGGTGGAAGTGAGTGAGACATGCTGAGGACAAGTGTCCTTGAGAGTGACCAGCAGCAGACAGCTGAGGCCCCATGTGATACGGGTCCCGATTCAGGGCTGAAGTCTGGCCTCCCTCCACATCCACCGTTCTTTACTGAGTGCGCTATACGTAATGTGTTTAAACGCCAACATTTAATCCAAATGAATATATGTGCAAAGCTGATTTATCTAGAGTTTCTTTTTTTTTTAACCGAGATATAATTTATACATAGTAAAGCACATACCTCATTAGTGAACCAAACTATCTTTTTAATGGCTACAAGCAAGTAATTCCCTTTTCTTATAATATCCAGAAAGCAAAAGTGAATGAATTCATTTTTGGCATTAGTATCAATCACTTCAAGAATGAGAAGAAAAACCTAAACACATTTAATCCCCTAAATTATTTTCTGTAAAGTCCAAAGCAGTTGAAAGCCAGAAAAGAAAAGTTTTGTTTTTTTAAAGACCATTAAAAAAATGAGAGTTGGTTTTACGTAGTTCATGTGAAATGGTGGGTACAGAAAATATCAATACTGTGTACCTCAAAGCAAGTTGCATCCTACATTTAATAAAAAGGGTCCGGAAAGTGAACTTCAGAAAGCACTTGGCCACCTGGTCTGTCTCTGCTTCTTAACAGTCACGGAAACAGAGAACCATTTTTAACTACCACGGAGACGGCCTGTCAGTAATCCGCCCAGTATCTAGATGCACTGAAGCTGCTGCGCACATTCTCATTTATGTTCAGCCAAGTCTATGTGAACTTCCGGCCAGAGGCACCTTCTCACTGCTTTACTTTTCATGGATCTGCCCTTCTAATGCTGCCTAATAAACATATGTATTTCTCCATCCTGCCGTGTAGCTTCTGCTGTGATGCTTACATAGTCCCCTTGAAAACCCAGAGGCGCCGACACATGTTCAGTTAGGACGTTCTGCACACACACACATACACACACACACACACACACACACACACACAAGGACTCGCCCTGGATGGAAGGTGTCCACGCTGGCATGGTGCTTCTGAAAGCAGGCACTGTCAGGTAATTCTTCCCCTTCCTCAGGACAGACACACGCATACACACACACTTTCCAACATTTACTGAAAACATCCCCAAACAAGAGGTCAACTAAAAATTCTATGGGATCTGCTGGCTACCCGTATGAGTCCCTAGGAGTCTGGTTTTTGAGTCATGACTTACTGACATAACATTTCAACCAAGTAAGAACTCAGCTGAAATTTAGACCGACAACGACTTCCCTTCATTCCTCATCTTTCCCTGGAATGTTGAGTGACAGAAAATAAAAACACCATTGCTATCATCCAGGCAATGGGGCTAAAACTTCAACAGAGAAGCAAATAGATTATATAGGCGATAAAATGAGAGCCCAGGCCAGGGTAGGGAATCAGGCCATTTTTGGCAATAGAAACGAGGCTGACAGCAGCCAGCTCATCGTTTATCTTACAGCCCAGAGAGGAAACGGCTTTTCCCAGCCAACACCGTGGGCCTGCAACAAAGCTATGAGGCGAAGCCAGGGAGGGAAGCCGCAGTCTGTGCTGCGTGGTCAGGGGTGACGTGGCCACGCTGTTGCCTTGTTTCCGGGGCTGGCCTCTGAGTGGTAGACAGACGGGGGTCTCACGGGTTTCCTGTCTTAGGATGCGGCTCTAACTGGGCTCTGATCCAGGTCTCACATACAGAGTAGGAAAAAGAGGAAAAATCATCCAAGTGATTAAAAGGTAGTATTTCAAGTGAGTATTTCCTTTTCAAAGTTGTCTTCTGACTAGGAGAAAGGATGAGGCAGTTTCCTCTGCCCCGAGGTTGACCTGTGGTGTCTGGGGGGCACTAGGCCCACTGGCACAGCCCACTGGCAGGGGCTGGGAACTGTGCTACCACCATTTGGGCGCCTTAAGCGTAGAGAGACTTCATAGTGTTGAAAGACTTTTTACATCTTACCTTTTCTGACCCAGACAGAAATGGGAGAAGAAATGAATAAACTGGGTGGGGCTGAAAGAGTTTCCTCTGGTTATACCTCCTTGCTACAAAGCACTGGAATAAAGTGCATTTCTTTTAAGGAAGGAGCTTTATTGGCAATTCAAACTTAATGTTTCGAAGCTGAATAGAGCATGTATTCTTATGTGTACACACACACGTGTGCACATGGGTACACACCTTTGTAAGATTAAAAAATGATAAATAGTTCATGCTCTTACTGATTTTCTTCTCACTGAGAAGTATATGTACAATTGGAAAAATGAGAGAGAGAAAGAAAAGAACAAACATTCTTCAATAATTCAAAGTCAGGGTGAAGTTTTTTTTTTTTCTTATTGTGGTAAAATATATATAACAAAATTTACCATTTATGCTCCCTTTTTAGAAGAAGTTATTCACGTATTTAAAAAATTGTGGTTAATTATACATAACAAAGTTTACTATTTAAACTGTTATGAAGTATACAGGTCAGTGGCATTAAGTACATTCACTTCGTCCTGCTACTATCTCCAAAGCTTCTTTGCCTTCCAAAACTGAAACACTGTACCCATTAATCACTAATTCCCCTTCTCCCTCCCCCCAGTCCCCTGGCAACCACCATTCTACTTTCTATCTGCATGAATTTGACTACTTTAGTGCCTCATGTAATTGGAATCAGTACAGTATTTGTTATTTTGTATGGCTTATTTCACATAGTATAATGTCCTCAAGGTTCATCCATGTTGTAGTATATGTTAGAATTTCCTTCCTTTTCATGGCTGCATAATATTCCATGGCACATATATGTCACATTTTGCTTACCCATTCATCCATTCGCAAACACCTCGATTGTTTCTACCTTTTGGCTACTGCAAAAAATGTTGCTATCCACATAGGTGTATAAATATCTATTTAAGACCCTGTTTTCAGTTCTTTTGGGTCTCTATATCTTGAAAGGCGGCCTTACTAATAACCTACCTAACAGAGGAATAAACTATCAAACAGAAAGTAAGTGAAATCAACTCACAGCCCATAATTGCCCCTGTGAAGTACAACTGCCCTTTTTTTTGGTTTAATTAAATACCTGTGGCCTAACTGGTTATCTCTAAGAGTTTTCTCAGCTTTGAAGATCCCTAAGCAGACAGTAGGGATGTGAGCTCTCTGCCTCACTTCCTGCCAGGACCAGACTCCAAGAACTCAGATAAACTGGCCTCACAGAGAAAAAATAAAGAACATCTGCAACAGCCTTGCCACCGTTTCTGTTATCAGTCTGCTAAAGCAGAGAAAAAAGCCATTTTTACCCTTTAAAACTCAAAGCATCTTTCCCTCAGCGGCCTGGCATTTTCTATTCCTTCATTTGTGTGCCATGGCCACTCCCTCTCTTTCTCTCTCTCTCTTTTGCTCTCTATCTCTTTCTTTCTCAGAGAAATAAATAAACTTTTACTTCTGTATATCCTAATCATTGTATGAGAGATATTTCTCCACCCACCATGACCACCTAGTAAATGTCTACCCTTTCAGTACCCAGAAGTGCAATTGCTGGATCATATGGGAATTCTACATTTAATTTTTTTTAGAAGCAGCCTTCCTTAGTTGGGTTTTATAGTATTTTACACTATTATGCTTACAATACACTTTAGCTTATGGCTCTGCTTACTGATAATTTCTTATTGTGTTTAATCATAGGAGATGTAACTATGGCGGGTGGAATCTTTCTATGCTGGCCACATAGGCTAATCAATTTCCTTTACTTCTGGCCACACACCACAGTTTCATAGGTACAAACAAGCAGCGAAGTCGCAACACAGAACCACAAGTTACGATTCAGCTGACCTGAGAATGCCAGCATCTCACAGGAGCTGGTTACCCGTGAAATCTGCAGAGCTGGCATCCTAGAGGCCTCGACAGAACCTCTGGATTCCTCCTAAGTTTATACCTCCTGCTACTCCACACATGGTAGTTCTTTCTCCAGGGTTACCATGTATGGTGGTGCAGGTACACACTGTGGCAATCCTAACCCTCTTCCCAAATGTGTGGCTGTTATCCAGTGGTTTCCTTCCTGTGGTGACTTCAGTACCAAGCTCAGTTTTCCTGTTGGCTCATTCCTCTGCCCGCAATTTTAGGTTCTTCAGCATCTATGCTAATGATCTTCCTAACACCCTGGGCTACGCACAGGCCTGAGCATCCTCAAATCTAACAATTCTCATTGCCTCCCTAATGTCACCTACTCTTAGGTATGTTGCAGCTTGGATCTCACTACCATTCAAAACGTATCTCAATCTCCCACCCTTCTGCTTTTCTCAGTCTGTCATCCCTGAGCTTGCTCCTCCTCCTCAGTGACCTCCTGTTCACCGGTCCCTCCCATTCTCCTAGCCCACCAGCCCCCTCTGGCCTCCCAGCTCTGCCAGCTTGGGCCTGGTGACCCGCCACTGCAGCGATGCTCTCACAGGTACCCTTGCTTCACCTGACTTGTAGTGCTGCACTCTCCTTCCAATCCCAGCCCGAGGAAGACGGCACCAACCTCTCTCCCCAATCTGCTCCCGAACACTGCGAACAGGACTGACTGGTCTTGCTACTGAAGTATGTTATTCAACTGTAGCTTTGTTATTTCTGCTGTACCACTATCTTCATACCCATTCTTAAGGAGTGCCCCTCACTCTCCCTATTTCCACAACTAGCAACGCTTTCATTTTTTCTCAATCCTACAACATTTTGTTCTCTTAATTTAATTTTCTGCAAGGATTGGGACCATTTAAGGTGAATTTTCACGTCAAAATAACAAAAGCATAAAATAAATTACTGATGTATTTGATTACATAATTGCAAGTGTTTTTTTTACAACCAAGTCCACATATCAGGTTGAAAGATGAATGATAGGAAAAAGAAAATGTGAACTTCTTCAACTTCTTTGCCTTAGAATTGTCCTAAATGTCTTTTTATCTATTCTCTCCTCTTTCCCTTCTCTGATGGTCTTTGAGACTCATGCAGGAAACCCTCTTTCCCCTGGGTGCTCTAGGCACAGGCTCCATTGTTTTCTCCTCTTTATTGTATCTTCAGTGATTTCTTTTGCATTGGCTCCTTCCTCTTAGTCAACACAAATAACAAAATCTTTACATCCTGATAAAAACCAAAACCCTAAACAAAGCCAAAGCAAACCCCCCACATGGACCCATCTACCCACTCCCTAGATTTTCAAACAGTTGCTCTGTCCTTTCTTCCTCTACACTACCAAACTGCAAGTCTTCCACACTTGGGGCCCCTGCCTCTTCTGACTACTCCCTAGTGCTAGGCCCTCTGAGAGGTGACTCAGTTCTTTGTCACGGAAGTTGCTCTTGGAATAACAAAGTGGCCTCCCTGCTGAGTTCTCTGTAAGTCACAGAGGACTCCAAACACCAAGCCTTGTAAGTCTCTTCTTCCTACTGCTCTTCTCAGCCTCTGCTCTCTCTGCTTACTCCCTATAGCAGCATAGTCCAGTTTCACCTCTTACCAGATGACTTCCAAACTTAGCTCTCTGCCCCCAGTGGCCTCTGAGCTCTGCGTCTGCATTTTCAACTGCCTGCTAGATGTGCCTAGAAGACACAATGCTGGCATCGGTTGGTCTCCAAGAGAATTTTCCTTTTTTTATATGGATTTCCTCTGTTCCCTCTATTGCAGTTAATACATTGACATTGAACCAAGCAGCAAATAAACACATGCATACACACAAACACACACAAAATTGCACTTTTTAATAAGCAAACTTTGTAACAAATGACCTTTGGCCATAATAAGGCAGCTCAGACTGGTGACCAGTGCCCTGCATTCTCAACTCACCTGGGAATCAGGTGATATCTCCTCCAGGTCCTGTAACTTTTTCATTAAACTGAGACAGGTATTAATTAATACGACATTTCTGAAACCCTATGATGTTATGTAGAAATAATGAAGACTTGAATAAAACCAGTGGTGTTAATATTTTAGAATATGTTTAGTATAAATGTAGTAATTAGTTTTGTAATGACTGTTTTTGTGTTGTTTTAGTTACTCTTTAAGGTGTTTGAAGAGTCTAAAAGAACCAGTTATATTAGATTAGTAACTGCTTTTTAAATCGGTTAAGGAAATGTAATTTAGCTTTTAATCAATACTTAAATGGTTAACAAAGATCCATTTTAAAGTTTCATTTATTGGATACGTAAAATTAATAAATTGTTCATTAAACTAAGAATACACCTACTCGTGGTCATAAGCCCTCTGGATATTAAAACCAATCAACACTGTGAGATGTACATCATACATCTCTCTCTTTCCATCTCAATAGTCGTTAAGAGCCATGGCTTTCACTAGGAGAGCCCAGGTGCTCAGAACTAAGAGCGTGAACACACGCATTTAAAAAAGGTGATTCTGATGTACAACCTGTTTAAGAACCACTGTTTAGAGTCGTGCTTTAATCAGCATGGTAGAGTACAGTAAACAGTGTGGCTGTGTATAACACTTAAATTACTAGTTAAATCTCATTTTGCCGACATTGATGGACCTTCTATATTCTTTAGTTGAAATGCATCAGTTTTGAAGGAGGCTCTAGCCTGAGAGTAGGGAAAATTTTATGTTATAGAGAGATTTTTATTTGAAAAGATTTAATCTGCATGCATGTTTTATTTTTATAATCTAGCATTTGCCACATACAGTTTTAGAGGCTATAATCAAAGCATAAATCTTAGGTTTTTAAGTGAGACTACCTAGCACACTTATATTATTTCATTAATAAAAGCTTTTCCTCCTCTCTGATCCCCCCCTCCCCCCCGCAACGCTCTAATAATTTAGGCTGCATGTGGAGAAACCTACAGAAATTCACCTACAGCCAATGTGCACTTATTTAGAAACGCATTCAGGGATCAGGTCTATAGCTGGCTAATCCAGAGCTCATTGGCAAATGGTTGCAGGAAAAAAAGAGAAAAAAGTGTGTTGTGTTGTAATTTTTGCCCTTCCCTGTGATGCAGAAGTGAAAGGTTCCCTGTGTTTCCACCCTGCACAGCACTCTCCATCTGCTATTGGGGAAATAATCTTAAATACTTAAATGTGCAATTCTGTAGCTTTGAGTGGCATGTTTTTTTTATTTTTAAACCTTAGTCAGGGAAAACAGGTTATATAGTGCCTGGCACATAAGCAATATATTGAGTGGTACTTGCTACTATCATTATTTCCATAACTATTATAGGGTGAGGTAGAATTTCCCATCCAAAAGGGAACCTACACCAATGGAAGCTGGTAAGAAACTTCTAGAGAATGAGCTTACTACTGAGTAATTCTGCGATGCCTATACACTCTCCAGTTTTGAATTTCCCATCAGAGTTCATTTCTCTCCACTCCCACACCCCTCGTCTCCCCCTTCAGATTCATAAAATCAAGTGCGTGGCAAAGAACTGGTCATTTCTCATCTTTTGCTTGTGCAGCTAGAAATAAACAAAATAGGAGAGAAAGAGTCTGACAACTAAATAAGAAAGCCTGGATCTTATTTAAACCTCCGTTTGAGTTGTTAAGAATGATAAGAACCACTTGAGATCTACTGTGTAGCATGGTGACTATTGTTAATAATAGTGTATTCTATACCTGAAAATTGCTAAGTGAGTAGACCTCAAATGTTTTCACCATAAAAAACTGGTTAAGTATTTGAGGTAATGGATATGGAATTAGCTTAATTAAATAATTTCACAATGTATATTAAACCACTACATTATATACCATAAATATATACAATTTTTGTCAATTAAAAAGAGAATATGAATCAAAGTCATATTCATATTTTTTCTTGTGTATCAAGCTTTGGGCAAGGGACTAAGGGGTAATCTAGTCTATTTTCTTATCTTCAGAGTTGTCTGCACTGAAGACAAATTATTTTTCATACATATTCTTACACGTATGATCCTGAGATGTCCACACTGTAGGTGCTATTTATTAAAATAATAAACCCCAACAATCTAAAACAAGATACAAATAGTGAGTGGCAATTCACAATAAAGGGGTTCAAAATTATAACTGGGCAGTCACCCCTCCTTCCTCAAAAAAGGTATCCCTTTAAAAGAAAAAAATTGTATTTTTCTTTTCCCCCTTTAGAAAGCAACAGATGTTAAACATCCTGGTGTTCAAATGGGACGTACATCAACAGGCACATGTCTAGAAGGTTTGATTCTGCTCTGCGGAGATGCTGTCAAAACCATAAAAAACCCAAAAGCTTTGCCTATATTTTATAAAGATCAACCTTAAAAACACTTAATAAATTAATTTAAGCCATCTGATGTTTAAAAATGAATCTTGTTCTCCAAAGGGAAAAAATAAACTGAGTAAAAATAACTCTTGAGTTCATGTTTTTGTGAAGAACAAGGAGCTCCTTTTGCGTAGACCCTACATTCTAACACCTCCACTCATTCCAGCAAACCCTTGTTTCACACCTACTGTGGATCAGGCACTGTTCTAGGTTCTGGTGCTAAAAAACAGTCCTTGATCTCCAGGCACTTCCAAAGGGCAGTTATGAACAGATGATCCATGCAGATATCAGGAGAGAAAACCAGGGAGCTGTGCAAGTACAAAAGAACAAATCCTCATGTGGCAGCTCTCACTATACCCTGAACAGCTGCCGTGTGCAAGCATGGGTGCTACGTCCCACGAGGTCTCCAGCTCTTGTGCGGCTCACCTCACATGGCCTGCCTCTTGTGATCTGTGTCCCTGCCTTCACCTGGCTAACTCTTACTTGCCCCTGAGCTTGTGCTTCTGAAGTCCCTTCCTCCCTGCTCTGTGTCCTCCCTGGCTCCTGTACTTAATTAATCACAATGATCTGCTATCAAGTTCCTTGAGGGCTGAGTCTGTGTCCTGTCACCACTGAATCCCAATACTGGAGTGAAAGTCTGGCACAAAGACAAGGATAAATATTTGCCCAGTGAGTGAATGAGTAAATGAATGAATGAGGGAAGCTGCGTCTGTCAGTGACTAAACGATGACCGAGTGCCTGCCCTGAGCTCAGGGCTAAGGAGAGACAGAATGCTGACGGAGCCACAGAGCGGGCAGAGTGGGGAGAAAGAGCACAGGCATTTAAGATCATTGCAAAGGAGACTGTCCCAAGAGAACACAGCTGTCTTTCTGACAGAGCATAAGCTTCTGTAGACACACCAGACAATATTGGGAAGGGATGGGTTGTGGGTTCAGATAGCTCTGGGTTGAAATAAAAAGGGAATACAAATACATCTGTACTTTGTTAGAGATGAGCTATATAGAGTGCAAAGTGTAATGCCTGACACAAAGTGGGCACCTCATACGGTAAACCTAGTCCAATAGCACATACCGAATCTGGTCACTGCCCATAGGAACCCACAGTCCAGTAGGAGAGATGGACCCACATGGAGGCTGAGAGATAGTAAGTGGCTTCCTAAGCATCACATGGCTACTAAGCGGTGGAGCTGAGACATGAACCCGGGCTTGTGTGGTTTCAATATCTGACCACAAAACTGAGGGTCACTCTTGCAGGGAACAGATGTGTCATGATGGTAGATATGATGAGAGGGAAACAGAGGGGCCAGAATTGAAGCTTGGGGTGTGCCAATGATTTAGAGGATCAGAGCAGGAGGGCCAGCAAAGGAGACTGGCACAGAGCTGGCAGGAGGGGAGGTGAGAGTGAGGACGGCTGGGAAGATCTCTAGGAGTGGCCGGCCAGAACCGTCAGATGCTGAGGACAGGTCAAACTGGACGAGGGCACACATGCCCTTGTTGGCAATCGGGACTCCAGGTACCTATGCAGGAGCTGGTTCGGTGCAGCAGTGTGGGGCACTGCTTGGATGCCAGTAGGCTGGGGGGTGAAGGTGAGGGAGTGGAACTTGTCAGTGCCAATGGCCCTGCAGAAAGAGGCGAAGGGGAAAGAGCTGGGCAGGGGCTTGACGTGGAAGCCAAGAGGCCAAAGGGAACTTTCTGGACTGGGGAGACTGGGATGTGCAGAGGGAGAGGGTGAGGTTTATGAGAGCAGATAACTGAAGGAGCGGGGTTGGCAGCATTACAGAGGAGGAGAACGTGCTGAGAGCCAAGCAGAACCTGGTGACTCTGGTAAAAGGATAGATGCTTCTTTTTGAAGTAAAATGCAGGGAGTTGTGAGTTTTCTGGCCCAGGGGTCTGATATATTTGACTAAGATAAAAATATCTACTTATTCAATACACGGTACTAGGACCAGGAGTTATCACTTTGGAGAAAGTTAAGCTAAACCCCTACCTCAATTCTTACACCGAAATAAATTATAAATGTATCAAAAATTAAACATTAAAAAAAATCTATAAAAGCACCAGAAGAAAATACAGGAGAATTTTTATACAGAGTGGGAATTTAGCATGACATAAAATTAAAAAGCAATGAAGTTAAACCTAACTACATAAAAATTAAAAACTTTTATTAAAAAATAGTAAACAAAGCCAAAAAATAAATGACAAATGAGAAAATATATTTGTAACAAATATCATGAGAAACAATAAAACAGTGAATGAATGACAGAAAAGAAACACGTATGGCTAACGTATAGGAAATATCCTTCACACGACCTGTAACTAAGGAGAGAAAGTGATCTTTCACACATGGGACTGATAGAGGGGAAATACATGATCGTGTCAGGGTGGAGGAATGAAGGTGAAGACAGGGTGGCTAGGATGGTGAGCTGCTCAGTCCACACCCTGTGACTCAGCTCTCCACCTCTAGGCCTTGATCCTTCACAGAGACACGCGTACCAGGATGTTCACTACAGCACTGTTCCTAATGGCAGAAAGCTGAAATCAATGTAAATATCCAACATTAAGGGACTGATTAGATAAATTATAGCCATGTCCATACTATGGAATATTATCTGACTGTTAAAAAGAAAAACAGGTTTATATGTTCTGATATGGAATAATGTACAAGATATATTGTGTTAGTGAGAAAGAAAAAAAGAAGCCATAATAGAATATTTATAGTGTAATCTAAATTGTATTAAACAAAAAAAAGTATACATGTCCGCATATACTATCTCTCTAAATGCACAGCAATCTTTTAGAAGGCTATGTAAGAATCTTAATGTGGGGGCCGGGCGCAGTGGCTCACATCCATAATCCCAGCACTTTGGGAGGCCGAGGCGGGAAGATCACTTGAGGCCAAAAGTTTGAGACCAGCCTGGGCTACACAGTGAGACCACTTCCTGACAAAAAATTTTAAAAAATTAGCTGGGCATGGTGGTGTTCACCTGCAGTCCCAGCTACTTGGGAGGCTGAGGTAGGAGAATCTCTTGATTTTGATCCCAGAAGTTCAAGGCTGCAGTGAGGTATGATTGTGCCACTGCATTTCAGCCTGGGTGACAGGGAAGGCATGATGCTGTCTCAAAACAACAACAACAATAACAACAAAAACACACACAAAAAAATCCAACTTAATGTGGGAAGGGAGATTTTTAGATTAAGGAGAAAAACTTTCTTTTTGCCTTTGAAGATTTTTGTTTAAATTTTTTTATCTTAAGAATGCATTATTTTGATTAAAAATTACAATAAATACAAATTTCAGAAAGATCAAGTTATAAGTCAAAGGAGGATTAAACGGGAATTATTGACAGTGTTTATGTTCCTCTTAATTTTTACAAATAATGACAGTGATCATAATAATCACATCAAGTACTGGTTAAGAGCTGGGGCTCCTAGTCTGAGCAGTCTGGGTATGAATCTTGGCTCCCTTACTGACTGGTGAACAACCTCTCTAAGTTAAGATAAGTTAACTAACCTCTCTAAACTTCAATTTCCTCACCTCGTATTTCTGGTTGGAGGATTAAATGAGATACTACATATAAATCATTAGCATTGAGCCTCATACACGGTAAGTGCTCAATAAATGTGATCTAACATTCCCTTCTGATATTGGAACCCATAATTTTTGATCAATTAGAGGCTGCTTACAAAAACAATCAATTGATATTTAACTCATTGAGCAAGTAATCATTGCAATTTCACTTTGGAGTCTCCCGTGGAAAATGATTTGCCATGTTTTAAAATTCACAACAGGCCTTTAGAAAAGCAAAACAGCTGAAAAACTTTTTTCTCTCTTCCTTTATCAGAGAATGTTGTATTTGTTTCCATTTCTAGCATTTAAAATTTGAAGTCATTGGGCACACACACAAGAAAGTGCAGCAACTACTACATCAGGTTTCGTTACAAAGAAAGATGTTCCAGAAAACACTGTGAGTTTTCCTTTGAAATTTTGATATTGTCTGTCACTGAGGTGGCTATGGCCACCTCTACAGTAACATGACGACAATTTGGCTATAAAATAAGAGCATCCCCCACCATTAAGGAAACTTTCACTATGCACATGGTGCTGAAGCTCATCTAATCTATACAAAAACCTTATGATGTGGATATTTTGTTCCCATTATAAAGAGAAATTCCTAGAGTCCCAGAAAGGTTAAAGTGCCCAAGGGCAGGTCTTTATGGAAGAGTAAATCAAGGACTCATACCCAGGTCAATCTGATTAGAAAGGCTCTGTCTTTCACACTTGGCCACTAGTCTTTGTAGACTGGGCCATGTGCAGGCTTGTCCCTCCAAAATCAGTTCTCCTACTGGAAGCAGCCCACTGTCAGAGAAAGTCCATCACAGTCTGGAACCAGACTGATACTGGCTCAAATATCCACTCTGCATCCCTATCTGCTGTGTGACCTCAGATAGGCCATTTAACTTCAGTTTTCTCTTTGGTAAAAATGAGATATATTTTAAAAGATACAGGCCTACCTTGAAGATATTGCGGATTCTGTTCCAGATCATAGCAATAAAGTGACTATCCCAATAAAGTGAGTCACAAAAAAAAAAAAAATGTGATCTATTATCATTTATAAATAGGACTCCTTTGTCTTGCTGTTTTCCAGTGCTGTGTCACACAGCATTGTTATTTGCCCCTTGCTAAAATAATGTTTTTAGATTATAAGACACTATTAGCATATCTCTAATTTCACAACAGCCCCATTTTTACTGCATGTCAGAAAAATCAAGTGGTTAGCCTAATGTCACAGTCCTAGGATTTGAAAGAAAATCTGTGACTTCAGAAGTTTCTGCTGCTACAGCACAGCTGTCTGAAGACCAGCACCCATGCTTTGACACGCCTTTAGGTTCACTGTGAAATCCTGGGCGGCAGAGACCATGAAGGTCCGTGTTACTCCACAGGCACCTTGGACAGAGCACAATCTGCCCAAGCATAACAAATGGCCTTACAACTCCATTCTGCAGATGATCATAACTTTCCTTTAAAGGATCTTAAATTTGTCTATCACGTTAGCAATGACAGTACAAAGAGTTCAAAAAGCAAAAAAGAAACAATACAAAGGTGGCTAAATCACCTGTCTAAAAATAATCAATGCATACTTCACCTCAACTATGAATCTATTCATTATTATCCCAAACTGTAGGTATTTTCATTGGAGTACTACTGTGTTCAATAAGTTTTTATATAACAAAAATTGACCTGACCCAAAGAATTTTTCTCCTGGTCTACACTGATATTGGTGTCTCCACTTAATAGATAGAGCAGAAAGAACTTATGTAATTTTCCCAAGATACTTCAGGGACCTAATGACAGCACCAGCTTTGAGTTCAGAGTCTCTTGCTTTTAATTTGCCTCAAACATTGCACAAAAGGATTATTTCTTCCTCACTTTAATTTTTTCATAGGATTTTCTTAGAATCAGTTCTGAGTTTATTTTGGAATAACAAAGTATTACACTAAGCACACAGAGTAGATAGTACTGGAGCCTTAGTAAAGACCTTAATAGACACAAAGCAATTGATTTCCTTGAGGTTTTTTATTAAAAAAAAAAACTGATTTGGCTAAAACTGAGAATTCTCAACATTTTTTAATAGCTGTGACTTCTAAATGCTCTCCCTGCCCCCAACACACACACACACGTATGTATGTATGTATACATTAGCACAATGTAACTCTGCTTAGGAAAAAGTCCATTTAGAAGAAAATTCAATTCATTTGGTATTCTGTAGTATCACCATATCTGTTCTGAACTATTGTAATGAGGAATCAATTGAATATAATGGCTCTAATAGGCTCTGACATAAAAAATTTAATTAAATGATATTTAATTAAAATCACTCCACCTCCAATATGTACATGCAGACACACACAGCCATGCATGCACAGCATGTAACTTGACCATCTCGCATGTGACTCAAAACATTTAACTGCAGAAACCTTTACACTGATATGCTGCATAATGACATTTCTGTAAATGACGGACCCCACGTATGATGGTGGTCCCGCAAACGTATAATGAAGCCGAAAAACTCCTACCATCTAGTAACTTTGTAGCTGTCATAACATTGTTGTTATGACATTGTTACACATTACTCAACATGTTTGCGGTGATGCTAGTGTAAACAAACCTACCGTACTGCCAGCTGTATAAAAGTATAGCACGTAAAATCATGTACAGTACAGAATACTTGATAATAAGCAGCTATGTTACTGGTTTATATATTTACTATACTATGCTTTTTATCATTATTTTACTTATTAAAAAAAGTTCTGTAAAACAGCCTCAGGCAGGTTCCTTCATGAGGTATTCTAGAAGGCCTTCTCATCACAGGAGATGACAGCTCCATGCATGTTACTGCCCCTGAAGACCTTCCAGTGGGACAAGATGTGGAGGTGGAAGACAGTGATATTGATGATCCTGACCCTGTGCAGGCCTAGGCTAATGTGTGTGCTTATGTCTTAGTTTTTAACAAAAAAGTTTTAAAAAGCCTATATAAAAAGGATATAAACAAAGAAAATATTTTTGTATAGTTATGTGTTTTAAGCTGTTATTACAAAAGAGCCAAAAAGTAAAAAAAAAAAAATTAGAAGGTTTATAAAGTAAAAAAGTTACAGTAAGCCAAGGTTAATTTATAATTAAAGGAGGAAAATATTTCTGAAATAAATTTAGCGTAGTCTAAGTGTGCAGTGTTTATAAAGCCTACAGCCGTGCACAGCCGTGTACGGCAATGTCCAAGGCCTTCACATTCCCCCACCACTCGAGTAACTTCCAGTCCCTCGAACTCCATTTGTGGTAAGTGCCCTAATCAGGTGTACAATTTTTTATCTTTTATACCATATTTTTACTGTACCTATTCTGTGTTTAGATACGTTTAGATACACAAATACTTAGCATTGTGTCACAGCTGCCTACAGAATTCAGTGCAGTAACATGCTGTACAGGTGTGTAGCCCAGAAGCAACAGGCTACACCACATAGCCTATGTGTGCTATAGGCTATGACATCTAGGTCTGTGTATGTACCCGCTATGATGTTCACCCCACAACAAAACTGCCCAACAATGCATTTCTCAGAATGCATTTCCGTTGTTCAGCAGCACGTGACTGTATTTTAAATAGGTCATCTTCCCTGCCATCCTTGGAAGCATTTTGCGTCACAGATGCTTTCCTGAGACAGAGTGCAGTTAAAAATCTCTGTGTCATGTTTCAGCTGCCCAGAAGTGAGTACTTGGAGAGAGAAGCAGATAATGTAAGTTCAAATGCCTATGTTTTAATGGAGAGGTGGAAAGACGGCTATTGATTTAAGTGACCTTAAAGTCACAATCTTTTCCTCAGTAAAGACTACTGAGAATTCACTGGTAGTATGTTCCATCACCAGCCAAAAAAGAAAAAAGATAAAAAATGCCTGGGTTCCAATTCTCACGGTGGGGATGTTGCTGGTTTAGAGTCCCAAGAGTCAAAATCTATGGTCTACCATGGTATACTCCAAGATCTTAAATGGAAAGAATGTATCAGTGCTTTGGATTGGTCAGGCTAAGGTTCTAAAATCAGTTTTCCAAATGATACATAAACTAAAAGAGAACAACTTATTTGACGTAATTCTGATCAAAGGAAATTCAAACCCAAAGTGTAATTTTCAACACAGTTACTAGTGTTTTGGTTATGTTTTGATCATGAGAGGTGAAGCATTCGTTGTATACTGAGGATTACAAGAGAAGCTGCAGGAATCAATTACGAACAGAAAATATCAACTCTACTCTTGAAAAATAAACATCTGACAGATGCTGATCATAAATATTTCTTACCAACACACAATGGAAAAGCTCCTAACAGTGTTTTAACTACTTATTAGAATTAAATCTAGTGTCTGGAAATGTAGAATGGTGTGATCAGAGTAAGCCTGGCAGAGCTTCTTAGAGAATACAGTCTTGGATAATTTTCAGATTTCAATCTTGCAAACTGGTTTCTCAACTTGAGCCCATGGCTTCAGGAACCTCCAGATACGTTATGTAAAACTTTGTCTCTATGTATATTTGTTCCTATTTCTGGGGAAAGAGTGAAGAGTTTTTATCAGATATAAGGCATTGTATTAAAAACTTGCCCATATATTAATATTTTAAGACCATATGTATAATATTATTTGTTCCAGTAATTTTAATGATATGAATTTTTCCTAAGAAAAAAATCAAGGCTTTTATGAAGATATTTATAGCAATACTGTCTGTAACAGGAAAAAAACCAATAGAAACCAAGTAAATATTCAACAATTGGGGGACGAAATAAATAAATCACGGTAACCTATAAAATGAAATACTGGAAGCCATTAAAAAAATGAGTCAAAAGAGAATTGAGTCACATGAGAAAAGTTCACCATATATTAGGTAAAAAGAAGTTATAAACCCAGTGTGCAGGTTATGATCCCAAAGAACTAGAAAGGAGAGGCAAGGTCTCCACTTTTATTCATGTTGATGGCACAAGCAGGTTGAGTGATTGTCATAGGAAGCTCAGGAAAGCAATCTGAAGTCCTTCTGATGCCAGACTGACTCCCCACCTGAGTGGAAGTAATGGTGGCATGTACCATTCTGGGAAACAGATAACTCAAAGATTGAACCTCAGAATGGCTTGTGAGGGAGTATTTTCACTGAGACTTAGGCTGACACTATGAGTCTGTTACAAACTGGGAATAGGAACTGAGATAGATTAGTGAAAAATTTACTTGACCGCAGTTTAGGATTTATTCTCATGAAAAGTGGGCCCCACTGAGCTACGAAGAAGGCAACTAGGTGATAAGAGAATTAGAAAAATTGCCATTTTGCAACCACTAATGTAATAACTGATTCAGGCCAGGTACATTAATGGGTCTGAAACCCACTGGGTAAAAGGCTGTTGGGGATGAAATTATTTACTAATCACAAAGAGAAACAGGATGTTTACAATGGAAATATCTGATTGATTCCACTCTAACAAATGACCAAACTTAGCACGAACCAATTATGGCACCACTGACATTACAGGCCTCCTGATGTGATGTGATGGGAAGAACACCACGTTATCTAGGCAGTTTTCCTGCCAAAAGTGTTTATTCTGAGTGCAATCACAGAGAAACAGTCTGCCAAATTCACACTGGGAACATGCTAGACTAAATACAGCAATGTCATAAAAGTTAAAAAGAAAAGTGCAAGGAAACTTATCTATGTTAAAGGACAGTAAAGAGATAAGACTACAATATGCAATGATTGATCCTTGCATGCATTCCGGATGAGAAAAAAATGAATTATAAAAGACATTACAGGACAGTTGGGGAAATGTGAAATCGACTCCATGAGAAAAGGCAATGGGCTTATAACCTATCTCTTCACCAATATAAAGTCTGCGTTTCCTTTGCTAAGCATCCTGTAGTGTGCTCCCCACAGTACTTTGTGGATGACATTTGAAGTGCTGTCCCTTCTGACTGAAGATGGCCAGGGGTGGGGCACGGTGGTGGAGGGCTCCCGTGTGGGTGGAGAACCGTTGGGGCAAGGAAGGAGGCCCGAGCGCAGTGTTGGGCATTGCCATACAATAATGTCCTCACCTGGTGAGCAGGATCAGGGAAGTGCAGACTGTGGGAACTTACTTCTCATCTCCCTAAATGTGGTCTGAAAAAGCACCACCCCCTTACTCCCCCGACAAGGAGTGACATGTAGTAAAGATCTATTAGAACAAAGTTAATTTGTTTAATAAAACAAATTCTGAGGTCCTGATCCCAACTATACTGTTGGAACTTTTGAGTCTCAAGCTTCACTTGTTAGAGTAGGACAGAATGCTTGTGACGGGGCATGTTACCAGCAACAGGGGAAAGCATTTCTTTGGGACTGGCACTGTCGTCCTCTTCTATGATGAGATTTACTTTTCTGAATTCGGGCATGCTTAAAAGGCATCAAATCCACAATAGACTGTGTATTCCATTGTATTCAAAGTGCGTCTGGGCATAATTGCTTATTCTTGGTTTGTAGCTCGGTAGACACATAGTAAGTATGGAGTCCTACAAGAGAAGGCCCCAAAATGCAAGATTCCAGGAACAAGAAGATCAAAGGGCTAGCCTGACAAAAAAAAAACAAAAAAACCTTTGGGGTTATTGTACTTTCTCCTCCCATGAGTGAAGAGATAGAAATAATAAGCTCTATTTTTAGCCCTTCTATGTATCATATGTGATAATTTTTAGAAAATGCCTTGGTAGCTTTATTAAGAGCAGTACTTCTGAAGACCAATTCAAGTTATAGCTTATTAATCCCTCTTGTAATAGAAAAGCAGGTTCTTTGATTCTAAAGCATCTAATCTTTAGCAAGAGAATAGCAAAGGATGGCCAGAAAGAAATTTTGTACTCTTAGCAGAGAGATTCTGTGTGTAGCATTTCTGTTCCTCCTGTTTTGGTCTTTGAAAAATAGGGAGCAGGGAATCTCGGAGAAGTCAGAGGGAAAGTAGACTTTCCTAGCTAATCAGAAGTGCTGAAAGGGCAAACTAAAGTTGTCCTCTAATTAACCAATAATTTAAGGTATCAAGACACCATGCTGATGGCTGAGATAGACAGAAGCAACCAGATACCCCAACAACCTCCCCAGGCTGAAACTCTGAGAGTTGATCTGCAAAGGCCCTTGCAAAGTTGGACACATACAGGACTGAAGGCGACTTATATGGGAGTCTACTGTGTATATGATTTGGTTAGGAGTTAAGAGAAACTGAGAAAAGGTACATATAGCACGTAGGTACTAAAAATTTGCCAAATTTTCATAAAACAGATGGTCAAAATTAGCGATTCATGTTTACTTTCAGCTGCTTTAACAGAAACATAAGATCATTAAAAAAGCATGTTCTATAGGCCACGTCTGACCCCAGTAGGTTTAGATCCTATATTAGAGCTCTTCAGAGAAACAGACCAACAGGATGTGTGAGTATATACTTACGCATATATGTGTGTGTGTGTATGTATATATGTGTATATACCTATATATATCTATACACATACACACACACACACACACACACATATATATGGAGAGAGGGAGGGGGAGAGAAAGAAAGAGAGAGAGAGAGAGAGAGAGAGAGAAGAAACATGGAGACTATCTCCCAAATTGAAATTTGCCTCTGATTAAGAACCAACTTCATACTTCCAATTTGGGGATTTGAAATGATATGTTACCTCCTTTTATAAACAGAAAGCTCCTAAGACTTGGCCTGTTGTGGGTTCCTAATAAATCTTGTTGAAGGATACCTATTTGATAGGGTTTTGCCTTTGCGGTGAGAGCATGTGAGCAGGGGGTTGCAACAATAAGAAAAAGAAGCCACCATCCCTCTTCTAACAGCACAGGAGGCTGGGCTGCATCGGGCTCGGCCCACGCTGACAGGTACTCCCTGAACGCCAGCTTTACAGTTCCAATTCGGTAATGATGAGGTGCAGACATACCTGGATATAACCTCTGGAATACTTAATTCTCTCTTCTCCAAGGTGGGAGTAAGACGTACCTTATGGGCTCCTAGCAGGGTTACATGCAATAAAATTGTTAAGTCCTATAGAAACAAATATTTCATCATTTTTTAAGCTCTCCTGTAGAAGTGAAAGCACACCTTATTTTTCCACTAACGTGGAAAAAATACTGTCTTGACAGTTGCAAATTATCCATAAATGGTCAAATCAGAAATTTGGAAAACATAGAAACACTGTTTCATTACTGCAATAGCATCTGGCTTTACGAAGCTCAGGTATTTTGGTAAAACTTAGAGTGGCAGACTTTAAACTTTTTAAATTGTTTACCTCATTAGCAAAAAATTGTTACATAGACAGCCTTAATGTACATATATTTATTTGTGAATTACCCACATGTGATACTGTGCCACTAAGTTATGTTTATTAAAATATATATAAAAATATAAACTTCAAAAGATAAGATAAAACTTATAAGCAGAAGTTCTACATTTCATTCTTGCAGCTCACAGGATTACCCTACATAATCCTGAAATTTATTCATCTCACCTTGGAGATGTGGAGGAGGTGCCAGGCAGTTTAAAGCAATGTTCATATTGATGCTGTCATCATTGATTGCATTTAATTAACCTTCCCTTGCAGGGGGATGTTAGTGACATTATAAAACCGCACAGTCTGAAGCCCCTCTCACAAGGACCTCAGTGTCTGTTTGGATACCTTCAATGACATCAGGGAAAGGGGGGGGGGTCACAAGCTCAGAAATGGCTTATTTGGGTGATTAAGAGCTGTTCTCTTGATGTGCACAATAATTCCCCCCCCCCCCGAATATAGACTTTAAGCTGTAGGAGGGCAGGAGCAGGAAGTAGATCTATCTTTTCTTTTTTAAAAAAATTGAGATGGAGTCTGTCTATACTGCCCAGGCTGGTCTCCAACTCCTAGGCTCAGGTGATCCTCCTGTCTCAGCCTCTCAAGTAGCTGGGACTAAAGGCACATGCCACTGCTCCCAGCGAGATCTGTCATATTTATCACTATATCCCCAGTGTCTAGAACAGTGCCTAAGACATAAAGATTTGCAGAATCACTGTATAAATGTTGACTGATTTCTTAGAAAAAACTTCACACCTAGTTAAAGTCTGGCTTTATAGCACAATCACAGCAAAGCCTTATATTGCACTTACTATGTGCCAAGCACCATCACAAGCACTTTTCATGTATTAATTCACTGAATCCTTGCAATTACCCTGTAAGTTAGCCGCTGCCACACTCCCATCTCAGAGCTGAGGACACTGGGACAGAGAGTGGGAAACTGACTCACCCAAGGAGAGTGGCTGGTGGGTGGCTGAGCTGGGACCTGCCAAAGCAGTGTGACTCGTAACCCACAACCCTGTTGCCTCTCACCCTCCTTCGTGTGGCAATCTTTCAGGTGCAGGAAGGCAGGTCCTGGAGCCTTCACATTCATCCCTTTTCCAAGTCAAACACTCTAGAACCTCCATCTGCTTAACAGATGAGGGATTCGAGCCTCTGACACACCTGTCTCCCTTCTCCTTTGGGTTTAGTTAAGTTTGTCCCTAAAAGGGCGAGTCCAACCACGGACTGAGACAGCCCTGGGTTTGAGTCCCACCTCTGCAAAACCACTGTTTGACTCTGGGCAAGTAACTGCAGCTCATAGAGCCTCCTCACAAAGATTCTTCTTCTGAAAAACAAGCTGGTACCAGAGCCTTCCTCTGAAGTGTGCTCACTGCCCTGTCTAAATCTGTTCCTCAGGAGAAGCCCAGGCACAGCACTGCACAGCACTCTCAGGGGAGACGTTTGCATTAATCTGGGTGGTGACACCGAACTTTACGGGAACGAATTGTACTGGCTTGGGAAATAGCTTTCACTGAAATATTTCCAGTGGAATGATTTGGTTCTTTAACTTAATTGTACATGGTGACAATGACTCAATTCTCTGTCTCTTACTGCATGGTTCCTCCTTTCTCATAGGAAAAAATCCTCATAACAACAATTTATAATACATCAAAATATTGACAGGAATCTTAAACTCTAATGTCTAAAGTTATCTGTGGGCATGATTTATTACAGAAGATCCAGTGTTATAACTTGGCAATTTAGGAAATATTGATAAATGCAAACACATTATTGATGTCAATTAAAACAGCACAAGATTGATGAGTCTCTCAAAGTGGTTTGACACAAGCAGTTAGGGAGTAATGCCCATCAATACACATCTAACCACTATCAATGCAGACAGAAATCAGGCTGCTAGGAAACAAAGGGTGCTTTCACATTAAAAGTGAGATTCTTTAAACAGATGAGCATCTAGTCAACAGGCACACGTAACAGAACCTTAAGCAAAGTCCTTCAGAAAAAACAAAGAATGCTTACTGGTGATTCATGATAAGGTCGGCAAGGAAAGTATTCAAAAGGATTCAAAGAATATGACACACCAAGTCAGCTAAAGCAGAGCCAAGTGCCTGGGTTGGCTGTACCTGATTATGTAAGTAAGTGTAGAGCATGTGCCACGCCAGAACCTCAAGAACAGGGTTAGTACCTTAGAATGTATTTCATTACTCGCAGGCACCTTACATTATGGAGGACTTGGACAACGTTTTGGATTTCTTTTAAATGGATAATATGATCAAAGATCTATTCCCTATGTATAGGTGAGAGGAGGATTTGAGCCTGGGTCACTGAGAAAATTGAGGTATTGGGAAATTGGGAAGAAAAGGTAGTTTAAGGGGAAGAGAAGATAACTAATTCAGTTTTGGCCATCATGGGTTTCAAGTGCTGGTAAAACACGCAAATGCAAATATCTACGGAACCAGCATCTGGCATGAAAAGAGAAGATCAAAGATGAAGTTTCATAGAGAGGTATGGTAAATGACATCAGGTTTGTCAAGAACAATCAGCATAACAAAAGTCTGATGGGCTTAGTCATAAGGAGGTCTATTATGCTTTTGAGACAGCAGTTGCATTTGTGTAGAGAAGCAGCTAGATTTAAAAAATAATCAGGCCGGGCGCGGTGGCTCACGCCTGTAATCCTAGCACTCTGGGAGGCCGAGGCGGGTGGATCGCTCGAGGTCAGGAGTTCGAGACCAGCCTGAGCAAGAGTGAGACCCCGTCTCTACTAAAAATAGAAAGAAATTATATGGACAACTAAAATATATATATACAAAAAATTAGCCGGGCATGGTGGCGCATGTCTGTAGTCCCAGCTACTCGGGAGGCTGAGGCAGTAGGATCGCTTAAGCCCAGGAGTTTGAGGTTGCTGTGAGCTAGACTGACGCCACGGCACTCACTCTAGCCCGGGCAACAGAGTGAGACTCTGTCTCAAAAAAAAAAAAAAAAAAAAATAATCAACCTACTGTGTGAAAGAACTCTATGGGGCACTTTGGAAGGCAAAGTACATTACCATCCAGGAAGGTCATTCTCTTCCATCAAAGCTCAGGGAGGGCTACATGGAACAATGAGAGACAGGATTCTCATCCAGGGCTCTAGATTGTCTGAATTAAACCCTGGCTACCCAGATCACATTGCCAAGTCATACCCACCTCTTATATGCACCATAAAGCCAGCAAAGAGTTAAACTGGTTCTCACTCCACAGAGACTGGAGTTTAGATACAGAGAAGGACTGGCCTAAGGTTCATGGCCCCCACTCCTCCCCAAGTCTTAACTTTTCTCAAAGGGCAACTAGGTCAAAGTTAGCCTTCTAATCTAAATCTGGTTGCTTTTATGTATAAGAGGCATATTTTATACTACTGTGTACCCACTAGGATGGCAATAATCAAAAGGACAGATAATAACAAGCATTTACAAGAATTTGGCAAAGTTTGAACCCTTATATGCTGCTGGTGGTCATCTACAATGGTGCAGGCATTTTGGAAAACAATCCACCACTTCCTCAAAAAGTTAAAACACAGAGTCACCATATGACCCAGCAATTCCACTTCTAGGCATATACCCAAGAGAAATAAAAACGTATGGCCACACAAAAACTTACACATGAATGTTCACAGCAGCATCATTCATGAGAGCAAAAAAGTAGAAACAATTCAAATGTTCATCCACTGAAGAATGGATAAGTAAAATATATCTACACAATAGAATATTTTTCGGCATTGAAAAGGAATAAAGTACTGACAAATGCTACAACATGACTGAACGTTGCAAACATTATGCTAAGTGAGAGAAGCCAGTCACGAATATAAATTTCACTTACATGAAATGTCCAGAATAGGCAAATCCATGGAGACAGAAAGACTGATGGCTGGCTCGGGGCAGGGGAGAGTGGGCTGGGGGAAATGGAGAGTCACTGTTATGGGTATGGGGTTTCTTTCTGGGGTGATCAAAATTTTCTAAAATTGATTGTAGTGATGAATGTACAACTTTGAATATACTATAAACCACTGATTTGTAAACTTTAAATGGGTGAATTTTCTGGTATGTGAATTATATTTCAATAAAGCTGTTATTTAAAAAAAAAAAATGGCAAGTCGAGCAATATGTGCTCTTGTGAAATCTACACAGTATTGTAGGGAAGAACCGTCACTCCCAGACTGAAATTGTCACAGAGATTTTCATCAATGGGCTGGACTTTGAGGGGCCCAGGATTTGAGAAAAATCAGACCAGGAAACTTCCAGGCAACTGCCTGAAAAATTCGGTGCAGTATTCTGGCCAACTCACCTCACTTTAAGCCCTGACATCTAGTTCCTAGAATGTTAGGACATCTGGCCCAGTGCATTTTCACTTATTACTGGGCTGGCTCCCAAAAGTTCTTGCCCTGTAATGTTTCTACAGGTTTCCTTGCTGCTCCCAAGGCGATCTGAGAGTTGGTATTGAGAACAGTTGTGTTGCTGTGCTGCAGGAACTTTCAAAACAGACTAAAGTATAGAGCATACTCGTAACAACAGTCTTGAAGGGCCGAACAAATTTACAAGTCTTCCTTGGTGTATAACTATATTAATCTTTTCTTCCCACATATTCCCCGAAAGGAGAGAAGATGTGTGACTCCTTAATAATTTCACCTGCACTTGGAATCTTGCTTGGGAAAATGCTTGCTATGAATATATAGGACACTGCAGATACTCTTAGTGCTAGGGTTTCTGTGACAAGCCTATTCCGAGAAGTGCAAGACAGATGAGCTACAATTTGTATGGGTAGCAAACCCTCAGCTGCATTAACAAAATGCCTCCAATAGAACGTTAAATAATTTCTCCCTCAGATAAGGACTCCATCCTTGAGGACATGTCTTTGCTATTCTTTTGACACTAAGCTTTGTTATTCTACTTGGTTAACAATATTGTCTTGCAATATTAGCTGGAACCCCAAAGAGTG
The DNA here is from genome assembly GCF_041146395.1 of Eulemur rufifrons. Classification (NCBI taxonomy): domain Eukaryota; kingdom Metazoa; phylum Chordata; class Mammalia; order Primates; family Lemuridae; genus Eulemur; species Eulemur rufifrons. Next base: position 66,474,127 of record NC_091000.1, on the reverse strand, counting down.
TCCTTGGGAGCATGAACTCCTACTGGGTGGAAGCACGTGAAATTTTCAGTTGTATTAAGAGTTTCATTGTTTAATTTATAAGAGAACTAAATACGTGTAAAACTGTAAAAGTATAAAAGAATAAAAACAACCCCCCAGAACAAAAGTTTAATTTAGAGAGATCCAGAGCTCAGGGGCAGTCACCACAAAAACCAGAGACCCCTTGCCCAGAGATGGTCTTCTGGAGAAGTGCGCTTTGCGCGGGGCTGGCAGGTTGACTGGACCTGCTCAGGGTCCCTCCCTAGCTCGGTGGAAGCTACTGCCTCTCAGCTGCGACTGCACACTGTAATCACTGCACACTGTAATCGCCTCAGGAGCTTTGGAAATACTGATACCTGAGTCCCACCCCCAGAGATTCAAATTCAATGGACCTGGAGTGGCCTGGTCGTCTGGATTTGTAAAAGCATCCCAGGTGGTTCCAATGTAGAGTGTCAAGGTTGAAAAACACTAGCAGAAGGTGAAAAGTCCTGCCTTTGAAGATCCCATTATAGGACAGACAGCCTTTGTTTCACCCAGTAACACAGAATAAAACAAACACTTGAACTAAATTCCAAGTGTACTGTAACATATAGGAATAAAACATTTTAAAGTTAAGATTAACTTTTCTTTTCTTGGGGGAAATGAATCATGGTTGTTTTGAGATTGATTATGGGTTTTCTTTCTAAATGTTACAAAGTCATTAGGTAATGGAAAACTCCACTTGTTTAGGATTTAAGGTATTTGAGCAGAGTAAATGAGCGTGACACGGTATTTGATCTGGAACGCACTAGCCTTCGCCTAGTTTCCCTTTGCCATCAAGGATGGGGGACAAGCAGTCAGGCAAACCCTGGTGCTGTGTGCCTGAAGGGCAAGAGAACGGCAGGCATGCATGCTCTTCCCTGTCTAGCCCAAAACGTTAGATCCCTGACAGTGGCCTGGAAACTTACCAATGCTTCAAATCACCATCATTTGGGGGGCGAGTGGCTTCACTTGCTCATGCCACAAACTCTCTTCCTTTCCTTTGAGTGAGTCATTTCACTGGTCAGACTTAATCCCTTCTGCTCAGCTCTGGGGCTGGCCTGCTGGCTCAACCTCCTTTGCTAATCTGTTTGCTGCTCCAGAGGGAAAAATCTCTTTCCAATCCTGCTGGCAGTGACCTTCCTAGGGCTTGGAGTGGCTGCACCTCATTTCTCTCCGTGTGCTCCTTCTCCAGGGACACACTCTTCGACTTTGAGCAAGTCACTGGCTCTCAGTTGAAAGGGGTTATCCAAGGCTACAAAAGTACATCTAACTCAAATTTTTATAAAATTCATTCTATTAAAATGCAACTAAAGGATCCTACTGGGAGGCAACACGGTATGGTGATGGATACTTCAGCTCAAATCCTGGCTTTGACCTTTACTGGCTATGGAGTCTCAAGCTCTGTATCTTCTCTGAGTCTGTTTATTTATTAACCTCTCTGAGCCTCAGTTCCCTCAATTGCAAAACGAGGAGGCCCCGCAGGGACACTGTAGATGAAATGATCCATGCCTGCAGCACCGGCACATAGCAGGAGATCAGTGAAAAATGAACCCCTTCAGCCTCCAACATCAGTAAGTAGCCATAACCAGAATTTGTTTTCGGATGTGTTCAATTAACCTTTAACTACATTTTCTTGGTAAATCTAAATTTTTATAATAAATTTGTGTAAACAAAGCACCCTGGCAAGAACACTGCTGCATGTGATCTTCCTGTATTTTCAGGCATGTCTGAATTCACACAAATAGAGTTCTCCCATAGGTAACGGTGCGTGAATTACATTGTGTTAAGGACCCGTGTGTTTACGACGCCTGTGTTCCATGGAGCTTCAGAGCCATGAACTGAGAGGCCGAGGGAGCCTGCCTCATTACGCAGAACGCGGTTCTGGACTTGCCTCTGATGCTCCACCTACCATGGGCAGCCTGATTTCCCAACTTCCAACCTCCTCGTACAAATAGGGGGAAGCCAAACTTTCTATGTCATCCCAAGAGGCTGACGAAGGAGGATGTGGGCACTGGAAGGACCGTGAGTTCTAACTCAGCAAAATGCCTTTTGTTCAAATCTTTGGCCAAGAATTACTTGCTCCTACAGGCCTTTCCAAAGTGGTTTTTGGGCCAGCCCACCTTCCTTATTTCTCCCCAATTCTCCCAAGAAAATGTGAAGAGACTGCTGTAAGTTTGTATGTATGCCAGGGCTGCCAATGGCCTCCAAAGAGAGACCTAGTATAATTAGTTATGGTTCTATAATATTATTTTATGATATAGACAGAATTTTGTTAGCTTAGACTTTTTGCTTTTCTCATAAAGGTTATTCCTTAAAAATGGGGAATGACACGGAGCTACTATAAAGAAATTCAAATACGTATGGTTCAGTCCTTTAAAGTTATGGCATATAATTCATCTGGCAGTACTTTTTTCTTTTTCCTTTTTTTGAGACAGAGACTCTGGGCTCGAGTGCAGTGGTGTCATCATAGCTCACTACAACCTCAAAACCCTGGCCTTGTGCAATCCTCCTGCCTCAGCCTCCAGAGTAGCTGGAACTACAGGCATGCGCTACAACTGTGGGATCAGGCCTTTCTACCTGTATACAGTAGTCTGCTCTCTGGAATAGCTGCTTGCTAGGGCTATTAACAGCTCCTACTCCTGCCCCTCCATCTTCTGAATTTGAGAACGCCTTTATTCAAATTAAGGTACCCTCAGTTTTCACTTCCAAACACCAACCAGCCTGCATGCTATTATTATGTTCCTGCAGCCTTTCTTTCACTTCATTGCCTAGCAGTCTGCAGTGTGATAGGAACGTTTAAAATATGGAAGATTATGTGGACTGAAATATCCCCTTGGCCCTCCTGATTCTATTCGGTGATATACTTTTATCAGCATGTGATAAATATTTCATACTGAGACTGTCACTTGGAATTTAGTCTTCATAGCTCTGCATAAAGCAATGAAAAGCATTTGGAAAGTCAGACTTATATCACAACAAGAACCATATGCTGAGAGCCTGCAGATGAGCAGGGCCTCTGGTGTCAGCCCGGGCGCGGCTGGAGAGCAGAATCGCATGAAAGAGGAGGCGACAGCTGCTCCCTTCCTGCATACTTAGAGGTCTGAAACCAAACTGGGAATGTCTCCACTGGGATTTGTTTTAGCACTTGAGTTTTTAAAAGCAGCATGGAAAAAACAATTTGAAGCATGGATGAAGCTGCAACTGTGTCTCATTTATTGAACACTTACTGTGGGCCAAGCGCTATGCTGCGCGCTGCACAGACACGTTGTCATTCAGTTTCCTTCACACCCCTGTGAAGTGCAGACGATTATTCCTCTTTTACAGAACAGGAAAATGAGTCCCACAGAAAGTCATGCGCCGAAATTCAGAAAGCTAGGGAGTGACAACCAGGACCTGAAACCACTCTTTTGTGACTCCCTGGTTCGGGCCCCTCATGCCTGTCAGTGGGGCACGTGAGAAAACAAAGAGAATGAGTTCGCTGGCCTCGTTTCAGCCTGCTGGAATTCACCTCATCAGATCATCTGTTCTTTTCAGCTTATTCTGAGCATGTGTGTGTAGGGAACACTCTGATTTCCAGAAGACATCCACAGCTTCCTTTCTGGAAAGGGCGGTGGCAACTTCCTCAACCAAAGGAGGCTTTTTAGTTTGTTAGTTAAGGGTGGTAACACTACTCACTGGTCAGCAGTTTTGCTATTTTCAGAGGGCTCTAGTACACATTATCTTACTTTGTATTCACAAAAATACCAAGTGGTGCTCATGGGAGGCGCTTTTACACCACTTGTACACATTAGAAGCCTTCCGGTCAGAAGGGCTGAGCGCTCTGCTGACACAGCAAGTCGGATCCTGGGCTGGAACCAGTGCCTCCGTGTTTCGGCGGAAGGCTCCCTTTCCTGCGCTTTCCTACCAAGCCAGCTCGCCTCTATTGAGCATTAATGCAGTGCTTACTAGGTCTACGAGGCACCCAATCACCACGGTGGATAAGAAAACAACCCTGTCTCTCCAGAAGCTCACAGGCTGAGGGCAAGGATGACTTATTAAAATGTCATTCCAAAATAAGGGACAGGCTGAATGTGGTCATGAAACAGAAAGGAGCATTTTCCTAATGGTTCTCTGAAAAAAGTGTGGTCAGTATCTTGGTGAAAAAAAAAAAAAAGCCGAGTTTCAAAAAATATTTCCAGTGAGAAACATACTTTAACATTATGAAAAACATAGACAGCTACATAGACAGCTGTGAACTTTAAGTGATAGCTGAGTTATTTAAAAAAAACAAAACAAAACACCACTAAGTTTGGCTCTCCAAATCAGAATCTGGTTCAAAGCAAGAGGAAAATTTATTTTTGCTGTTTCTGCCAGTCCCCCCTTCCCCACCCCACTCCTTCTCAGAAGCTGACGAGTCCCAGGGAAGGAAACCTCATTAGTAAATGAGGCATCTACAGCCTATCCCCTGTAGGACAGGGCAGCTTCTGTGTCCCAGTTCACAGCCCCGCCCCCGCAAAGGCACCAAAATCCATGTCACATTCCTGCCATTTCTGGGTGTCAAAAGCTTTCACGAAGTGTAGCCAAAGGCTTTTCTCAAACAGGCCCTGCTGTTGAGGCTATCTGTGGAGAACTCAGGTTACATAACTCAGCATTACGTCACCCACTTACTCCCCCACGCTCAGCAAAACACACGAGCTGTGAGATGCCAGCAGTCAAGTTTTCTTTTTAAAGGCAATTCAGTCAATAGAGGGGGTCAGTAACATAGCTCACTCACTCTTGGTCAAAATCCAACATGCACAGGGATGTTTCTGGCACTTAACAATCATTATCATTTATTTTCAGAATCAGAAAATGTCAGGCATGAAAGGAATCTTAGAGATCCCTCTCTACCCACAGGAGGAGGCTGGCATATGAGGGCTGGCTGCCAGCCAGTGGGAGGCGAGAGCAGAACCAGGTCTCCTGGCTCCCGGGCCAGGCGATCAAGGAGTATGTATCGGGCTCCTGTGCCGTGTCTATCAGAATAAACCCCAAGTTCAATCTCAACAAAGCAGTTAAACTTAGGTTATTAAATACAGCCAATTCATGAAATAATGCTTGCACTATAAGGGATCTTGGAAACCAACGTGCTCCATTCTTTACTCTGTAGAGGTGAGGCCTAGAGAGTTGTGGACCTTCTGGTGATGCTATCACTAATCTGTGATAGAGTCTGAACGGGAATCCTTATGACTTCCCAGTTGGCACTATTTTCACTTGATTGATTGAGGAAGTGAGATGGGTGGGGAGAAGAAAAGCGCTTCTTTGGCTCTATGTAGTAGAAATGTTTGGGGAAAAAGAAAATATTTAAAATACTGATTTTAGTTCTGCACTAGCATTATTTAATAAAACTAAGATTATTATAGTAACACATCTTAAACAATTTTTAGACCCTTTTGAGTATTTATAACTGACCAATACAGGAAGTGACAGCCTTAATTACCAGATTGGGAAGATGTAAAATTTCTCTCACACATCACTTGGCTCTGGTATTTCAAAAACACATCACGCTGGGCACAGTGGCTCATGCTTATAATCCAGCACTTTGGGAGGCCAAGGCTGAAGGATCACTTGAAGTCAGGAGTTCAAGACCAGACTGGGCAACACAGTATGACCCTGTCTCTACAAAAAAGTTAAAAAAATTAGCTGGGCATGGGCATGCCTGTATTCTCAGCTTCTTGGGAGGCTGAGGTAGGAGGATTGCTTGAGCCCAGGAGTTCAAGGCTGTAGTGAGCTATGATTGCTCCTCTGCACTCTGGCCTGGGCGATGGTGCAAGACCCCATTTCTATAAGACCACAAAAACACACATCAAGTACAAAACTAACATTAACTTAAGAATGGTATTCCTTTCCCTTTAGTAGAAAAACTGAATGCTGATAACGTTTTTTGAGAGATTAAATATCATGACCAAGAATGGAGAGTTACTAAATGAGTATTGCTAGGATTTAAATTTAGGTGTTATCTTGCTCAAAACCTCTTCTCTTATCCACCACTCCTATTATACTTTAGGGGGGACAACAAACGGTTGTCCCCAAACAGTTTTTTAGACTGATAGACATACAATTAGGAGAAATCCTCCCAACAGCACCAATGAAACTAGCCTTCATATATGCAAAGGTGAAATCCATCTAATCTGAAAAGAAAATTCAACTGCAGATATCAAGCGCTCAGGAAATGAGTACACGTCCCCACACACACAGTGGGCACAGTGGGTCATTACCTCCCTGCAACCTCAGCGGATGCAGTACAGAAACACAAATTAACACAAACAAGGGGGAGCCCTTTTGACTGCCCTCCTTAAAAGATGTGGCATTGTTCCTTTGTCATCTTGTGCAAAGATCTTCTGCATAAGCATGACTGGAGTCAACTCTGATTACTTGAAAGGACAAGCCAAGCAGGGAGGCATCAAAAAGTTTCCACTTAAGGGCACTCCAGTGATAGCTTGTCAGGAAAAGCACAACTGGAGCTGCAACCTTCAGATCTGTGGGGAAATTCTGAGCAAACACTTCTTAAATAAGGTGGCTGAACTTTAACGTTTTCAGAGTGTGGTTTTTATATATTTTTTTCTTCTGAAGGCAGAGAGAGTGAAGAGAGAGTTTTTTGAGAAATGATAAAGGAGCCTGGCCTACAGGGATCAAACTATTCATGAGCCTACAGAAGGTAAGCTATTACCTTCTAATAAGGGCTCTAATAGAACAATTAGAGAAAGGAAACACACATCTTGCTGCCTTCTTGCATCTTCAACGTCTTGTTTGCCTTCTGTCAAGATAAGGCCACCCTCAGTATGATCCCTCTTCTGAGAACTGACTAACAAGTGAGAATATATTTTGGCCCACCATTCTCCTAATTGTGTATCCTTGGAAGAATTACTCTAGCATGCCAGATCTGAATTTCTTCATCTAAAAGATGAGGATAATAGTGTTTTCTTCGTAAGGCTGCTGTTAGGAGAAACTGAGACAGTGTATTTAAAGTGCACAGTGCAGTGCCTGGTGCATATCAAGGGTTTGAGGCAGCAACTCTGGACAACAAGCAAACATCATCATACCCCCACCACCCCCACCATCATCGTCAGTAAAAATCAGTTCATTACAGATGTGGCAAATTAGGCAAATAAGCAACTTGCCCCAGGGCATGAGTTAAATTGCTATCTGAGCTGAGATTAGAACTTCTGCTTCTTGCCTATGAGACCAATGTGCTTTCTGTGCCAGAGTGAGTAATATCTGTTTCGACTTTAGGTACTTCAGGTTCAAATACAGTTCTTCAAGGAATTCCAGAGTATGGTGATTAATGAGAGAAGGATGGATACCACAGTAACAATTCCCAAATGAAACTCTTGCAAAAGTATTCTATAAACAGCATTACTACTGTCTTCTTTGGGAGCTCTTCTGCACATAGAAATATATTAAAGAACTTTTGTTGTATATGAAAGATGCAAGTGAGATAGACTTCTTTTAGAAAGGAAACAGAATCTTGCTTTATGTACATCAACCCTGGAGGAATCAAGCAAAATTAACAGGCAATCTCCAACCAAATCAGAGGCATTCCTGCTATGGGAATGCCAGCTGTGGGAATGCTATTGCCCCAGACGTGAGGATTTACTGGAATTTCTAGAAAAAGCAGGAAGGGAGGAAATTAGTTTAAATTCTTGTATGAAGAGATCTTTTTATAGCTGCAGAGAAACTATATATCAAACAGATTGAAAAAAAGAATGTCGTACACGGGCCAAGCTATAAAACCAAACAACCCTTCTCACTGCCCTATTTTCTTAAATTTTGATAGGGGGCTGGGGAATGTTTCATTCATATTGCAAAACTTCTTATATCCAAAAGATATAAGGTTCACTTAGGGGGCAATTCTGGTCATCATATATAAATTCATGTTGCTTTCCTGAGGATTTTTATTGAAGTCCAAGACAGAGTACTTAAATCTTTTTTGCCTCTGACTGCTTTATTAGTACTTTTAAAATATGTAGATTGATCCTTTGATCGAATCTTAGTTGATCTATATAGGAATAGGGGAAAGTGCTGCTGGGATGTGCTTTTAAACTCTATTTCTGTTCTATTAAATGAGAGAATAGATGGGATCTAGTACTGAGAAGAGCAGTATGTCTCCAGAGTGTCAAAATGAAAAAGAACTTCTACAAGGTCTGATGGACCCCATAATTCCATGACAATTCTATTTCCAAAGACTTTATAAAGTCAATTCATAATTATATGGCATAGAGTGGACACTCAATAAATATTTAGGGAAAGAAACTGTGAGCGTGGAATTGCAAACTATATAGTTCATTCAATTTAACTAGCAGATTGTGTTTAATACAGCTGAGAAGTCAACTAGGGAATAGAGAGAAGTAAAACCAAGAAGAAACCAGTATTCACATTCAGGTGGGACTTGGGGACAGCGTTTTAATCTTTCTCTTGCCTATCAGTTATTTTATTATTGTTCTTCAACTACTATTTCATTTTCTTTGGAAGAAAATAGTCTCATCAGAGATATGCTCTAGTACTAGTAACATATTTTAATATTTTCTAACAGGAAGGAAGAAGGCTAACAGCAGAGGTGCTAGCAACATGAATGAAATAATTTAATTTTCTGAATTTTCTGGTAGCAGAAAAGTTAGAACAAGAGAAGTTTTTGGAATTAATGATAGTATACATACACAGCTGGCCCAGGAATGGGGAACCTGCCGCCTTAAGGCGAAATGTGGCTTTCATAGTCCTTACGGGATTTTAGACCTGGAAGCAGCCTTAGAAATCATAGTATAATCCTTTGGTTTTGCAGATAAGAAAACTGAAGGCTCACAGATATAAATTCACGAGTTCAAGCTTCAAATGGCTTAAGCTTCCTACCCTCAAATACCAATGTCTGAAGCATTTAATTTTGTTTTTTCCAATTAAACAAAATCAATGACTGTAAATAATCTAGGGAAGAAGGGAATTTTTTTATTGTGAAAAAAACATGAAACATAAAATTTATCATTTTAACCATTTTTAAATGTATAGTTCAGTAATGTTAAGTATATTCATATTGTTGTGAAACAGATCTCCAGGACTTTCTCATCTTCCTAAACTGAAACTCTACCCATTAAACAATTTCTCCTTCCCTACTCTCTCCAGCCCCTGGTATCCATCATTCTATTTTTTGTTTCTATGAATTTGACTACTTTGGATACTTCATATAAATGGGATCATACAGTGTTTGTCCTTTTGTGTCTGGCTAATTTTTGTTAACACAATGTACTCAGGTTTATACATGTTGTAGCATGTAACCAAAATTATAACCAAATTTCTTTCCTTTTTAAGGCTGAATAATATTGTATTGTACTTACATACCACATTTTATCTATTCACCATCTGTGGACACTTGGATTGCTTCTAACCTTTTGGCTACTGTAAATAGTATATAATTCTTTCCTTGTATTTTAAATGCTCCTAAGACAGGGACTGACTTTCCCTTATTCCATCAAAACAAAAGCCAAGTAAATTTTAGAAATTCTCCCAAACTATCAAAATGGTACTTCAGTTAAATTACATGTGGAGAGACACAGGGTATACTACCACTTTTCCCATAAAGGACCTAGAACAAAGCTACCTTTTCACAGGCTCTTCTAAAAGGATGAGAACTGTGGGCAAGATATCAGTTTTATTCAAGTTTTAACCACTGTCTACGGCATTGGAATGGGCATCGCAGTGACTGACAGTGAGAGAAGGTGATCACGGTTCACCAGCTTCTCATGTCACAACAGCACATTCAAAGAGTTATTGGTGGGCATTTCTCTTGAATGGTCATTTAAAGACTGAACCATAAACTAGCAAACAAGTAAAAATAAGTATGGTTTTAGAGGCTCTCAGCTACCACCATCCAAAATGCCAGTTACCCACGTTTGCTGTTACATGGAACCTAGAAAAACTGAAAGGTCACTTCACTCTAATGAACGGTGATCGTAACCCGTAGCTCTAAATGCACCCTAACTTTGCACAGGTATATTAATTCTTATTGGGTCTCAAGATAACAGTTGCTATGCATTTAGGATTTAGCTGATTATTCCTGAAATCATAATCTTAATTTGCACGTTCAAGGGAATCTCATCAGAATCTAGAAATCTAGGTCTGGCCACTGCTCCTTTGCTGACTTCCCATTCCCATTCCCCATTCCCCAGGGTCCCCTTTCGTTCTTCCTCCCTCACAGACAGGCAGCTATTAAGTCAGGTCTACAAAAATTACAACTCTATTTCAAAATGCTTGGAAAATATTTTCACAAACTCTGTATCAACTACACAGGGAGGGAAGGCTCCCAGGTGATGCTGGAGCCGAAGGACTTCAGCAGACACTCAGAGTCGCAAGGTGCTAGTGCACAGGAGGTAGACACAAAACAAGGTCCACTATGGTGGTTTAAAAAGCAAAGAGGCGCGGCAAACTGCAGAGCGGTTAACTGAGTTATCCTGACTAGTGCCCTACAGGTAGGAATCAGAAGGACTACCTTTAGAACAGCAAAATGGAACAAAGACAATAGCAAAATCTTGCTGACTTTCTTGCTTATCTTTCTGATGTGAAACACCGAAGAAGCCCCGCTTATTGTCTGACATAGAAATCCTTCCGCACTTCCTTGCTGCCCAGATTGTTCGAGAGCCGTCTGCCCGACTGCACACAGCCCAGCTTTGTCCCCTTTTTCTGGCTCCAGCTGGCATGGACACAAAAGTCCTCTCCAACCTTTCTGATCCCACCTGGGAAGCAGACAGGGAAGCTAGATTTAGTAGGCGCTAGTCCAGAACTTGCTTTCAACATGGAGGATGAATCCATAAGAGCTGCCAGGGTCAATCTGTCTTTTCGGAATTATCTTATACTGAAATAATGGCAGTTTACTGAGTGTCTCTGCTAGTTCTGGGTTATATGATATGATGCATATAGCTGGAAAGAGATTTGTGACTGACAGACTGGATTGTAATTTTCAGGGGGAGAGTGCTCCAAGAATGATAAGGAAAGAACAAGCGTATGTTTGGCTTTTACTGACTGGGCCATAATCACAGAGAATGGGCAAAAGGAGGCTGACTTGCTCATCACAAAAGAAAAGCCACTTGCCTCTCCTTGAGACGAGAGTGACCCCGAGCAGCTGTGTGAAGGCTAATAAGAAACGTTGATATAGGCCGGGTGCGGTGGCTCACACCTGTAATCCTAGCACTCTGGGAGGCTGAGGCCGGAGGATCACTTGAGGTCAGGAGTTTAAGACCAGCCTGAGCAAGAGCAAGACCCTGTCTCTACCAAAAGTAGAAAAAGTTAGCCAGCATGATGGTGCCCCCCCACCCCCCCCCAAAAAAAAAGAAAAGAAAAGAAAGAAATGCTGCTGCTGGCGAGGGTCCTTCGGGGTTGTCACAACAAAGACTAAAATCTTGCACATTTAGGATATGAAGGAAGAGTGTATGACCACTGAGGAGAGGCTGAGCTAAGTTTATGTGTTCCTTAAAAATATCTTGGGAACACAATGGGAGACGACTTATCCTTTAGTTTCTACTGACTTAGAAGCTCATGTTCTTCAACTTCTGAGTTTGCTTTAAGGAATTAGAAGACCTGAGCTCATGTCTAGCCATGTTGCCTTGGACAGGCATTCAGCTTTCCTATACCTCAGTTTCTCTAGCCAGAAAAACAGAACATTTTTGTTCAGTGACTTCCTTTAAAATCTGAAAAATCTTACGAGGCTCATGGGGTGGGTGGGTATCATCAGCACCACAGCTGATTGACATGGCTGAGGAAGCCACACTCTGAAGAGCAAGTAGAAAGCAGGGAAGCAGGTGAGTTTTAGGTTAGAGGATTTCTGCGTAAGTGCTGTCTTACAGTGTGTTTCTGGCAGCTGGAAAAGTGGCCATGGGCTTCCTCATTCATGGAGATGTGACACTGAGATCCATGTGCACCCTGGTGGGGTGGGAGTCGGGTCCAAATGCTCAAGTGGAAGAGAGACTTGATACCAAGAGTATCACAGCTCATGAGGGTGATATGTCAAGATCCCCATCAGATTTCTGCTTTCCTTTCATAGTTCACTCCTTCAGGAGGGAGGTTCTGGGTGGCCAATAAGACACCATAATTTGGATGGTACAGACCGGTTGCCTGAGGTGTAGATCTCAGGGGACAACTCTTCCTGCATTCATTCAGTCAACAAATAGCTCATTTGGAGTCATCTCTCTGTGGGGCTGCTCTAGATCTGGTGCAGAATGACAACAGCAAGCATGTGCATGACGCTGGCTGTGGCAGCATCACTCCAGCGGCTGTGCAGATATTAGCCTGCTTGATCTCCACCGCCACCCACTCTGCTCTCCTGTGCCGTCGGCATTCGGCACTGAGAGGTTACTATCTTGCTTAGGGTCACTAGCTATAGGCTGAGCCAGGATTCTAACACAGGCAGGCTGGCCCCAGAGTCCATGCTCTTGCCCACCAGGTGACAATGACAGGCCAGGCAAGAATCCCAACCTCGTGTCCCCTACTGTATCACAGAGGAGGGAGAAAATAGACAAGGCAAGGAGTAATGTCATCTCAGGTACTGATAAGTGCTGAATGGAAAACGAAGACAGGGCGAGGAAGGGCGGCTGTTCTAGGCAGTGCAGAAGGTGAAATCTGAGCACAGGCCAGGCTGAAAGGGGAAGGGAGCTACGGGAAAACCTGGGGAGGGGCTCCTCCAGGTAGGGAGTGCAAAGGCTCTGATATGGGAACAAGCCGAGTGTGCACTGGGGCAGTAAGAAGGTCAACGGAATAGTGTGAGAGAGGGAGAGGAGAGCAATGAAGGCCTCTGAGGACCTCATAAAAACTTCAGATTTTATAATCAGAGTGCTCTGAAGCCCCTGGAGGATGTTAAGCAAGGGAGTAGCCTGATCTGATCCTTTTTTTCTTTCTTTCTTTTGACAGGGTGTCACCTGGGCTACAGTGCAGTGGCCTTGTCATAGCTCACAGCAACCTCAAACGCCTGAGCTCAAGAGATCCTCTTGCCTCAGCCTCCTGTACAGCTGGGACTAAAGATGTGCACCACCATGCCCGGCTAATTTTTAAACTTTTTTTAGAGATGGGGTCTCGTTCTTGCTCAGGTTGGTCTCGAACTCCTGGCCTCAAACAATCCTCCTGCCTCGGCCTCCTAGAGTGCTAGGATTACAGGCATGAGCCACCACACCTGGCCTGGTTCTTTCTTTTGAAGAGATCACTGTGGTGGTGGTGTGTGGAGAACAGACCTTAGGGTGGGTGTGGGGCAAGTTAGAAGGCTACTACATCAGCCAGTGCAGGGGACGGTGTGAAGGAATACAGACCCTCCACCTCATTTGAGGCATGTAGTCCAAAGTCAACTTATACTAGCTTGTAGAGAGGTGGCTCAGGGGTCCGCCACATCTCGTACTCTGACCACGGTAAATGCTGCATGTGGATTCAAGAAGAGTCTTGATGTGAAGGGGAAGTGAGCAGAAATTTCCCAGATGCTGATACATGAGTAAGTAGCCTGCTGACAGAATGAGAACACTTTCGTTTGTCAGGCCCCTCTGAGGAAGTGGTCACATGCTGTTCTATGAGGGTACTGTGGAAGCCCTGGCCCGGCCAGTAGGCAGCCTGCATTTCCCCACCAGGAAGGTGCAGTGGCCAGGCTGTCCTGGGGAGGGCACCCTCGCCCTGCACACTGTCCAACGCTCCAGTGACGTTTGCATCTGTTTTGAGTGTGGACACACTGGGATGCAGGATGAGGGCCAGTCTAGTCTTTTTTGTTGTTGTTGAAAGGGTAGTTTTAGCATTTCAAAGCAAGAAGTGACACAGACAATTAGACATCACAGAAGAAATGGTGGCAGACATGATTTACAGGTCCCTTTTCTAAGCAGTGTGTACTCTGAATAACTTTACATTAAAGACAAAACCTGCCTGTTTTGGAGATGCTTGCCAACCTCTACGCAGAAAAAGTGCCAAAGAACTGAATCTTTCTGAGTTTATGCAAAATAAGGACTCAGGCTGCTTGTTTTTCTAAGTTCCACTGCTAAAGGATTCTATAAAATTCAACCACTGGTGACTGGAAAATGCCATTGTTCTAGAGTTTTCAAAATGTCAAGTATGTGTAAATGTGCAGATCAGTTTCTTTTTCTGACTACCTTTCATGCCTTTACTTAAAGATCATTTCGTAGGCCTGTCCCAGTGTGGCAAAGTTATTCCATTGCTAGGTAACTATAGAACTCAAAGATTGTTATTAGAATCGGAAATGTTATTCTAGAAGGAACTGTTCCATCATGTAGGCAATATAACAGGACTTCTAATCTTGACACAAAATGAAAACTACAGTTTTGAACATTGCTTCCTTTTTGAATTCTGTTTAAAGACAGGCTTGAAGGATCAGGGAAAGATTGCGATGCCACGTCAGCCAGGCTGGCATCTCCTGATGATACTAAAGAAGCCCTTTCCAAACCCTGAGCAGAACTTATAAAAATAGCAAGGAGTTTTCCCCTTCACACTTTATAAACGAATTTATTGCAATTAAGAAAGAAAAACGAATGGAAGCAGAAATGGAGCTTATGGTGTGACTGTTGCTAAATCAAAGAAAAACAGCAAAAAGGGTGATTTTTTTAAAGAGCAAGAAAAACCAATCGATAGAAGGCTGCTTTAGCCTTTGATGCTCTAATTACTCTTGCGGACAACAGACACATCTGACCACCCCGGAGGCCACGCTGCTGCACATGCCCCACCCACGTCATGAGAAAGAGACAAGCAAGCACAAATCAAGGTGGTCCCTGGCACTTCCACAAAATGAAAACAAAAACACCCTGCAGGGTCCTTTACGGGGTCAGCACTCAAGCAGCTGTGCTTTCCACCATCTGCACTTGCAGGGCACCTCCCGTGTGGCAACATAATTCAGGTTCATCACCCATGATGCTACCTTCAAGAAAAGGGCAACATTCGATTTATCTTGAATTACAATTAAATTCTAGGAAAGTGAGCATATATTTATACTTCAAAATATGTCTAAGTACACATGCAATACATCTTACAAAGGCTTAGATTAAAAAAAGTTATACTGAAATGTCTCATACTTAAAGCATCAATGCTTAGTAAACTGTGAGAACTCAGCTTCCCAGAAAGATGTGTTCCCCGGAAATTATGGAAAGCTGATATTTTCCTTTATGTTCTCCCTGAGTTTGATTATAGGAGACTACATCTTTCTATGTCTGTATTAGTAAAAGGAACAGAGTTTCATGATCCTGCTCTGTAAATCACAAACATCAAAAGCAGTGATGTCTAATCAAGGGGGATATGTCAAAGCTTAAAGCTCTTAATGAAAAACAGTCCATCATCGAAACATCTTACCTGTCGACGAATTATTCCAAGGTCTCTTTTGGCTTTATTCACTAGGGTTTGAATTTCTACAGGATCCTTCACATTTTTATTTTCTCTGAAGGCATCTCTTATCCTCCTGACAGCATATGTTCTAAATGAATTCACAGGAAAAAAAAGAAAACGTGTCAGCATTTCTGAGACTATCCTTTTAAATGAATTTAAAAGCTCTTCCTCCTTTAGAATTAACTACCTAATCTTTCCCTATGGATAATCCACTTTGATCTTTCCTCATGGGATAGCTGATCCATTACCATTCTGGGATGACTAAGCAAACAGATTTAGGAAAATAAATCTATAGTAAACAAGTCACATACAAATGGCAAACTGTTACTGAAATGCTCCTTAGATTACTGCTTCTTTAGTGTTATTCACGTCTGGCTTCCCTCCATTAACATGGGTAATTGAACCTCTAGTGTACAGAGACAAATCAAGAATTCAGAGGTTAAATGATGCATCACAGATGCATGTACCAAGATAGTGATCTATGTCAGACTCAGGTTAGCTTTCCAATCCCTGCACCACCTTTTGGCTCTCACTTCCCTTTCTGTACTATAAAAGCTGAGGCTGCTGTCCACATTAGGATCCCACCATAGCGGAAACCGTGGATTATGCCCAGATGCTTTTCTCCATAATGAAAGCGCATACATCTGTACACATCTACCACCAGCACCCCCACCCAGATAAAGATCATTTGCAGCACAGGACAGCAGTTCCAGAGCAAGGCTTTCAAATCAGACAGGCTTGGGTTTGTATCCTTGCTTCAGCTGCTACTGTTTGTGTGAACTTGGGCAAGCTTCTTAACACAAGGCTATGTTTCCTTTTCTGTCAAAAAGGCATCATACCTCTCAGTGATGCTGGGAGGATTAGGCTTTATAAAGTGTGTCTGGAATTTGGCCCAAAGCCTGGCACACAGAAAGACTCAATAAATGAAAGCTATTCTTGTTATTATTCTTGTTATACCTCAATGCAATTGGTATTCCCCTTTCCTCAGGTCATGGCCTCACCTTCGTTCCACATCCTTAGGATCATACCATAGTGTAGAGAGGGTACAGTGGTTGGGATAATTAGCCACAACAGACAACTCAAGTGTCCTTAACCAGACAAATTCCCACACTCAGATGGCCGTGGTCTTAACTCCCACGCCCACCCCATCTACTCCAGATTGGAAGACAAGAGACCAAGGAGAAGCAGCCTGAGTCAGATACATCGGAGGTCATCTTGTCCAGTCTTTTTAATAATCACTGATGACTCTGCTTTTAACTGTAAACACCAGTTAAAGAATCCATGTGATACTATTAGTAACACTTAACAATAGAAGAATGGAAATAGACACAAAGAAATGAAAGAAGGGGAAATCAATTTCCTTGGGAGTTAGCGGGTGGGTGCTGGGAAATGCATATAAATTATTGGGAAACCTTATTTTAGAGAGGACAAATTTTGTTTTAGACAAACTTTTCTAAAGTAAAAAGAAATTTTACATTAAAAATTCAAATGCCAGGAGTATTTGCATTTAAAAGCAAGAGTAACACTAAATTTTGTAACATTAGGAACCACAAAAGAGAACAGAAGAGTTTAGGAACTCACTTTCAGAACTTAAGCCACTGCTGAGACTTTGATCTTACCCTCCGTGACCAGCTGGAGTGTTTGCAGAGGAGTCTCTGAGTGCTCAGTAGCAATCTTAAAGGGCTACAACTATTGGAAATGAAATCCATGCACTAGCAGCCTTTACATAGCTGGTGCTAATTCACTTATAAAGGGATATGAGGGGATTTTACTAATAGAATAAATCAGATATAGATTCTCCTCAGGTGCAGCTGCTAATCTAACAAGATTTTAGATAGCAGCTAGGTAAATTAACAGCAATGTCTGGCATGCTTTCTTGCTCAGCATAGAGTGGTTATTTACATTTTAATAACAGTATCACTGCTCTTCCTGGCACCCACACATTCCTCCAAAACAGTTTCTTTTTTGGCAGTCATGGCAGCAGAGAGGGGACAAAATAATTTAATTCTAATATTTTGTTCCATGTGCAAAATTGGCTTTATAACATAAATTTACCTCAGGGAATCATCCATTGTTTTGGAAAACAAAATGGGCAATAGTAGTAATCACTGAACTCATTTTTCACTATTCTCTAGCCCAGAATAGCTAAGAAGGAAAAAGTACTGCTTGGAATGTAAAGACCTAAGTTCCTCCCAAGTTTAAGGACATCAGAAAATAGTTTAAGACACCCACAATTTATATCAATTGAGCTCGAGGTCCAGAGGCAGAATATTCTGCTGCACATTCTTGTTTGTCTCCTCAGTTCTCCCAAGTCCTTACCTACAGAAATGAAGCTCTAGATCTTAAAATTAAATGTGTCTAAAGCAATCAAGAGTCCTGGTTCAAATTTTGGATGCAACTTTGAAGTGCATGATGTAACGGTTCCCTCCGCCCTCTCTTGCTCCTCCTCCTGCAGCACTTACAGCATGAGATGTTACTCTCTGCACTGAGGGAAGACCTTTCACTGGCTCTGAATCACAAAAGTAGCTACTACTGCATCAAGTTTATTTCTCAGTTGTATGAATTCCTATTTCAAATGATCACGATTTTGGGAGGGTAAACACAAATCTGTCTGAATCCTTAAATTTTGTGGGAGAGGGCTTACCACCAATTATTTCAATCCTACCCCTGCCTTGGTTTTTATCATTTGTATTTTTTTTCTTTTTGCCTGCTATTAAGGTAAACCATTTATCCCTGAACACATTCTGGCTATCAGCCTCTTGACTATATCACTGAACAAAAACATTTCAAAGAAAAATGTGCAGATGCTGCAAAGAAAATGGCATCCAGCTGCTACACAATGATCCTAATAGGAGTCAGATGCTGTTTGAAATAAGGTATGAAAAATTAACACAGAAAGGGCAACAGAACCAAACACGAGGAAGCAGACTGCATCCACAGAAACATGAAGGCGATGCAGCTCACACAGACACTGCTCTCCCTCCCCTCCCGAAGCTTGGGAGGTTCTTAGCACTGTTTTGTGTGGGAGATTCCCATTTGGCTTTCCTTCTCCACCCTAGCCTTTGCCTTTCAGTCTGCCATCGGATCCCAGGTGTTCTTGTATTGGCTGTCCTTTCACCACTGCAAGGATTGTACTTCCTGAGATTCCCCCACTTATGCCAATTTCCCAGGTGCAAAGCAGCACAGCAGGCAGTAACGACACTCCTTAGCTGAGGTCCTGCTTCACTTTCTCCCCTCCCAGAATCACTGTCAGACAAATGCAGGCCACAGTCCCAGCCTCCAAGCACTTGGAGGCTCACACCAGCTTTAGCATCCAACCTGTGATCTGGAAACCAGCTAATGTAAAATGCCTCTCATTTCTGTCATTCTTTATCAGCATCACAAACACTGATTTCTCTGCTTATCCATCCTGTAAACATATCTGTGCCTTTTCTGGCTCCTCTCCAACTCCTAGTCAAGTATCCTTTTCTACTGGCCTCTTTGGGACCAACTGCCATCCCCCTCCTTGGAAGGACGTGCCCTCCACCCACTCGCCTTAACTGAAAGATGCCCTGCCCTGAAGACAGTGCTTCCTTTACAGTCACTAAGAGGAAGCCGCTTCATCCCAGCACGCCTCCACGTTCCGCAGGCCCAGAGGAGACCGTGCTGCTGCTTCCACATCATCGTCACCCGCACGCACCCGAGGCTACGCCATCTGACTATCCCATGTCCCATCCTTCCACGACACTGTTATCTTTTCACTTGTGGAAGTCAAGTCTTAAGATTTATAAAGTCTTAATATCTAAAGGGCACCCGGGGCATACACAGATCAACAGTTTTAGGTAATTTAAAAAATTATCACAATTTTTAATAAAAATAAGATCTTTTCAAATCAACAATTTTCCTAAATGACAGCATTTGCAATCTTTTACTGAGGTATCTATATTTGCTTCCCTGATGGAGGGCTCACTAGTCGGTTTCGTCTCTTGGTTTGAGATCTAATAGCTACTCCTTCCTACTTTCCTTTTGTGGGCTCATCTCATCTGGCTGCCACACATATGCTGCATTCTCTAGGGCCCCTATGAGGATCTGTTTTATTTAAAATGAAGCCTCTGTCAGTAATTGTGTGTGTGTGTCCAAGGTTTCAACTATTTTTTATATATGCCATTGGCTACCAATATTTCTCTACCCTAGACCTTCCTCAAATCCATATAACCCAATTGCCTTTTGGACTTGTCAGCAAAAGTACAGATTTTTCAAGTGAACACATTCGAAACTGAAGTTACCACCTTCCCTTCTCATTGGTCCCAATGGCCAGTATTTCCTTCTATAGGTGGGAGCATCTTCATGCAGTCAACTGCCCAAGTCAGAAACTTGGAGATTCATCCTAAATTTCTTCCTTCCTGTAAATCCCTGTATTCAATCAATCTTGGTTTAGGCTCTTATCTTCTAGACTAATGCAACGGCCTTGGGATTACAGTGTGTATGTGTGTGGTGTACGATAAAATGAATCATAATACCCGCAGAGAGAAAGCTCAAGGGCACTTGAAGGTCATAAGCACTCTGGGCAGATAACAAAGTGGAGAACACAGCAGAAAGCTTCCTTCTTATAAATGCAAACTCCCACTAGAACGTAAGCCCCACATAGCAGAGATTTTAATCTTTCTTGCTTATTGCTGTATCTAAAGTGCCTGGCACAGAGAAGGTACTCAATAAATATTTACTGAATAAATGAACTAATCAAAATATCATAGGCAATATCAAAAACACCTTCAAGAAAAATACCAATAATCAATAAGGAAAACACAACAAATAAGAAACTGCAAAAGAAATAGAATGAAAGAGGACTTGAGGCACAAAGACCAAACCTCTGAAAGACAATGATTACAAAATTCACAATTAGAATTCACCCAAGAAATACATACTAAATGCCTATTATGTAAGCACTATGCCAGGTGCTGGGTACACAGTAGAGAATAATAAGGGTATTAACCTCAGGGTCTGGTAGATGATGAGATCTCTACATACAGAGATGAAACAGGAAACAAGAGCCATTCAAAGGGGCCAAAGGGACTTGCTGGAGTAATGCAATGGTTCTTCTCCTGGTGTTTCCACAGGCCTATTTATTTCTTAAAACATTGCACTGGGCACAGTGGCTCAAGCCTATAATCCTAGCTGGCTCAGGTGGGTGGCTCAGGTGGGAGGCTCAGGTGGGAGCATTGCTTCCAGTCAGGAGTTTGAGACCAGCCTGAGAAAAGGTGAGACCCCGACTCTACTAGAAAATTAGCTGGGTGTGGTGGCACACGCCTGTAGTCCCAGCTACTTGGGAGGCTGGGGTGGAAGGATTGCTTGAGCCCAGGAGTTTGAGGTTGCAGTGAGCTATGACCATGTCATTGCACTCTAGCCTGGGCAACAGAGCAAGACCCTGTCTCAAACAAACAAAAAAATTATACTGTCCACTTAATACGGATGCATTTTATTGCAGTAAATTACTCCTAAGTTGACTTCTAAGGTAAACTAAAAAATAAATAGTACATTAGTTATATTTGCCCACTTTTAAGAAAAGCAAAAGAAAAAAATAAAATTACAATGCCACAGAATATGTACATAGTTGAAAGAAGCAAAAATTAACACTGAATTATAGAAAGCAGAATAGAAGATACACTAGAGATTCAACTCTAAAACTTAGAAAAATTAAATAAGGTGGTGAGAAAATTTGGAAAAAATTAACCTTCAGAATAGGGCAAAGATATATAACCTATGAATAATAAGTGTGAACAAACTGAACTGCATAGGCAATTAAATTTATAATGGAAGAAAATGTCCCAGACGTGATTATAAAAAATTGAGAAGACTCATTGAGATTTAACAACCAGAGGACAATGCCAAGATATTTAGTTACAAAGCCCTAAACTCCAAGGTCAGAAAAAAAAAATACTTTAAGGAAGGACAAAGAAAGAACTTTAAGTAGGTAGTACTGAATGGAATACAGGTAAGTATATCCTCAGATTTCTATTTTAAAAATCCTCAAAATAAGGCTGCTTTCCATAGTCACTTGCAGTGTTGCTTATTTTTATTTTTTTTTTTTGAGACAGGATCTTGCTCTGTCACTGGGGCTGAAGTATGGTGGTGTCATCATAGCTCACTTCAGTTCAGCTTTGAACTCCTTGGCTCAAGCGATCCCCTTGCTGCAGCCTCCAAGTAGCTGGGACTACAGGCGTGTGCCATCATGCTTGGCTACCATGGTGCTGTTTGGAGAGTTCAACAGGATAACAAAATAATATCAATAATTTATGGTACAGACACCACACACAGAGTACCGGGCTAAGTACTTGATATACATTTATCTCATTTAATCCTCACAAACCATGAGTTTGAGAGATTAAAAAAATTTAGGCCAAGATCACATGTCCAGTAAGTGGCAGGGCCGGTTTCTGAACCCCACTGATGCCAGTCTGTGATTTTCAACCCTAGGCTATTCCTCCTCCACAGGTCAATAAGCTCTATCCAATCTTTGATAAGTACTTGGTATAAGCCAAGTTGTTATTCATTTGAAAAGGCATTTAAAAAAATTGTCTCTGGCATCACAAAGCTTAAAAAGGTCATCTTATCTCTCAGCACTGCTTGAAGTGTTCCTATAAATAGTTCAAGCACCAAGCATGTCTTAAGACAAGTGTATGAGATCATTATGAAGGAATGAGCTATTGATAAAAGCACTAAGAGTAAGTGAAATAATTGAGTTTAATTGTTTCAAAAAGGAGGACAGTGTCCAGTGAAGGGTTGTAGAGTAAGGAGATGAAATTACCATGAGAAAACCCATTCTGGAGGTCAAAGCTTCTGAGTTTTTGGGCAGCTGTAAATAAAACCTATTATATAGGTCCCTGTTTAAAATTCCCCAATGGTTTTCCTTTATCCAGAGATAAGGGTCAATACATGAGCATGGACAGTATACAGCTGCTGCGGTCCCCAATCCCCAGGCCGCAGACAGGTACCAGTCTGTGGCTTAGTAGGAACCAGGTTGCACAGCAGGAGGTGAGCGGTGGACAAGCCAGCGAAGCTTCATCTGTACTTATAGTTGCTCCCCATTGCTCGTACTTATAGTTGCTCCCCATCGCTCCCATCACCGCATAAGCTCCGCCTGCTGTCAGATCAGTGGTGGCATTAGATTCTCATAAGAGCAGGAACCCTACTGTAAACTGCGCATGCGAGGGGATCTAGGTTGTGGCTCCTTATGAGAATCTAATGCCTGATGATCTGAGGTGGAGCTGAGGCAGTGATGCTCGCGCTGGGGAGCAGCTGCAAATACAGATTATTAATAGTAGACAGAGGTCTGACTGCAAAATAAATGTAATATGCTTGGCCGGGCGCGGTGGCTCACGCCTGTAATCCTAGCACTCTGGGAGGCCAAGGTGGGCGGATCGTTTGAGCTCAGGAGTTTGAGACCAGCCTGAGCAAGAGCGAGACCCCATCTCTACTAAAAATAGAAAGAAATTATATGGACAGCTAAAAATATATATAGAAAAAATTAGCCAGGCATGGTGGTGCATGCCTGTAGTCCCAGCTACTCGGGAGGCTGAGACAGGAGGATTGCTTGAGCTCAGGAGTTTGAGGTTGCTGTGAGCTAGGCTGACGCCATGGCACTCACTCTAGCCTGGGCAACAGAGTGAGACTCTGTCTCAAAAATAAAATAAATAAATAAAAAAAAAAATGTAATATGCTTGAATCATCCTGAAACCACCCTCCCTCCCTCTAGCCCCTACACACCCTCCACCCGCCCTTGCCTGAGGAAAAACTGTCTTCCATGAAACTGGTCCCTGGTGCCAAAAAGGTTGGGGACCACTGGTATACAGGACTCTCTGGACTCCTGTTCACTTCTCCCACTCCATCTAGCATCTCTGCCATGGGCCAAGAACTCCAGCTATAGGGAAAAAAAGTGTCCTCAGTTCTCTCTTTCTGAAGTCTGTTAGTTCTCTATACATGGAGTGTCCTCCAGCTGAATTTCTTGGCTAACTCCTCTCATCTTTAAAGACGTAACCCAGTTAGAAACAAATATGACACAAGATTAATATCCTTAGCATACAAATGGAGCATATAAATTTAGTAGAATGACATTAAAACCACAGTAAATAAATAAGAGGTATGAAACAGTAATTCACAAGAGAACACAATGAGTGACTAAATTCAGGAAGACAGATATCTATGTATGAATGTTCCGCCTCAGTCATAATCAAAGAAATGCAAATTTAAACAAGGTATCATTTTCCGTTCATCAAATTAACAGAAGTTTTTGAAAAGGCAAAGGGACAGGTTCGCCCTGCTGGTAAGAGCATGAACTGGTACTTCCTGTGGGGAAGTATAATGATAATGGGTAATAATGATAACTGATAATAATGTTCATAATCTTTTATCTATTCATTCTACTTTTAGTAATCTACCATGCAAAAATAACTTGAAATACGTACAATGGAAGAAACAGAATGTTCATTACAGAATTATTTATACGCATTAAAAATAGAAACAACCAGCTGGGTGTGGTGGCTCATGCCTGTAATCCCAGCACTTTGAGAGGCCTAGGTGGGAGGACTGCTTGAGGCTGCCAGGAGTTCGAGAGCAGCCTGGGCAACACAGTGAGACCCCATTTCTAAGGAAAAAAAAAAAATCAGCTGAGTGTGGTGGTACACACCTAGAGTCCCAGCTACTTGGAAGGCTGAAGAGGGAACATTACTTAAGCCCAGGAGTTTGAGGTTACTGTGAGCTATGATAGCACCTGGGCAACAGAGTGAGACCCTGTCCCCGCACTGCCCCCCAAAAAGTAAATAAATAAAAACTACTTAGATGTTCAACAATAGAGAAGTGGCTACATAAATTATGGCATTATGTAGCTTTTCTTTAGTAATGTAGATGTTTCAACAACAACAAAAAAAACCCTTGAAGTGACAGGTACAAAAGTCAAAGGTAAAAAAGGTATAAGGTGAAAAATCAGGCCCCCTCTCACTCTTGTCTCTGAAACCACCAGTTCTTCTCTCTAGATGCAATCAGTTAGCAATTTCTTATGCAGCTTTCTAGAGACATTAGATTCGTATTAACGCCTCTAGGTATGTATTTTTTGCTTCACAAATGGTCGTGTTCTAAACATATTGTGTATTTTAATTTTTTAAGTAAGATATATCTTAGTGATCATTTGATAACAATACAAATAAAGCTGACTCACTTTTTTTTTTTTTTTTTTGGGAGACAGAGTCTCGCTTTGTTGCCCGGGCTAGAGTGAGTGCCGTGGCGTCAGTCTAGCTCACAGCAACCTCAAACTCCTGGGCTTAAGCGATCCTACTGCCTCAGCCTCCCGAGTAGCTGGGACTACAGGCATGCGCCACCATGCCCGGCTAATTTTTTGTATATATATATTTTAGTTGTCCATATAATTTCTTTCTATTTTTAGTAGAGACGGGGTCTCGCTCTTGCTCAGGCTGGTCTCGAACTCCTGACCTCGAGCGATCCACCCGCCTCGGCCTCCCAGAGTGCTAGGATTACAGGCGTGAGCCACCGCGCCCGGCCTGACTCACTTTTTAAAACGGTTGTATAGCATTCATTGTCTGGGTGAATTAGAATTAATTTAGCCAACCCTTCATTAATGGATATTCATGTATGCACGTATAGCTATAGGATCAATTCTCAGAAATGAAACTGATAGGTCAAAGAATATGTATATAGTTTTGATAAGATATTGCCTAAATTCCCCCTGTAGAGGTTGTATCAACCTGTTCTTCCACCACCAATGTATAAGTGTACCTGTTTCCCCAACATCTTTACCAACTCAATGTCATGAAACTTTTTGATCTTTGCTATTCTAATAGCTAAAAATGATATCTCATTTTACTTTTAATTACATTTTTTATTATGAATGATACTGATCAGCTTTTCAGAAGTTTAAAGTCATTTGTATTTCTCTGTATATATCCTCTTCCTTTTCTTAATTGAGTGGTCTTTTTAACTAATTTGTAAGGCCTGTTTAAGAAGGTCTTAAGAATCTAGCCCTTTGTGAGCAGCTGCAATATTCTTGCTGGTTTGTTGTCATTTGGCTTTGTTTATGATTTTTTTTTTTGTCATGTAGAAATGTTCAGTTTTTATGTAGTCAAGTGATCAATTTAATGTTATGGCTTCTAGGTTATATACCATATGTATAAAAGCCTTCTCCACTGTGAGATTTTAAAAACCATTCATCCATGTGTTCTTGAGAACTTTTATGGTTTAACTTTTCACGTTTACCTCTGATCTTTCTGCAATTTGTTTTGGTGGTGGATGTTAAGTATGAATCTAACTTTACCTCTGTTGTTAAGTTTTTTAAAGTGAAGGATGTAATTTTATATTCAGGATGTCCTCAATCCTCAATTATGGAAAATACAAGTATAGGAAAAATTAGAAGGAAAATACAACAGCATGTTAACAATAATTACTTTTGCTTATTAGAGTTTATGCTTCCTAAATTATTACAATAATCATTATTTGTTGATTTTTAAGTTCCAACTGACATAATTAAATGAGTAATATACCACAATAAGGAAAAATCAGTAGTAGAGAAGGCTCAATTTGTGGGAGAAGAGACTGAGGAAAGGTATATAGTTGGATAACACATATAACCAGGTGATATATATGATGAGGAATTAAACCATAGTGAAAAAGAGGAAGGGATGGATTAAGAAGTATTTAGTATATAAAAATAACAGGCTCTACAAGTTTATTTTTAGACAGTTTATTCTGAGGCAACAAGGAGACAAAAGTAGACATGTCCAGTAGACTGCCAGAAATACGGTTTTGGAGCTAAGGCAAGAAGGTCCAGACTGGCAGTAAGTCTGAAAATCCACAAGAAATGTGAGACAATGAAAGCAGTAGAATGGGAAAAAGCATTAGCTTTGGACAGAGTGCTGGGGAAATCATGCCAACATTTAAGATCAGGCAGAGGAAGGATCTATGAAAGGAGACAGAGAAAGAAGCGTTGGAATAGAGGCAGGAAAGCCAGAATTATTCACAGGAGACAAGAAGGCAAACGTTACAGAGAGTGGACAAGATTGTCGGTTAGGATGTCATTAGTGACTTTAGCAAGAACATCAGCATATACTTACTGATCCCAATGTAGTAAATATAGTAAAAAACCTAAATTCTTGGAAATACATTCATAAATAATAATTGGGCCTCAGAAGAAATTCATTACACAATAAGAAAATGTCTTTTAAAAAATGAAAAAGATAATGCATAAAATCTTTGGAATGTAGTCACAGCCATACTTAGATGAAAATTAATGGCTTAAATATCTTTATTAGTAATAAAATACTAGTGAAGTTTAATAAATTAATACTAGTTCCTAGCAGACTAGAAGAGCAAAATAGCATAGTCCCCATGAGAAAACAGGAAATAAGGTTGTAAAAGTATTTGTTAAATAAAGCAAAAAAAAATCAGTGGACTTAGCTAAGACAACTGAGTTTGTTTTTTTATATTATGACTATTGGGTTACACATCAGAAAACAAAACTATGAGAAAAAACAGTGAAGAGGTTTAGAAGTTTAAGAAAAGGAGTTGAAAAGAATTGTTCTGGAAACAGCACGGACTCCAGGATTTGCCAAGTAATCTGAAAGGGACAACTGAGGTTGGTAACATTGAATATGGTGGTACCCATCTGCCAAACTGGGCGATTTTTTTCCCAGCTGTGTTCAGCTGCCCAGGTGTAGTTATAGGAAAGATAGATGTCTGATTAAACCAACAGATGCAGTTTTGACAGATAAAGGTGTAACAGACGGGCAAAGAGGGAGAGAAGAAATTTTTACAGGGCTCACAGTGGGTGGTGCTAGGAATTTCTTCCCCTATAGTCACAAACGTCACAAAGCCCATTAGACTATCCTTTGACTTAGCCCCCTTTGTAGGATTCAAGTCCTAAACTAAGTGTCCAATAAAAAACAGTCAAAGAATTTATGGTAAATTAATGAAATACATCTGGTGAAATAATAAATAGGAAAATTATGTGCAAACAAGTACATTTAAAACAATATGAGATAAAACAATTTCATGTAACTGCAGACTTGAAGTAAGGTTCTATGGGGATTGTTTAAAGTAACATTCTCTTTAAAAAATTTTAAAAATAACAAAAAGCAAGCAAGCACCACCATACTGTATAGGAGGTGCTCCTCTCGGTCCCTAGAGGAACAGTTTAGGAGCATTTCTGTACAAGTTTCCTTTAGGTGCTTAAAAACATTTAAGATCTTTAACCTATAATTCATCACAATTAAACTTCTAATTATCACTTCGATCTATCCTCATAGCCACTGACATTTCGTTGCAAACAAGATTTTTCAAAATGTAAACCAATTTATCAAATTAAAGGCCACCTATAAAACGTGCTTAGCTAGTCTGCAGTAAGGCATACAGATGAAGCAGCAGTGAGGTCCCTAGCCCCCTTTGGTTTTAGATGTGGCTACTTTGATAGTGCAGATCTCTGGTGTCCCAGAGCTGTGACTAAAGGTAGCATCCACAGTTCCCTCCTCACATGCTCCGAGACTCAAAGGTGACCACATGCTTCATTTGTGGAGTCCAACAAACTACTCTTATGAGGGGAAAAACACACTTTTCTCACATCTACCTATATTTTTGTTACAGAATTGGCTATGATTCTTTAAAAAAAAAAAAAAAAGGATCACTGGGACAGAAAAGCTCCTCCACCTACAGGGATGAGATTTTTCTGGCTTCTTTTGCCCCCTACGTACCAGGAATGAGCTTGACCTAGTACCAAAAAAGCAAGCTCAAGCTTTCATCATGCAATAGGGGCTAGATATTAGGCTACAGAATACAATTTTCTGAATTTTATTTTAAAGTTATAGCATGAACTAGCCAATGTAAGACATGCCATTTAAATTATTTAACATTTATGGAGAACAACTACCTGCAGTAGAATATTTAATTAATTCTCGATTTTCCATGTTATAGGGGAAAATAAAGTATGAACTATGGAAATTCCTCTTGGTCATCAAACTTAAACTTCTTCATTGAAACTTCCCATCAGCTCTTCTAAAAAGGAGCCAAATAAAATGTCTTTCATTGTACCCTTTCCTACTGCTATTAGTCACTAGCGACAATAAATGAGCAAGGAAGGAAAGAGAAAAGATACATGTATCAGTCATCTACCCTGTGCAGCAGGGACTGATTTCATGGAAGACAATTATTCTATGGACTTGTGGTGGGGGATGGTTTGGGGATGATTCAAGCACATCACATTTATTATACAGTCAGACCTCTCTGCTAATGACAATCTGTATTTGCAACCGCTCCCCAGTGCTAGCATCACCGCCTCAGCTCCACCTCAGATCATCAGGCATTAGATTCTCATGAGGAGTACGCAACCTAGATCCCTCACATGTGCAGTTTACAGTAGAGTTCCTGCTCCTATGAGAATCTAATGGTGCCGTTGATCTGACAGAAGGCGGAGCTTATGCAGCGATGCAAGGGATGGGGAACAGCTGTAAATGCAGATGAAGCTTTGTTCTCTCACCCTCTGCTCAACTCCTGCTGTGTGGCTGGTCCCTAACAGGCCAAGGACCGATTGGGTCCATGGCCTGGGGGTTGGGGACCACAGCTGTGCACAATACATCATCAAGGATGATTCACACAGAGGAAAAGTCACAATTCTCTCTCCCCCTTCCTAAAACGTGTGAGATAACACAGTGTTTACTGAGCTATTCAGAAGGAAAAAAGTCTCCATAAAAATATTTTAGGTACACAGTAACCTCACCTATTTGCAAGAAAGCTAGAAACCAGAAGGTAAATTAAAAAAAAGGCCTTGAGGCCCAAATTCATGGAGATTATACAGTACAGTCAAAATCTTTCTGATTTTCCCGAGTGAAACTGGCTTTGAAAAAACCAGTTTCCCCTGGCTTTGAAAAAACAGCAAGGGAGAAGCTGGGTCTCTGTTCCCTCAATCCCTGAATTCCAGATTGAATCTAGGGCAAGGGAGTCCATTAGATAACTTTCCCTACTTGCAGTTAAAGGGCTCTGAACTCTTTATGCAGACATATGCAAGTGAACATATTCATCACATCCCTGGATTTACTGAAAAAACATGGTAGCCTTTTCTCCCTTTGGAGAGGTTCAATTTTGCCTCTCATAGAGAAGAGGCATCTCTAAGTCTTGTCAAGTCTAAAATTCTATGATTTTAAAAATACAACTAGCCTCTTCATCTCCTGGAATGCCATAAGCAGAAGGAGACACAGAATACAATACCACACAATGTAACACAGGAGGGTTATTTTGATCTGGGTGCCATACAGCCTTGAAAGAAAGTTTGTTTGCTTGGCTATTTATATACAAATAACTTGTTACTGTGTCTTTCTTCCAAGTAGGTCAAAATATTTCATTGCATTACATAATTTATTTCCATAACATCCCTGTGAATCATCTAGTAAGTGTTTGTGTGTTAGGATTTAATTTTACTTTAAAGAGCTTAAACACTTCAAGACTGAAGAAAATCGAGCAAACATTTGCATTTTCAAATTGTTAGTGTTTAGCATACTGTTTTTTTTTTTTATATTGATACTAGCTAAACAATATCAGAATGGCACTTGGCATTTACCTGTCAAAACACAAGAATAATGTGCATGGAAGGTCAAACAAAAAATGTGGTCTCAAAATAAACTCTGATGAGTAATATAAACCTTACTCTTCCTTTCTGCCATACGATTGGCAAAAGGAGTCTTCACCTTTGGGAATATCGTATCTCACCCTTTAGGGCACACCTTGGCTGAAGGAACCTGGCCAAGGGCCCTCCCTGTAACCTGCCCTAAGTCTGAAGTCACTCCATAAAGCTCCTGGGGCAAAACTGCCTGCTTGATGTAGGACAGCCCAGCTCTTGGAAATTCTCTTGGGATATAGATGATTTTCAAAGGTTGTGCCACTTTGCCACTTAAGAGAGCATGCCTTGCTTAGAAGACATAGAAAAGATAGGTAATTGAGTATCATTACAGAGAGGGAGCCAGTATACTTCACAGAAGTGTGAGGAAGTGCAAGAGAAGAATTCACTGCATTGCTAATAAAACCCTTCACGTATCTCACTGGATTTTTTCTTTTAGATTTGATATTCTTCTTCTAACTGCTTAGGTGCAGGGTCCCAGCAACTGCTGCTCTTTGGATGCTGACAACAACTGTGTGGATATCAGGTTATAGATGGTAAAATAAGAAGGGGTTTATTCTCTACCACTTGTATTTTAGCACTGAAATCCTCAGGGATCAGAAATCTGCCACACACTTTCATTTTGAGTTGCAGGAAACTTTTATTACTTGGCCAAAATCCAAGGCCGACTTTTCAATATACATAAATGCTCAGAGCAAGAAGGTATTTGGCCTCAATATTGTCTGTGATTCCATGATCCAATAAACCATGCCCAGAATCAACAAACAGCAGGTTCATTGTGGGTGTGTAGCAATCATTTTAATGTAGGGCAGACTGACATAACTGAGATCCATCTTAACTACCTACTAAAAATTTAAAATTGTCCACCTTGCCTGAAAGGCCACACAAGTGTGGTAAACTGTATTCATCAGAATACTTAAAGAATGATCATCAGTGGATTAGCATTCAATGTGAAGCCCCTCCCTCTTAGTCCATGTTCAATACACAGAGGTTCAGCCTGGAAGATCTCACCGCTCTCTCAAACATCTTGCTCCTGTTTCCTGGAAATAAGGAGGTCTCATTCACATGATCAACAACAGCAGGCAAGAAATGGGTGATTTGGCAGATTTGGGAGGGCCTTCCAATTGCTTAGCTGTGCTTTCAAGAGTTGCAGAGAGCAGGTGAAAATCAGATTTGACATGTGGACCAGCATTTCTCAGCATGTGTTATGTGAAAATACTAGTCCTGAGAGACAAAGGAGAAAGAAAAACAGCATCCTATCTCCTTGGAAAGAGTCTGGAAGAATACTTGCTTATTAAAGCAGTGGAGAAGACTGGGCGCAGGAGAAGACAAAGTTAGGGACCCGGGTTCATTCACAGAGCCTGTCCCCACCCCAGTAACACCCATAACATTTTGGGAAATGCTGCTCTGGACAAAACTTCTATCCAGACAGCACCTTCAAGGTTCAGAGGCTGGAGGCTGACCTGGCAGGTCTAAGGCCTGGAGCAATAGTACCTATAGGCAAGTCCTGCTTATTCATTAAGGCTTAGGCTTTTTATAAAGCATTATAACCCACCTCAAACCCTTCTCCCTACAACAATGGCTAACTGATTCAACAGGTTTCCTGAGCACCAGGCAAAGCTTTAAGTACCTTACTTGAATCTTATTTAACCCTCTAGCCACACATCAAATAGCATTTTTTTCCTTTCCTTCCCTTTCCCTTTCCCTTTCCCCTTCTCCTCTCCTCTCCTTCTCTCTCTCTCTCTCTCTCTCTCTCTCTAAGAAGATGAGGTCTCACTATGTTGCCCAGGTTGAATTTGAACTCCTAGGCTCTGGTGATCCTCCTGCCTCAGCCTCCCAAATAGCTGGGACTACAGGCATGAGCCACTGAGCCCACCTGGCTTGCATCTGGCAATCTTAGATGTGTGAGTTCCATTAATTACAGCAGAGATCTTCAATATATTCCCTGTCCCTTCTCCCAAAAGTCCCCTACTATACGGATCCCACTACCAGGTCATGGGGGTCTGCGGGTGGCTCAGGATCACATGCTGTCCTGGCTTTGGGAAGATGCCGACCCAGGGATGTGAAACCTGTTCTTACCCAATATTCTGTATCACCCCGCTGTGCTACAGCCTGCACCTTCACTCCCCCACCGAAATGAACCGTTTCACGTGGTTTAAGAAGGGTAACCAAAATGACTCTAATTTCAAGCCATATTTCTTAAAATAATCTATACCATATATTTTCTATCATGATCTTAAAAGAAAAACAATAAAATACAAAGTCTTGTTTAAGAAGACTAAAATTTAGCACTGCTTTATATGTGAAAGATTAGTTTTTGAGGAATTTTCCCCACTACTTAAAAATGTTTATTGTTTGTATCTAACATCCCTGAAATGTAGAGAAAACAATGAACTTCTGTGAGATGTGCCTCTAAGTATATCACCCAAAGACAAGTCACCAGCTCACTCATTGGTTCACTCATCCGCTCATCCATGGAGGCACCAGATGCCATTAGATACTAAAGATTCAAATGAAAACAGGACAAGTTTTACAAAGCTTCTGGTACTGGGGACCAGTACTGTTACCTTATGACAGGAGCATATACATAGGGCTCTGGGAACACGGGAAGAGGAATAGGAGGGAGTAACTCAGTCTAGCGGTTTGAGAAGCCTTTCCAGGGAGCTTGACATCTTTGAAGGATGAACAGAATTTCATCAGAGAGGGATGCCATTCTGCAAAGGGAGGCCAATAATAAATTCAGAATTCAAAATCTCATATTTCTATATGAGTAGAAAAATGCACAGAAAAGGAAAGAAAAAATATGAAAGAAGGAATAGAAAGTTTTAGAGAAAGAAGAGAGAGGCTGTGAAGGAAAAGAGAAAGATTAAGAAAAAAGAAATATGTATATCTGAACAAGGGATGGAATTCTCTAGTAATATTTAATTGCTAGATTGAGAGAGAAGGAAAATACCAGTAAAGTCGAAGTTTCAGTTTATGGCTAGTGAGCAAGATTCAGTTTCCACGAATGAGAGCATCCATCTCCTGTGCCCGTCAGCTCCTGCCCATCCCAGTTCACTGCCAGCCACACTCCTAGGCCACACCCCAGCCCTGGGCTCCCACAGCACTTTGCACCTGGCACTATTGCTTACCCTGTTGTGCAGCCTTGTGTTCTGGGACCGACTATTGGTCTGTCCTCCCCACTTGGTTCTCCTGTCATCAAGGCGAGAGGCTGGTACCCTACTCATCATTATCTCCCACGCAGGACCTGCTAGGCTTTGCACACAGTAGGTGCTATTACTACTGCTAAACTGAAATTTAAAAAACAAAACCTGTGACTTGATGGTAAATATAAGATTTCTATTCCAACAGGAATAAAAATTCATTTACATTTACTCAGAGGAATTATATATGTCAATAGACTAAACTGATATAGCAGTCATTAATTTTTTTTTTTTTTAACACAACAAGCAATTATGGGGCCAGGTGTGGTGGCTCATGCCTGTAATCCTAGCTAGCACTCTGGGAGGCCAAGGCAGGAGGATCACTTGAGGTCAGGAGTTTGAGACCACCCTAAGCAGAGTGAGACCCTGTCTCTATTAAAAAAAACAAAACAAAACAAAAAAAAGCCCAAGCAATTATGGATAATATTTTTATGCTTTGCCTACTAAACACGTTTATATCTTTTCTTCATTATTTATTTAGTAACCATTATAGCAAATCGTTAATATTAGACAGTTTTGGAAATAATTTAGAAATACCTTCAATTATTAGCATATTATATTTCAGCATTTGTGGTGTTAGGCATAAGGTATTTGAACATGTCATCATAATTCTACTGCACAACATTAAGTATATGGAGGTAAGTTACTTTAGAATTCTTTTGGACAAAAAAAATAACATGGTGGTGTCAGTCTTAAGAATGTAGCTCATGGCCTGTTCTTTTACCTTTGGTCCCAGCTTTACTTGGTTACAAAGTGGCTTCATCAGAAAAAATTTGTTTACTGACTGACTCCTATTGGAAAAATGTGAAAATATAAAATGTTCTCACTAGTTTTGAGACTAATACTGTAGATATACTAAATTAAGAAAAAAGTGTTATCAACATGCTAAATGCTCAACTCCACCTTTTTAACAGTATCTAAGAAGGAACTCTAGGTCAACAAAACTATGACCACTTGACAATAAAGCATTAGTCAAATATGTCTCTTCCTGACCACAGAGGGAAAACCACTTTCCTGTATGCAGATATTGAGGTTTTAATAAACAAAGAGTGGTCTTAATAGATAATAGCTCTAAGCTCAAAATATGACTTTAAAAATTAGCTTAAGATAAAATTTTCTGAAACCAAAGTCTTGACTAAAACTAACTCTACAGACTTATATAAATAATGGTCTCATCTGAAAGCTGTTTTGTTTAAAATAGATGGCCTGCCATAATAATCCCTTGAAAAGATCTCTAAGGTATAGAATTGGAGGGCTTTGAACTGGATTGGATCCAAAGTCCTTAGGGTTTTTGGCTCTGTCCATGGGATATCCCTCAAGGTAAAGGTAAAGATAAAAGATTGGCTTTCTACTTAGCCTCATCTGGGAGTAAACAACATACACTGTTGTTTAAAACATTATCAAAACTTGGACTGAAGTACATCCTATTTATGGAAGATTCTAAAAGGCAAGCCCTCTATCTCTTCCTCTAGGCTGTGTCTGTGGGATATGCCAGGGACCTGCAATCTTGGTTCCTTGCAAAATGCTTTACTACTGAGGCCTTGTGACATCAGCCAACATTACAGGATGCCAGAAGAAACTGTCCTTTGAAACTGTTGTATTTATGCTGAGGATGTTGTACTTCATAGAAAGAGCCATAAAAGAAATTTCTTGGATTTTAGTACCAGAAAGTGTTATAATTCTTCTAAGCAACTAGATGCTAATACATCATGGAAGCTCTGACTCACATAACTAATCATGATCCTCTCTTTGCATAGGCTACTAGGAAGCTCCTCTGCAAAGAGACTGTGCTCCTGGCTGCCAACTGTCCTGCCTTCTAAGTACCCAGTTCGCTTGCAAACCAGATCTCAGGACTTATTTTGGTTTTCCTATTCGTATTTTTCTGATTGTTTCACTTAAAACATCCTGATTCTTTAAAAAGCATAAACTAAATTAAGAATAAATTAAATGCAGCTTGTTTTCAGTTTATGAGACAGTATGGGGTTCTAAAATTTCTTAATTATTTATTGAGAATTTGAAACAATGCTAAAAGACGGTAAGGTTCTCAGGCCAGTCCAAGGAAGTTTAATTTAACCACAATATAGCAAAATGATAGTGTTAAGAGAAGCCATTGTGAACCAAGATAAGTTCTGCAGGGTAATTCTATATTCATGTTAAAAAAGAAATTTTACTTATTAGAGGATCTGTGTTTAAAAGAAGTATCATTGATTATTCCAACTCATACATGCACAGGATACATAAGTTAAGTCAACTAACAAATTCATAAGCATTTCTGTCCAGGGCCTGTAAATGATCCATATTTTATTCACTCAAGTTGATTTGCTTTTTCCCTTATATAAACAAGTAACAGGGTAATTTAATTCAGCGAGAGTAGTGAATGCAGATCTTTAAAGAACAATAAAATGTTAATTGTATGATCCTATTTATTTTGCTAAAGTTTCCACATGATAGAAAGCAAATGCAAATTTTGACCCAGTGTCAATCCTTAGTATTTCCAGCAACAAAAAACTAATCAATTAGAATACCTGAATTTTACAAATTCAACATATTTCATATAGATAAACATACTAATGTCTTGGAGATATTCATTCACAGTCCCAGACTATTTACTGGGCTTTCATTCAGCATTTGTTCATTTGAATTCTACCTAGTCAAATTTTCTTGACAAGTTTTAGCTTCTAAAGGAAGAATTCTGCTCCTGTTAACCCTTTATGCTACTTTTATACATCTGAGCTCAGGGAGTGGCATAGCAGACTTGAGATTTGGAAGGACATTCTGGTGGCAATATGAAGGGTGTCTGGTAGAGCAAAGAACTGGAGGCAGAGAGATAAAATGCAGACAAAAACTGATGAGCCAATGAAAGCAATTGCTGTGAGGACACAAAGAAGGCTGAGCAAGGAGGGGAAAATGTGACAGAGAATTGCCAGGCATAAAGACCTACCAACTATTGGCCGGGCGTGGTGGCTCACGCCTGTAATCCTAGCACTCTGGGAGGCCGAGGCGGGTGGATCGCTCGAGGTCAGGAGTTCGAGACCAGCCTGAGCAAGAGTGAGACCCCGTCTCTACTAAAAATAGAAAGAAATTATATGGACAACTAAAATATATATATACAAAAAATTAGCCGGGCATGGTGGCGCATGCCTGTAGTCCCAGCTACTCAGGAGGCTGAGGCAGTAGGATCGCTTAAGCCCAGGAGTTTGAGGTTGCTGTGAGCTAGACTGACGCCACGGCACTCACTCTAGCCCGGGCAACAGAGTGAGACTCTGTCTCAAAAAAAAAAAAAAAAGACCTACCAACTATGGGTAAAGCAAGGAGAGAAAATGAAGTGATTTTCAGCTTGAGTGAGTGAAAATACCTGGATAAGGAGAGGATTGCAGGAGGGCCAAGTTTGCTACGGGGGCTGGAATGGGTTAGGGATGATGTGGAGCTTTATATACGCTCAATTTGAGGTGTTGGTAGCGCACCCAGAAAATGCCCAGGAAACCACTGGAAAGGATAAATGGAGGGAAATCATCAGAGCACACAGGGTTGAAGCCACGGTTGGTGAGAGCACCTAGGGAGGGTGTGATAAGGTCGAGGATAGAATCCAAGGAGCCTCCCGTATCAAAGGAGAAGAGGGGCAGGGGAGGAGGACACCAGCAGAAGGTGGGCTTCTGTATGCTAAGGAGGGAAGGGAGAAAGCAGATTGTGCCAAAAGCTAAAAACAGGCCAAACGGGCCAAAGATAAAAAGTAACAGAAGGAAGGTGGCAAGGCAGACTGCAGCCGGGTGAGGAGTACAAGTAGAAGCTGACAGAGTGGAGACTATGTAGAGCAGCGGTCCCCAATCTTTTTGGCACCAGGGACGGTTTTCATGGAAGACAATTTTTCCATGGACTGGAGAGGGAGGGAATGGCTTTGGGATGATTCAAGCATATTACTTTTATTGTGCACTCTATTTCTATTGTTATTACGTTGTAATATATAAAGAAATAATTATACAACTCACCATAGGTTTGGGATCCCTGATGTAGACCATTCCCACCAGGAGAGGCTGTCAGGGAGTTGCTGACATCCCAAACAGCACAGACCACACTGTCTTTGGTCTTTCTCCCAGAGGCTCTTTTGTGTAATGATGTGTCCCTACATAACCTGGGTGTCTGCTCTGAGGTTCCTTGAGAACAGGCCTCAGCAACAGCCTCGCCAGCCCCACAAGGAACAGTACCCAGACATGGGGTGAACAAGAGTGTGAGCAGACAGAAGTACAGGAGGCACTGAGTAAACAGCGCCAAATGAGACTCACAACACCGCGGGCCTCAAAAAGATCACCTTTTCAGTACCCAACCCAGCTCTGCCAAAGCTGGGCTCACCTGTGTTCCACTGCCGAAAACTCCCCTTCCACCACATTAACCTTTTCCAGTCCTGCCGACTTCTTGATTGATCTCTCTCCTTCCCTATGCCCTATCTTTGCTTTCTCTCCATTTTTTTTGTCTCCCATTACTACTGCTTTGCAGAAATATAATTTTCTCCTTAATACTGTTCCTGCCCCTCTGCTGATATTTTACAATATGGCATGTACCCAAGTTAATTTATTTTCAATATATAAAACTGCATCCTTTGTGATAATATTGCCTTAGGGTATACAAACACAATACAAAACATTTACTTAAGAAATCTAAAATAGAATTAGCATCTGGGAGTAACATCTATCAAAATACTAACTGTGAAATGACAATTTTTAAGTATCAGTTTTACCCTCTGTCTTAAAAGGTGAGCACACAGGGCATTGCTAAGCTGGGGAAGGGGAAGAATTCCAAAAACAAGGTATCTCTGGGCAAAGTACTCAGGTGCTTCCATCTCCCTACACACAGGACTGTAAACTCTCAGTAGTAGTATTCAGTGGGGGTTGTAGTGTTGTGAGCAAGGCCCGGGAAAGGAAGGACTGCCAAGGAAATACAACTTATTACTTAGGGAATAACAACCAGAGTCCAAATTCTGAATTTGGAGAATCCAGAAGTCAAGAGGAAGCAAATATAGAAAAAGAGTCACTGGATGCCACCAGTAGCTCAGGGGTTCATAGACAGCTTTCACACACCCATCTGGCAGGACATTAGAACATGCCAGTCTGTGTCTTATGTAAAGCAGCACATGCAAAGATGCAGAGGGAGGTATAGGGACAGCAGGCTGCCACCTGCCTGAATCAACGTGGAACGTGCGGAAAAGTGCTGGTGATGAACTCAGGTGTAAAGGTGTAAACCTGACTCCACCTGAGTGTGATTTTCAGTTTTAGGTTTGCTACTTCGACTCTATGCTGCAGCTTCCTCATTTGCAAAATGCGGGAAATGAAAGTGCCTGCTTCGGAGAGTTTTTATGACGATTAAACGAGATAATGCAAGAATGGGCCTAATGTGTCTGGAAATGCATAAATAAAAAAAGAGTTATTAATATTACTATTGTATTTGTAAAATGGACTAATAATGCCTATTTTGTAGTGATTCTAATGTATATTAAAGTCCTAACATATAGAGTGCTTGATACATAGCATGTGCTCAAAGTTAATTCATTTTTGAGCTACCATTTCTTCTTCCCCTACCACCAAACACTAGGGAATTTGGGTGAGTATGGAAGAGATACCCCAAGGCAGTCAACAGCCTCATTGTTAAGTACAGACTTTATTAACATTACAAGAGTTTTCATCAGAATTTGAATGAAACCAATTCTTCTAATGCTTTTGTACCCTGGAAACAAACTATAACAGCCTCAGTATAGTACATAATTTTATGCAGCAAAGGCATTTATGAGACTACTACTTCCAGTGGATTTAGTAATCAAAAGTATTGGAAGCCTCTGTTGTAATACGATTTTATGAGAATGTAAGCTCCATGAAAGCAGAAATTTGGTAAGTTCCACTCCCTGCTGTATCTCCAGTGCCTGGTACCTAGTGGAAGCTCAGTAAATGTTTATTAACTGAATGAATATGGCTCACAGGCATATGTTATATAGCAAAGTCTTTGTCAAAAAGTTACTGTCCACAAGGATAAAAGAGAGGAAAATAGGGACTGGGGATAATTGGATGCCAAATAACGATACATGACATTGGTTGGTCGCAGGAATATTGGGATTCTAATAAAGGCCTTCAGCTTCTTTAACAAGGCCATAAAATAAGACATTTCAACCTAAATAAGAAACCCTCAAATGCTTCCAACCATATTACTACTATCTTAATTTATAAGTGGTTTATAGATTACAAAGCCTTCACACACAATTCTCTCATGCATAATTTGCTGGCTTATACTTTTTATTAATGTTCCTGCTATAGGCAAAGCCAATGGGAGATTAAAAAAAATATGAATAGGACATGATTTCTGCCATTAAAGAACAGGAAATACAGTAAGGACCACAAGCGAATCCTTCAAAGGTAAATTTGAAAAGCAAATGCTGTTTGTCCACATGCTGCACCCACACTTGACCCAGGCGTTTTGTTTCCACTGCGGGCTTTCTTTTCCTCACACTGCTCCTTCACAGAGTCAGTCAGTCATGACTCCAGAGATGTTCACGACCTTGGTGCACAGCAGGCTGTTTCTAAACCTGCTGTCCACGGTTCCCACTCTCTTGCACATGGGAAAGACTGAGAATAGGAAATAAATCAACCAGATTCTCTTTTCTTACGTTCTAATATTCTGAACACATTTTTCTCCAGGCTGGCAAATGAAAATATAAAGGAACTGCAAAATGAAAACAGCCTGCGCTGAAAGGTAATAACTCTTCCCTCCATTCTTAAAGAGGAGGAGAAAAAATGGAGGACACAGTGAAAACAAACACCGGATTCCTTCTTATTCCCTAGGGTTAGAAGGATGCAGGGAAACAATTCTCTGTGATAGTAATTACCTGTCTGAGGTATAGGAAGCTTTTTAGGAGACTGTGCATTAAAGTTAATTACTATGGAAATAATATTATTGCCAAGAGATGACTGTATATGATAGATTATGAAACAAGAAATAGTTTTTTTGCATATCAGTTATTTTTAATTAATTAAAACAAAGAGGCTTATTTTTCCATACATTATCTTACACACTGGTTCTGACCACTGGCATCAAGATAGTGGCATCTTAATAAAACACCATGTACATGATCACTGCATTAGCAGATATTTTCAAGGATATGGACCTTTCTTCTTCCTACTCCAAATTTTGTTCATCATCTGTCTCCACATTTGGGGTAATTTTTCTTTATGTTTTTATTTTTTAAAAAGGGAAGTAAATGATTTCTAAGATACTATATTTCCAATACATCTTGTTTTCTGAATTTAGTTCACAGATGGTCTCTGACTTACGATTTTTTGACTTTATGGTGTGAAAGCAATAAGCATCCGTAGAAACTGTACTTTGAATACCCATACAACCATTCTGTTTTTCGCTTTCAGTACAGTATTCAATAAATTACACAAGATATTCAACGCTTTATTATAAAATAGGCTGTTAGATGATTTTGCCCAACTGTGGGCTAATGTAAATTTTCTGGGCACATTTGAGGTTGGCTAACTAATCTGAGGTTTGGTAGGTAAGGTCTATTTTCTTAAATATATTTTTGACTTACAATATTTTCACCTTATTAGAATGCAACCTCATTATAAGTTAAGTACTTCCTAAAAATGCTATTGATGTGACATTGCTAAAATAGAGCCCCTCTCCCATCCCTACTCCTCCCTTAGGATCTGAAGACCTCAGGGGACAGAGAGCCAAGGGCAGAAAAGCAGAGTGTTGGGAAAGGAGAAGAGAGACTCCTGCCTGGGGTACCTGGTGAGTTCAGCCTCAACCCAGGAAGAAATAGTCCCAACTTGAGAGCCTCACTCTGTGGTAAGCAGTTCTGCCCTAGATTGCCATAGAGGGTTGGGACCTGCTGTCTTTATGTCCGCCCAGCATGAGTCGCTGAGAGGGCAGGACAGTAGTGGCAGCACACACAGTCTTTAAAACACAAGACACAAAGAACCAGTCTGCGCTGACTGTGGGGTGCGGAACAAGAGGTGCCAGGATGAATGTGGAGCCTTCACTGCACTTACGGTGGCAGCTGCGCCCGTGGCTGAGAGAACTGGGTGGCATCTGTGGTGGGGTGGGGCAGGCCTGCTGCTGCTCCTTCCTGATAATGGTCTTCCCCATGCTCAGAGAGGTGGCTTGGAAAATATCCCATTACTGCATGACCATGTGTTGGCTCTTTGCTTGACTACACATCCTCGACACTGCTACCAATGACTAAAAACCATGTTGGCTTCATTTGCAGGAAGACCTTTTAGGAATACATGATAGGTGAAATTCTGGAAAAAAATAAAGATGAATATAAATTTGGCTTGGGAAAACCAAATCTGAGTCCAAGATTCTGTAAGAATCCTCTGTATTCAGATATGTGACAAGGAAGTAAGGAAAATAAAGTGAGTGACAGTTTGGACCCTGAACACGGCCACTCCTGTAGTTCATCCAAATCCCTTTACCTTTCCTTGTTAATAAGCCAATGAGCGGTTACCGCACGCAGTATTCACTCAGCCAACATCCCTTGCTTTTACAGTGTGCTCTCACTGGGAAACAGTCAACTCAAACATGGTCCCTGCACCCACGGAGGAGGACAGTGTAATGAAAAGTGGCAAGAGTGATGGTGACATGCCACAGCAGGACACTGCACAGGCATCTGGAGGGTGAGGGAGGGACTGCCACAGATATGCTTCATGTGCTCACACAGACTTACACCAGCCACCTGGCAGAGACGTTGGGGTGACAGTGACAAGCAAAAGCACACTCAAGACCTTGACCTCCTGGAACCTGAAGTTAGACTGCTGGGGGAAACACGGCTCACATACAAAATGAACGTACAATGACAAGTAGTGTAAATGCCACTAGGCAGAAGTGAATGGGGCTGTCAGCTTACAGGACTAGGGGGTGTCTTCACTGGGGTCCAGGCAAGTGAGCAGGGAATGAAGACCTTCAAGACGGAGGGACAGTGTGGGCATGAGGGAGCAGAGCCTTGACAAAAGGCCAGTGTGATGAAAGCATCCCCAAATAGGAAGGTGACATGACATGAGGCCACAGAGGCAGGGAAGTGCAGGCCATGGTAAGGATTTTGGTCTTTATCCCAAGAGCAATGAGAAGCCACTAAAGTTCTTTCCTTTTTGTTTCCTTCTTTTAAAAAATTCTTAATAAGGGAGCAGGGTGTTGTTAGTTTTCAGAGAGTGACCTACTAGCTGGATTTTGAAGGATAAGTAGAAATTTGCTCTAAGAAGG
The DNA here is from genome assembly GCF_041146395.1 of Eulemur rufifrons. NCBI lineage: Eukaryota > Metazoa > Chordata > Mammalia > Primates > Lemuridae > Eulemur > Eulemur rufifrons. The sequence goes on along the minus strand of NC_091000.1, from coordinate 66,431,641 downwards.
GAAGAAAGTGTGTTCCAAACATAGGAATCAGTATGTGATCACATGAAGGCCTGAAGTCACGTGGTACCATCAAGAAAATGTGAGCAGTTTGATGTGGCTGTAGTGAAGAGTAGATAGGAAGACGGGGAGAACAAGAATGGCATGTGGAGCTAAGAATGAATTTTATTCCAAAAGCCACAGGGAGCACTGGCACATATGAAGCAGGGGGTAAAGAGTGCAGGTTCTGGAGTCAAAGTCAAAGATTTGGGTTCAATTCTCTGTTCCCCCCCTAACATGGTCTTTAAACTGAAGAAACTATTGAACTCCCTCCTCCCAGAAATCACCCAACTCCCACACTTAACCTAGTGCCTGGCGCACAGCTCAGTAAGTTGCTTCTGCATTTTAGAGAGCTCACAGTGAGCAGGGCAGGATGCAGAGGGGACCGATGTTAGTGTATGGACGCAGCCATCCAGGTGAGAAGTCATGATGGGCTGGGTAGTGAGGCTAAGGCAGTGAGGATGGAGAGTACAGATGGGCCTGAGAGGTGTCCAGGCAGCATGTAGGGACGTTGGGGCTAGGAGGGAGTCCAGGATGAAGGTCCAGTTCCCAGCTTTGCTGTGGCAGGGCTGGATGTGGTGTGAGTTGCCTGTGCACCTCTGAGGCGGGCCTCGCAGGAGGCAGGTGAGTAATGTATCTGGGTCTTGGGAGAGGGGCCTGGGCTGGAAACAGACTTGGGAGTAAAGAAAGGTGGCAACTGAAACCACGGAGTGTGATAAAATTACAGGGAAAGTACAACGAGGGGAAGGAGTAAAAGACCAATCAAAGAGACCTGGGGAGTACAGATATACCTTTTGGTATGTTAGAGGCTCAAGTGAATAAAGTCCTTCAGATGTGGGAAAGGAGAAGTGCCTAAACCAGGTGCTGAGACTGACTGTTGTGGTCAGGATTCTGGAGCCTACAGTGGGCAGAGCCCACAAACAACAGCCCTTCCAGAAGCTGCCTGACCAGGCTCTGTTTTTGTTGGGTTATAAATCCGACTGGGGATTTCCTTCCTTTTGAGTTTCTAGTCTGGGGCCAAAGCATTAAGTTGCCAACTATGTTAGTGTCCCCACAAGTGCAGAGGCTATCACAGTGCCAGGAGCCTTTTATCCCGAGTCTGAGGAGGAAGGAAACAAACCCTAGACCCTCCTACATAGTGAGTGCTCAATCAAAATTTATTGAATTAATAAGAGACAAATGAACCAGGATAGACGATCAATGACTCTTTTTGGCTCCAATCTGGCTGCAAGAAACTATTTTCTCATTTAATTTAGCTTTTTGTTTAGTCAAGGGCAAAGGAGATTTTAGTTAAGAGATGCTTCTGCCTAGAGTAGTGACTTCTGATTAAAACAACATCACTCTTAGGAATCAGATGTGGAAGAGGGATAATTATGTAGGGAAAATATCTGAGTGGATGGGCAGAAAGAAATGTATGAAGTCATTAACTGCATAATTATGCAACAGAGTAATATTCATAAGTATAATACATTGATATTATAAGTTAACTTGAAATAAACTAGATCTAAGCAGGGGTATTAAACCCACTCAGAAAATTAGCCCAGGAACAAAAGAATAAATATAAGGCTAACAGATGCACTAATGACATCTAATGAGGGTAGCAGCCATCCATTAAATAAAACAAATAATTACTGAGAACAGATATAATCAACTGAGCACTGATGAACATTAACAAATTAATAATATTAATATACAAAAGATATATAGTAACTGGATAAAGAAAAGAGATACAAACAGATATAGAGTGCTGCAGATTGAGTTAACACCCAGATCCAAATAGAAGCTTTAAGATGGTACCTGAAACGTTCAGATGCTCTCATGAAGCTACCAAAGAGGCACTGTCCTCTGTATCTGATGTTTCATTTGGAATGACTTTCCCTCTTCCAATTATATTCTCCTTAGTTTGATTCATTCTCTCTAACCCAACACATTCAACTAGACACTCAGACCAGCTAATTCTATTAATATTTATCGGCATACCTCAAAGACTGCCCCCCTTTCCCCATTACTGTCCCTGTTGCTCCAGTCAGGCCTTCACCACCATTTGACTAAACTGAATAAATGCAATTGCCTCCCAACAGGCCTCCATATCTTTGACTCTTTCTCATCTGGGGAGAGCTAGCTAAAAGGTGTATCTGCAATCTGGTTTAAACACCTGAATGGCTTTTCACTGCCTGGCACCATGTGCCAGCACCTTAGCATGGCACACAAGGCTCCCTGTGATCAGTGGTCCTGCCTATATGAGGTCCCACCCTCATCTTCTCCCACCACACGCCATCAGCGACACCAAACTGCTGGTAGCTCTTTATACCCAACACCACCTACACTGTTTTGTGCAGCTGCCCCCTCTGCCCCTGCCCCTGCCCCAGCTAATTCCTACTAACCCTTTACAGCTCTGGTCAGCCACCACTGCTGTTTTAACCTCCAATCCCCTTTCAGATTAGGCTATGCTGTCCCTCCTATCTGTTCCCATGATACCCTGTTCATTTCTCTACCAGGACATAACCACCATACTGTGGTAAAATTTTCAGAGAATGTATCATATATACAATGAACTACAAGCTCCTCTTGGGCAAAAGTAATGTTTTATTTATCTCTGTATCCCCAGCAAGCAGCAAAGAGTCTGGTACATGACAGGTACCCAATAAATGTTTGCTGAATGAAGGAGGATCAAACAAAGATCATATTAAAGCTACATATTACAGTGGTAGAATTCTGTGGACTAATAAATACCTGGTACAGAATATGATTCAACAAGTTTATCTGAGTTGGTTAAATGACTGTTATTATAGCTATGACAAATTTCAAAGATCTGGCAGTTGGACTACCAGTGTAAGAGTTAACTATGTAGTAATTAATTTGCTTTTATTTGCTGAAATACAGAACTGATTCTGGAGCACTTACTAGAATACCAAATATTCTGCTAGAAAGTGTTGCAACTCTATTATTCTCAATTTACAGATGACGCACAGGGGAGTAAATGACGTATACCAAGGTTACAGAACAAAAAAATAGTTGACTTAAAATTTGAACCAAGGTTTCTTAAAGGTCAAGACTCTTTCTAAATCAGGATTGCCTCACTCATGATACTAAATTATGACAGCGAAAACAACACATAAGGCAAATTAGTTCAGGAGTCACGATTTCTAGGGAAAGAAGGGGGAAAAGAAAATTAGGCACAAATTCTAGAATCAAGTAGTCATTGCAACTTTTGTTTATCTATTTGTCATGAAAGATTACTTCTGTGAGCTGTTTTTTTTAAATCTCAAAATAGCTGAGGTATTAATATCGTCAAACAGAATTCAATGAGTGCCTATGAAGCCACATGGATGATCAGATATCACAGTGGTACACTATTATGTCCATAACCTTGGCAAATTTAAATCTGCTTCTAAAGACAGGTAGAGACGAGCGGAAAAGAACCCTTATTCCAGGCATTCCTTTTACTGATCCAAACAATAGCCAGGAAGACTCACCTTAATTTAGCTGAACCTTGCTAAATCTAGAAATTCATAGCTTGGCTCGTATGATTTCTCTAGTTTTATCACTTAATTTGGTTTCTGAAGGTTACGATTTTCCTAAATTGTCTAGGTACCAGTTAATTGGGAAAATAAATGCTAACACAAATGTAAATCCTGATGAAGTGGGAGCCGGTGTCAGGACAGGGTCATATAGGAGAAGGGATATGACATGAAGGACCTTTCATCCTCAGCAATTCTACATATGGCTATGGATGTGAATCATTAAAAGGCAATTTTCTGCTATGCTCATTAGAGCCATTTTCAAACAGAATGGATTATAATTACATTTTGCAGAGACAAATAATATTAGCCTACTGCAACAAATAATTTAGAGACACATAAGATTCACTTGTGGTTCTGATTTGGGCAGTGCAAAGGCAATATATGTAACCAAAGCATTTGTACCCCCATAATATTCAGAAATTAAAAAAAAAACAAACAAAATATCAGATTAAGAAAATCCTATTTACTTATAATTGTTTTTTGTGGCCTAACTTTACTCCTTACTTTTATTCTCTACCTTTATTTTCTCTTTGCTTTGATTCCCTCATTTATTATTTTTTAATTATAACAATTATTTCATTTTATTATATTTTGTTGTATGTACTTTTATAAGTTTTAAAATGATTTAAGGGCCAAGGTGAAGTATATTTGGAAACTCTTGTAAACTAAAGTCAACAAATCAGCAGTGACACATAGATCTAATAACTTTTTAACACTTCCCACTAATATAGATCTAATGATTTTTCAACAAGTTCCTCTAATATCTACAGAAAAAAGAATATGTTATTTTTCACCCCAAAATTTAGTCTGCTGAAAATGAATTTCTCAAAATTTTCTTCTGTAAGTTAACTGTACAATCTTTACTTTTCAAAACCATTATCATTTAATATGGCAGAACTTAGCAACCATAAGAGAAAAAAAATTTTTGAAACTATAGCATATTTAAAGATAATGAATAATCAGTCTTTCAAAAGTCAAAGAAACTATTTTTAGGCACACATGAATTATCTCTAGTTGCCTGTGGGGCAGTGCAGAAGGGGTTAAGTAACAACAGTTCTTTCTAACATAGTGCCACAGGCTATATACAAAATGCAGTAATATAAATTTGCAATAAATCTAAGACTTAATTTGAGAAGAACTTAGAAAATTTAACAAAGTGGCTTTTTCTCCTTTATTTTTCCCTTCCTTTACTGTGTTCTGACATATCCTGCAATAAAACAGAGCAGTTTCCACAGAGATGTATGATTTGTTCAACATTTCATAATGAGCAAAACTCTTACTTGGCTGCTTAAAATAGAATACAATGTTATTTAAAAAATATTTTTATATTATAACATGTGACAGCCAAAACATCATTATGAAATGTGTCTCAACTCCCCCACTACTTTCTACAAATCACTACTGTTTGGGCACTATTCAATTTGCATGTTTCTTCTGTAAGTTTCTTGAGCTGTACTTATATGTATATGTATATTTCATATGCCCAACCATACTTGTCTTACAACAGCAGGGCCATCTTGTGTTTGTATTCCATCTACTCCCAGGCCCCACTGCAGTGACATATATACACACACATATATATGTACATACATAGATACACACACTGTATGTTTTCAAGAAATATTAGGAAGAAATGGCTTTGTTCATTTGTTCAAAGTGCGAAGAATACTTTGCATTAAGGCTTTCACTGTAGCTGCCCTGTTTTAGAAAGTGAAAGGTACTTGGTGTTAATACTATTCACATTAGGGTTGGTACTATTTACGTTCTTGATCAATCTGTGGCACACAGGTGGAAGGTTTGCAACAACGAATACATAAACATGAAGGAAATCCTCCGATGAGTGAGCTAGCTGCCTGGTTCCACATTCTCTAAGAGCTCATGGTTCCAGCTCAAAAGCTTGCCATTCAGTCTGGATTGCAACTGGTAATTTTATTAAAGAGTACCAGTGGCTCAAAAAGAGAACAGACTTGTAAACATGAATCATTAGTACTTTCCTTAAGACTGCAAACACAGACTCCAGTGATGTTTCGTTCAGTTGTCTAGTACATAGTAACTGAGACCTGATCTTTATCAGCACTTAGGAATTTTACCGTTTATGACACCAGGGAGCATGTTTAACCATTTCAGCTGTAAGGAGGAACTATGGAAACAAATCTCTTTGGGCTGATGTCTCAGACTTCTGCAGGCTGAGTCAGAGGATGTATGGGTTGTGGGAAGCTTCCACTGAAGAAGGCGGGGCTGTAGAGGAAGCAGGGCACCAGGAGCTCCGTGGCCTTCTAATTCCCATTCTCTCCTTGACCAGTTGGGAGACTTCAGTCAAGCTGCTGCTTCTTTCTATGCCTCATTTTGCTTTTAGACTTGTTTTGTCACTTACTGGCAATTTCACCCAGCATTTAAAGTCATGTGATCCAGCTCAATCCAATGCTTCAGCCACCATTACCCACATCTGGTTCTAATACATCCCTTGCATTTTACTTCCCCAATGTCCCCATGTCCACATCTGTGGCAGTCACAGGATGTTGGCTGACCCACAGTCCTCCCCAAGCCTTTTCTCTTTGCCATCTTCCACTGGAGAGTCTAGAATAGTTATATCATAATTTTTCAGCATCTTTTCACCTAGTGGTACAAATGTAACAGTTTGTTCAATGAGACATAACCAGAAGTTTGCTGGAAAGCTTCTAGGAAAGTTTACCTTTTCCTGATTTAAAAAAAAAAAAAAAAAAAAAAAAAAGCTTACCCTTTCCTGGTTGGGGTTGCCCTTCTTTCTTCTTCCTGCCTGAATAAGGAGATGATATTTGGAGCTTCAATAGCTGTCTGCAGCCATCAGACATAAGGATGAGAAGAATACTGAGACTCACAGACATCTTGACATTATCTAGCTGTTAAATCAGCTCTGGCAGCTACATACCTCCAGACCTTTTCTATGTGAGAAGAATAAACCCCCTATTTATTTCAGCCCGGTGTAAGGTCTTCCTATTACTTATAGCCAAAAAGCCTCCTGAATGATGTCTATTGTTAAGGCGACACTTAGGAGGCCAGCTCCTCTAGACAACTTTTCCCCCTTTGTGCTTTACTGATAAATTTCTTATGGGACTTACCACTTTTAACCCTTAATGAGAGGCTCATCTTGATCTGTAGCTCCTTGCCCAACACTTAGTCTGTAATGCATATAATAAAGACTCAAATATTTGATGAAGAATTAGGGAATTCTGACATTCCATTTGGTATGCATTTGGGCATTACTTTAGCTTTTTCTCATGTTTTGCAGTAATATATTTCTTAATCTGTAGGAGGGACTATGATAAAATTATCTCTAAATACTATTTTCTCCTGCTTTTCAACAACAAATATTTATAAGTTGATACTAGATAGGTACTGTGCTAAGCACTAGGAACAGGGATAAAACAGAATTTCTGCCTTCAAGGAATGAATGGTAGAGAAAATTAACCAACAATTGTAACAGTGTGTGACATGTGCTGTAATAATGATAAGAACAAGGTGCTTCCTTAACATCCGCTCATCTTCCAACTTATCCAGAGACTGGCTGTCAGGCATGGAATGAATCAACTCAACTTCCACCCTCTAATATTCCAACTTATCCTCACCTCCTTCACTGATGGAAAATGAAGCACCTTCCTTCTGTCCAAGACCAACCCCAACACCTTGCTCTCAGTTACACTTTTCACCTGTCATGGGGAATTGTTCTAGCAGCTATCCCACGCTGCAGGGAGGCATGGTCTACACTCACTGTGGCAGTTTACTCACTTCTGATTCACTTCTCAACCCCCACGATCTGGGTTTTGCCAAAACCACTCCACAAACAATACTGCTCTGGTGAAGGTTCCAGAGATCTCTATATTGCCAAATCCAGGCACCACATTCCCCTCTTTATTTATGCAACTCTGCTGACCACAACTGCCTTCCCAAAATGTATGACTGTCTTGACTTCCGCAACACCACTCTCTCTGCTTGTTGTTTTCCTGTTTCTTAGATACTACAGTAGTTACCCAAGGGACCATGGGGTGGAGGGGTCTATAAGACCTTGTTGGGGATCCACCAGGAAACCTATTTTCATAGTACCAGGAAGACTCTTGCCTTTTCACTCTTGTTCTTTTATGAGCATACAGTGGAATTTATCAGATGGTTGGTGATGTGTGATATAGCAACAAATTGTAGGCAGAAACAAATAAAAGCGTGCAGTCACCTTATTAATATATGAAACTAAACATTAAAGATATTTGCAAAAGTGTCAAACAGTATCATTTTTCTGATATTTGGAGAAGAAAATTCATTAACCTTCATAAAAAACGTTATTTATGTCAATATGTAATATGTTTATCAACTCATTTAAAAATAAGTGTTTAAAAAGGTAGCTTTAATTTCTAATATGATAAATATAGGTAATTATGCCTCACATAAACAAAAGCTTTTTGTGGTCCTCAGTAGTATTTAAGCATGTGAAAGGGTCCTGAGGCCAGTAAGTTTCAGAACTACACTCTTGGCTTCCTTTAGGGGTGCTTCTTCAGCCAACTCCTCAATTTTGAATTTCCCTAGAACAGCATCCTTAGCTCACTAATTTCCTCACTGGAAACTAGGATTTCTCAATCTTGGCACGACTGACCTTTTGGGCCAGATAATAATGGCGGCTGTCCCCTGCGCATCCCTGGCCTATGACCGTATGTGCCAGTAGCACTCCCTACCCAAGTTGTGACAACCAAAAATGTTTCCAGATATTGCCAAAGAAAATCACTGCAAGATGGGAACCACTAACGTAAGTATTCTTCCTCGAGATTTCATCTAATATCGAGGTTTTAATTCCACTTATAACAATTTTACTTACTGAATACCAACTTTACTTATTGAGACTCTGTCAGGCAGTATTCCAAGTGCTTGATGTGTATTAGTTCACTTAAGCCTTAATAATTTAAGATGGATAAGTTATTACTCCCATTTTATAAATCAGGAAAATGCAGAATAGAGAGTGACTCTCTGCCGGTGGTGACGACTCCAGCACTGATAGCTTCTCTGAGCATTAGACCCCTGTGATTAACTGCCTCTGTTGGGCATCCTGGGTGAAATTCATTCAAGATGACTAAAAATGAGCTAAAAAACCTTCTCTTCACAAGGCCAGCTATTTCAGTATTTCCTAAGTCAGTTAATGGCACAACATTGACACCCTCTCTGCGCCTCAGCTTAACCAGAAACCTAGATGCCATTCTAGACTTGGCTTAGATTCTCAATTCTTCCTTATTTCTGAATCCATTCGTTTGAGTTCTCACCACTTTATCTTCTAATGATTTGTCAAATATATCTTTTTCTCTATTCCTATATTTATCTATTCCAAATATGTCTTTTTCTCTATTCCACTATTCCTGCCCTTGTTAGGGTCCTAATCTCTACTCTGAACTCTTGTAATCAACTCTCATTTGATGTTTCTGTCTCCAGCCCCTCAAAATTATTTTCTACATTGCTGCCAGAGTGAACTTTTGAAAATGCAAATCTGGCCGTGTCACTTTAGTGGCTGCCTGTTAGCCAAGAATAAAGTTGGGGTTCCTCAGCATGACTCAAAGGCCTCAAACAGGTGGTCCTCCTCAACCTTAATCATGTCCTCTGTTACCCCTTGAATTGCACTTAACCCTCCTGCAATATTCTACTGTTTGCTGTTACCTGAGCATACTATGCTGCTTCATGCCTTTGATCCAATGTCACCTTTTGGGAACACTTCTTGATTCTACATCCTTTGAGTACTTCTGTCACAGCACTTACTTAACACAGTCTATGCAACTGTCTCTATATCTGTGTCCCACACATCTGTAAAGCCATTGATGGTAGGTGCCTTGCTGAGTTCAAAAGGTCCATCTTTCTGTCTCCAGAGCCTGGTATAGCACTGGGTTAGGTAGGCTCTAGAGAAGTTTCTTAGAAGCATTGAGGTAAAAAAAAAAAAAAAAAAAAAAAGAAATGGTGTACGTTTGGGTGGGGGGAGGGACAGAAGTAGGGGCTGTAGAATGGGGCAATCTGGAAAACTTTTGTTCAGACAAAGTCATGACTGAGTTGAATCTTGAAAGAAGAGGCGATACTCTACATAAAGGGCATACCAGATACAACAGTACTTGCAAAGACCTGGAGGCCCAAGAGGACACATTTAAGAAACTGCAAGTCATTGTGACAGAAGGCAGTATGCATGTGTAGGACTTATTGGGCTAGAGACTGGAGAAGCAGGACATGCTACTAAAACATGGCCTTTTTTCCTTATAGGAGAGTTTCAAAATATTTATTTCACTACTGCAATTACTTTATGCATCACACTTCTCAGGTTGTTTCAAAATTTGTACTAGTTTAGTTTTGATTGCTTATCCAGCACTTCCTGTGTGACTTCTGATAGGTAACTTAACCTCTCTGTGCCTCAGTTGCCTGAGGTCATAAAAAGAGTACCTACGTCACAGGGTTGTTGTCATAAATAAATGTGTTAATAGATGTAAAGAACATAAAACAGCAGTGGCACACAGAATTTATCAATGGATGTTGTTAATGAATTGATTTGTCATCAGTGGAAATAGCTGCTGAAATTAGAGAGAAGGGAAGAAGAGCAGCTGTCCTTGAAATCCACAAGATTCAGCCCTAATATCAAAGAAGGGCATATTTTATAACAAGTCTATTACCTTGGGAGAGGATACTCGTAGGAATCTTTGGTTTTAGGCCCATAATTTCAAGCAATAGTGTAAAATGATTACCAGATTACTTTGGATAACATATTTACACTTGTATAATAAGTTTAACTTAAAAGTATATACTCAAAGTATAATTTGACCAATTTTTTTCCTAAATGTATATTATCTTATAGTTGCTTATACTGAAATTCATTTCCAATTTTCTTTCTACCAGGTATAGCCTTGAAATGATTTTCCTACAGTTACTCCTGTTGAGTTGGCATTTATTCACTTGAAAAAAGTGAATAAATCATTATTGCTCATAAATCATTTCCAAATGGAATTTTAGAAATAGAAGGGTCGTTAAGAGATTGTCTAGTTCAACAGTCTAATTTTACAAACAAGAAAACTGAAATACAGAGATTGAGTGACTTGTCCAAGTTTATTTAGTCTCTGAGGGCTCCTACTTGACTTTTATACAATGGGCTCTCAAATATACCCTTTTCCCTGCTGCTCTTTCTTCAGTGTGTGAATTACATGCTGATTCCCAGGCCTTGTGTAAATGACAAAATGTATTCCTCCAAACTGATAGGTTTCAACTTATTTATTTACTTGCATATTTTCAGACTTGGTGCTAGATGTTTGGGTAATTTTTGTTAAAAATTCCACCAGTATGACTAGCGTTTATACCCTTCACCCTGCAGAGCCAAAGTCATTAAGTAAAATTAGGCTCTCCTATGAAATGTTTCTTGACTATGTGGATATGACTTTACAGGTATAACCTAGATGCTGTTTTCAAATTTAGAGGATGAGTAGTACATTTTCTAGGCAGGTATCTAAAAACCTGACAGTCCTTGCTTGAGAAGCTTAGCATTCCTGTCCTTTTTCTGGGGTTACCCATTACAAGGCCTGGCAGCTCACATACCCAGTGGAGGGGAGCCTACCTAACGAGGTCTGTTCCAAGGTTAAGCTCTGCTCCTATGACAACCAGTCCATTGGCTGGCCGGTCACCTAAAGTGAGGTCTGGTGTAAAGAGATGAGCTGGTTCAATCAGATTCTTGCTGTTGGGAATATAGCTCAAATTCAGAGAGGATGGGGCAGTTAGTAAAGACATCAAATCTGAAAGAATGCAGAGAGAATTCATAAGATACAGTAACGATGGGTCAGAAGTTATAAGGAAGCAGGCCGGGTGTGGTGGCTCACCCCTGCAATCCTAGCAATCTGGGAGGCTGAGGTGGGAGGATTGCTTGAGGTCAGGAGTTCGAGAGCAACCTCAGCAAGAGCGAGATTCCATCTCTACTAAAAAAACAGAAAGAAATTAGCTGGACAACTAAAAATAGAAAAAAATTAGCCTGGTATGGTCATGCAGGCCTGTAGTACCAACTACTTGGGAGGCTGAGGCAGGAGGATTGCTTCAGCCCAGGAGCTGGAGGTTGCTGTAAGCTAGGCTTGACGCCACTGCACTCTAGCCCGCGCAACAGAATGAGGCTGTCTCAAGGAAAAAAAAAAAAAAAATAAGAAAAAGTTATAAGGAAGCAGAAACTATGTGAAAGCAGAGGCTCTAAAGTAGAGAAAAGATACAGAAAAAGAACAGGTGACTCAAACGCAAATAGTGCAATGAGGCCATCATGTTAAAAGTGAGTGTGCAATATCAAAGATGTTAGGATTCAGCTTCTCACTGTCCTGCTGTTAAGGTCCCATAAGCGGGATCCCTGTCTGGTGAGCCAGGATAAACTAACCTTTCAGCTCCTGAAATCTTGCCAGACCCTTTTTCCTTTACTGCTACTTGTGTATCCACCCCCGTCCCCTAAAAAAATTGATTTGATTCTTGCAACCAAAAGAACTATAACAAGTAAGACATCTAGGAAATAAAAGGGAGACCTAGAGTGTGCCTTCAGCTTTGAGGCCATGTGCTCTCGACCCGCCACTCCCACTTGCAAGTCTTCCAATTCTCAAGAGAAGTTTCTATGCAACGCACTGGCTCTAATTTCACCAACTGCAGATTTCACGTGCATCTTTTTTCACCGCAGAAACATTACACTAATCATGCTCCTAGAGCACGAACCAAAGTATCCATACTGGGGGAAAACGTCCCAAGATTTGAACATCTTCCCTGATACGACGAAGGGTAAAGCCCTCTGCTTCTCCCCCTGAGGTTTCAGAGGGCTACATGTGTGGGCAGGTGCACGCTTTTTTGTGGAGGAGCCCGGGTCACAGTCCTGAAGCTGCCAGCGCAGGACGGTGGCTACCCGTCCCCCCGGGGACATTCGGGGCAGCTGGCGCCCCCGGCCCTCCAAGTTCCCACCACCCGCCGAGTCACCTGTAGTTGTAGGCGCTGAAATGCTTGCTCTCTCTCAGCATCGCCCGGTACAGATCTAACACTTGTGCGCGGCTGGAGGCTGCCATTTTGGAAAGAAAAAAAAAAAATGGGTCCTCTTCGCGGAGGTCCCGAGTTTAACCCAACCCACAAAACTTCAGCCGATGCAAAAATCACAAACGAAATAAAACGCAGCTGCTCGGTCTTGCTAGCGGGCCGGGCCTCGGCCTAGAGCACGGCTGCGGACCGCGGTGGGCGCCGCTTCGGAGGCGGGCGCAGGCAGGGCTGCGGGCAACTAAGGGGGCGGTGCGCAGAGGGAGGCTCGGGCGCAGCAGCCGCTCCGCGCGGCGCGAAGGCGGGGGAGCGTAGGTACCGGCTGCCTCCGCATGGAGGCACGTTTCTCCTCGGAGACCAGGCACTGAGGGCGTGCAGCCCCGCCACGGACTGCCTCAGCTAACCGCTCGGGGTCGTGGCGGAGACATTTGCTCCCCCGGGCGCAGCACCCCGTCGTACCTCCCAGAGGCCCGAGGCCTCGTTGCCTGGGTTACCGAACGCGCGCCTCTCTGAAGCCCCGCCTTCCCGGCTGGGGCTGCCCTTGGCGCTGCCTGAGAGGCCGCGCGGGACTTCAAGGGTGATTTGACTTTGGCCGTCCCAGTCTGCAGGACGGGGTTTCGCGGCTTGTGCCAGGCTGGGGGACGCGGCTTGAGGGACGTGGGGGTGACGGGCCACGGTCTCCCTGGCGCTCCGGCTCCGCTCAGGGCGACCGGCTTAGGGGCCTCCGGGGCAGGGCCTACTTTCTGTCAAAATGGCAGCGCCCAGCCTGTACGGGTACCTCTGAGGTGGGGGTGTAAGATCCCTGTTCGTAGGACCGAGCGAGCCTGCCTGCCTCACTTCTGACTTTGAAACACCCGGGTCTAGGTACCTGGCGAGCGGTGGGTGAGTGCCAGCCTCGCTGCAGCGTAGGGGTGCGATGTGGGCGGCCGGGTGGTAGGTAGGGAGTTTGCACAGGCCATGGATTTTTCCCTTTTCTGGACGTTTTTGCTTAGAAGTAAAGAAATCCACATGGTTTTGTAATCTAATAAATGCGTAAAAAAGGCGTAGCAGCTTGGGCTGTGGACGTTGGTGATTAATTGGGGACCTTTAGGGCTTTAGGTATGCTGCATGAAGCTGAACAAGTTTTTTTGTCGTGACTTTTCTCAGAAGACTTCAACTTTTCTGAATCACCTTTGTTAAAGCGGTGAATAAAGTTCGTTCTGATCCTTGAGCGTGGGACTGGGCGCAGGGAAGCCTCAGCCAGTTCCAGTTACTGTGTTTGCAAAGCACTTCTCTTAATTGTGAAATTTTGCTTTATATAATCGTTAGGAAGAGCCACACTTTTCTTCCCCAAACACAGTGAGGAGTAACTTTATACATAAAAAACAAGTTTGTATTAACATCTATCTTTCTCCCGAACATTGGGTCACAGTTGTGTTCTCGTTTGTTTTAGTTTATCTGGTTTTGAAACAACGCTTGCTGTATATCGAAGCAACTTCGTATTTCCAGAAACTTTAAGGGCAGGAAGCACTTCTGTGACCTTACTGTTCTTTTTTTTTTTTTTTTTTTTTTTTTTGAGACAGCGTGTCATGCTGTTGCCCGGGCTAGAGTGCCATGGCTTCAGCCTAGCTCACAGCAACCTCAAACTCCTGGGCTCAAGTGATCCTCCTGCCTCAGCCTCCCAAGTAGCTGGGAGTATTGGCACACACTATGACGCCTGGCTAATTTTCTGTATTTTTAGTAGAGACGGGGTCTTGCTCAGGCTGGTGCTTAACTCCTGAGCTCAAGCTGTCCTTCCTCCTCGGCCTCCCAGAGTACTGGGATTACAGGCGTGAGCCACTGCCGCCGGGCCTTCCTGTTCTTTATTATACTTGCAAACTAGTGTCTGCATCCAAATATACTTATTAGTCATGATGCAATGGCATTTTAAAAAAGGCATTGAAGAGAAAATACTTTTATTGAAATCCCTTTAAGCCCCCTGTCTGATTTCTTTAAGATCTCATACATCGGTGAGTTTCAAAATAGACATTTTTGCAGGGTAGCAGGTCTGTCACTTTTGAGTTGGTCAGGTTATTGGACAAGTCTAGCCTCAGATGTATTGAAAGCGCTTTTAATATTTTGAGTTTTTTGGCATTTCCTAAAGGATCCCAGCCCAAGGGAATTGCACATTGATATAGAGTAAGATCCAGAGCTATTTTAATGTGATACCCTGTTGAATGCTGATGATATAAAATGACACAAGGCACTTGGGGAAGCTACTACGTTAGTCCAAGTTACTGATAGAGAAAGCTATTATATCTATCACAATGAGAAGGAAAAATGTAAGAATTATTTTGGCTTGTTTAAAACAATAAAGATTACATTATATTATATTTTGTTTTTATCTTGAAAGTGAGTTGGAATAATTCCTATATGTACTTTTTATGCCTAATTATCAAGGAATTTAATCATTAATGTATATAGTTGATTTATCTGAATGACATAACTTTATTGTCATCAAATAAAATGTTTCCAAATAAATATGTAAAATTTAAATAGTTTGGATAGCCTAGTCATCTGTCAGTCAGGCAATATTGAAGTAAGGAAAGTGGTAGCTTCCTAGAATTTGAAGCTAAATATTCACAAAAATACCTTATTATTTTATTTGAAATGATTTACCTGTGTGTTGGATATCATTGCTTTGAAAGACTAATAAAAATAATCATATTTCAAAGCTAACTCTCCATTTTTGCACATCTTCATTCTGTTTGAGATTGTGAGGAGCACTGAAATTTTATTTATTTCTTTATTTGTGTTTTCAACAGATGGTTAACCTGCCTGTTAGTTCATGTCACACTGTTCTTGTAATATATTGAGGGCTATAACTCAAACAGAGATTCCGTTTATAGGAATTTATAATTTAAATGCATTTGCACATAATTACAATATAAGATAGGAAGTATAGAGTGCTGCAAGGAAAGGACTGGTAAAGCATTGTGGAGTCTCAGTGAAAGCTCTCTTCTATCCCTGATGCCTGGGCCACACTTCAGACCAACAGCCAACAGAATTGAAACCCAGGCTTCAGGCAGTTTTTTTTTAATTCCCTGGGTGATTGGTTATAGCCAGGGTTGAGAAACATTGATCGGTAGGAATTAAGGGCTTTATGGAGGAGCTAGTGTTTGTCTTGGGCTTGAGAGGATTTAAGTTTGAGCTGGACTTTGAAAGGAATGAGAGGATTTGGATATGTGGATGTGGTGGCAAGATGGCTACTGTAAGAGGAAGATTTACCCTTTATCTTGGAAAGGGTAAAGGAGAGACCCTGAGTGAGGGCGAGGGGAAAAATAATCATGCCTAGATAACACCTGGGAGGGCTCTGGCCAGAGCTGGAGAGTGCATGCGGGCGAGAACAGGGAGATCCAATGGAAAGGTAATATATCAGCTTTCATACATGTTAGGCACGAGATGAGCTGAGTCCTTGTATGCTCTCAGTTAATCCTTCCACGACCTGATAGGAGAGCTCCTTTCTCCATTTAAGGGAAGGGAAGCTGGGAGGGCAGGTTATTTAGCCAGAATTAGACAGTTAGGAAGCAGCTAGGGTGGACATTGGCTCAGGATGTGATCTGTGTAGCTGTGATGCTGTACTGCCTCACAGATGGCCTTCAGTGCTAGCTTCAGGAATTTGAAGTTTATTATTTTTTCTTGGATAACATGGATAAATTTTCGTCACATTTAAATTTTAATTTAGTTGAATTTTCAGTTATTTGTAAAGCTAACTGGTTTGAATAGGAAATATAAATATTCAGAGAATCTCAAATGTTGATTTTTATACTAGCTTTTTAGTCATTTAAGATAAATTTACATTTTTTTCTATTAACATCTCTTTGAAAAGACTTAGTGCCTTTTTTAGGTTGTCTATTTATGTGTGTGTGAGACATTTCCTCTTGGGGGATTCTCTGAGACTCACATTTATATAGAAGCTCTTTTCAAATATACTTATGAAAATCTGTTCTCTGTTTTGAGAAATTTAGAAAGCTATGATATGTTGCAACTAGATTATCTAGCTTCGTTGATTGGAGCTAAGGATTCCCTTACTTGTGGGCAACAACAATAAAATTGACAATTGGTTTTGTGTAAAGTATATCAAATGTCACTTAGGTCTAGAGGTTTTTTTTTTTTTTCAACACATTAATTCTTTTCGTTGTAAAGGAAAGAAATCTTTTCCTACAACAAACTCCCACCAATGTGGGAATTCTTTCATACTGTGATTTGCAGTGAGCAATTACAGATCACTTTAATTCTTTTTTTCTTCCTACTTATGGGATCACTATTTTAGGAATAATGTTTTTGTATCATTTGGATATTTTAGAATGATTTGCTAATCAAACTAGCTACAGGTGATGATAATGATAGCTATTATTTAGAGTTCATTGTCTCTTCCAGGAGCTTGCCAGGTACTTTACCGATATCTCATTTTAATAATTTTTCTAAAAGTCCTGAGAGACTTTTTTGGATGGGAATAATAGCTACCATCTCTTGTTTGTTCAGATCACTTGGTTGTTTACAGAAAACACTTAGGATTTTTGGTGTTGACTCTTTGCTTAGAAAAACTAGCCTTTGTTTTGCTAATCATTGAAGAAATACTAAGTTTAGTGTCTTAACTGAGTTCTGGTCTCTAGGAAGGATGATATATATATATCTTTCATACTGTGCTGAAGACTACTATCAACAATAGAAGCTATACAGAGAATTCATGATTTCTTTGCCATTATAGTGACTACATGATTTAATATTTTATAACTTTTTAATCTAAACATTTATTTGCAGAACACAACTGAAGCAATTCAGTTTGGCAAACCAGTAATCTATATGTGTAACTGTGAGTTTGAGTTAACTAATAATATTTAAGAGTAATAAAAGCCTGGCTGTGTGAAGTGGATTATGGTAATATTGGCAGACAGTAAAACAGTTTTTTCTTTAGTTAATGAGGATGAGTTTTTGGGGAGAATTATCTTTTTAAGAATTCCTAGAATTTTGCAGTACAGGGGAAAGTAAAACAGAAAAGTCATGAAATAGAAGAAAGCTTAGCAGGCAGCGTACTTTTATCCCTCCTTCTTGACATTTTGAGGTAAGAACAATGCTATCTATTTCAAATCTTTTAGCACTTTGAAACTAGTGCATGTGCCTGAACATTTATAAGTTTAAGCCGCCTTACAAATCCCATTCACACCCTTGGCTTCTGCGTGCTGTGAGAGCTGGGTGTGGTGGTGATCGTGGTACAGCTTTCATTTGTAGAGCCCAAGCCTTCAAAGAACTCCAAGTAAACTATCCGGGGTTAATACATTTCAGGATATGAGTGCGGTTCATGAGAACCCTCCACGTTGAGTGTGGATGGCCCTTTTTTAAGAACCTTGTAGAGGAGATTCCATGGGTGCCAAATTACAGTGTTTCCTAAAAATCCTTTTCTGTTGTCTTGAGAGCTGTTTGAAAATATAATGCTCATTATAGTACTGGTCCCCAGGTATGTTCTTTAGATTTATAAGAATTAATGTCACCACACTGTAGATAGTATTTCCTATGCTACTTTCCCCTCAAAACCCTGCAGCATTTTTAGGATGAAGTGTAAACTTTCTAACACAGCCTGTAAGACCCTGAGGAGTATGGCCCCTACCTACTTCTCCAGCCCCATATCATACCTTATTCTTTCACTTGTTTTTTAGTTCTTTAGTACTTACCTCTTTTCTCTACTACGCAGGAGGCCTTTGCAAATGCTGATCCAGCTATCTGGAATGCTCTTCTTTTTCTTCCTAATTATTCTTCAGATCTCAGTTTAAGAAAAACTCACTCAAAGTTACCTTCTCTGACTTGAGTAAATCTTCCTCATTTAAGCTCCCTTGTTATTGTGAACTGCTTTTCAGCTGAGTGACTGCAGTTGCAAGTAACAGGAAACCCAAGTCAGGTTGATTTAAACTAACATACTGGTTTTATTGTCTCCTGTGTCTTGAGAGTTCAGAAGCCAGATGGGCATTAGGGTTGATTGGTTTGAATGGTATTGCCAAAGACCAGGTTTTGTCCTTTTCTCTATTTTGTTTTCTCCAATGTCAACTTAATCCTCAGGCTGGCGTCCCCTGTTGGTTGTGGAAGGCTGCCAACAATTCTGGGGTACTCTTTTCCAGAACCTCATAGGAGTGAGAAAGCTTCTGGACCAGGAGTGCCTAGCAGTCCTCTCTATTAATCTCACTGGCCCTCAATGAGTTGTGTGCTCATTGTCTCTGAATCAGTAACTAGCCAGGGAGAGGTCATCATTTTTTTAGGCTTGAGCCACTTGTCTAACTCCTAGAGGCAAGGGTGGGGGCAGGTGCCCCCAAAGTATACAGGCTGTGAAAGTTGGGGGATGAGTACATAAGCATGGGGAACACACAATGAAATGGAAAGAGAAAGAGGAATTATTTTTTGTAAAAGGCAACGAAGCTCACTAGAGCTGTCTTGCCAGTTATGTATTGTTTTGTGTGATTACCTGTTTATAATTTTCTGTGATATTAAGCTGTGTATTGCACGAGAACAGGGACTGTGTCTGTTTTTGATGACCATTGTTTCCCTAACACTTTGCATCTAGCTGTGCACATAGTAGATGGTCAATAAATATTAATATCAGTGGTGCAATGAATCAATCACATAAGTGCTCAATGCCGTAGTCCCCCTTATCCGCAGTTTTGCTTTCCATGGTTTCAGTTACCCACAGTCAACCACAGTCTGAAAATATTAAATGGCAAATTCCAGAAATAAACAATTCATGTTTTGGCCGGGCGCGGTGGCTCACGCCTGTAATCCTAGCACTCTGGGAGGCCGAGGTGGGCGGATCGTTTGAGCTCAGGAGTTCGAGACCAGCCTGAGCAAGAGCGAGACCCCATCTCTACTAAAAATAGAAAGAAATTATATGGACAGCTAAAAATATATATAGAAAAAATTAGCCGGGCATGGTGGTGCATGCCTGTAGTCCCAGCTACTCGGGAGGCTGAGACAGGAGGATCGCTTGAGCTCAGGAGTTTGAGGTTGCTGTGAGCTAGGCTGACGCCACGGCACTCACTCTAGCCTGGGCAACAGAGTGAGACTCTGTCTCAAAAAAAAAAACAAAAAAAAAACAATTCATGTTTTATATCATGTGCCATTCTAGTTCTGAGTAGTGTGATGAAATCTCCTGCAGGAGGTGTGAATCTTCCTTTTGTCCAGAGTCTCCACACTGTCAATTAGTCACTGAGTAGCCTTCTTGTTTGTCAGAGGGACAGATCACAAGAAGAAAGGTGAGGCCGGGCGCGGTGGCTCACGCCTGTAATCCTAGCTCTCTGGGAGGCCGAGGTGGGCGGATCGTTTGAGCTCAGGAGTTCGAGACCAGCCTGAGCAAGAGCGAGACCCCATCTCTACTAAAAATAGAAAGAATTATATGGACAGCTAAAAATATATATATAGAAAAAATTAGCCGGGCATGGTGGTGCATGCCTGTAGTCCCAGCTACTCGGGAGGCTGAGACAGGAGGATCGCTTGAGCCCAGGAGTTTGAGGTTGCTGTGAGCTAGACTGACGCCACGGCACTCACTCTAGCCCGGGCAACAGAGTGAGACTCTGTCTCAAAAAAAAAAAAAAAAAAAAGAAGAAAGGTGAGTGCAGTACAATAAAACATTTTGAGAGAGAGAAACCACACTCACATAACTTTTATTACAGTATGTTATAATTGTTTTATTTTATTATTTTTTCTTATTGAACTAATGAGTTTTAACTTTTCAAAAATATAATAACCACCATCTTATGCAGAAACAATATCAGAAACAATTGTATGATTAAATAAAGGAGAAATGCAATCAGAACAGGCAGAAAAATTTCAATATAATGTTATGATTAAAATAGTTTATATTTTTCTTATCTCAGATTCTTTATTTTATTTTTAAAAATTGGTACATTGTAGCTTGTGTTCATGGCTTCTGGCTGGGGGCTCAGCTTTCCAGGGGCTTAGCCTTCCAGCCTATTGGAATGGCCATTCACAGGCTGCAACCCCTCTCGAGAAATCAAGCTCCCAAAAAAAAAAATTGGTACATAATAGATATTTATATTTTTGAGGTATATCTGATAATTTAATGCATATAATCTATAAAAATCAAATTAGTGTAATTGGGATATCTGTCATCTTAGATATTTGTCTTTCTCCTTTATGCTAGAAACATTTGATTAGTCTCTTCTAGCTATTTTGAAATATACAGTAGATTATTGTAAACTATAGTCACCCTACTGATTTATGAAACACTAGGTCTTATTTCTTCTTTTAAACTGTATTTGTACCCATTAGTCAAACTCTCTGCATTCCTCCTCCTCCCTGCTCTTCCCAGCCTCTGGTAACCACCAGTCTATTCTCTATTTTCATGAGATCCACTTTTTTTAAGCTCCTACGTATGAGTGAAAAGGTGATATTTGTGTGTCTGTGCTTGGCTCATTTCACTTAACATAATGACCTCCAGTTCTGTCCATGTTGCTGCACATGACAGAATTTCATTCGTTTTTGTGGCTGAATGACAATCCATTGTGTATATGCCACATTTTCTTTATCCATTCATCCACTGACGGGCACTTAGGTTGATTCCAAATCTTGGCTATTGTGAATAGTGCTGCAATAAACATGGGAATGAAGATACCTCTTTGATATATTGATATCCTTTCTTTTGGTTATATACCCAGCAGTGGAACTGTAGTTATATTTTTAGTCTTTTGAGGAAGCTCTGTACAATTTTCCACAGTGGCTACACTAATTTACATTCCTATCAACCGTGTGTAAGGGTTCCCCTATGTTTGCATCCTTGCCAGCATCTGTTATTCCCTGTCTTTTTGACACCAATTTAAATTACACCCTCCTGATTTTATTATTTTTCTTACGACATCTTATTCTTTACCTTAACTTTTGCAATTTTAAATCATATATCTTCAGGATGGTAGGTTATTGGTTTAATGTTGATTCTCCCACCAGATTGTCAATTCCATGAGGACAGAACCATATGTGTTTTGTTCATCATATAGGCAACATGCCTAGTAGGTGCTCAGTAAACATTTGTTGAATGAGTTAATGAAGGAAAATAAACCTAAAATCTTTGGCTTCCTCCCTACTGGTCAGGATTTAGGTTTAGGTTTTATATTGTTAGACTTTAATTTTCTTTGCTGCAATGGAAAATATAATGGGAGTAGCATAGTTACTTAGCATACTAACTGTGTCAGTTCCTTTAGAAGAGTGACATATAGTGTGCATAATTTTTCTCTTGTGATTTATTCTCCTAGAATTTTGCATTATCTTAAAGCAAGCTTTATTGACACTATTTTTAGAATTTGATGTGAATAGCCCTTGGTAGTGAATATTTTTATTTTATGTTTTGGAAGCATGGAAATATTATTTTAAAAGGTTCTTGTGCTCGGTTACTAGGCACATTTTTTAAAATTGCATTTGGAATCTCTGTATTTTCCTTCTAAAAAAGTAGGCTCAGGAGAGGTTGTATGAATTATTGACACAAGTTACGGACTTACAAAGGAGATACTTTTAAATAAATTTTTTAGTTTCAACGTGTTATAATTCTAGATTGTTGTTGGTATTTTACTGTGTCTAGGGAGTTTTATTGTGCATTTTTGAAATGATCATAAATGCTATATGTGTATGATAGTCAAGGAGAAAACCTGACTAGGCTTTTGTCAATTTGGTTGCATTTCACAGCTATGTCATTGTTAATCTGCATACCCCTGTGTTTTAGGGTCTTCCAAAATTAGGGAGGCCTCCACTCTCATGACAAGGCCTATGGGTTGTTTTGTTTGCAAAGAAATAGCAAAGACATAGAAATTTCAAGAATTGGCCCATGAAAAAACTTCACTTCCCTTTTATTGCCTACAGAATGACTGTATGTATACTCAATGCCTTCTGCCCAGAGGTGGGATTCTTCCGTTGTGTGGATTGCTCTAGATCGCCTAATGATGTGGCTCCATGGGCAGTAGGAGATTGAGGGTGTGGGGCACAAGAAAAGGGTGTTCTATGTTTAAGGTTGAATCTCTTTGTGCATGATTAGTTGGCTCTACTAAGGTGTGGGAGGAAGGAAAGTGTTCATTTAATACAGAAGTTGTGGGTGCATGGTTATATCTAATCTCAGTCTTATTTTATATTGTTTGAGCTTCTAAAAGAAGCTCCAGAATATTCACAGGAACATAAAAAAGCAATCAGGCATTTCAGTACAGGAGCTTTTAGCAGAGGATTCACAGAGTCTTCAGGTCTTTGTCTCTTTTTCTCTGTAGCCTGTGCTTTGGAAGGGGCCTGTAACTCTGCCTTTCTTGGGTTAAGATGGCCATTGTCTGTTAACTCAATCTGTTTCCCATAAAAAGGAAAAATGATTACATGTCAGTTTGACATGGTCTTGAGCTTCACGTAGGAGATTTACCAGAGGGTCACAGACAATACTGAGTTCTCTTCCTTCTCAAACAATTTTTAATTGATTTTCTGGCACTGCAAAAAGCATTTGAGGTACATTCTTTCTTGGTTCTCATACTAACTGAATGAAGTAGACATTATTACTCATATTTTACCTTAAGCAAAAAACAAACCCCCTTTTACCCCCAAACTTAGAAAATTTAAATATAATAAGTGGCCCTAGTTCACATGGTAGATTTGATATTAATATTTGAACTGAAAACGGTTTCATTTTAAAATGTTTGTATTTTCCAGACTATGTCATTCCTTATTTTATTTGGTGTTCATGCTTAACAGTAGCTTTGAAAAACTAAAAAATAATTTACGCTTAATTCTTTTTTTCTGTAGTTAGCAGGCTGCTACACCAGGTAAGCGTTTCACCTTTGAGTAAGCTTTAGGTTTCAAGCCCTAGTTGTCCAAGAATTGGGTTATTTTCTTTGACTCTGTGTTTGAAAAAGTACAGCTGGTGTTTAGTTGCTTTAGTAAGATTTCAGGAAATGATCATTACTATGCATACAATATATGTATACAATTCAATGTTTGTTACTTAATCAGAAATTTGATGAAACTTGTTTTAGTTTTGTATTTTGTTAGAATCTCTCCCAACTTTTTTTTTTTTCAGCTTCTGTGTCATTTTTTTTCCTTTGCTATATTGCAAGTTCTGCAATTTTAGCCTGAGGAATATAAATTTTAAAAGATTTACAGTCCTGTCAGCTCAATTGTTTACAACTGTGGTTTCCAACTTGCATGCTAATGTTAGGCAGTTGTGGGAGCCACAGAAGAAGGGTTTATGAATCCCTGTGGGCCCCCAATATCATCTGTAGATTAAACAGTTTCTAACATATGTACGTCCTCCCCTTTTTCAACATATGCAGGCAGTGTAGTGATTATGGAAATATGTAGTGATTAAAAGCTATTGTGATTCATTAATGCTTTCAAGTAATTTTGAATTACACAGTGAATGGTGAAAGCGTATGTCTGGTCTTGTGGGAGGTTGGATACTTTTTTCAGAGTTAAAACTAATCCTCAGGCTAGAAGAGCCTGGGAACCCCTGGCAAAGTCATAATCAGGCCAGGATGTTTCTGCCACGTTAACCATATGGCTTCCATCTCTTCCATGGTTACAGAGCATATTCTTTTCCCTCATATGGCAGAAACATGTCCTCTCATCACTTTGTGGACAGTCTCTTGGGTCAGGTCATCCTTGGCTCTCTCTCCTTTTTATAAATACAAGCAGTCAATAAACTCCATCTATTTTACCTTTAGTTCTGATTTTGTTTATGTGTTGAACGATATATTATCAGCAGATATATACTGAAATAAATTATTAGACTGACTACCGCTTGCATAGGATTCAATAACTATTTGCATAGGATTCGATAAATATTTGCTAATTGACTGATCAGTAATTCAGTGGAATACCTTATTAGTGCTATACTTTCAAGATACACTGATGTCCCTTGATTTTCCTATTTCTTTTCCCCTGAAAATTGGATTTCTTTCATGCTGCAGGATTCTTATGTTTGAAGCTAAGTAATGTGAACTTTAAAATGTATGTGGTTCTGTTCTGATAGCTCAGCCTGTCTTCCTCATGCCTCTGATGCTCCTGGTTCATGCACTCATCAGCTCCCATCTGCAGTATCTCTTTGATATGTTTGTCATGGGCCCTGTGTTGGGTAGCTGCTTTAGATGTTAACTTATTATATTTAGTACTCATAATGATCCTATAGAATCAGAAAACATAAATTGTAAGTAAGCTGGCTGAGATTTGGAGTCAGACATGTTTTATTGACTGAGCTTCCTCCATAATCTCAATTTTAAGCATTTCTTTGCCTCTGCTATTCCTGCATCAGCTGATTCCCTTTGCTCTCACTACTCCACAGTTCTTTGAAACCGCTCAGACTTACAATCCATTGGTCTTACCACCTTTGCATTGTGTGATATCCCTCTCACATCCTTACTTCCCTCTTTAGCTAGCCTAGATGCCATGTTCACTGCTTTTTAATAACATCCTGCTTTAGACTGTAGTTATCAGTTCTAATCATTTCTCTACTCTGCTTTGTTGATGTGCTTTTATTAGTAGAACTGATTTATAATGTAAGGAAGAAACCTTGTAGGTATATATATGCCTGGCTTCCCCTCTGTAGATTTCTGCTTGTGATTTGGTGATATTGGGTATGTAACCAATATTTTGAACTAGCATAACCCATGAGATATAAGTCAAACACAATTTGTTCCCCCAGTGTCCCTTTAAAATTGTGTTCAGGAGCACTTATTCTGTTTTATGGAATGAAGGGTTGCCTGATTCTAGAATCATAATAAAACCAATTGAGATCTTTTAACCATTAAAAAATGTGGTCAATGGGGGTAATCTTTTTCTGCCGCTGGATGAAAACTTACTTCTTCCCTTACCCACTCCCTCTGCAAGGGACCCAGGAATGGGAAGGGGTGGAAGTGTATGGCTGGCTTTTTTTCTCTTTCTCTCATCTTTCTGTCTATTACTTAGGCCCCTGCCAAGGTTGAAGTGGGGAGCAGAGAGTAAAGGGATATAACGGTTCTACATAAGCTGGGTAGCCTAGTACTCTAGACGTCTGATGGCTTTTTCCTGGGTTCTTGAGAAGACGCCCTACTGGATCCTTCCAATTTCAACTTCCTTGAATTCGGCAATTTTTCTTTGGCTTGTTATGCCTCCTTTTGCTCTTCTGAGTTCCCCTTCACAGAAGAATGTTATCGTTAGTAAGCTCTCACCTGCCCAGGTGCTTTCTTGGGCAAGACCTAAAGTGGCTTAGTGCTGGCTGTCTCCTGTACTGTCCAGGCCTGGCCCTTTAGACACACCCACTGTTGGTAGGTACAATGACTCCTTTGTATATTCGGACAGATTGTAGTCCTAGAGTTGCAGAAATGATTTTCACCCATTGTACACCCATTGTACATTTTGTTATATGACATTTTTCATTTTCGCCTCCTTCAAAATTTCAGTTTAACGCCCTGACATACAAGTTTCCTGAAAATGGTACATACTCATTATTTAAAAATCCAAACACATTAGAAAATTAGAGAGAGGCAATTAAGCCCCAAGTCTTTTAATCTAGAAATAATGGTTAATATTTGGTAAACATAATTCTAATTACCTTTATGACTTTTCATATAGATGGATGGAAGGTTGGATGGCTAGAAAGTAAAAAAAAAAAAAAAAATGACCTTGGGGTGATATTTTTAATTTGTAAAAACATTTCATTTTAGGCTGACATGGTGGCACTCGCCTATAGTCCCAGCTACTTGGGAGGCTGAGGCAGGAGGATCGACTAAGCCCAAGGTCAAGGCTGAAGGAGCTATGGTTGCACCACTACGCTCTAGCCTGGGTGACAGAATGTGACCCTGTCTCTAAAAAGAAATTAAAAAAAAAATCTAATTTTATTTAAATGTAACAGAATAGAGAGAAATTATGAAATTGAGGGAATTCTTGAACTTCAAACCAATCATGAAACACTGATATTTGGGTCATTATGATTTTTTGACAGAATGTCTTGGTCCATATGGTTGTTTTGAAAGATGAAAAAAAGGAGTGCATTTGCATTTTCTCCCACCTTCCCTCCTTCTACCCTTTGATTTGTTATATTTTAGTTTTTATGTTGTTAAGATTTTTAACTGGAAGGTCCTGTTCTGTTACCAGTTACTCCAATGGTTGTTTAGCCATACTCTACTAAGTGGTGTCAGTGATCAACAACTAGTTCTTTTGTAACAGTTTTCCATTTCTTGGGTGTGTGTTTTTACCAATTTTTTTTTTCTAGGAAGGGTTTATCAGTATTATATCCTTAAGTTCTTGTGTGTTTGAGATTATGTGTTACTTTTATATTGAAAGAAATCGTGGCTGGCCTTAAAACTGATGTCACCTTGACTTTTCTCTCCTAGGTGACAAGCTGCTTCTGCCTAATAATGTGGAATCTGTTCCGGTTTCCATACGTTGAATCACTCTCCTGCCTTTCAGAGCTCCTGTGAAGAATTCTATTTCTGTGCTGTTCAGTAACTTTACCAGGCTAATAGTGTAGATCATTACTTATTAATTTTTCCTGAAGCATCGTTTGATTTTTTGATTTGCAGATTCAAATAAGTCTTAATTTTAGGAGAGATCCCTTTTCTATGATGTCTTTGAATATTTTCTATTTGATTTTTGTTCTTTAGGAACACCAGTAACGTGAAGTTAGATCTCTTTTGTCTTACATATCTAGCATCTTCTTTCTAGTTAGGTGTTTTTTTTTGTTTGTTTTTTTTTTTTCCTTTTGAGACAGGGTCTCACCATGTCACCCAGGTGGAGTGCACTGGTGTGATCATAGCTCACTGTAGCCTCGAACTCCGGGGCTCAAGCGATTCTCCTGCCTCAGACTCCCTGGTACCTGGGACTGTAGGCACGTGCCACCATGCCTGGCTAATTTATTTATATAATTTAATTTAATTTAATTTTTTTGTGGAGAGATGGGGTCTCACTCTTGCTCAGGCTGGTCTCAAACTGCTGTCCTGAAGTGATCCTCCCGAGTCTCCCAAAATGCTGGGATTATAAGCATGAGCCGCTGCGCCCAGCCTATATTTGTGTTTTTATTTTTCTTTTCTCTCTCTCTCTCTCTTTTTTTTGGTAATAGATGAAATCTTGATTTGCTGTGCAGGCTGCAGTATAATGGCTATTTACGTCCAGATCATGGCACACTGCAGCCTCGAACTCCTGGCCTCAAGAGACTCTCTTATCTGAGCGCGAGTAGCTGGGACAACAGGTCTGTGCCCACCTTTTCATCTCGTTTTATCAGACTTCTCAAGCCTGACCTCCCTGCTCCTGACTAGGTTTTTATTCATGTTTATTTAACATTTTGCTACTTCTAATATAAAACTCATTTTACATTAGTTTCATTTTTTTCTCTATTTTTTGAGCTGTACCAGCTCGTTTTTTATCTTCATTTGTCTTAAAATCTTTTTTTAAAATCTCTTGTGTGTCTTATTTGACTTGCCCCTCCCCAAGACTATTTTATCTTTTTATTTTTAAACTTTAATTCCTTAGGTTGTGGTTAGGGTTCCTTACTTTTTGTCTAGGATAAAAATCAGTGTCCTTAGCTCCTCATAACATGGCCTCAAACTCCCTTTCCTTCCCTATCCTTTACCCCTCTCTCTTTTGATCTCCACACTCCATTCATCCTGGACTGCCTGCTCTTTCATCATCTTCAAACTCTCACCTCTGGTCCTTTGTACTACTCAGTTCTACACGCTACTGAGTGTGGTCTCCCCTAAGTAAAACTTTGCTGTCAAGATCACCAATGTACTGGCAGGTGCTTAATAACTGGTTTTTATTGGGGGAGGCTGATTTGCAGTATTTGATCATGCTGGGTATATTTATGCTCAGTTTCATCTCTAATGGTGTGAGCTGTTAACCACCAAGGATTCACTTTTTGTGAAGTTGTTTTTGCTCTTACTTGCTTCTTCTCTTCCCCCATGGGAGTAGTCACTTCCTTCACTGTCCTCCAAAAGTCATATTGTCTCGTGTTTTAGTTGGGGACATATATGTTTCTCACTCCTGGTTCCCTTGTAGTCTGTGAGCCCCTGCAGGGATATGGCCAATTCTTAGTTACAGTGCCAAATACTCAGTTTGCCCTTAAATAGCCAAACCAGCATAACAGTGATGGTGGTGATGTTTCAGATGAGTACGTGCAGATGGATCTTTGTATACCTGCTTTCCTTACTGAAAAAAATAAATCATTGATGTTTATATGCTGTTTTCTTAGATACCTCTACTTCTCTTATTTTAACCATAATAACAATTATATAAAATTATCTATAAGTTACTAGATTTAACAAGTATGTAAGTCAGGTGGAAAACTGGGTGCTTTTTTTTTCTGTCAGTCAATGACAGTTTTTTGTCAATTGATCACACATCTCAGCTTTTATATCACTTAGTTGCAAAAGTGTTTGACACAGATTTCCTATATGAATCTCATTATAATTTAACATGATTTGTTTGCTGCTTAGTAATTGGATCTTTACTTTCATTGAGTGCCCCTTTGAGACCTGGTCAGATGATGGTAACCCCAAGATTTGGAAGGATGTTACAGCTCATTATACATGAAAGAGCAAAAAATAAACCTATGATATTAACATTCTTTATTTTTTGTATTTGTATCAATATTTTTGTAATAGTTTTGAAGTTCAGACATTGGGAATGTTGTTAGACTTGAAGTTAGTATTTAGTAGAATTAAATCATCTGAATCTCAATTTATATCTTATCTTCCTCTTCTCTTTCTAATTTTCCCACTTCGAAAAGGGAGATCACCCTCCAAAAGATAACTTTCCAGTGTCTTTTAATTGGATTGTCTGTGAATCTTTGCTGTCTGGGTGTGAGAGTTGTTTGATTCATGAAGAGGAAATATTTCAGAGGCATAATTTATCAGAAATTGCTTAACCAGAGATCAAAATATAGGCAAGGCAAGGGAAATAAAACCAGATTTACTGAGATCCACTTTGTGTAATGCATTTTACCTACATTCCCACTTTTAGTTTTTATGAGAACTCCTGAGAAAAATGGCACTATACCTGTATAGGTGAATGAACGAAAGCTTAAAAGCTTAAAGGGTGTGTGATTTACTAAAGCGTTGAAGCTAGAATTTGAACCCAAGGACCCAGGACTCTAAAGCCACAAGGATATGTTTGTTCTGGGATTTGGATTCCTTTTTTGTCCCTCAGCTAAGTATTTTATTCTTTTCTAGAAGTGGGGCTGAGGCTCTTGAGCTTGCCTCCTTTTCTCTGACATTGAAATTCATCACTTGTCTTTTCTCAAAGTTTGGCATTACTGGCAATTTTAACAAATAAGCTATGCTCTTTCCATACATTGGCCATGAGAGATCTTTGTTATTGGCTTCAGAAAAATACAGAGAGTGTCCTGCAGCTCCGAAAGTTTGAGAAATAATTTATTGAATGCTTCTTATGAAGAGATGAGTTAAGGAATGCTTCTCTTCTTTATTGCCAACAGCTTGTTTGGATTGCTCAGAGTTGACACAGCTCTTAGTTTTGAATACCTTTTGTACTAGTTGTTTTACATTTTATTCATTTAGTCTTGGTAAAACCTTGAGGGGATGTGAATCCCGTTTTACATCTGGGAAACCTGAGGCTGAGAGACCCTCATGAAAGGGTCAAGGCTACGCTGCTAGTTAATGGTGCAGCTGGGATGTGAGCACTTTTCTGGCTGACTGTAAGCTCAAGGTCTTCGCTCTCTCACAAGCTGCCTTCCCCTTGTATTTCTGTCTAGCAGAGACACCAGGGTTTGAGTCTTCCGACCAAGCCCGGAGATCAGATCTCTTTTAATCCAATCCTGTATCCCTGAAGTTTTTTTCCAGCCACATTAACCGATAGATGAGTAACCACTAGTTCTCTACCCTGACCTCACATTAGACGGCCGAGAACCTTTGAAATAATACTGATACCCGGATTTTACTTGTACCAAATTATCAGAAACTCTGAGGATGGGTCCCAGCATTAAGGTCTTTCAAAAGCTTTAGCAGCTTTTGAAACTTTGCCACCAGGATTGAGGACCACTGTCATCGGGCCCAAGTCAGACAGCTGACTGAAACGCCAGGGGCTACCCATATATGTTTATTGCCCCTATGCAGGTGTGTCCTTGCCATTTCTTATCAGCACTGCCCTGTTGCGTCCCTGAATTCAGTAGGATGATGTGAATACCATGAGGAAAAATGATTGTCACCTTCATCTCCATATCAAAATACTCCAGGAACAACTCAGATGACTGTGGGCTAGGTGTGTTCAAAGCTTCCCTTAATAAGTCCCTTTGACATGAGAGAGAAGTTACTCTTAAGATAAAATAAGTCCTTTACTTGAACTTTTCCTCCCTTAAGCAGTTTTTAGAATTGATCCAGTCCATAATGTTGAAATACGTGACAGTTAACATCACCCCAAGACTTCTTGCTACCTCATTTAACCAGTCTTCTTGTAACGTACGTGCCTCATTCTTTCAAACTCTAACAGCAAATCTATAAAGCAAAATCTAATGTTGCATATACAAAGGCCTGAATTTTTATCTTAGCCTGTGGTTGAACTGGTCTTAAGAAAACTTTCTGTAGTAGGTGTGAAGATAATTTTAGGAGTTTTCTGAAAAAGGCCGGTATTTTTACTTTTTTGCAAAATATTTTTATTTTTGTTAGGTAACATTTTGACTCATCTCAGTAATTATTAAATAATTCAAAATGAAATTTTCGTATGAAGTGATATTTGAAATAAAAGTGATATTGGGACATCTAGTTAAATTTTAAAAATGATTATCTAAGTTATGGTTATACACTAGTTGAAGTTCAAATTACAGAAATAGTCTTTTGAACATAAAGCCAAAAAAAAAAAAAAAAAAACCAAAAGGAAATGTATGGATATTTCTTGAAATCCAAGGCCAAATTGAAGAACCCTTGACAGTTTGAGAACAGTTTGAGGACTCTTGAGCCTAGCAGTGGTGGGAATTTGTGAACTGCCAGTCTTGATCCTGGCTGCACAGCAGAATCCCCCAGAGCTTGTAAAACTACTAATGCCAGGGCACCCACTCCCCCCCCCCCACTCCTCAATCAATCAAATAAAAATTTCTGGAGGTGTCACCTTGACAGATATTTTTAAATAGCTTCCCAGGTAATTCTGATGTTCAGCCAGCACGGAGCCTCCAGAGTACGTGACTGATAAAATCATAGTAATTGCCCATACATACCTAGTTTGGGAGTCTTGCAAGCCTGGCCTTGTTAAATCTTTGAGGGCAAAGGCTTTTTCTTATTCTTCTGTTTCCCCAATAGATGACAGCCCAGTACCTCTTTTAAGCGCATAGTAAATATTTGCAAATGAGCTTCATTTGTTTTAAAATATTGCAGAATGCAAGCTGCTCTCTAGCTAAGACTGAATTTATCTCCCCAGATAAGCACAGGCTCATGTGCACAATTATCAAAACAAACAAATGACACATAAAACCCAAACCAGGCTGTTGGTATGAGACGGTGAGCAGGGGAGAAGCCAGGTATGATGGGAGTGTCCTCCTGGGGCATCCGGGAGGAGGGCATGTCAGGCTGTCCAAAGCTCCTGAGGGCTTGGCAGGACCCAGAAGCATTTCTCTGCCTGTCTATTCCCATCTCTGTAAATCAGGAACAAGTACATGTTATTATTATACCTTGAAATAAAACCCACCTGTGCTTCCTCAATGCACGCTCAGTATCTCCTGAGCCAACCTTAGAATGCTGTGGTGTGACGAGAAATAATTTTTCCTCCTGTGCTGTTTAAGCCTAATTCAAATAGAAGCTGCTCTGTAATTATCTTCACCTTTCTGTCATTCATGGATGAAATGGTGACTGAAGAAAGAGCAGGATAAAGGCACAGGTCGTGAGTGCAGTTTAATGTTACTCAGAGCTTTTTCCATTTGTACACAGGGGCTGGTTCACAGTATTTTTTCAGATTAATTGGTACTTGTCACATGTAGATATTTGACTTGTTGAAAGACTTTTAAGAAACCAAGACATTAAATAAAGTAGCTTTTTGACTTTTAAACAAACTGAAGTGGCCCAAGAGGTTTTGAAATGACTGTATTTTTCAATTATATTTTTGAGGAAAATAAAATGGCTACCAATTCAAAATGGGTGGCTGTAGGTACTTTTTAAAAAATGATTACAGCAACACAAATCTTTTTCTTTACTAGAAAAGTACAAGTTTAGAAGCAAAGAAAATACAGTGAAACTTGTTAAGAAATGCCAAGTCTGAATACTTTATACATTTGTTTATAAGGAGATTATTTCTCAGATAATCTCTGTAGGGTATAAAGGGTGCTGGCAATTTCAAAGCTAAAATCTGTTTTTATGTTATAGAATATTATCAGAAATACCAGGTTTATTTAAGGTTTGAAAGATTTATGGGACTTTTGGTTTTTATTGAATTTTCATGTATTGTGATTTATAATGTGGAATAATTTGGGGTTTTTTTTTTCCTTGCTCAGCATTATTCAAAATTTTTTTTGTAATAAAATCCTAACACCAAATTGTTGATTTTTACCCCTCCCTAGACCCCTCATTTTGAAATTCCTTTTACAAATTAATAAAGGCCTGCAAGGTAAGAACTGTGATAAGGGCCTAAACTTTGCAAAGGCACAGGCATAGCTAAAAACAATGATAATAACCAGCCACTGTCCCCTAGTGTGCTTTCCTATAATTGTTACTTAGGAGTCACATAGCTGATGTTCACAAAGATTTTTAAGTTTCTCCTTTTTGAAACCTAAGGTAGTTTTTGAGATATCTTCCAGGCCCTGCATTCCAGTGGATTGGCTGATCCATCCACCCCAGAGGCCCATATCAAAAAACTAACTCAACTGGTATTGTGACCCCCACCCAGGAACCGACTCAAGAAGATGATTTCCACACCCCTATGATTTTGCTCTGAACCTCGCTGATTAGCAGACCCAATTGCCTAATCCTTTGTCTGCCAAACTGTCTTTAAAAACCCTTCTTCCAAATTCTTGGGGAGGCGGATTTGAGAAATTCCTCCTGTCTCCTCACTTAGCGCTCTGCAGAATTAAACTCCTTCTCTGGTACAACCATGACTGTCTCAGTGTATTGGCTCTTCTCTGTGCAGCAGCCAATACAACCCGGTTGGTTGGTAACAATTTTATGGAACAGCATTGTGCCCAGCCCATTTTGCATATCCTGACTTAATAAACAAGGGAGAAAAGTGTTGAGCAGAATGGGTACTTATGAATGGGTATCTTATATCCTGCTCTATTTGGACTAGAACCCTAATAATTTTCTCCTTAAATTTATGCTTTGTCTAGAATTAATATAAATTATAACCTCCAATACAGCAATTTTTGACTTTTTCTGTTATTACAGTATGATCCTAAAATGGGGAAAGACTGAACATGAGAGGTGTTCAGCCCAAGTTCTTCTCTAGTCTGTGTGACCCATGAATAAATGACCTCTTCCCACCTTACTTTCTTCTGTCTAAAGCAGAACTGCAATAGTCTGTTCTCTCCTTACCCCTAGGAACATTTGTGAAGATTAAGAACATGTTCTCATTACTCTGCTTTGGTTTTCTGAAATAAAGAAGGTATATTGGGCTTGGTATTGTTGCCATGAGTGCTGTTCAATAGGAACCTAGGTCTTAGGTTTTTTGGTTTTGTTTTTTAACTTATGTGGCATCATAATAGCAAAAGATTATGTTTTCTTCAAAATATGGTAAAATAAAGTGTTTTTACAGTCTTTTACAAAATAATAATGTTCACGACACACTTTATTTGAAAGTAGCTTAATTTTCATTGCTGAAATATATTTGGGTAGAAATATCTCTATGCAATGGGTGTTATGATATATGTGGATTTAAAATATGTTCCTTAACATTATCTTCTGTGACTATTCAATCTCACTGGGTTTTCCTATTTAGTTAGCATTGGTCTTTTCTTCATTAAGACTACAAAAAATCAAAACCTTGACATGAGTAGTATAATTTCCACATTTGTCTCTTAATCAATTTGATATGAGATGCAGCCCCCTTCTTTTTTTTTTTTTCAATACCAAATACTTCAGCTGTTTCCAGCAAAAGAGGTTCTATTTTTTTCTCTATGAAAGGAATGCAATGGGGAAGGGAAATGCCCAGATGGTTTGGCTCCTGCTAAGTAGAGAGGAAGATAGTATCTTCCAGCCATCCTCAGGAGGTCTGGCACAAGAGGACAAATGGCTTCAGTGCTCACGTGGCCCTCCTGTCTCCTGTTTGTTTGGAGGTCTTGGAGATGTGTCCTGCAGATGCTTTGTGTAGTTCTTTAAAATGAAATTTGGGCTATAATATTGATATCATAAACACAGCCTGGGACCTGATATTATTAATAGAAAGCAACTTGAGTTGAAAAGGCAATGAGAAGAAGATGAAAAGGCAATAGGATGACAAGGTGTATGTAAATAGCATTGAGTAAGTTGATGTGTGCATTAGTCTGGTTCTATTTCTCTCTATAAATAAATAAATGTAAATAAATATATATAATAAAGAATTGGCTCACAGAGTTTACGGAGGCTGAGATGTCCTAAAATCTGCAGGCAGCAAGCTAGAAAACCAGGAGAGCTGATGGTATAAGTTCCAGTCCAAGTCTGAAGGCCTAAGAACCAGTAGAGCCAACGGTGTAAGTTCTAGTCCACATGGAAGTCCCAAAGTAGAAGATGACCAATGTCTCAGATCGAAAGAGGTAGAAAGAGAGACCTTATTTCTTTTTTTTTTTTTTTTGAGACAGCGTCTCACTCTGTTGCCCGGGCTGGAGTGCCGTGGCGTCAGCCTAGCTCACAGCAACCTCAAACTCCTGGGCTCAAGTGATCCTCCTGCTTCAGCCTCCTGAGTAGCTGGGACTACAGGCATGCACCACCATGCCCGGCTAATTTTTTTTTTTATTTTTTTATTTTAGCTTATTATGGGGGTACAAAAGTTCAGGTTCTGTATATTGCCCATGCCCCCCCATCCCCCCCGAGTCAGAGTTTCAAGCATGTCCATTCCCCAGACAGTGTGTATCGCACTCATTATGTATGTATACACCCATCCTCTTCCCCCACCCCCCCACATCTGCCTGACACCCAGTTGGTGTTGTTCCCAAATGTGCACTTAGGTGATGATCAGGGAAACCAATTTGCTGGTGAGTACATGTGGTGCTTATTTTTTCATTCTTGGGGTACTTCGCTTAGTAGAATGGGTTCCAACTCTTTCCAGGAGAACATAAGAGATTCTATATCACCGTTATTTCTTATAGCTGAGTAATACTCCATGGTATACCACATATACCACATATACCACATTTTACTAATCCACTCATGTATTGATGGGCATTTGGGTTGTTTCCACATCTTTGAGATTGTGATTGTCCTGCTATAAACATTCGGGTGCAGATGTCTTTGTTCTAGAATGTCTTTTGTTCTTTTGGGTAGATGCCCAATAATGGGATTGCTGGATCAAATGGTAGGTCTACTTGTATCTGTTTAAGGTATCTCCATATTGCTTTCCACAGGGGTTGCACTAGTTTGCAGTCCCACCAGTAGTGTATGAGTGTTCCTGTCTCTCCACATCCACGCCAACATGTATTGTTTTGGGACTTTTTGATAAAGGCTATTGTCACTGGAGTTAAGTGATATCTCATTGTGCTTTTGATTTGCATTTCCCTGATGATTAGAGATGTTGAGCCTATATATTTTTAGTTGTCCAGCTAATTTCTTTCTAGTTTTTTTCAGTAGAGACAGGGTCTCGCTCTTACTCAGGCTGGTCGCGAACTCCTGAGCTCAAAGAGTCCACCTGCCTCGGCTTCCCAGAGTGCTAGGATTACAGGCGTGAGCCACCGCGCCTGCAGAGACCTTGTTTCTTATTCAGCCTTTTTGTTCTATTTAGGCCCTCAACAAATTGGATGAGGACTACCCACACTGTGGAGGGCAATTTGTTTTACTCAGTCTACTGATTCTAATGCTAATCTTATCCAGAAATACCTTCACAGATACACCAAAAATAATATTTAACTAAATATCTGGACACCCTGAGACCCAGCCAAGTTGACACATAAGATTAACCATTACACTGGGCAAAGGCATTCAAAGCACCTTAGTTATAGAGGGACCAAGAGAGTTCACCTTTTGGAGTTTTCCCTCAGTCCTGTCTTTTGAAGGCTGGTGGTGTTTTTGGTCCCCCATCTGTGAGCTGTCTATGGGGCAGTGACAATGTGGTGGTGGTCACCACATGGCAGCCAACTACACTTCCTGAATATTGCTGCTCAAAGTCTATGTGCATTTTTAGCCCTTGGGATAATTAATGATAACCTGCCCTTAAGTGGAAGCTGCTCAACTTGTGATGAAATGTCTCGATTACCCATGTTGATAGTGGCATGGAAGAACACAGCTAGCTGAAATTCACAGTAATCCAGAAACTCATTTAAGTCTATTTTTCTTCTGCTAAGAGGTAACAAAATTAATTGCTCTTTCTGTACCTGCACACTCAGAAGTTGGTGCTTCAAGAAATGAAATGACAAAAAGGCAGATGATTTAGAAGGAGAAGAACTGCCTTGGATGATATATGAACTGTCGTCTAACTTCCCCATTGGAATAGATTTGAGTGTCAGTTAAATGCTTTGCTTGGTGTTTCAAGTTTAATGAGACAGCTGCAAATTCACTAAAGTCAGTGTCTAGAACATGCTAAGTCCTTCTGACTTGAGTACCTTGGTACTTTAGTTCCTTTATCTGGAAGCTCTGTGTCTGTCATTTTGAATGGCTTCTCTTTCTAATCTTGGCTTAAAGGTTACTTCCTCAGAAGGGCCTTTGCCAGCCATTCTTCTTTATCTAAAAATATGGTCCCTACTCCTATTTTTAGGTTTCTTTCTAATGATCTCCTACTTGAATTGTTAGTTTCATTTGCTGTCCTGTGTCTGGCAACTAGCATAGTGCCTGTCACAAAGTAGAAGCTCAGCAAACATTGGTTGAATGAATGAATGAAAATGCTGTGATTGCTTCAGCAAAAGGCACTTAGTGTCTAGAGCAGCTCTGTCCAATACATCTGTAATGATGGAAGTGTTTTGTATGTGCCGTCCAGTGTGGCAGGCACTACCCACATGTGGTTCTTGAGCACTTGAAATGTGGCTAGAGCAACTGAGGAACTGAATTTCTAATGTTATTTAGTTTTAATTGATTTAAATTTAAGTAGTCACATGTGGCTAGTGGCTACTGTATTGGGCAACACAGATCTTGTGAATGTGATTTTATTAGTTTCTAACATTTAAAAATATTCCTCCTGAATACTATAGCATTAAACATAAGTAATTTCTGAAGCTGAAAAGGTCTTCTAAAAGTAGTACCATGTGAATAATTCATTTTTCAATATATAGTAGGTGTGTTTTATGGTTTACTTGAGAAGTATGTTGGGTTAGAAGATCTTATGTCTTTAGTGACATTCTGTGACTTAGTGTTGTCATTGCATTTTCCTTCCATTCTTTATTTTTGATTTTTATTATTTTAATTGCATTCTAGCAAATTGACTAGAGTCATCCTGGCCTTTAGTTTGAGGAAAAACTCCTTAGAGAATAAGGATTGTGTTTACTTTGCATTCAAGAATCCTTCAATTTCCTTTGCATGGCTAACCATTGTCAGCAAGTATAATATTTATGCAAACATTGCCTTTGACTACATAGCATGGATTGGTCCTGGAGTCTAAAAGCTTTTCAAATGAAGAGTAGGATTTAAAAAAAGAAGAAGAATTAGCAGATTAAACTTTAATAATGTATTAGCACTTTCTAAGCGAAGGTAAGATTTTTAAAAGATTTAATAGAATAAACTTTAATAATTAATGTATTAGAACCATCAGATTTAAAATAAATTGCTAATGTTTTGTTTATATTGTTTTATTCAAATTTTGAAATTAGAAATAAAAGGATCCTGCAGGAGCTTGGTTTTATGCCCAAAAAAAAAAAAAAAAAAAAAAACCAGAAGAGAAAAAAAGAATCTATAGTTGCATCTTTTACTGTCTTAAAAATAAAATCTTTAAAAGACATGTTTCATGATGGATTTTTTTATTGTGGTAAAATATATATAACATGAAATTTACCATTTTAACCATATTTAAGTGTACAGTTTAGTGGCATTAAGTACGTTCACATGATTGTGTAACCATCACCACTATCCGTTTTCCAGAACTTTTTCGTCATCCTTTACTGAAATTCTGTACCCATTCTCCCAACCCCCTGGCCCTGGTAACCACTATTCTACTTTATGTCTATGAATTTGATTATATATTTTTTAATTCTTGTCCACAATGATTGTCCAAACCAATATATAACTGATATCTATGTGTCTACGGGGATCACCTCCTTTAAAATGACTGTAACCTAACTAACTGCATAATTGCCTTATTTTGGGAAATGGTAGACACTTCTTGTTAAGGATCTGAAACCATCCAATTTAGTCACTGCTCCTAGCCATCACTAACCTTACATGCTCACCCTGAGTCAGGTCATTTTTCTCATTTAAAAAAGAATAATTCCAGAAGATTACTTTTAAGTGACAGGTGGTAAAATTGACTTTCTTGCATATGTGCCTGATATTCTGAACTTTTTATCAATCTCTATTGAGAAAAGCAAAAAGAATCAATTACGGTTATTTAGTATTTTTAGTATTTCCTAGCTTGTTAGTATAATGTCATTGTGAACACGAGGCAACCATGCAAAATAAGTACATTTAAACTTAGGAATTCAAGATGGCTTTTTAGTCATTTAGTGAGCAATAGGAATTTTGGGAATTTGAAGGAAAGTGTTACCTTCACCAGATGACTTGCTCTCTATTGCTGTGGGTACATCACTGTGCTCAGGAGACTAAGAAACAGAGCAGGAGATGCAGCCCCGGAGGTGAGAGGCTTACCATTGGTGTGCGTGTTTAGAAGCAGCAGCAGCAGCAAGTGGGCATGTAAGGTAGCCTGTTGTAAGGGCTGTAAAAGAAACACACTGTCCATGGCATTCAGAGGAGGCAGCAGACACTTCCTGAGTGGATGTTAAGGAAAGGTCCTGAGGGAGGTGGTATTTATGGTAGACTGAAGGCCATAAACCGTTTTAAGTAATGCACATGGAGAAGGGAGAGTCACATGATAGGGGCATTCCTGATGGAGCAGACCACCAGTGTTTAGGATTAGTGGGGGACAAATAGCTGTTGTTCTAGTTCTGTTCAGCTGGAGTGTGGGGTGTAGTCCCTGGGAGGGAACAGAGCACTTTGATAGGCCAAGTGGAGAAAACTTGTGCTTTAGAAAGGTAGGTCTAGGAACGGTGGCTAAGGTAAATCAGAGAAGGTAATTATTTAAAAGGGAAGGTGGTTAAAGGCTGTTTTTAACTATCTAGGAGCATATCTGAGGGTGTCCGCATTATGTCAGTTGTGGTAAGAGTAGAAAGGCAGGCCAAATAACAGGTAATGTCAAGACAGGGGTCTTACCGACTGACTGAACGGAGGGGTGAAGGAGAGAGTGGCCATAAAGCCGCTGGGCTGTAATGCATACTGAATAGCAGTCAAAAGGTATCAACGCACGTATGATGAAAAGTAAGCCTTTCTCCTGCCTCTGTCCTTCAGCTGCTACCAGTTCTTATACATTTTCTTATACACGTATGTATATGCATAACCTACATCTATATTCCTTTTCTAAAAAGTGTCAGCTACCATGTACTTTAATCAATATCTTATTTTTATCATTTAACAATACATCCTGGTGATACACTATACCAATACATGTAGAGCTGCCTTATTCTTAATTTAATCAGTCCCCAATTAATAAAAAATTGTTTGGCTTTTTACAAATTGTTTAGTGAATATCCTTGTTTATGCATCATTTTTCACACATACAAACATGTTTATCTCTAGGTTTAAATTACTGTTTGCTGAATTAAAGGATATGTGCATTTAAATGTTGGTAGATATTGCCAAATTTCCTTCTATTAATATAAAGTTTTTACCAGCAATGCTTCTTTCTTAGATCCTTCCTAATAGTGTTATTAGATAATTTGATATTTCCCAATCTATAGATTAAAAAATAGTATCAATTGTCATTTTAGTTTGCATTTCTCTAATGAGTAAGATTGAGTATATTTTCGTAGCTTTGAAAGGCATCTGTAATTCCTTTTGGGGGAACTTCTTGTCATTAGCTGATTCCCATTTCTCTGTTCAGAAGTTGGACTTTTATGGAATGCTTATGGTGGTTTCTTATAAATCATGATTCTAGAGTATTGGTAGATATATTAGGATCCACCATTTGGTGAGTTTATTAAGGCAACAGTCATCTATTTTTGCTTTTTTTTGTTTGTTTGTTTTAATCACGAGTGAATATTAACCTTTGTCAAATGCCTTTAGAGTGTCTGGCGGGCTGATTGTATGATTTTTCTCTTCTGATCATAGGGATAAATTAGAGAAATAGATTTCCCATCTTGAATTAACCCTGTATTACATGGGTGCCTGCCAGCTACCACCCCCTCTGGCCATGGAGTAATGTTCCCTCAGGGGCTTCTGGGTTCTGTTTGTTAATGTTTTATTTGTGATTTCTACATACAGTTCATAAGTGGTGCTTATGAGCTTATGGTTTATCTTACTCATCACTGAAATAACTTTTCAAAGATTATCCATAACCTCCATGTGATTAAATTAATACCTCCCAACCTCATTTACAGTCTTCCCCTTCATTTCTTCTGTGGCATTTCACACCCTGACCAGTGTTCTTATTTCATCTTCTTGAAATGTCCTCCCTCCTTAGCTTCTGTGGTGCTAAGAGCTGAGCTCTGTGCTTCTTGATGGGTCTTCCTCCTCTCAGAGCCTGTCTTCCCAGAGCCTCCCTCCATGGCCCCCCTACTTCCAGCATGCCGTTGTCACTAGAGTGGGCCTCTCTCACATATCGCTTGACATGTCTATTCGCGTGGCTGCCATCAAACTCAGTGTCTGAAACTCATTCTTCCCCCCCCCCAAGTGAATTTCTCCACTTGATTTGCAAAATAAGTACATTTAAATTTAGGAATTCCATTTATTGTAATCTCTAACATTTTCTTAATGATCCTGGCTCCCACATGTGTTGAGTGCCTGCTGTGTGTCTGGCTCTGAGAAGCCAGGCAGCAAGCAGGACAAGTGGGAACAAAGGAGGCAGGCAGCAGATACAGATTTCTTTTTCAAGCAACCTGAAGTGGCAGAGAAAAGGCCATAGTTTGGAGAGGTGAAGAGGTTGAGGGAAGCCAGAATTGTCTGAGGCGAGGAAGTGGTCAGGGTGAGAAGTGTCAGATGCAGGGACAGGGAGCAGTGCCTGGAGGTGACTGAGGGAATGTGAGCCTGAGCCTGGTGTGGCCACAGCCAGAGGAGCCGCCCAGAGGGAGAAGAGAAGGAAGATCCAAAGAGACTGGGGGTGAAACGCTAGGTGCAGGAACGTGAGTTCTGTGCTGCTGAAAAGGGTGGGGCTTTGTCCTTTAAAGAGAAGAGACATTTTCAGTCCTCTGAACGTTTTTCTTAATGTGTGCTGTATCTGTATGGGGAAAATCCCGTCCTCAGAGCCACTCTGGAGAGACTCTTAAGTCTGTAGGAGGGCATGGAGGACCGGCAGGGCTGGTCTTAGCACGTGGCAGACACTCACGGTTATTCCTGGAGTATGAGGCTGCAGCACCAGTGCGTTCTCCGTTCGGGAGACTGCTTTTTATCTCTCCCTGAGCAGTTTGACATCAGCAGCTTTAGGACAGATAGATCTCTCTAAGCGTCAGTCAAACCATGTAGGCCATGTTGGAATATTTTTCACAGTGGTAGTGTCTCTGTGGGTAGCAATGAGCTATGCACCCCGGTGAGCAGTTGCCCTCAGCGCTGGGGACAGTGTTGTCGCCTGCACTCCGTGGAATTCCTCACAGCCTCTGTTGCTGCTCCTTTTCACAGGGCTCCTTCTCTCCAGTTGTTTGCACTGATTGTTAAGAAAGTTCCTGTGAAGAATGTGGTTCTTACATTTTTCTCTCTTCTTTCCATCCGCGTTCTCATCTACCTGCCTGGAACATGTTTGGCTGTCCTTTTGCATAACAGCATTTCAAATACGATGGCTATAACCTTCTTATGTCTCTGTTTTTGCTCCTGCTCTTCTGAATGCTTGATTACCAGACACTTTACACTTTAATTTCTGTAGGTTTGCATTTGGTATATTTTAATGTGAATATCGAATTATTTTCAATGAGGGCACGTGACTACTTTTCTTCTTGTTCATAAATGGAATTATAATCTGTCCATGTTTTCCTATGGCAATTTACAGTGCTTATCATAAAGACATTAAGATTATACTTCTATTCAGAATATAAAGTGCTTTTTCCTACCTATGCTCTGTTACTCTATATATAGAAGATAAATATATGTGTACAAGTGTATATGTGTATTATATACGTAATTATGTACAATAATGTATGTATAAAATATATGTATGATATATGTATAGAATATTATATATATAATTATGTGGATAATGTATCACATGCATAATTATATGTGCTATATAATTATGTATATAACACATATGTGTTTGTACGTGTATGTGTGTGAGAGAGAATAGTTTCCACATCTTAAATTTCCAA
This sequence comes from Eulemur rufifrons, assembly GCF_041146395.1. NCBI lineage: Eukaryota > Metazoa > Chordata > Mammalia > Primates > Lemuridae > Eulemur > Eulemur rufifrons. Next base: position 66,388,510 of record NC_091000.1, on the reverse strand, counting down.
ATTCATTTTGATACCACTTACTACGTCCTGTTTCCGCTCTAAACCCTAAGTATAGAAAGCCTGACCTCATCAGACCTAACTCAGGAAGAAAGGCTGCTCTTGTGGCCTCTGGGTCTAGCCCTGTCTGCAGAGCACAGAGCATGGCTGTCACCCCATGGCTTGGTTCTGTTGAGGACTGCCTGTTAACTCTTCAGGTAAAGAGCTTGACAATGTCTTTTATTACTTGGGAAGCTAAATTTGGTTTTGGTGTTGATTCTTTCCAAAACAAAGAAGAAAATTTCCTGGGTCTGGTAAAGTCCTTTAGCATGTGTTCATATTTGATTTTGCGTGTTGAGCCCAAGGCATTCCTTTGCCTGACTTCGTTTCTCAGACAGCTTGGTGGAGAATTGGGCTGTAGACATTTGCCGTGGAGTTTGTGTCAGAGGCGGGAGTGGGGTTAGTGAGGAAGGGAAGAGGAAGACAAGTGGGGGAATGGTACTCATTATCACCCTCTTCTGGTGCTTGTGATCACGACTGCTTGTAGAGGTGTCCTAAACCCTTCCCACCACCTGTTCCTTCCTGGCTGCAGTATTTCCTCTCCTACCCTGATTTCCTTTTTGGCATTAAGAGTGGCCATTTTTTCATTGGCTACTTTCTTTTGCTCTCCCCCATCCCCAAAATTAGCCTGGCGCAAGCCCATTGAAGAGGCGTTCAGTCTCTGTTCCTCCACACTTTCTCCCACCTCATAGCTATTCCCCCTTCCATAGAAAGAATCCTACGGAGTCGGCCTACTTTCTGTCAATGCCACCTCCTGAGAGGATGTTGCAGAATGCCACAAATTCTTTATCAGAAATAGCTGTGTTCATATGAATGGTTAGATATAAACCTCTTCTAGAAAAAAAAAAGTCACCATCAGTACCCATGAAGAATTCCTTAAGTTGCAGAGATCTTTAAACTAATTCTAGCCTCGTGTGTCTCCAGTTCTTTTTTAAAGAGTTGATTCATCTTCATGGCCACACTTTGGAAAATTTAAAGCTGTTCACTCTACTGAAAGCAGAGAATAGGGATGAGTAGAAAGGAATCACAGAATACTCTGCTTATTAGAATGTCAGACTTACCAATTGTAGGTATCTGTCAGGTTCTTCTATAGTATTTTCTTTCTTCCTCCTTTTTTCCTGTTTTCTTTCTGTCTCCTACCCTGCCTTTCTCCCAGAGCCCTCTTCATTTTTATCAGGGAGTATCACTGCATCCGAGATGTTCTTTCCCATTGCTTATTGGCCGTGTCACAGTTATGACTGGGTGACGAAGATTTTCTCCTCTGGGTCTTACTTTCCATCTGTGCTAAGCCCAGTGATTGTCTGTTGTATCTTGTCCAACCGTCTATCCTGAGTTTTTGCTGTCTTCTCTTTTTGATGTTTCTAGTCAATAGTTAGGAGCAACTTCTTTTGATACCTTATTATGAGGGCAGGGTTACCCTTCGCTCTTGTGCCCTGTACTCTTCTCACTAAGTACGTTTTCTGATGCTACAGAGTTTGATGACAACCATTCTAGGACACAGCCATGACCTGTGGTTTTTGAATATATGTAGAGGGACTCTCCCATTCATTGAACAAATACATGTGCTGTGCTGGGCACTGTTCTAGGTATTGGCAGTATGTGGAGGTAGCAAGTGGGGACAGATAAAAGTCCCTGCTCTCATGCAGCTTACGTTCTTATTATGGAATTTAAGAACATCCTTTTAAAAGAGAATTAGAAAAATACTGCTTTATTGGGTTTTTAATATGTAGATGAGAGACAACAGCTACTGGTTAGTCTGTGCTATCACTTTACTGACTCTGATTTTAAGCAACCCAGTTATTGAATCTGTTTTCTCTGTTATCAAAATGGTGCTAATTTTAGGATGTTGTAAGACATTTGTAGGTATAGATCAAGTCATTTATTCTGGGTTGAATTTCCAAGGTGTTTAACTCTCAACGTGAAGATTGTAAAGGGTATATTTCCTTAATTTGCTATGTTTTCTTCACAATTGACATGCCTTTTTTTTTTTTTTTTTTTTTTTTTTTTGAGACAGAGTGTCGCTTTGTTGCCCTGGCTAGAGTGAGTGCCGTGGCATCAGCCTAGCTCACAGCAACCTCAAACTCCTGGGCTTAAGCAATCCTACTGCCTCAGCCTCCCGAGTAGCTGGGACTACAGGCATGTGCCACCATGCCCGGCTAATTTTTTCTGTATATATTTTAGTTGGCCAGATAATTTCTTTCTATTTTTAGTAGAGACGGGGTCTCGCTCTTGCTCAGGCTGGTCTCGAACTCCTGACCTTGAGCGATCCACCCGCCTCGGCCTCCCAGAGTGCTAGGATTACAGGTGTGAGCCACCGCGCCCGGCCCAGACATGCCTTTAGAATAGGAGAATTTTTATGGTTGATTTATTTTAACAGCGATAATGAAATATTTTTTAAAATGTAAGAAACTGTTAACAAAATATTTTGATGGCACATTTAACATATAACCTGAATCAAATTCCAGATTTAAGGTGAAACTGAAGGGATTATATTTAGGTTTTAATGCTTAGAAGTTTGAATATTCTATAGTTTCTACCACTGCCCTAAATTCTTACATCAGAGAAAATCCAAAGCAGAAGAAATGCTACTCCTTTTTGCTCAGGGTCCTTCTGACTATACTTGCTAGTCAGAAAGTATAATATCTTCAAGATTGGTACTAACTGATGGTGTTTTTGTGTGTGAAATTGTTTTTAAAAAATTAAGAAATAGCTTGCTGCATATTACACTTCTTAAAACTACAGGAAAGTTGACTTTGGGTATATCTTTGGAATCTGGAACCTTCACTGGGAAGTCTTAAATCAGAGCTGTTTTAACCTCCGTTTATCTGCTTTGTACGAATTACTATGGCAAATGACTTTGTGTGCGTTTGGGGGTATGGTAATACTTGACAATTAAGGCTTCCTCATGTAGATGTTTCTCTAGTGAAGTAGTATACTTTCTATACAAAGGTGGCAGGTTCTGTGAATGTGATAGCTCACTGACTGCCTTTAAATTACCATTGGGATTACAAATCCCATGGGATAAAATGTCATCAAAGTAATTTGGATGTGTACTTTATCGACACCTTAAAATGTACAATATATTTACTTCTAAACTTTTAAAGTTTGAAAACAAGATAGCCTGGATTAAATAGTATAAGATATTTTCAAGCCTAATGTGCTCATTAAGAATGTAGTTCAGTTTTTCTACTTGAACTATGCAAACTCTAGGTTGACATACTCCTGTTTGGATGACCTGTGGTTGGTTGATGAGATCAACCTTAGTTGGTAATATCCCACTGGGGGTTGGTTTAAACAATTTTAGAATGGTAGCACTGTGCTAATCTTAGAAGGAAAATTCCTTTCCAAATGACTTCTCAGAAGTATATACCATATACAAGAATTTACTTTTATCTTTCTTATTTTCATAAATTTCAGAAATAGGTATAGAAACTTATGAACCAGAAATATGGTATGATGTATGTTTACCATTAGGAAAAATGCTTTATTACCTACCAAGTGCTGAGTTATTTTGATTAATTCAATCTTGTTGATGTGATCTAATATAAGGAACTTGGTATTATCCCACATAGGAAACTTCTACTTAACCTTGATTCTTTCATTTATCATTGGGATTTTAGTAGGGTACTGATTTTGAATAAGTTGAACATCTTTAATCTTTGTTCCAAAATCTAGTGCTGCTTAAAGCACTTCTCTGAAGGTGGGGTGCTGGAGGCTTGGACAGGAAGTGGGTGAAGATGCCCTAAGAGGCTGGTGGTGATCCCAACTCCCTAAACTATTCAATTTGCAGAAAAGAATCTTTTTGACTTTTAATAATTTGTACAAAAATGAAGTTTGAGGTCTCTCATGAAAAGTAACCATTTAGTCTCTCTCATACTGATAACTAATGAGAGATTTATTTACCTTTTTACTCTTAAAATTAAATATTGAATATATTCGGTGAAGAATAAAATTTCTTTATGAATATCCATTTGTTAATTTTACAAATAAGTGATAGTTGTATATACAAAGTCTAATGAGAAATTTTTCCTTCCTCCAAAGAGTGTGTGGTTTATTGTGAGAGACTAATAAGTCAACAACTATAACAAAAATCTTAATGTGGATGATCAATGCTAGATAGGTAAGACAGGTGCTGAGAGATTAGAAGGGAGGGTTACTTAACCTAGAAAAGTCAAATCAGAGAAGGCTTTCTCAGGGGAGATTGTCAGGAGAATGAGCTAACCAGACAACGAAGCTGGGAGAGCTTTCCTTGGCTGGAGGAATGATGCATGGACATGTGCTTCTGCATGGCTGATGTTTCAGGGGAGGTAGATGATGATAAGACATGAGATTGGTCAGTTTTTCAAGAAATAAATTATGAAATTAAAAGACTTTAGGTATTTCTGAGGAATTTTAAACAGAAAAATGAACTTGTAAGATTTTTCTTTTAGATCATTTTGACAGCAGCTTGGAGAGCTAGTTAGAAGCACATGTGGTAATTGGTGGCAGAGAACAGTATTCATGGTATATTGTGGTAATCTGGGAAAAGAATGATGGAGTCCTGAATTAGCAGCAAAGGATGGTATAGAGAGATGGGCAAATCCCAGAGAGATTTGGGATTTAGAAGCAATCAGGCCTGGCACCTGATTGGGTATGAGGAGTAAAGGGGGAGGAAGATAAAGGATGCCTTCCAGTTTTCTGGATTGAGTAATCAGGTGGTGGTTGGTAGTGTTTGCCCAGGTAGTAAATGTACGAATTGGTATTAGATCTGGGATGTGTTGAGTTTAAGGTGCCTGAGGGACACCCAAGTGGGGAAGTCCTGCATAGACAGGTACATGTGTAGACTGGAGCCCCTGAGGGATACTGGCATTGGAGATTTGAAGGGCCTTGGCCCAGGACTGGAAATTGAAGGAAACTTACATTTGAAGGTATTAATAGATGGGGTCAAGAAAGGATATGTAGTAGAGGGAGAAGTGAAGAGGGCCAAAGATGGAACTCTGGGGTCACTGAGTAATAGGGATGATTGAAGGATATGAATCATTGAAGGAGACTGAGTAGGAGTGTTCAGAGAGGTGGGAAGAAGGCCAGAAGAGAGGCCATAGAAACTGAGGGAAAGCACAGTTTTGAAGACAGTGCAACCAATTGTGTCAATGGGTGCAGAGAGTCCAAGTCAGAAAAGCACTGAAAAGTGGCTATTGGATTGAGTGACTAGGAGGCCATTGGTGACACTGTTGGAAATAGCTCCAGTAGAGTGGTGGAACATACCTGGAGTTGACTGGGTTGAGCAGTGAATGGATGAGAAACTGAAAACAAGAAGTGTTCAGTGTTTATGTCTCAATGCCTTCTTGGGAAAGAAAGAGGTAAGGCCATGAAAGAGGGGCCATAGCTATAAAGAGAGGGTTGTCCAGAGAGGGGGTGCTTTTTCTTTAGTAGGAGAAATTTGAGCATGTTTAAGTGCTAAAGTGAATGAGTCATGAGGCATTGGCCTAGGCAAGAAGAAAACTTCCACTTGCATTGACACAGGATGCAAGAAAGAAAGAAGGGTGCCATGCAGTTAAGGGTGCATGTGTGCTAGGAGGAGAGGAGGCGGGGATTACAAAGATTATTACTCAGTCATTCTGTATACCTGTATTAAAAAAAAGATAAGTTATTTAAAACCAAGACTGGGCCATGTGATTTTTGTGGTGTAGAGACTAGATTTACTACATAGAAACTTGGATAATTTATAAGTCCTTAAACCCCAATGGAAGAAAAGTTATTATTTAATAATATCATATTCATTTTTATTTAAAGAATCATGGTAGAAGATGAATTAGAAACTCCATGTACCAGGGTCTTTTTTTTTTTTTTTTCCATCTGTCAGAGGGTTTGCTCAAATTATATTCCTGTCATTGGCATTTTGGAGTTGAGGCAACAGAACTGTTACAACATGAATTTTTAGAGCCAATTTTGACCACAGTAAAGTTGCTATGAAGGCTGAGGGTCAAGAGCATGATTGATTGGGTGATTAGAATTCCTTTTAAAACAAATTAGAGGTGTCAGGTTTGCCACAGGTGAGAAGTACTGCAAGGAAATGAATCTCATTAGCATATAAAACTTCTTAGATCATCAAAAAAGAAGTTTAATGTTTAAAATATAAACACACACACATACACACACACATACACATACACATACACACACACACACACCCCCACACAGAGGAATGACCTGCATAGGAATTCCTGCTTGTGATTATTATACAACCTAATGTCTGGCCTGATTTTTCTGTATAGTTATAAATAATACAGAGATATATTTTATTATTAATTAAGGAACTGGTCTAGAGATATGTTTTATTATTAATTCAGGAACTGGTACCCTAAATGATAAGTGCATTTATCAGTTCCATTAGCCACTTATTATATTTGCCTTTGTATTTGGGTTCTTCTAAATGATTGGATTTATGATTAGGCAGGCATCTTAGTTTGGGATCCCTGGCTTAGAAGGAGGCAGAGGGGGCAGGAAGGAACCAGGATCTGTGTTTAGGAAGGGAAAACAGGTGCAAGGGACAAAGAACGGAGAAGGATGTATGCGGTGGTGTGTGTCTGTCAGTTTTGGAGAGCAGAGCAAGGCAGCGGTTTTTAGAGAACTAATATTTCTCAGGAACATAATATATGCCAGACGGCAAGCTATGCCCTTTCACATATATTTCATCCTCACAATAATCTTGGCAAGGTAGATATTGATATTATATGTAGTTTCAAAGAAAGAAATGAAGGGAGATGAGAAGATACCAAAAAAGAACTTTTAAAAGTAAAGAAAAATAGTGATGATGACTGTTGTTACTAAATTGAAATGAAAATTGCTTCAATGTAACTGCTGTGGTATTCTAATTTTTATTTTTGGGGGGGATTCAGTCTTAAGTGTTTGAGTCAAAAGGGTTAAAATTGGTTGTGAAGCTGGTTACATGGGGGCTAGCCGAACTCTTATTTTTGTGCATCCTTGGAAATTTAATAAAACATTTTTAAAAGGATCAGACAAACAAGTAAAATGTCTTGGTTATGATGAAAAGTGAAGGATTATTTATGAATAGCAGTGGGACTTTTTCTCTTCTTCCACTATCATGTCTTTATGATAGCCTTAGCATCAGAACCTATTTTTGAGTCAAAATTATTAACCTACCGTTTAGGAAATAAAGACAATAAAATAAATTGTTTTCTATGTGGTAATTTCAGCTTCACATAATGTGTGAAGACTCAGTTCAGAAATTTGGTGGCTTTTTCATCTTCACTGGATTGCAGTGGGAGTTTTGTCAAAGTGAAGGAGCGTTTATGCTGGAAAGAAGCCCGGGGCTGGGAATGTTTCTTTGCAGAAAGTATATAGCTCCAAGGGGGCAGATCAGAGTCTAGTCAGGGAGCATCTTTGCATGTAAAACACTGTGATGGGGACTGTAAGGAGGATAGGAAATAAGATAGTGGCAATACCTATGGAGAGCTTACTCTGTGCCAGAATGCTCTAAACATACTTCACGTATGTTTAATCTTTGCTGCAACTCTAGGAGGTAGGTACTATTCTTTCTTATTTTTTTAATTGTATACTTTGTTTTAATTTTTTGTTACATAATATCTGTACATATTTATGGGGTACATGGGATATTTTGTTACATGCACAGAATGTATAATGATTAAGTCAGGGTATTTAGGATATCCATCACCTCTAGTATTTATCATTTCTATGTGTTGAGGACATTTCAAGTCCTCTCTGCTAGCTATTTTGAAGTATACAAAGGGTGACCACAGTTGTTAACTGTGGTCACCCTACTCCACTATCAAACATTAGAACTTATTCCTTCTATCTGTCTGCATGTTTGCACCCATTAACCAACCTCTCTTCATCCCCCATTTCCCCTAGTCATCTGGTATTTATCATTCTGCTTCCTACCTTCATGAGGTCAACTTTTTAAGCTCCTGCGTATGATTGAGAACATGCAATATTTGTCTTTCTGTGCCTGGCTTATTTCACTTAACATAATAAACTCTAGTCCATCTACATTGCTGCAAATGGCAAGATTTCATTTTTAATAGCTGCATAGTATTCCATTGTATATATACCACATTTTCTTTATCCATTCATCTGTTGATGTACACTTGAATTGATTCCATATCTTGGCTATTGTGAATAGTGCTGCAATAAACATGATGATTAATGCTGTTCAGCATTTTTTCATATAACTGTTGGCCATTGGTGTATTTGCTTTTGAGAAATATCTATTCATGTCCTTTGCCCATGCTGTAATGAGATTGCTTTCTTACTGTTGAGTTGTTTGAGTTCCTTGTATATTCTGGGTATTAGTCACTTGTTGGATGAGTAGTTTGCAAATATGTTCTTCCATTCAGAAAGTTGTCTATTTACTCTGTTGATTGTTTTCCTTGCTGAACAGAAGCTTTTTAGTTTAATACAGTCCCATTTGTTTATTTTTGTTTTTGTTGCCTTTATTTTTGAGGTCTTAGCCATAAAATCTTTGCCTAGACCAATATCCTGAAGTATTTCCTTATGTTTTCTTCTGGTAGTTTTACAGTTTTGGGTCTTACATTTAAGTCTTTAATCTATCTTGAGATAATTTTTTGTATATGGTGAGAGATAGGGGTCCAATTTCATTTTTCTGCATATGAATATCCAGTTTTCCTAGCACCATTATTGAAGAGGATGTACTTTCTCTAATATACGCTCTTAGCACTTTTGTTGAAAAGCAGTTGGCTATAAATCTTTGGCTTTATTTCTGGCTTCTCTATTTTGTTCCATTGGTTTATATGTCTATTTTTATATCAATGCCATGCTGTTTTGCTTACTATAGCCTTATAACATATTTTGAAGTCAGGTAGTGTGATGTCACCAGCTTTGTTCTTTTGCCTAGGGTTGGTTTGGCTATTTGGGCTCTTTTTTGGGTTCCATACAAATTTTTAGGTTTTTTTTTTTTTACCTATTTCTGTGAAAATGACATTGGTATTGTGATAGCATTGCATTGAATTTGTAGATTGCTTTGGGTAGTGGGGTCATTTTAACAATATTATTTTTTCTGATGCAAGAGCATGGGATATCTTTCCATTTGTTTGTGTCTACTTCAATTTCTTGAGAGCTTGTTTGGAGGTTCTAACAGGGGAGCACAGCTAATTGTATACCCTTGACCAAAGAATGGTCCTCTATTGGGGAAGGTTGTCTTCTTCAACTGAGCGTGCAGCTTCGAGAAGGATGTACATGGAGCCATGAGGGAGGAAGGGGACACCTGTCGAGCCAGATGGATCAGCCGAATCAACCTTGGTGATCAGTGGGGTGACAGATGTCACAGTGAGATTGCCCTCATTTCTGCACTTCGATTTCTTTCATCAGTGTTCTGTAGTTTTCCTTGTAGAGGTTTTTTATCTCCTTGGTTAAATTTATTGTTTGGAAGTGTAGCATGTGAATATTTTTTCCCATTCTGTAGGTTGTCTGTTTGCTTTAGTGGTAGTTTCCTTGGCTGTGCAGAAGCTTTTTAATTTGATCAGGTCCCATTTATTTATTTTTGTTGTTGCTGTGATTGCCTTTGGGATCTTCTTCATAATTTTTTTTTGCGTAGGCCAATGTGTATAAGAGTTTTTCCAACATTTTCCTCTAGAATTCTTATAGTGTCACACCTTAGGTTTAAGTCTGTTATCCATCGTGAGTTGATTTTTGTGAGAGGTGAGAGGTGCGGATCCTGATTCAGTCTTCTGCACGTGGCTATCCAATTTTCCCAGAGCCATTTATTGAATAAAGATTCTTTTCCCCAGTATATGTTTTTGTCTGCTTTGTCAAAGATTAGATGGCTGTATGCAGATGGTTTTATATCTGGGTTCTCTGTTGTGTTCCATTGGTCAAAGTCTCTGTTCTTGTGCCAATACCATGCTGTTTTAGTTTGAAGTCTGGTAAATTGATGCCTCCCAATTTGTTCTTTTTGCTTAAGATTGCTTTTGCTATATGGGGTCTTCTCTGGTTCCATACAAAGCATAGAATTATTTTTTCTAGATCTGTGAAAAATGATGTGGTATTTTAATGGGGATTGCTTTGAATCTGTGGATTGCTTTGGGTAGTATATTTCCTTTAAGATCATGTCATCTGCAAAGAGGAATATTTTGACTTCCTCTTTTATAATTTAGATGACTTTTATTGATTTCTCTTGCCTGATTGCCCTGGCTAGGATGTTCATTTCTATGTTGAATATGAGAGGTGAAAGTGGGCATTTTTGTCTTTATCTAGTTCTTAGAGGGAAAGCTTTTAGCTTTTCCCTATTCAGTATGATGTTAGCTGTGGGTTTGTCACAAAATGCCTTTATTATATTGAGGTATATTCTGTTCTTTCTGTGTCTAGCTTGCTGAAAGTTTTTATCATGAAGGGATGTTGAATTTTATCAAATGCCTTTTCTGTCCCTATTCAGATGATCATATGGTTTTTGGCTTGTAGTTTTCTTTTTTTGTTGCATCTTTTTCTGGTTTTGGTATCAGGGTAATGTTGGCATCTTAGATAGATTTAGGGAGACTTCCCTCATCTTTGATTCTGAAATAGTTTGAAGAGACTTGGTGTTAGTTCTTCTTTGTAAATTTGATAGAATTCAGCAGTGAAGCCATCCAATCCTGGGTTTTGCTTTGGTGGAAGACTTTTTATTACTGATTCATTCTTGGTGTCCTTGATGGGCAGTTTTCTTTCTTTCAGCACTTTGAATATATCATTCCATTCTTTCCTGGCCTGTAAGGGTTCTGATGAGAAATCCATTGTTACTCTGATGGGGGTTCTCATATAAGTGACTAGATGCTTTTCTCTTGCTGATGTTAGAATTCTTTCTTTGTGTTTGAATTTTGACAGTTTGACTACAATGTGCTGTGTTGAAGAACTTTTTGGCTTATATCTATTTGGAGATTTATAGGCTTCCTATATCTGGATGTCTAAATTTCTTACTATATTTTTGAATTTTTCAGCTATTATTTTGTTAAACAGGTCTTCTGTTCCTTTGGTTTTCTCTTTACCTTGTGGAACACTGAAAATTCAAGTATTTGGTTGCTTTATGATAACCCATATCTCATATAGGCTTTGTTCATTGTTTTTTATTCTTTTTTCCATATTTTTGTCTATGTGGGTTATTTCAAAAGGCCTGTCTTCAAGTTCTAGAATTCCTTCTTCTGCTTGATCTTATCTGTTGTTGAAGCTCTCATATGTATTTTTTATTTCATTTAATGAATTCTTCCTTTCCAGGGTTTCTGTTTGGTTCTTTTTTGTGATATCTATCTGTTTGGTAAATTTCTCCTTCATATCCTGATTGTTTTTCTGATATCTGATATCTTTGTATTATTTATCTGCGTCCTTGTGTATCTCGCTGAGCTTATTTAATATCATTATTTTGAATTTTTTTTTTTGGTATTTCTTTGAAATTTCTTTTCCATTGGCATCTGTTGCTGGAAAATTACTGTGTTCCTTTGGCAGTATCATATTTCCTTGCTTTTCCATGTTTCTTGTGTTCTTACATCTATATCTGTGCATCTGGTGGAAGAATCTCTTATTCCAATTTTTTAGATTTTCTTTCATAGGGGAGGACTTTTTCCCGAACATGTATGTGTGGTGCTGGTGTGGTAGGCACTTTGGCTTGATTCTGGATGTGTGCAGTAGTATAGTCTTTGTATATTTTCTTTGGGTATAAACAGTGTCAGTGGTGTCTGTGATTTCCTCTTGGCTTTGGACGAAATCGTTAGTGTGGTAAAGTTGTGCTGGGGATCAGGACACCAAGGTCAGCCAGTCCTCAGACACCGGTGGTGGCAGCTGTGGGCCAAGCGTGCCTTTCCTTGGTTCCCAGGGCAGTGTATGCTGGCACTGGTGTTAGTGGGTCCAAGCAGGCTGATTCTCAGGGCCTCTAGATGGCTTGCCTGGGTGCCAGCAGGGGCAATGGTGGGCTGTGTGGGTAAGCGGGTCCTTGGGCCTCTGTGCAGTAGGTGTGGTATGGGCAATGATAGTAGCAGTGGTGGGACAACCCTCTGGCTCCCAAGTGATCTGTGCTGGTGTTAGCAGTGGCTATGAAGGGTTGGGCAGTCCAGTCCCCAGACCTGGAGGTGATACATGTGGGTGAGTGTCAGCTGTGGTTGTAGCAGCAGGCTGAATGGGCTCCCTTTCAGGGCCCTGGGAGGTTTGTGCCAGTGCCAGTGGTGTTGGATGGGGTAAGGTGATCCTCAGGCCCCCAGTTGGCATGTTTGGGTGCTGGAGCATGGAGTCTTGTCCTCATGTTCCCTGATGGTGTGCACGGGCAGTGGCTGTGGTCACTATGGGCAAGGTGATCCCCAGGCCCCAGCAGAGGTTTTGTGTGGAGGGAGCCTGCTCTCAAGGCATGTGCAAGTGTGCTGGGGTCCTGCTGCTGGGGAGGATGGTATTGCTGTCTAGCAGTAGCTGTAGGCAGGTGGCTGGGGAGTATGTGCTTCAGCCCCAGACAGCAGCCAGCAACAATAGATGCTGGGGTAGCCTGTCCTCAAGGTGTATGCAAATACTAGATGGTTCTGCTGTTGAAGGAGGCAGGTCACTGTCAGTGGCTTGTGCTTCAGCTCTGGTGCCAGCAGGCAGTAGCAGCAACAGCTCTGGGCAGGGAAGCCTGACCTCAGGGTGTATGCAAATGTGTGGTGGCACTGCTGCTGGGGGTGGTCAGGTCCCTGCCAGTGGCTCATGCTTTGGCTCTGGCAGCAGCTGCCAGCAGTGGTAGTGGCCATGGGGGATGTCATTGGGTTGCCAGGGCTGTGGAGATGCAGGGGCTATTGAGCCCAGGGTGGGATGCAATCTGATGGGCGTGGGCTTTCAAAATGATATTGTACTGTAGCTGTCAGGTCTGGGGTGGGGTGTAGGGCCCAGTGTGAGCTCCCTCTCTGGAGCATGCCTTCTCCTGGTTTCCAGGCAGCTCTGTATGTTGGTCTCAGCCCCCAGGGGGCCCACAAGGGTCAAGGGTCTCTCTTACGGCTAGGATTACAGAAGACTGTGGTGGGGACGTGGACCACTGGGGATCTCTTACTTAACCTTTCCCTGCACTGGGGAGCCTCTCCACCCAGCAGGCTCCCTGTCCTTCCTTGCCCTGGGTGTTTCCTGTCACTTCTCTGTTGAATTCCAGTGTTGTCTTAGATGATCTGTTGCTAGTGTGATTATCTACCTGCTATTTTGGTTCTTCTTTGTGGAGAGGCCAGTACCAGGTGTATCTAGTCAGCCATCCCGAAGCCCTTCCTAATTGTACATTTTTCTTTTCTTTTTAAAATTTTTTGTGGTAAAATGTAGAAATATAATAACTGTCATTTGGATCACTTTTTAGTGTACAGTTCACTGGTGTTGAGTACATTCATACTGCAACTACCATCCTTGTCTAGAACTTTCTTATCTTCCCAGATTGAAACTCTGTACCTATAAAACAATACCTTTCCATTCCTCCTTCCCCCAACCCTGCAACCACCGTTCCATTTTTTGTCTCTATGAATTTAACTACTCTGAGTACCTCATATGAGTGGAACCGTACCGTATTTGTCCTTTTTGTCTGGCTTATTTCACTGAGCACGGTGTTTTCAGTGCCTGTGTCAGAATGTCCTTCCTTTTTAAGACTGAATAATATTGCATTGTGTGTATCACCACGTTTTATTTATACATTCATCCATTGATGGACGCTTGGGCTGCTTTTCCCTATTGGTTATTTTGAATAATACTGCTACGAACATGGGTGTACAAATATCTCTTCATCGTGCTTTCCTTTCTTTTGGGTATATTTACAGAAGTGAAATCCTGGATCATGTGTTAATTCTATGTTTAATTTTTTAGGAACCTCCATACTATTTACCACAGTGGCTGTACCATTTTACATTCCCACCGGTAGTGCACAAGCGTTCCAGTTTCTCCACGTAGGAGGTAGGTCCTATTTGTTGTTCAGTGTTACAGTGGAGGGAGGGAGACACAGAGAGGTTAAGTGAGCTCACACAGCTAATGTGCAGATCTCAATTTTAATATGCCAGCCCGACTTCAGAACCTTAACTCCTGTGACATACAGGTAAGGTGAGGCACAGAGAGTTTATGGGGCCTGATTAAAGGTCCCTGCCTAATAATGTCAGAGCTGAGATGCAAAGCCTGCCTTCAGAGTTTATGTTGTGAAGGACTTTTAGAGTCAGCCTTTTTTTTTTTTTTTTAAATAAAAGTGCTCTTTAAAAAAATATTAATCTTTGAACATTTTCCTATGGCTTTTGCCTGCCTTTTAAAATTTATGCTTTAAAACATTCCTATTATTTAAAACATTATCTTTAAAAATGTCTGCAATACATTTGATTTTCTTTTTAAGTTTCTTGGGTAAAATTTTTCCTTTAAATTTTTTGAGTAAATATGCATTGATTCCAGTGGAGTATTGTAAAACATCTCCACGGTACCATTCCCATCAGAAGTTTGCTTTCAAATACAACCAAGCAACAGTATCTTAAGCTGGTTTTAAATTGGGGGAAGTCTGGAGGGTATCTGGAAAACAGTGAGGACTTTTTGTATTTAGATAAAATGAATTTTCCAGCTTTATCACAGAGGAGCAACCACTCAGAAACTTATCCATTTCCCTGTATATATTTTGTTAAGAGTGTGTGTGTTTTCCCTCATAGATTCACAATAGGGCTGCACAGTGCTCTGAAAATAGTACCATCCCTAGGTGACACTGGCTCAGCTGGGCCATGTCATACCTGTTTCCAACACCTCTCACATTGCCAGGGAGCTGCCCCCTGAAAATACAGACTTAGGGGCCCCCTGGGCCGTGCCTCATCAGAGTTGCTTATTAATGGGGAAGGGAAGTCTGGGTGTGCATGGTCCTCAGCCCCTCTTCCAGGGTTGGGGGTAGGTGGCTTATACAGTCCACCCTCATAGCTGGGTGTTAGTTTTAGACAAACACTTTTTGTCCCAGAATATCAAGGGCCCACAATCATGCTTAGATGAACTCTCTGCTCTGGAAGATATCTTTGAATAATCTAATTCAGTGGTTCTCAGCCCTGGGCGTACACTGCAGCTCTACCTGGAAGCTTTAAAAAATAATGATGCCACAGTTCCATCTCCAGAGATTCTGATGTGGCTGATCTGATGTGCGCCTAGACCATTGGGATTTTTAAAGAGCTTCCAAGATGATTCTAATGTGTGGTCAAGGTGTAGAACCACTGTTCTAATTTCTTCTTAATACCTTGTTCTTTGGGCCCTAAGTAAGATTTTTACCATCACAAAAGATGCAAAAATGTTTTTTGCTCAGAGTGTCCTTTTTTTTTTTTTCTTTTTTTTTTCAATTTAATTTTACAGAATCAAAGAGTCTAACAGTATATCTTGTTAGATACAGTATGTCCTCATAATGTATACACTATTTCTTGTACAATGATATGAAATAATATGGGAAATATTCATGATAAATTATTAAGTGAACAGTGCAAGTTAAAAACAATAGTTTCATATTTTTTCCCCACGCCCCCTTTCCCGAGTCAGCACCTTCAAGTGTTACCACTCCCCAAATGGTGCGCAATGCACTCATTGTGTAGGCATACCCCCATCCCCTCCCCCACCCCCCACCTCAGTCTGATGTCCAATTGGTGTCGTTCCCAGATTTGTATTTAGGTGATGATCAGGGAAACCAATTTTCTGGTGAGTACATGTGATGCTTGTTTTTCCATTCTTGGGATACTTCACTTAATATAATGGGTTCCAACTCTCTCCAGGAGAACCATAGAGATGTCGTATCTTCATCATTCCTTATAGCTGAGTAATATTCCATGGTATTCAGAGTGTCCTTATTACCTGAGATTACTGGAAGTATTTCTCACATATTAAGGGAACCTCTATTATTTTGTTTATTTGTGGTGGAAAATTATTTTCATGTCTTTATGAAGTATGTCTTTATATTAATAAGATTTAGTGCTGGTTGCTATAGATAGATAGATTTAGTTGACTCTACAGAACCTTGCATTTAGGAAAACAGAGGGTTGGCTGTTTGCCTGCCTAGATTTCAGTGCAAGCTCCAGCTCACTTTCTGGGTTTTGGTGGTACTTTCATTTTGTAAACTGAAGCCTATGATGGATGACATTTGTGCTGATATTTCTTATAGTTCCTAAAGGCTTCTCATTTAGACCCTCACCTCCTCTGGTGTACATAGTATAGTGCCTTTTACCTCCTTGTTTATTAAAACATTTAGCCCTACCATTAAATTACAAAGTCTGGGTGCATCTTTGAGTAAACCACATGGTCAATATGAGGGTTCTTTGTTTTGTTGCAGTGCTTTGTCTAAGCCCCTCCTGGGCCCTTGGAGTTTTTTTAAAAAGACAGAGACCATATTTGGTATAGTCTTCTCTTCTATAATAGCAGCTGTGTTGGACTGTGGCTTTAAGGTTATTTGGTTAAAAGTTCTTTGAAGTTTGGAAATCCAGTTTAGAGTTTGGGGGAAACAAGTGTTCTCCTGGCTTTTATTTTGTTTTAAAAATGCATATTTAGATGTAATATGTAAAAAAATTTTTTTCATTATTTTTATTTATCTTTGAGAGGTCTGTCAGTAGTTGGAGCAGAAAGGATGTATGATCTGTGGTAGCTTTCCTGCTGTGCATCTCTGAGAGACCTCACTTAAGGGCAGAAAATGATTGAGTTACTCTGATAGATGAGGATAAGGACTTCTTACTTGCTTTAAAACCTTTTTTGATATAGGCAGAGGAAAGATATACATATGTTCATGTGTGTGTCTTTGTGTGCATATAGTATCAGTGATGTTATATCTATTTATTTTCATATGTAGCTGCTGATTCAGAGTGACCTAGTGGACATTCTGTCTCACCTTTGACTTAGAAGGACTTAGAAGGAACATCTGTTGCTGGTCCTCCTTGGTTTTTCCAAAGAGAAACCTATTTGGGTTTGCTCTGGCATTTCTGTTTATATAATTTCATCACAGTTGTGGGGACCGGGAATATAGCTCTCTTCTTACCTTTGTGCATATTTTTCCCCTTAGTTAATTACTGAGGTGACAGGTGTGTGTGGAGGTGGGGGGTGGGGCAGGGGGCCCTGTTGGATGAGAGAGACAGATTGCTTAGACAACAGGCATAGGCATCTGGTCATTTCCGAAGTGGTAGAAAATGAAGGTTATGCTCCCCAAGGGGGACTTTCAGGGGCTCCTGGATCAGCTGATATGACTTTTCTAGGCTCTACTCGTTTATTTTCCCTGCTTTCTTCTCTGTAATTATTCCCTGTTTGTTGACCTCCAGCAGCTGGTAAATTATATATGTCACTAAGAAAAGTCAAGGGTTACAGAAAGGAGGCACTTAATTTTCTGATTCCTTAAGTTGGTTTTTTACATTCTAGGAGTTTGAAATGAAAATGGCAGATAACAGCAAGTTATCTTTAAACACCCGGCCCATTGTTTTTCAGAGGATGGTCTGCCAGCCCCTCCTCTTATCCCCACCCCACCCCAACTCAGAGTCTTTCAGAGCCGGTGTCATTTCTGAAGCAAACATTTTAGAAACCATTCCTTCTATTGAGGGCAGTTTGCATCTTCTTCATGTGGGAAGTATAGAGTTAAGTATTATTTTAGGGTAGGGTGGGGAGGGGCAACTAATTTAAAATGATTGGGTTTTTTGGTAAAACTCACAAACATTATTCTGGTTTTATTGAAAATGGTGATAAGTTGTTGGACTTCACAAAAGTAAGAGGTAGTGTCAGATGATTTTGGTGAACCATCTCCTCCATCGTGGGCATTCACCTGAGGACTCAAAGGTAAATACGACGTGGTCGCTACCCTCTGGGAGCTTCCCAAGGAGCTTTTTTATGCTGTCGGCCATTTGTCTTCTTAGCCATGCACTTTTCCACAGTTGTCAGTCATGCCCCATCTACCCTCCTTGTCACTCACAGGCTCCAGGCAACAGTCTTCCCACAGCTTGGCACATTTTTCTACTTTGGAACTTTCCTCTAGAGCTTTTCTCCTCCAAGTGTGGTCCTAGGAACAGCAGCATCTCAGTTCCCACCCAGACCTGTTGTGGTGTTTAACAAGAACTCCAGGTGACTACGTCTGCAAAATGTGTTCAGATACCGGTTCTGTTTCAGCAAGTCTAGATGCGGCCTGAGATTCTGCATTTCTAACGGGCTCCCAGACAGTCCTGATGCTGCTCTGTGAACCTCGCAGTGGGTAGCAAGGCTTTGCTCTGGAGGGCTCATATCTCCCTAGTGTCAGAGAGTAGCAAACTGTTTGGGTTATCTGGTGATATGGGATGATGTAGCCTCACCAAATATCTCGGCCTCAGGGAATTGAAGTTTAAAAAAAAGTACCTGGTACCTATGTGCTAGCACAGTTCTCAGAACTTTACTAACACACTGAATCCTCTCCCCAGTCTTAGGAGGTAGACACTGTTATTGTCTCTCTTTCACAGATGAGGAGACAAGGCACAGAGAGGTTAAGTAGCTGGACCAAAGTCACATGAACTGACGAGTGCAAGGGCAGGGCTCTGGACCCAGGCAGTGTGTCTCGGTGCCCAAGCCGAGTCGGATCACAGTTCTGAAATGAGAGTGTCTTGGTTTGGGCAGTGGAGTGGTTCTAGAAGGGAAGCTGAGTTCAGGAGTGTGAACAGCCTAAGGAAGGCTTAGCAATAGGGAGTGGGGCTGTGCTGTTCATGTTCAAGGCACAGGGCTAGGGGAGAAGAAAACACACAGGGCCCCAGCTGCCGAGGCATGAGAGAGTACAGACAGCAAACTTTTACTGAGCGTTAATAAGGGTCGGATGCTGGGGTTTACATTCGTTATTTCAATTAAACCTTATAATGATCGTATGTTGCAGGTGCACATTTTATAGAGAGGGAAACTGAAGTTCAGAGAAGTTAAGTAATTTTCCCCAGGTTGTACAGGGGGGAGAGTGATGTAACTTGAATTTTAAGACAGTACTGTCTGATTTCAGAACATGTATCTGAAGCTTCTTTGCCCTGTTGCCTCCCTGGGCGAGGACTCAAAGGGGAAATTGAGGTATAGAAGAGAGATAAGAACTTGGTCATTAACACTAGGGTATAAAGACCTCGTCTTTCCTCCTGGGCACAGGGATGAGGGTGAACACACTAGAGCAGCACCTGAGACTGGCTGATTAAAACTGGACGGGAGCTCCCTAAGGTCTCCCTGGAGAGGGCTGGTCCCTGGGTTGGGCACCGGGCTGGAATTGTGTGTGGGATTAAAGGGCCCCAAGGTGAAGTCAGTTTCCACCAGGTGGTTAACATTTGTTAGGACTGAGCACATGTCCTCACCTCCCGTGTCTTCATCCCCACGTCAGCCAGGGAGAGCCCAGTGCTGTCCTCCCCTGACTCCTGTTTCTTAGACACACGCGTGTGTGGCAACACAGCTGTGTCCCAGCCCTCAGCTTCACTGGAAGTGGAAGGTTGCTTCTGCTTTCCTCCCCCATCTTTGTGATTATTGCGTTTCTTGCCACAGACATTTCTCATTGCTCCCAATGTGAAAGTCTGGGCTCGTTACTTTAACCAAATGATCGTACAGCCCCGTGTGACCCCATATAAATTTTTTAAATGGATAACTAAACTGACAGCACATGAAGTGCGCCCAGGGAATCCTCTACCTCAGGATGCTCGTAATGAAGGGAATTGACTGGGTTAGCAGATGGACACTGCTCATTTTTTGGCAACCACTGACAAGTACCCAACACCTCCAGGTGGCTCTCTGTGAACTGCTCTGTGTGGCACGCCGTGGAATGCTGATGGCCTCTCTTCCTCCCTGGCCAAGATAGCAGGCTGCACGGTCTGGTGTGGCCCCTTGGCTCTTTGTCCTTAAGATCAAAGGCATGCATGTCACTTTATTTATTTATTTATTTATTTTGTTAGTAAATCTTTTTTTTTTTTTTTTATTTCATCTTATTGTTATGGGGGATACAGAATTGCAGGTTACATACGTTGCCCATGTACCGCCTTTCCCCCCAAGTCAGAGCTCCAGGCGTATCCGTTCCCCAGGTAGTGCGCATTGATGTCACTTTAAAATAAACGATTATCTTTTAATTATAGAAGCATTGTAACAGTATTACAAAAAGCTTAGAAATAGAAAGGAAAAGACACCCACATTCCCCACTGTAAATCATGATTATCAGTTTTTAAACATTTTTCCAGTGACTTTTCATAGTTACATCTGTTGGTTTGTATCTGCATATGCCCTCGTTGCTGCATAACCTCCCTAGGGACCGTTTTAAGGGTTGTGTAATCTCCTGCTGTGATCTACACCATCGATTATTTAACTCTGTTGTTGACATGTACCTTTCTTCTGACTTTTCACCATTATTAATACCAGTGTGAGGTATACCTTTGTCCATGTAGCTATTAATATTCCCATATTTTGAATTACGTTCTTATGATAGAATCCCAGATGTGGCATTACTGGGTCAAAGAGTATGAACATTTTTATGGCTTCTAAAACATATTGCAAGATTGCTTTCCGGAAGAGTGGAGGCAATTTATAATGCCGTCAGAAAGGCATTTGTTTCCCAGGTGGCCAACTAGGATTAGGGATGCAGCCTCTCACAGTAGGAGAGGAGGAGGAGCAGTGTGTGTGCGTTTGTAAGACTCATTGGTGCATATGTGTATTGATTTAAGCCCCATGACACCATGCATTGTCCTTGTTAATGGGGATGTACTAGGGATCTAATGTCAATATAATAGTCATCCAGTTTGGTGTTTAGTAGAGCAGTGTGCTCGATATGAAATAAAGCAAGTTATAGATGTTTCCTGTTTCCCAGGAATTTGGACTTTCTAAAAAGTTGGCAAAGGTGAAGCGACAAAAACGTTCAGCTGTGTGACAGGTTCTTAGTGGCCCCCTACTTTTCGGGAATACCTAATAATTTGGAGATGAAGATGGAAGCCAAAGGAGGTTGACAGGAAATGCAGGGGGAAAGCATTGAGAGTACCTGGCATGTCTCAGGGGAGTGGCTAACCTGGACTGCCAAGTCACTGCACCTCGCCTGATAGGGACAGTCTTTTGGGTGCTGAATGAAGTGCTTGTATTGAGAAGGTTGTTGAGGTCTCACCTAGGCTCAGTTGGAAAGGTACTGTGGTTAATTAGCAATTTGTTCTAGGTCTTTGTCATTGCAATTTTCTTTGTTCTTTATCTTTCCATTTGTATTGTAAACATTAAATGCCTTTACAGCAGGTCTGTACTTTTTTAAATTATTAAGTTTTCTACCCATTCCCTAAAGTTTTGTATGTGATATATGTATATGGTAGTTTTGTGTCTCCTGATTGAATGATTGATTGAGTAAATGGGGGAGACTCACTCATTGTCCCAAGCATTCTACCAAAGCCTTATGGTTAACTAACAGGAACCCCCAGTTCTTGTGCTCACATGTGAAACCTCCAGCAGACTTCATAGAGTTTGTAAAGTAAGAGGAAATTTCAGCTGAAATTTAGGAAAGGTAATGACACAAAAGACCTTTGACTCATCTGTATAAACTCCCAAATCATTTAATGGGACCTCCTTGCTTTACAGAGGAAAAAACTGAGCCAATTAAGGGTAAGTGTCTTCCCCAAGGTCACACAGATGGTAGGTGACTGGAAACTCCAGGTTGCTTGATTCCTGGTCTAGTGTCCTTTTCACCACACCATGTTGGGAGAACTTGGGCTGCTTGTTTTTCTTACCCCTCCCCCACCGTATTCTCTACAGATATGTATATGGAGTTTTTTCTGCTCAATGACCAGCCTTGTCCTGTCTTGTAACTTAATAGAAATGTGTTTAGAGATTGTGACCTCAATGTGGTAGTCACATGGTCCAGAGTGATAAAGGCCTGGAGATTTGTCTTGAGTGCCGAGAGACAGTGCAGGATCAAAATTCAACTCCATACAAAATTACAGCTTTTCATTATCTCCAGGTTTAAATGTAAACATTTTTTATTTTAAAGGGAGCAGGCACAGTGTTAGGCATGGTGCATGATTTAAGTGTATATTTGCCACAATTGTGATCCTAATAAAACTCCCATTAGGATCCATCTGCCCAGAGTAGAGATTTAAGGTTGTCAGGGGAGCATTAACTTTCTGTTTCTTGATTTCTCTTGTGTGACTGAAATCTAAACTTGAATATTGCATCAACTGTGTGGTTGTTTTTTCTTCCTTTCCTTCCATAACCCCCCCACCCCCAATATGATGAGCACATTTGGTTGTATAGTTGAAATTCCGAAGCTAACTGCATAAGCATGAGGGAAGCATTCATGGTGAATGTCAAATGAAACGACTGAGGAGACAAAGCAAGAAAGAGAATTAACAGTCTACTGGTTCTTTTAACAGCCATGTGATGTCTGCCCTGGGATTTGAATGATTTGTAGATGACTGGAACCTGCTCATTCCATGGTGGCTTGAGGCCCCTTGAAATTGATGTTAACCTCCTAAGCTGTCAGTAGTTACAGCTACTGGGTAATCGGGTTTGGAATTTATGGGTATTTACGTTTCAGAAGGATTTTACTGTGTTTCTATAGCTTTGGATTAGAAATGTTTGTCCTTGATATGACTAAATTTTATGCATGGTACTAGAGTGTTTAAGCCCCTTAAACACTCCCCCGTGTGTCCCAGTGTGTAAGCTGCTTTCTTCCTGGAACAGCACAAAGATGATCTAGTTAATCCTACCAGTGGACAGGGTGATTTTTATCCACTTCCCCACTAAACTAGCTCCATATTGTCTTCTGTATAAATAACCTGACAATATTCTGCACAATAACCGGGTAATATGGTTACACAGTAAAAAAAAGTTAAGAGTCTTAATGACCTGCTATTGACAAGTATTTTGCTACAGCATGCTGAGGTAGGCACCTTTTGCCTTTGCTTGGTCTTGAAGGGATTAACATTTTTTCCATGATAAAGGAAATATAAACTTCTGAAAAATTTAGAAAATATATAAAAATTGAAAGAGTAAACTTATCCGAAGGCCCTCCAACTGAGTAGTCTACTCATAACGTTTAAAATTTTCTTTCATTCTTTCTTTCTATACATAATTTTTATGTGGTTACCATCAGACTGTTTATGATAATTTTGCATTTTAAAAATTAATCCATGTTTTTTATTTGCTATTATGTAATTTCCTTTACAGAAGATTCATTTTTCATTGGACGGCATTTATGAAAATCTTCACTTGTTCTTTCCACATCTGGACGAGTGGCTCAGTCCTTTTCTCATCAGTGGGATGTCAGTGGGTGGTGACACTGCCCCATCAGTAATCATGACTAATAGGGCAGCTGTCTCTTCAGTCAGTAGTGACCAGGCCCCCTCTTTCATTTGAGAGTCATTGCTCTGAATTCTCCTATATTTTCCCAATTGTAAATTATCCTCTAGCAAGCTTTTTGTGCATGAAGGTTTGAATGTATTTAGGATTAGTTCTTTAGGGTATTTTTCCAGAGTAGAATTGCTGGCCAAAAAAGGATAAACATTTTGATATTTTACATGTGCACACGCACACAGACACATATGCACACAATTTATGTTGTATTATATCGTGTATTATTTTCCACAAGTTGATACTAGTAATGTCAAATATATGAAACTAACCATCCACTACACATAACGTTGGGTATTATTGCTGTTTTAACTTTGTTGATGTGATAGGCAAAAAATGTCATTGTTTTAAATTTCTTTGCTTGGTAGTAAGTTTGAGCATTTCAGCACACATTTATTAGCTACTTGATTTACTGTCTTATGGATTACCTCATCTTGGCTTTAAAGTTGTCGTGGGTGGGAAGGGGTGGCACCTGTCAGAACCTTGGTGGGCTGTTATCAGGCGGGCCACACTCTGGATAGCCTTGACTGAGACTATAGCTCTAACATCTGACAACATATTGAGTACTTTCTGGACCAAGCAGTGGTACGGTGCTAACTGCTGTGTAGTTCATTTGGGCTGCTATAGCAAAATATCATAAATTAGGTGATTTATCAACAAGAGAAATTTTTTTCTCATAGTTCTGATAGCTGAGAAGTCCAAGATGAAGTCACCAGCAGATTCAATGTCTGGTGAGGGCTTTCTGGTTTGTAGAATCATAGAATCTTCTGAATGTTTATTATAGGTTTTGTATAATACAAACATATTCATCCACAAACCAAATTTAGGTACATAAAGCTCTCTGACTACTAAGGAACTTTTCACATATGTACAATGTCTGAAACTTATAAATAACTAACGTGGGGCCATCTTCTGCAAGCAGTTCAGATTATGAATGAAACTGCAGCCTTCTGATTGTGCCTTTAATTCAAAAGGGTGGCAGTTTCATGCATAGCATTAATTTATTCCCAGAAATTAAAGTGTAAAAATTTCAATAAGAATTTCTTCGGGCTTTGCTTACTAGTAATCTATAATAAGTCTCATAACATGCATTTGTGTAGTATTTTTTATATTTCAGAAGGCTTTTATCATGCACTCTCACTTAAGCTTCATGACAACCCTGAGAAGTGGACTGGGAATTGTCATTATTATCTGAGGACTTATTGTTTGATATTTGGGGACAATATTGCTAACTTAGAAAAGATTTTTACAGTGGTACAGAATATCAGAGTAAGACAGCAGAAAAAAAGCATAGGAATATTCAAAGCTTCAAAGATTTAACTCAGCTGGGCACGGTGGCTCATGCCTGTAATCGCAGCATTTTGGGAGGGTGAGAGGGGGAAGATCCCTTGAGGGCAGGAGTTCAAGATCAGCCTGGACAACATAGTGAGACCTTGTCTCTACCAGAAATTAAAAAATTAGCTTGATGTGGTGGTGTGTGTGCCTGTGGTCCTAGCTACTTGGGAGGCTGAGATGGGAAGATCACTTGATCCCAGAAGTTGGAGGCTGCAGTGAGCTATGAGCATGACATCATACTCCAGCCTGGGCAACAGAGTGAGACTCTGTCTCTGAAAAAAAAAAAAACAAAAAAACAAAAAAACCAAAACAGCCCATCTCTGGGAAAGTGCTCATTGAAAAGGGTTTTAAAAAGTAAGGTTATTTTATTTTCAGGATATGCCAGAAAGTGCAGGGCTCTGAATTCTTGCCCTCTGTTCTGGGCTTTTGTTCCCTAAAGATTTGTCTCTTAGATTTTCAAGACCACAATGCCAAGTATTAATTTCAAGGGATCCAACCTGGACTCAAATAAAAATTTGAGTGTCTGCTGTGTGCAAGTACTGTAGTAAGTGCTGGAGACTCAGTGTTGAACAGCAATAACACAGTCCCTTTTGTTAGGAGCTTACATCTGATCTGGTGCTTCCTGTTGGGGATTCATGGTCAATAAGGTGGACATGCCCCTGCTCCCAGAAAACCTCGTGTCTAATGGGGGATACCGTAAGGTAGAAAGACAGCCCCAACACCTTGGGTTCAGTGTTATAATAGTTGCCAAGAAAGCACATAGGTGTGGCGTCTAACCCAGATTTGAGGATTTGGCATGGGTGTGTGCGTGTGTGTTTATTTGGAAGGTGGTGGTGTGCAAAAGCAAACTAATCAGAAAAGTACAACCAACCAGCCCCCTAAAACAAACTTCATTGTTTACTCAGCAGATAATGGTTTCCTGAAGGGTCAACAGATAATGTGTTTTTGAAAGATCGTCTAAATCTGATGTTAGATATTCACCTGCCCCTTGTCTTGAGACTGGGATATGCCACAAAGTCCTTTACACAGGTCTCAGGTTGTCTATCTGCTGAGGGCTGCCCACACCCAGAGAGACGACTGTCAGCTAGTCCTGGTTTCCCAGTCACTTCTAACTTCCTGCTGTGTTTTATACATTGCTTTTTAGATCATCCATGAATACCTATTGGATAAAGGCCAACTGATACAGGGCCATACTTAATCATTTTAGCTGATTCCCAGCTGTATTCACTGATTACACATCACAATGTTTACAATGCAGATCTGCATGTATTGCCATTTAATATGTGGTGTGTGATTTTTTTTTTTCTTAGAGAGAGTCTTGCTCTATCACCCTAGCTAGAGTGCAGTGGCATCATCACAACTCATTGAAACCTCAAACTCTTGGGCTCAAGTGATCCTCCTGCCTCAGCCTCCCAAGTAGCTGGGACTACAGATGTGTGTCATTATTCCTGGCTAATTTTTTCTATTTTTAGTAGAGATGGGATCTCACTCGTGCTCAGGCTGATCTCGAACTCCCAAGCTTAAACAATCCTCCTGCCTTGGCCTCCTAGGGTGCTAGGATTACAGGCATGAGCCACTGCACCTGGCCCATTTAATATGTGTTTTCCTTGGTAACTCGATTGGGTTTCCCCCAGTAGGCAATTTTTGTTAGGGAATTTTTTTTAGACCTCTTACTGTAAGTCGAGTTGAGCTATTCTGGGAAGTAGAATTGTACAATCCTTAATGGAGGAGGAGTGTTCAGGGCGAAGGAACAACCTAGGAAAAGCCTTAGATGCAAGAAAGCATGAGAAAGGACTGAAAAAAGGGAAATGGTTTAGGCGAGTGGTTTATGTTGTAGGGGAGTGGTAATAGGTGAGTCTAGAGAGGTAAATAGTCATTGGTTCAGTGGTTCTCAAATTTTGTTGCACAATGGAATCACCTGGGAATTAAAAAAATTAAATTAAAAAAAAAATAATGATGCTGGTTCCTACCCCCAGACATAGTGACTTAATTGGTATAGAGTATACCAGGGCATTGGGGATTGTAAATGCTTCCCAGATTATAATGCAAAATTTGGGGACCAAATTTTTAGCCAGTTTACTAAGGGTCTTATAAATTATGCTAAGGCATTTGAATTTCATACATAGATTTATGTCATCAAGGAACCACTGAAAGATTTTAGCCAGCTGATCTGTAAATTAGGAAGATGGTTCTGATTGCTTTGGGGAAAATGGATTGAGGAGTCTAAGATTGGAGGCAGTGAAACCAGTTAAGTGACCCTGAAGATAAAGGTGGCCTGATGGAGGGAATGGCAGTAGAGATGGAATGAGGTAGATGGATCCCTGAGATGCTGAAGAGATGGGCTCAGCAGAACTTGTGATGTGTGGCATGGGTGTGATGGTGGGATGGGATTTGGGGCAGGGATGAGTTGAGTTGAGCTGGGTGGAAGCAGGAGCAAATGGGTAGGGATCACCCAACCAGCCCTGCTGAACCGTGGGCTGTGCCGGTTTCTCCTTTCAAGAACTAGCTGGGGAAATCCATCTGCTCTTTGCTAAGCACTTACCTTACGTGATAAACTGCCTGTAGTCTGTTTTCTGCTGAGGCAGAGATGGTACCTTGTTCCTTCTCAGGTTGAGTGTGTGTTTTTCTCTAATGATTAATCATCTTGTACATCTTAGTTGCATGAGAGATCTATGATCTTATTTAAGGGGGATTCTCCTCACACTTAATGATCCATGGAGGTCCCGATGGGTGAGGGGTTAGTGACCACTAGCTCAGTGGCTTCTAAACAACTTCAGCTCCCTTTTGCAAAGAATAAGCAACAGTTACTCTTTCATATAGTTGAACTGAAAATTTATATCACTTTTATCTGAATAGTTTTAGGGAAAATGTGAGGCCAATTTTATATAACAATCTGGAGTTTTTTGAGAAAGAAATACAACCTCTGTAACAGAAGTTGAACTGTGTTCTATTTTAAGAAAATCTAACATACAAAAATCTGAATTTATAAAGCAATTACATTCTGGGTAGAGGTAATTGGTGGTTGATGATTTTGCCAATGGATTCTTGACTTTGTGAAAAGGTGTCTTTTAGGAATCTTGTAAAGTAAGGTTTCTGTGTTCTTTAAGTGATTTAGATTTCAGGAATAATCTTTTGGGATAAGTATTAATAACAGCCTCTCTGGGTATTATATAACCTGCTATGCCCTGTTAAGAGAATCCTGGACAAGCATTAGGAAGGTTTAAGACAGCTTTGCCCCCACAGAATATGAGATAAAGTTAGACAAAGAGAATCTCCTTTACATATACACTGTTTGGCCTTTCTCCATTATCGTGGCTTTAAAGTTTTCCCATCTTCTTCCTTACATGCAGTGCCTGCAGAACCCCACAGTGAAATCAAAACGCTATGTGTAACATTTTGATCTGTTGCCATAAATGTGATTCTAAAGTCATAAATTGTATATAATAAAATTCACTATAAGTTTACCAAGGTAAATGAGTAAGTTTGGAAGCCAAAAATCACAAGGGAAAATGGGTCATTCATTTGATGGTGAAAAAAAGGAGCAAAGAGAAATTATCAAAACAAAGCCTGGCAAAAACCCTACAATCTCACAAAAACAGCAAGACTTCAATATTAAATATTTGCAATGAAGTAATATCTTTCCCCTACCTTTCAAAGAAAGAATAATGGTATATCAGCAGTCAAACATATATTTCCCAAAAAACCAAAATCTACTCTTGCCAACATATTATTTTGAAAGTAATTTTTTTATTTGTTTTAGTTCTAAAGGGCAGATTGATTTTTTTTTTTTTTTTGAGAAGGAAGAAACATAGGACACCAGAATATCTAACATATTTGTGATGGGCTGGTTATAAATGCATGTTCAGAGGCAAATGACCATGATAAACTAACATCTAGGAAATCGCTCCATTTAAATGAAGTAATTTCCCTCCTGCTACCTTACGGGGCATCAACAAATGAGTCGTGCGTGAGGAAGAGAGCAGCATATTCTGCCGGGGCTCATTCTGTCATCTGGCAGGGGCTTCATTACAGAGAGGGATGCTGATGGCTATCCAGACGCTTAACTGGCAGCCCTGACTGACTAATGGAGCCATGTTCGTGTTGGCTGACATCTGGTTTTAGAAGTTATTTATAAAGAAAGGATCCTTGTAATCAAAACAGCCAGAGAGATTTTAAACATCAGATGTACTAGGAAAGATTCATGTGGGGTGACTGGCACAGTTGGAGAGATTAGCAACTTCTCTAAACACTTGTGTGTGCTGAGTATATTTTTACTGTGTGTAAATAGTACTTTCAAATAGCATGTTATAAGTAAACAAATTGAAACAAATCTACATTTTGGATGTTTTGAACATTATAAATGTGGAAGACTATTAAACTACCAAAACAACACATTAATAAGCAAAAAATATACTGAGACAACATGTCAAGAGCTTGGAAGTCTGTACTTCTCTCCTTGCAATAAGAAAAAAGTTGAGCAAACTGCAAATCAGTGACTCTCCTTAGACTCCTCAGAGAACTGAGGTCACAGGGTAAACTACTGTCTTGAGAAATGGAGAGAGAGACGATATGGAGAATCACAGTTTACTAGAAACAGAAGTCCAGGAGCAGAACTCCATCCCTACCCCCACACTAGTAAGAGCAGCTGAACTGTGAATGAGGGATTGCTGGAAGCTCAGTGTGCACCAGCTTTGAGAGTTAAAGACTCTGGGAGCCCCGTGTCAGGGGGAGCCTCCAGGAGCCCCACTAGCCTCTCACAAAACTGCCCACCTGTTTCTGGCATTTTGAAAGATACCCAGAGCATTCTGCTTTCCTTAACAAAAGGCTGCCCTCAAAAGAAGCTATTTATTTACCAAAGCCTAACTGCTTGGGTTTTACTGGGAGCCTAATTGCCCTGAGGGGTGGAAAATACACAACTCTAGCCCCCTCTAGCCTTAATGTCTCACCTAAGGGGGGAAAATAAAGCGGGAGACCCGTTTTTGAAGATCTCAGCTCAGGGGCACAGGCTCACTAAAAGACCAAGAACTAATCATAGGACTATAGCGGGCTTCCCCTCACGGCTTACTTCCCCATCAGTCAGCCTCCTGTGTGGGAATAAGGGATTACACCTAAAAGAAGTGTAAGGCTTAGAGGAGATAAAACCAGGGACACTACGGGAAATTTTAGCCTCTGACACCTACAGTTATAGCAAACAGTAAACACAGCCTAAATCCTAGCCAAATAAACATAAAACCTCACACTAAAAGCCCATTTGCCTTAGTTTCTTTTATATGATACATCATGTCCAGTATTCAACAAAAAATTACAAGACGTTCCAAAAGGCAGAAAGCACAGTCTGAAGAGAGCGGATATGAGACTCAAACTGCGATATGGCAGGGATTTTTGAATTATCAGGCCAGGAATTTAAAATAACTGGAATTGATATGCTGAGGGCTCTGATGGAGAAGGTGGACAGCATGTAAGCACAGATGGGTAATGGAGGCAGAGAGATGGAAGCTACAAAAACTCAAAAGTTAGTGCTAGAAATGAAGAACACAGTAACAAATGAAGAATGCCTCTGGGCTCATCAGTAGACTGGACACAGCCAAGAAATCTGCAAGCTGGAAGATACATCC
The DNA here is from genome assembly GCF_041146395.1 of Eulemur rufifrons. Classification (NCBI taxonomy): domain Eukaryota; kingdom Metazoa; phylum Chordata; class Mammalia; order Primates; family Lemuridae; genus Eulemur; species Eulemur rufifrons. The sequence goes on along the minus strand of NC_091000.1, from coordinate 66,358,271 downwards.
ATACAAATTTCCCAAACTGAAAACCAAAGGGTAAAAAGAAATGAAAAAACCCACACAGAATATCCCAGAACCGTAGGACACTTATTTTAATAATACAAAAGGTGTGATATATGTGTAATGGGAATACCTCAAGGAGAGGAAAAATAGAAAGGAGCAGAAGAAACATTTGGAGTAATACGGGCTGAGAATTTTCCAGAATTAATGGCACTAAACCCCAGATCCAGGAAGCTCAGAGAACACTATGCAGGCAAATACCAAAAAACCTACACTTAGATGTATCATATTAAAACTACAGAAAAATCCAAGACAAAAGGAAAATATTGAAGGAAGCCGTAAGAAAAATCACCTTTACCTATAGGGCTGCAAGGAAGAAGAATTACATCAGACTTCTCTTCAGAAACCATGTGAGCAAGAACGAACAAAATTGTAGAATTCTATATATGGTGAAATTATCCTTTAAAAGTGAAGAAATAAAGATTTTCTCAAACAAACAAAAATTGAAGGAATATGTCACCAGATCTGCCTGTCAAGAAATGTTAAGAGAGACTGTTGAAAGAGAAAGAAAATGATACAGGTCAGAACCCCAAATTTATATCAAGAAAGGAGTGTTAGAGAAGGAATAAATGAAGGGGCTTCGTGATCCCCTCCCCTGAGGCCCCGGTGCCATGGTGCCATGCCCAGTACCTGGATGCCCCATTCATGCTAAATAATATGGACATGTGGGTTGTTTTAGCTGCAGCCTCTACAGTTAAAGATACTGAAATGGACATAGCAGGTTGTCTGGCTTGTGGAAGGGAGGAGTCTATTCCAAAGAAACTGTGCAAAACTGTAATGAGGAATGAAAATAGGATGAAAGCTATCTTCTCTCAGCTTTTGAGATGTATTATGAGTTGGTGTGGTTAACAGGTCATGTGCAGCAGGGCCTCAGGTCATCCCTACTGGAGAGGTGACCCATATGGACAACTTAGCCACCTTATTGTGTCGTACGCAAGGGGACGTTTTTATTTTAGTTTCATCATGCCAGCCTAGTTCTGGCATCATTTTGAGACTATTCAGAGTTTAAAGAAAAAGGAATTGAATATATTGACATTATGAGTTCTTAAAAGGTCAAAATCGTTACAGCTTTTCAAACTAGAAAGGAAAAGGCATTGAAGCATCCTGCAGGTTTTAATCTCTAATGAGGTAAATATTAATTGCCATAACCCAAATAAACAAGGAGACCTCTGGGATCCTCACCCCCTCTTTATTTTTTTGAAAGAGAAAAGGGTTGAGTCCAAAACTGAGAAAAGCACTACAGATTATCCCCACCCATGATCGGCCCATTTCTTGCTATGACCTCATGAGGAACCACTTTTAGGGAACTCCAGTCCCCTTTTCCAGTCCCTGGCTGTGCCGAGGCTTTTCGTTCTTTTAACCCAGGAAGCTGATTCTTGGTAATCTGAGGGTCCTTGACCACAGTGAGCATTGTTTCTCTTTGGCTTTTTGACTGTTATTTTTTTTTCCTCCACTCTTTCTTTTCCTTTTTTCTTATTCTTTTCTTTTAAAATTTTGTTCTTTGTTTCTTCATTTCCTTTTTTTCTTATTTTCTCTTATTTTTTTCTCATTTTAAAATATTTTTGTTTTTCTCGGTTTTTTCTTTGGCTTTTATTGCTCTCACCTTTTTTCTTCATCTCATGTTTTCTTTATTTTCACTTTTTCTTATTTATTTATTTTTTTCTTGATATATATTTTTAAAAATTTAGGTTGGTAGTTAGCATTGCTAGTGCATTAGCAGGTCATATGCAGCAGGGCCTCACAGCCACCTCTGCTGGGGAGGAGACCACATGGACCAGCTACTGGCTTCTCGAGACATTACCCAGGGCAGCGTCCTTGAGGTGAGGCTGGCCCAGCACATCCTGACGGGGACTGAGGTGGCCATGAAGGTTGTTAACGGGAGTCAGCAGAGTTCCTCCAGTCTCCAGAGGCGACCCCTTGGAGTCCAGAGCATGAAGCCCCTGAGTCACCCCAACATTGTGAACACTATTCGAGGTGACTGAAGCCCAGGAAACACTCTACGTTTGCTGTGGACTATGCTAGTGGAGGAGAAGGTGTTCGATTACCTCCTGGTCCACAGCCGCGTGAGAGAGAAAAAGGCTCGAGACAGATTCCACTGGGTGGAATCTGCTGTGCAGTACTGCCACCAGAAAGGGTTGTCCACAGGGACCTGAAGCTGGAGAGCCTGCTTTTGGGCGCTGACCTGGACATCGAGGTTGTAGACTTTGGCTTCAGCAGTGAGTTCACCTTTAGAGACAAGCTAGACACCTGTGGCAGCCCCCCTTATGCTGCCCTGTCACTCTTCCAGGACCAAAAGTACAATGGCCCTGTGGTGGATGTGTGGAACCTGTGGGTCATTCTCTCTACCATGGTCACTGGGTCCCTGCCTTTTGTTGGAAAGAACGTTGGGGAGCTGTGAGAGTGGATATGGAGTGGAATATACTATATTCCTTTCTTCATGTTTATAGGGTATGCAAACCTGTTCTAGAAATTTCTGATCTTCAACCCCAGTGAGTCAAGCACTTCTGTGGAAATTCTGAGGGACCCGTGGATAAACGTGGGCCACGAGGAGGAACCCGACATTGAGCTACTCCCTGACTATGAGGACCCCCTGGCTGAGTTGATACTGTTCACAGGGTACACAGCAGATGAGATTCAGGACTCATCTTTGAGCCAAAAGTAAGATGGAGCAGTGGCCAGCTCACAGATCCTGGCTGCCACAGCGCAGCTGGAAGTCCACACCATCACTGTGAAGCCCCTGCCTTCCGCTGGTCCCACCAACAGCTGCAGTCCTTCCTCATCTGCCAGCCCCAAACAGCAAGGTTGCCATTCTTACTCTTACTTTGTTTTCTAACATAGGAAATCCGTGTCCTAGGGAGGACCAGGAGTCAGGGTGGAAGACCAGCAGAACAGCCCAAGTGCCTACTAACCTCCTACCAAGCCTGGAGATGAAGACCACTCCCAGCCCAGCCCCCCAGCGTGGCCCTGGGGCCTCCTCCTATACCCACAGCACTGGCAGTGGTGGTGGAGCCCCAGCCAGAACCAGTTGCCCCCAGGGCATATCCTCCAAAGGAAACTTTCTTCATGGTTGGCAGCTCTGATTGGGACCAACAGAATTTGCTGGAAGATGTGATTCCCAGGCTTTCCTTCTAGCAACAGTCAGGGCCAGCAGGGGGCCACTGGGAGGGAGGTTCCTCACCTTCATCCACAGACACCTGTGTTTCAGGTGTGCTAGAAAGATCTGGCATGCAGCTCAAACAGTGGAGCCAATCAGACATCCTGTGTCTGTCCACCAGGACAAGAATGAAGGTGGGGAGGTCAAGCTGAGCTCCCTGCACTTCACACGGAGCAGGAAGATCTTGAGCTCATGGAGCCTAAGCACGTACAGGAGGTAAGCCAGGTCTGGGACACAAATGGCTGATGTGGGAGAAGTGCAACAGACATAAGCTACTGTGTGTGCACGGCCTGTCTAGCCCAGAGGACTCTGTGCAGTGGAAGATGGAGGTTGTAAACTGCCTTGTTTTCTCCATGGGTTCAAATTAAGAGGCTCTCTGGCACCTCATGACATTCAAACCCATCATGGACGAAAGAGCTGCTGGGCTTAAGTTTAAAGCACTGCCAGGAGTCACCTGGGGGCTAGGAGGGGAGGTGGCAGGTCCTAGCTGTAGGCCAGTCCCTATGCCCTGACCCAGGTGAAACTTTGGACACCAGGCTGTTTTTCCTGGGGCACTTCTCCCTCCCCTGCTATCTTCTCTTCTTCTGTGTTCGTGGGGAGGGGAGACTGCGGGAGGTGACTACTGATTTGAGTGGTTCTCCTTTATGTTTGTCTTAGAGAACACAGGGATGTCACTTTCCTCATTGGTTGGATAACAGTGATGTTAACACTGACAATGACAATAGCATTTGCTGTTGGTCAGAGACTTTCTATACCATTCCAGTTCATTTTAGCCACACATGCCCATTTAACAGATTGAGAAATGACACTGGAGGCAGTGAGTGGTCTGTTGAGAGTTCGGAGCTGCTGAGTGCAGAGCTCATGCTCTGAGCGTGTGATCTCACCCCAGCCTCCCTCGGTGCAGGCCTCTGGGCCTCTAGAGCCCTGCTGTTGGCATCCTTCTGGGGTTGGTTATATTGTGTCTCTTAAATGGATAATTCAGAGTCATAGGAGGGATGAGACAATCGACCGGTTTGTGTGTCACTTTTCAGGCCTCCCTGTGAAGTAATCTGTCCGCAGTCTCGTAAGTCCTTCTCTCCATGAGCAGTTCACAGTCCTGAAGTACAAATTCTGCCTTGAAACTGTGAAAGGAACATGAAGGTTCCAGAGTGCTGGGAACACTGAGGGTGTGTGGAACCTTATTTAGTTGGCAGGATGGAGCCTTGCAGGCCCTTTCTTTGGTGCGCAAGTGGCCCCCTGGTGTTGCAGCTCTAGGAGGAGCCTAACCTAGAGCTAACTTGGAGGGCAGCGGCTGGCAGAGTGGCCTCCCTGTGCTCCCCTGCCTCATGTCAAAATCTTATGAGACAGGTATTGAATGTGGAGTGATGCTTTCAGGATGAACACCTCTTGCATATTTAAAATTTACTTATTAAACTGTAAGAGCCCCTTTTCCTGTCCTAGTCATTTTTTATTAATATACAAATTAATTTATCTAAGTATCATAGTTAATATTTTGACTTCTAAAGAGATGTTAGAAGCTGGATGTGTCTATAATATGTTTTATTTGTCAAATGTGTTCATTGGGCAGCTATTATGCTCTTGAAGCTATACCTAGAAAGATAAATAAAATATAATGCTTTTTCTTGAGCAGTAAACATACCAATGTAGTCTAAGATTCATTTACAAGTATTTATTCAGCACCTTTACTTGCTTAACATCAAGGAAATAATAAAGAAGTGCAATACTGAGTAACATCACTTGTTCAATGTTGTTTTGTTATAACGTTGATAAGAAAAAAATCATTTCCTGGCCAGGGCCACTATCTGCATGTTCTTTCCCCCATGTCTGCATGGATTTTGTCCAGGTACTTCGGTCTCCTCTGCCATCTCAAAGATGTGCACTTTTGGTTCATTGGTGTTTCTATTAATACATTGTCTGTGTGTGAGTGTGCCCTGTGATGCAGTGGCATTCTGTCCAGCCTTGGATCCTGCCTGCTGCCCTGAGCTACTGGGATAGGCTCAGGCCACTAGACTAGAATAAAGGATAAATAATTATATTTTTAAATTATTTTTTCTGAAATGTATGTATAGTTCATATTAATTTCAGTGTTTAATATTAGAAGTTTGTTGGTCTTTATTTAGATATTTGGTGATGTTTTTGGTGACCAGAAATATACCTGAGGAATTTAGCTCTAGTTTATACCAATTAGCTTATGGTAAATTTGGTATGTTTGTATGTCATTTTGCTTAAAGTTATATGCAGTTTCCAAGAACCTACGGAAGACAGTAAGTGAGGACTTACTGTTTCTCTTCACTTTTACTTGTTGAGTGGTGGAGATAAGTACAGGGAAGGGGCCATCAACCCAGCCCGGGGTGGAGCGAGGTTCGGTTGGTGGGAAGTGAGGTGATAGAAGGTGAGGCTTCCTACAGGAAGTGATGTCTGAGTGGGTGGATAATGGAAGTTAGCTGGCTAGGGAAGAGGGTGGGGCTGGCCTTTAGAGACCTGGCACTGAGAGGACAGCAGAAGGTGCATTTTAGGAGTGAGCAGGGCCTATGTGGGTGGTGAGAACAGCACTCTTTTTATGGAGAACGGTAGGAAAGAGGAAATAATTTCTGGCTGTGGGGAGCCAACAGAGGCAGATAGAACGCTTCATCCACTTTACTGAGTTGCCTAGAGTATAGACCCTAATCAAGACGATTTCAGATTTCAGATGCACAAACTCAGTGCTTTCCAGAAGATGTCCTGGACAGTGGTCCCCAACCTTTTTGGCACCAGGGACCAGTTTCATGGAAGACAGTTTATCCATGAATGGTGGGGGGGTCTGCAGGGGTGCGGGGTGGCGGAGCTCAGGTGGTGATGCGCAGCCCGGTTCCCCACAGGCTAGGACTGGTAACGGGCCATGGCCCTGGAGGTTGGGGACCACAGCTGTAGGACACAAGATGCTTGGGATAAATGTCATTTGATAAATAGGTCCCCAGGTCTAGTTGGTTCAAAAAACAAATTCCATTTTGAATCTTAAAAGGGGTAAAGTCCATAGTTTTCCAGAAGGTTTGGACAGCTTTTCACCTAAGCATCTTGAGAACCAGTGCTCTGGGCACACTTGGGGCAATGCCGTGCCAACACTCATGTGGCAGGGACGCTCCCTGGCTGGGGGAACAGGTCTGATCCTCTCTGAAGATCCGCTGCTCTCCTGAGACATCAGCACAGGCTCCAGGCAGCTGCCAGGAGGGGCTGCAGGTGTGTTAAGGATGGGAGACCAGAAATGGAGAGTGAAAGAGACTGTCCAGGTGTCAACTTACCCACTGCTCATTTGTTCTGTGCTGATGCTGTCAGCCCTTCCGTCCTGCAAAGTGCCAGCTTCCTGCTATGGCTGAAAAGCGTTGGCTCCTTTCTTCCTTCACTTCTTTGCATTCTTCTGACCTCTCAGGTTGGTACAGTGACTAGCGTGGATACTTAAATCAATACATGTTTTTATAGCTGGAATATTGGTGGGAGAAACTAGGAATTCTTGATAGCTATAGGAGATCTTAGGAAATAATTGATGTAATTTGGTATCTCAAGACTTGAGAAAATTGTGCTTTCTAAGAATTATAGTTTTCAGAGTCAAAGGCAATGTCTTTATTCATTTGAGCTGCTGTAACAATACTCTAAACTGGGTAGCTTATCAACAACAGAAATTTATTTCTCACGGTTCTGGAGGCTGGGAAGTCCAAAGTCAAGGCACGAGCACATTAGGTGTCTGGTGAGGGGCTGTTCCTCATTGATTGCACCTTCTAGCTGTGACCTCACATAATGCAAAGGGCAAGTGAGTTCCCTGGGTCCTCTTTAATAAAAGCATTAATCCCATTTGTTAGGGCCCCACCTTCATGACCTCATCACTTGTCAAAAGGCCCACCTCCTAATACCATCACCTTGTGGGTTGGGATTTCAATTTATGAATTTTATGGGGACACAAACATTGAGACCACAGGAGGAAGCTAGTTAAATTTTTTTAAAAAGCTACATAAGATTTATCTGTCACCTATATTGGAAATGTCAGGGTTACTGTTGGGGCAGGTCATTCAGAAAGGATCTGACCACCTCTTGGACATTAAAGGAATAAAACAGTATCAGATTTCTCCTGATTCCACAGAGCCTCTGTCTCAGGTCACCTGTATAAGGTGATTATTTCCCCAGACACTCTCCTGAGTGTGAGTTTCAGTAAGTATTTGATTTATATTTTTCATGATGCTCATAGACTTTTAATATCCTGTATGTAAAAAGGCCATCTTGGATGATGATTGGGCTTGGTGTGTTCTTGCATTGTTTATAAAAGTAGCTTTTAAGGTGGGTCTAGAAGGAAGAGGAGGCCCTGGGTGTGAGAAGAGGGGAGGAAAGAGTATGAGCAGAGGTGGAGGATGGAATGTGGCATATGTTGGGGAGTTTCTTGTATATATTTATCTTTCCCGCTTGTCATAAGTGATGATGGCGTCTGTGCCTTGCAGGAGTTGAGGTCAGGATGGTGCAAGGGTGAAGAGGTGAGAACATTCAGACAGGAACATGTACAGAGAACAAGATTTTATACTAAACTTTGTTGTATCTACTTCATCCCCATTCAGCATGTGTCTTCTGTGTTTAGGTTATGCCCTAGAATCATTTTTCATCCATATAGAAATCTGTCCTATAAAATGTTTAACTTTTGAAAGGTTATGTTATCTCTAAAATCAAATCTGGTGAAATGTGGGAACATTCAGTACTACCCCCTCCTCCCTCATCCCCTAATTCCCTCACATTCATTGAGTGTCCTTAGGAAGTGAAGTAGTCTTTTCCTGGAATCATTAGTAAATATTAACTAGATACTTGCTTAGCTGCTTGTACACGTATGTTTTGATACACAAAAAATAAAGCTATTCAGCCTTGGCACGATGGCTTGCCCCTGTAATCCTAGCACTTTGGAAGGCTGAGGTGGGAGGATCACTGAGGCTAGGAGTTTGAAACCAGCCTGGGCAATATACCGAGATCCTGCCTCTACAAAAAAAAAAGTAAAATAAAAATTAGCCAGGCATGGTAGCCTGCATCCGTAGTCCTAGCCACTCAGGAGGCTGAGGGAATTGCTTGAACCTAGGAGTTCAAAGTTGCAGTGAGCTACGATTGTGTCACTGCACTCTATCCTGGGCAACAGAGCGAGACCCTGTCTCTAAATAAATAAATAAGTTTAAAAAATAGAGCTATTCAAAATTTATGGTGTGGAGGAACGAAAATGTCTTGCATTATTTTCAATTATCTCTTGGTGCTGCAGCCTTGTGGTTTTTGTGTTTCCCATATAAGACCTGAGAAATTCATTAGTTTTGAAATTTTCATTTAAGGGGGAAGAAAATAGAGACCTTTGTGTACTTGAGTGAGTGAAAATTCACATATCTATTTCTGGCTTGCAATTTTAGGAGATGGGGGAACATGTCTTTATTTTGGAAAGAAACCTTTAGAATAAGTACAATATATTGACAAAATAAGGAAGTCTCAGAATACTACTTTCTTCTCCCTTTCTCCAGAGGGGTCTAATGACTTTGTATTCAGGGCTTTCTCCTTCATATTTCCCCTCTCTTTGCAGATGATGTCTCAGAGTTCTACCAAACACCCTCTCTGGTAGTCAGAGTTGTGTAGAAGTCACTCTAGTGCACCCACTGGAGCTGCTGGCTCATGTCTCCCTGCCTAGGGATAAGATGCTATGGCTGATCCCCTCAGCTTATGTGCTGCCAGACTGTCCCCAGACATAGGGGACAGAGATCTCATTTAGGGTGGGACTTGAGCTTTTTCCAGAGTCAGACTGCTTGATGGTGCAGGGTGGAAGGGACTGGAGAGTTCTGGAAGGATCCTGGAAGTGAAAATTTCATGGCAAGGTTTGTTGGCATGTCCTCTAGGCTGAGGTGCAACCCTTTAGGCATGGACTTTCTTCTGAATATGTCTAGCACAGTGCCTGACACATAATGGTGTTCAATAAATAATATTTTTCTTCTTTTCCCTGCAAGTGAGGTACCAAAACAAACAAACAAAAAGCTAGAGGGAAATTTTAGAAGAGAGACAATTATGTACCTACCGCTGAGGTGAGGATCAGAAATATTTTGTAGCTAGAGTTGATTTGAAGAATTGAATTGAAGGATAGGTTCCTTTATTCACCAGATGCTATTGATTACCTATGAAATGTCTGGTATTGCTATAGAATGAGAAATAATGGTGACCAAAAACAAATGCAAGCATTTACAATCTGATGAGTTAGACAAACATTTATCAAATAGTCACATAAATATACGTAAATTTGCATGAGAAGCAACCTAAATGTCCAATAGGAAAATGGTAGAATAAATTGTGTTATTTTGTTTTAATATTATGTAGCCATTGAAATTGTTTTAAAGAATTGTAAAATGATTTCAATAACACTGTATAGTTAAAAAAGTATGGAGTATAATCTAATCTCTCTTTGATAAAAACAATGCATGTTTACATGTGCATAGGCAAGTTGGTTACATACCACACACTGAACAGTGGTTATTGCTGGTGATGAGATTAAGAAGCATAGAGCATGTTCTTATTAAAGAGTAGTGTTTTTTTTTTTTTTTTTTAACCAGGAGGCAAATAGATTGTTTCCATTGATTGAATTACTATTAGATGCTTTGCATGCTTTAAATGAGGAACTAAAACTTCAACTTGTATTCTTTGTCTCTCTTTGGATTGTTTCATTTTGGTTTTGATGGAGCTAGAAGCAAGGTGAAGGTCCCCAAGACTCTTCTTGTTGAGTGGGTCTTGTGTGGTTCTGGTGAAGCCCTCTCATAGCAGGGCTGTGGCAGGTGTGATCTGAGGACACTAATTGTGCCTGTCTAAGCGGGGTTCATCTTCTTCTGGCTGCTGTTTGTCTTGTTTTGGTTTTTATCTGCTACATCTGAAGATGAAAACTTGTGTCCAAAAGAAAAGTTCTAGGAATGCTTCCAGGGATGACGATGGAGTTTGATTTCCAGGTGGGTGTTCCTGGGCATCTGATTAAACTCCTTTGTCAGCACTGAAACCTGGAGTATGTGGATTTGTTCCCTCATTCACAGGGGGAGCTCCCGTCTTCCACAGTCACTACCCAGAATGACTGTTTTGTTGGAAAGCTTTCTTTTGGAAGCTACAGATGTGTCATTTTTTTTTATCAATTTAACAAAAATTAAATATGTGTTCCAGGTTTTAGTTGTTTTTTATTAAGCATTTGTACATTTTGAGGGAAAAATTAAAAATATTTATTTTGAAAATACTGATCATATACTCATAGGACATAGTTACTGGACAGAATAGGGCATATAATGTATTTGTTATAAGATGTTAAAATTTTAGGCCAGGTGTGGGGACTCATGCCTGTAATCCTAGCACTCTGGGAGACCGAGGCAGACGGATCGCTTGAGATCAGGAGTTTGAGACTAGCCTCAGCAAGTACAAGACCCTGTCTCTACTAAAAATCAAAAGAAATTAGCCAGACAACTAAAAATAGAAAAAAAAAAAAATAGCTGGGTGTGGTGGCGCAGGCCTGTAGTCCCAGCTACTCAGGAGGCTGAGGCAGGAGGATCACTTGAGCCCAGGAGTTTGAGGTTGCTGTGAGCTAGGCTGATGCCATGGCACTCTAGCCCAGGCAACAGAGTGACACTGTCTCAAAAAAACAAAACTAAACTAAACTAAAAAAAAAAAAAAGATGTTAAAATTTTAGAAGGTTGTTCTCTGATATAAAATATTTTCCCTCTCAAGAGTGTTTTTCTTTCTTTATGCTTGATAACTTATTTAAAGACCCACTGACTCATTTAAAGTGAGATTTAAAGTAATTTAAATTGAGTCGTGTTGGACTGAGGATAGTGATGCACACAGCCTGTCTTTTGTGCCATATCGGACTTACCCCTCCTTTCCAAATAGAGATACTAAGTGTTGGCCTTATGGAGATGGGGGATATTTTTGCATTATAATTTGAGAGATGATACTGAAAAGACCTCCTACTTCTTTCCATATACTCCAAAATATACAAGTACAGATTTATGCTTTTATGTCTTGAAGACTTTTCATCATGAATTTCTGTTAAACTGTGCGTATATCTAGGATGGAAAGCAGCTACATCTAGAATCTCACCAGGGTTCCTGACACCGACTGAGAGGACAGAGTACAATAACCCGGTGGGGGAAGGACTCATCACTGCTGGGCCTGCGGGATGGGCTGGGGGATGCTGGCTTCACCAAGGACTTTCTACAGCTGACCCTGGTTCTGCAGTGACAGCTCCTACTATCCAGGGCTGTGAAATTATTCAGAAGAGCCGGGATAATGGTTATACATTTCACCTGCTTGAAACTTGGTCACAGTTTATTTCTGGGATTTTTTTGAGCTTTGCCTTACCAATTAATGTATAATCTATCTACCCTTCTCTTCCCTTTCCTGCCAATCACTGTTCTTTTTTGCAGATGGTTGTGGGGAAGAGACTATAATATTTTTTACCAAAGTGTTTGTTACAATTCCATTCTGTTATTTTGTGAAACTGTGGATCCTCCCACCTCTCAACCATCACCCCTTCCCTTTCTCAGTTCTTGTTCTGCTTCTTGCAAGTTATTTGAACATTTTGGTGAAATGAATTTCCACTTACCCACGTGCCAAGAGTACACATTCAGTGACCCCAAACGTAGGTGTATGATAAACTGTGCACAGTGTTAGAGAAAATCTAGCTGTTTGCTACTACAACTCAATGAACTGACCAATGAACATGAGCCTCTGCTTGGCCTTTCTGGGGTCTGGTGCCCCTACTAGGAAGGTGTGTTCTAAGGTCACCGTGCACAGGAGGGAGAGGCAGATGGCTCTCCATAGAGAACAGATCACATGCCTCCTTTGTTACGTCCCTGCCTCCTGCGATTGTCATGTGAGCGACTTGCCGTCCTGCCACAGGAAAGGGTGTGTCAGCAAGCTCTGGCAAACATCTGGCTCCTTGTACTTCCTATGTACGTACCCCACAGTTACAGATTTTAAGAAATTTCACCATTTTTCAAAATCAGAGATGGCTTTCAATGTTAAAAATGTTTCTTTTTCATTTTCTTCAGTGTTTTTAGTTACAAAGGAATAGTTGAACGTCACTTGGCTATTCCACAGATACACAGCATAGCAGTTCCTTTTGGGTACCTCATCCCCTTGTAAACTGGCAGCTCTAGTGGATGCTTCTCAAATCTGTTTTCTTTTCCTCAGTCAGAAGAGCAAGGAATTTCTGACATACTGCATGCCAGAGCACTGAAGCAGCATAGCTCTTTCCAGCCTGAGTAGCACAGGTAAGGAATTGCCAGAGTGGTGCATTATGAATTTTGTTCCCTTGACGCTGGGTCCACCTAACAGGTGTGCTGAGTGCTGCCTTTTCTCTGCCCTCCCGTGGCAGCCAGGGACTGGCAGGGTCCCCTCTGCTCTGCCTGCCTCTGTCCACCCACCTGCGCAGGGGCTGGTGTCAGCTGTGTGCAGCCACCAAGGGTCAGGAGTACAAAAGGTCACTCAGTGGCCAAGGAGCCACAAGCATTTCTGGTAGTTTATTGTAGGGCACAGTAACCTTCCTACAACTCAAGCCACAGGTTCTTAAACAAGTTCTAAATAGAACTACTTGCATACATTATCAAGCTAGCCATGAAAGAAATGATTTATGTGTTTATGAAGGTGCCATGATTTATGTTTTTTGGTGAAAATTTTAAATGATTACTTAATTGTTAAGTACCATAGAAAGGGTGAAACACAAATGACCAAATATTTGCAATTATATGCAGTACACATGATGGATAAACTAGTAAGAAAATAATCAACTCCCTAGTAGCAAAATGTCAAGAATAGGCAGTTAATAAAGGAAGTACCAAAGTTTAAAAAAATATGAAAGTATTTTAAGCATCACAAATATTATGAATAAATATAAAAGCATACATTTATAAGCATCAGATTGGCAGAGATGGAAAAATCTCGAAGTACCCATGTCGGGGAGGAACTGGGCAAAGTGCCTTCTCGCTTACTCTTGGTGGGAGTGTTCACAGGGACAATACTTAGGTGAAGCTGTGTGGCGATGCATGATGACAATTTAGAATATGCACCCTCATTTTCTGACACGTGAATTTCCCACTTCTTAACTCATCCTGAGATAACCAAACCAAGCCCAAAGGAGGTCGGCCGGATGGTTCAGTGCAGCGTCATTCATTTCACGTGCTGTTCACTGGAGAACTTACTCTGCCGCCCATTCCCGTCCATGCGTAACTCACTGGATTCCCAGCTATGTTTAGCCCCAGAGCAAGCCCCAGGTCCCCTGCTAGTGACCGCGCAGACATTTCTTTTGTTCTGGGTGGGAATATCCTACGGATGCTGGAGCGGGGCCCTGGCATTGGGTGAGGAGCAGCCACTTTGCGTTTCACTGAATAAACCATTAACATCCAGCACATGGCAGTGGTGACAGCTCCACAGAGAAAGCATCGCCCAGGTGGCTGCTGTCCCCAGGGCTCAGCACGGCCGCCCTGAGATCCACCTGTAGGCCCTTATCCAAGGCAGGGCTGGTCTCTCCCGCCCTGACTGGCACCAGCAGGGACTAGAGACTGGAACAACCTGGGGCTGCTGAGCCATCACGGAGTCCTCCTTTTTCTCCCTCCTCTGCCACCTTCGTCAGAGCTTCGGGTTCCAGGAACAGCAGCCTTGTCCCTCCACTCCCTTTAGAAACATGGTCTGGGGCCTGTTGTCCATTTGGGAGACCCGAGTGCCCTCACAGCGGCAGGGTTTGCTTGTGTGATTAATGGTGTCTCCACGTGCAAGTGTCATCCGATGGTCGGAGGGGTGTGTAGGCAGCATACAGCAGTCCTGTTGTGGATTTTTTCCCTAAAGGCGACATTTGGAATTAGAAACCTATTTACATACACTTTGCATTAATTTGCATATCAGCCTCTGATAACTAACTCCAGATACTCTTCTATGAATTCGACTAATTAGTGCAGCTAACCAGTGTTGTAGCCCAACCCGGCTTGAAGGGCATTACACATGTGAATTACTGGATAGATTTGTAAAAACATAATCATGGCAATGGTGAATCAGCTTAGGCTGCTCACAGATGCAGCTGTTGCTTAGCCCTGATTCCTTATGCTGAAGTGATATCTCAATTCACAAATTCCAGGGAAATTGTGCTTTTATACCTTTTGGCTGAATTGGCCCCTATCACCCTAAAAAACAAGGAAGGAAAAAGAAACTAACATTTATTTACTATCTTTCATTTTATATACACCATGCTGATGCTAACATAGCTATTATTCCACATTTATTCTGTTATTTAATATGAAATCCATATTGTTTGTCAAATTGTTTGGGAAGAGTCAAAACACATAGAAAAGGTGATGTTGTGGATTTTGCAGATTATGTGAAGCTGCCCCGAGGGTTTGCAGAGCAAGACCTGCATAAGTTCAGGCTGCAGCTCTGAGTTTACCTTTTCCTCCTTTTCCCCTTTCTTACCTGTTGTCCTGGAGTGACTAGACCTGCCTCACTGGAGCATTGGAAGTCCAGGAGGGGGCAGCTCAGCCTTGTGTTGGTTCCCACTTGATGGGTTCCGCTGGGCATTGATACTGAACTTCCATGCTGACCACTGGTTTGTGCAGCTGACTTTAAAAAGCACTTAGGGAAATTTTACCCCTTCGGAGATCAGGCAGTGGACAGGGGATCTATTTTCAAATAGTGAACCAGTACTTGAAATTCATACTATTCTTTGAAGTCCTTGAAAATACTGATCTTAATAGTTATTCAATGACTAAATGTGTACCTTTTATTTTTATTGCTGTTAAAGCAGATATTCATTTATACTAGATTACAGTATAGGCCAGCATTAATGATGCCCACCTGTTTCCTTAATTCAATTCCAAGAAAATAAATTGGGAAGAGTCTACATATTAGCTTTTTTTGTTCCCTTTTAAGGACATAGGAAAATATTTTAATTTTAGGAAGAGACTACTCAGTCCCCCTTCTTATTATTCCTTCTTCCCCAATCCATTATGGGTCCTGTTGAGAATTTTGGTCTTGGGAATAATTTTATAGTCTTTCAGAGCAGTGGTATTTCCCCATAATTTTTGAACACGAATGATATAAAGATAGGAAGTTTTTTTTTAAGCATTGGTACCTTCTGTAGTTCCAGGGGGCTGAGGTGGGAGGATCACTTAAGGTCAGGAATTCCGTATAGTGAAACCCAGTCTCCAAAAAAAGCAAACCAAAACAAAACAACAGTGGCGCCTTGAATCAGCCTCTTTATTGGCAGTGTCATGTCATGAAAGATTGACTGCTTGAGATTCAGGAGACCTGTGTTTTCTGGCTGAGCTCTGTTCGGAAGAGCTCCCACATGGCAACGGGCAATCTCTGCCTCCATGTCCTTTGCTGATCCCTCTGGTCCCTGACATCTCTGAAACACACTAAGTCTACACGTTTTCATTAGTTTTATTTTATGATTTGAACCATAACTGGTGGCAGTGTATTTATGGTATCCTGGTGCCTCCTATTTTATCCCTGTTTGCTTTAAAGATATTATGGCCCATTGAGTTGGGAATCTTTTCCTAGTAAGAACACCTTGTAATTCATTCTGTTGGTGAATAACTTTTCCACTGCAGCCTTAGGGCCTAGAACCTTCTGCTGTCAACCAGACTGCTAATATAGGAGACATTTACTTATTGCAGATGGGTCCAATTCTGTGCTAAAGAGCTCTTCTTTTTCCACAACTGTCCCAGACATGGCCTCATCGACCTTCACCAGAGGGAAGTGGGGGTGCCCTGGCTGAGAAGTTACAGGGCGGAGAAGTCTCTTGTCTCTACTTCTTTCCAGAATGGTCCTATTCTGTGTGGTGGGTAGATTCTGAGGTAATGGAGTGCTGTGTTTAGTTGCTCTGTGGCCTGAATAATTTCTAAACTCTCTGCTGAACATTTTTTCTGTACAAAAAAAAAAAAAAAAAAGAAAAGAAAAAAAATATATGGCTACCAACCAATTTATAAACAAGTTGGTAGAAGGACATTCTTTTGTAATTTGAGGTAGATACATGTTACAACATTTTAAAGTGAATGGAACATGCCAATTGGTAAAACAAGTCATGTGCTTTACCTTATTCAGTTTCTCCCCACGTCATAGTGATGGCTCAGAATTATGAATGCGATTGAAATCTAGAGTGAATGTGTCAGTGTCTTTGGAGTGACTATGCTCGTTGCCCTGCCATGGTTGATGTGCCTTTAAGCTGGCTTTTGTTTCCCCATAAAACTTGTGACACCAAATGCAATGCGTAGGCTCTTTTTCCTGACGCCAGCCAATCATCGAAGTCTCTGGACTCCAGCTGGGTGCCTTAGAATTCAGTTCTGACACTATTTGGACTTAGCCCAGATCCCACAGGTTAAGTACTCAGTCCCACAAGACTGTCCCCAGTTCAGTCTCCAGTTGCAAGTCCCACATTCCCACTTGTACTTCTCATTAATCAGGTATAAATCGAGGCTTACCTTGACCTTCTCCTCAGGTTGGATCATTTGCTAGAATGTTTCACAGAACTCAGGAAGGCGCTTTGCTTACTATTACCACCTTATTATAAGGGATCTAACTCAGGAACAGCCTAGAGGAAGAGGTGAGCAGGGTGAGGTGTGTGGGGGGGGCCGTTATGCTTCCGTGCCCTCTCCTGGCACGTCACCCTCCTAAGATTTGGATGCCTTCACCGGCAGGGAAGCTCTCTGAAACTCGTGGTGTAGGGTATTTTATTGAGGGTTAATTACATAGATATAATTGATTAAACTATTGGCTATTGGTGATTGCCTTATTCTCCAAACCTCTCTCCCCTTTCTGGAAGTCAGGTAGGGTTGAAAGTGACAAACCTTCTATTCTTGCCTTGGCCTTTTCTGGAGACCAGCATCCGTCCTGAAGCTATCTAACTGCCCACTTAGAGTGGCCTCAATAGAACAAAACACACTCCTATTTTCCTGGAAATTCCAAGGGATTTAGGAGTTCTGTGTCAGGAACGGGGGACAAATGCTAAATTTTAGAAAAAAAGATACTCCTTTTACCCCTGTCATGCAGGGTATTACAAGGGTTTGAGGAGCTCCTTGTCAGGAAGCTGGGACACTGACCAAATATTTTTTATTACATTGCGATGTAATGTAGTATCCTCCGCTCTTCTAAATCTTACCTGTCCTCACGTTTCTTCTTTGTGATTTCCCCTTCTTTGAGCATCTCTCAGACCTACCTTAGTGAGCACTGCCTTGCCATGTAGATATTTGTTTTTTCAGTTTCATATCCGGAAATAGAGTTAAGTACCCTGAGAGAGGAGATCTATCTCACTCTGCTTTTGTTTTGTTAGCTCCATTTGGCTCCCTGTGATGTATGCAAGAGGAAGCTCTGTTTCTCAAGCTGGGTCCCAGGTCCCCTGGGGGCATTTGGGGTGTTACTTTCCTTATAGCATAATACGGGATAGTAGGATAATCATAGCACATCTTAATGAAGTTTTAATTTTACTCAAAGCTTTGGAAGAAATTATTTATATTAAAACATATACAGGAATATTATGGAGTAGGAAACAATTCACAAGCAGGTGACCTTAATGAAATTTTATGTTCTTCAACAGACACCTTTGGATTATGCCTGTTTCCCCAGGGATAGTTTTCCTCACTCTACTGTGATGGGGTAGTTACATTTGAGTAGATAAAATATGCATGTATTTGAGTATACTTTGTAAAATCTAAAGGACTAAATGATACTGTGGTAGACATTAAGTCATTAATTCTTGATTGATAATCTTATTCCCCATGTCTTTTGAATCTTATTTCTCAGAGTTTTCAGATTTATACTTAGGTGGGCTTTAGTTAACAGATTTAATATTCTCTTTTATTTTGCTTGGCTGTCTTAATCATGGCCTTCTTCATCTTAATGTCACCTCCTACAGAATGTGTTTACCTGACTAATGAGTTATGTAGTTTTAAAGTGCTGTGTATTTACATATTCATAATTAGATATTAATCAGAGCTATGGTTCACGTCCCTGGAAGCTTTCAAATGTCCCTGCATTCTGCATGTCTAGTCTGCTGAGTTACACCTCTTAGGATTCCCTGGCTTCAGACAAGGGCTTGAATAACAGTGTTCTTCTGGTGGCTGGGATTTTCTCCTGTCTGACCATGTAAGTTAACTTACTTGAAGTCTTGTTTACATTCATCTCTAGTTCCCTGGGTAATGTTGGGGCCAATAGTGGAAGAGCAAAGCTTAGGTATGAGTAAGGACATATGTAAGGGAGAACTGGAGATTAGCTGGCCTAATTTCACCCCAGCTGGAATGGTTACTGGGTCATAGAGCCAAAAAGGCATTAACATTGACAGAATTGGACCAAAAGCAAGGTGTGGAAAATATTGCAACCTGGTCAAGGCGAATTTCAGAGAGTATCTGCTGCTTGTTAGGGCCACCCCTCTGTAGTCACTGCCTTAAAGGAAGCGTTGCTCTGGACCTGTTGCCTAACATTACCTAGGTCATTCGTGATCTCCAAGGGAACTTGAGTGAGGTTATGTGCATGGTCTGGTGAAAATCAGCTATGATTTCTTGAGCCCTAATGTGCAATGGCACAGCTGCTCTGCTAGTCACTGTAAACACATTATTTAATTTAGTTTTCACAGAAACTCTATGAAATAGATATTCCTGATTCCTTTTAGCTTTAGACGAGAAACTGAAGTCCTGAGAGGTAACTTGATTAGCTCTGGTCTCATGTTAAATTTGGGAAGTACCAGAGCTGAGATTCAAACCCAGGACCGAGTGACTATGGAGACATGCTCTCATCTTGCTCCAGTGACGGACACTGAGTATTGAACATGCAGCCAGTGTTGGGCTGGGTGCTAGAAATACAAAGAAGAATTAAGCCACCCACACTCCAGGGGAAGTGCATGACATCTTCATTGGAATGCTAAGGAGGTTCCAAAATGACTTAATTGAAAGCACTGCATAAATGCATGACATTAGGCTGGCAGTGGTTTCCTGCCAATATATGGAGTGCTAAGAATCAATAGAAAGAAGTATATGGTTATAAAAAAGAAATGAGCAGAGCCATAGAAAGGCTAATTGAAAGCATAGAATGTTAAGAAACTAGCAGATTTATTTATGTGATGTTTGGAAGATGCTACTCTAGCAGTTTTTGGCTGATTTTGATGATTGATGATATACCTAAAGTAGCTGAGCTACTCAGCTTAACATCAGTTGCTATATTAAAACCGCGTTCACTCAGAGAATCTTACTTTTAGTACACCCGAAGGTACACGCCTATGTTAGGTTGGGTATAAGGTGTCACAGAGTCAGAGAGGAAACAAACAAAACAAAAGGCATATGTGGTTTCAGCACCACTTACCAGTACATGGCACATGGTGGTGTGCCCAGGAGGTTATGATGACACATGAAGGGCAAATGGGGCAAGTACTTATTATGGAAGGATGATCAGAATCAAGACGAGGGATGAACTGCATTAAAAACACAGTGGCTCGGTATTAAGGAATAGAAAGAGCAGATACTAACAATTTGTTTTTATTGAGCAAAATGAATTATTTTTAGTTGAATTATTCTTAGTTGACTCAGCTCTTAGGTTTATAGGCCAGATCAAGAATATTATACTAATATTGATTTTCTTATATAATCTCTTGAATTTAATCCATACTTTTTCTTGGTATCGGTAACCTCTAAAGTATACCATTTTGCTTTCTGAATTGTCCTGAAGGTTTTCATCACCCAATACTTTTTTACAGGTTTTAACAGGGTTATATCAGTAAAATTGAAAACTAAAAGATCTTGGGAGCAGTCACTAATTAAGTGATAATATGTATTTTGATCTTACTTGAGATAGATGGGAAGGGAGGAGAAACATTTGTGTGTAGAACTTACCCATTGTGTGCCAGGCATCCTCCTAGATGCTTTATTTGTGTGACCTCATTTTGTCTGCATAGCATGTATTATCACTTTGCAGATGAGGAAATTGTGATTTTAAGAGGTTAAATGACTTGCTAGATAACACGAGGTCAGGATTTGAACCCAGGACTGTTTCTTATAAAGCCCTTTCTTTTGCTGGAGTATGAGATAGTTTGAGACGACTGAACTGCAGCAGTGAGCATGATTATAAAACATGAAGTGGGAATGCTGTAGTTTTGTTTTTGATTAACTTATTTTGAACAATGCCATCATATTAAGTAGATATTTTCAAGAGAGTCCCATAGAGTCCCTCTAGAACATGTCTGAAGAAAGTCCCACCTTGCTGGGGAATGAGCCTTTTACTGAGGCTATATTCACCTAGAACAAAGGCAGGTGTCTTTCTGAATTGCTGGTCTCTGAGTATAATTGATTTTTTAGATGTTCTTTTTGGCAGCTATTACTTTTGAAAATGTACTCTTTGGCCACTGTTTTGATTCTCTTGTCTGTCTGGCCTATTGGTATTTTGAGCAGTTCCTAGTCAGGTGTTAGACCAATAGCGTACCACGCAATTCTGTATTGACTTTGAACTCCGCTGTTGCGCATCTTGTTTGCACACCCTGTACTGTACCTTCCTTGTTTGTTCCAGGCTTTCCAGACTTTACTCATCATTAAATATCCAGTTGGTTCCTTCCCTCTTCCATGAATGTCTTCCCTGGCATTCTCCACATTTGCTGTTCTTCCTTCTGAACCTCTGAGGGACTTGATGGCTGTTCTCTTATTAGTCACATGCTCTTTTAGAAATGTATTTATATTTTTCCCTGTGAATACGGTGGCCCTCTTGCTTTATACATTTTAAAGTCTTTGAGGTCAGGGATGGTGATTTAAACAACAGTATTTTGTGTGAAGTAAAACTTTTTTTTTTTTAAAGTCCTCTCACATATCATTTAGTGTAAGCAATTTTATTTTATTAAAACTACCTGGCAGCATAGAGGTAAATAGTTTAATCATGAGTCTTGTTACAAAGGATGTTGGGAGTGTGGCACTCATACCTTGTGGGTGGGAGTCCTAACTGGTGCATTACCTCTTGGGAGATCCATTTGAGCCTATCTGTTAAAATTTAAAACACATAAACCATTTGACTAGTGATTCAACTTTTGGGAGTTTATCCTAAAAATGCTTGTATATGTATGAAAAGATATTTGTACAAATATGTCCTTTATAGAGTTATTCATTTTAGCAAAGTATTGGAAACAAGTTAAAGGTTTATCAATAGAGAAATGTCTAAAAAAATGTGTGCTTTCATATGACGGAATGCTTTGCACCATTTGAAAGAATGAAGTACATCTGTATAGATCTGCATGCAATCCTGTACTACCATGGAGGGTCACCAATGCAAATTCTTAATTGACAAGAACAGAGGCAGAGCAGTATGCCAACACCTATTTAAAATTCAGTCTATGGGAGACGGGCATATATATATACATTTGTGTATGTGCATATACATGTGCACAATTGTATAACATAGAAACATGCCTGTAGGGAGGTAAAGGAGGCAGTGGAGTTTACTTTTTGCTGTTTACCTTTTCATAACACTTGAATTTTATTACCCTATACATGACTTGTCTATGAAGAATATTTGATTAATTTTTTAAAGTCTAAAATGCAGACTTGATATAGGTGCAGCCTGCCATGTCCTTGAACTTAGAGAGTGGGATGTCCAGCTTCTGAGTGGGAATCTTTGTACCGTCCACAACCAAAGAGAGAATTAAATATGGGTGATGTTGAGAAAGGCAAGAAGATTTTTGTTCAGAAGTGTGCCCAGGGTCACACTGTGGAAAAGGGAGGTGAGCACAAGATGAGTCTGGGTCCAAATCCCCATTGTCTCTCTGGGTGGAGGACAGGTCAGGCTATTGGATTCTCTTATACACATGCCCATAAGAACAGAGGCATCACCTGGGGAGAGGATATACTCATAGAGTATTTGGAGAATCCCAAGAAGTACATCCCTGGAACAAAAATAATCTTTGCTGGAGTTAAGAAGGCAGAAAGGGCAGACTTGATAGCTTTTATCTCAAAAGAGTTACTAATGAGTAATTGGCCATTCCCTTATTTATTACAAAATGTCTCATGGTTTTTTTATGTGTACCATAATTTAATTGATCTCATACACCAGAATTCAGATCATGAGTGAGTGACAGAATATTTTTGTCGGACAGTCCTAATTTAACTAAGACTGGCTTGTGGTTAAAAGAATATGATCAGTTTTTTGAATTTTGATAGTAATTCCAGTTCAGTAAATGCCATTATTAGGGAGATAGTTAAGATCTCCCGCTCTTCTCCGGACAAGGGTTCCCTGCTTTGGTGCTGTTTCCAGCAATTGCTCCACCTGGGAAGAAGGATAATGGCCGGCACTCCATTTTGGTGCTGCCCCATCCTTAATCCTATCCTGAGCAACTGCTACACCTGGGGAAGGAGGGAATGCTTCTCAATATAGGAATCCCCAGCCCAGGCGCATGATAAGATTTAGAAAGTGACCTAGAGTAACCTAAGGGTAATTTTTATGCCATTAGCTTGAATCTGCATTTAGGTTCACCCCCCCTCTGGGAGGGGGTTCATAGAGAGAGCTCATAGAGGCAGATGGAATTTTGAGTACACCTGTTGATCATTTGCTTACATCCCACACCTCTCTAGAGCTGCCTCCAGACTGGGCTAATAATAAAAGGAAACAATCTGAGAAGTCAGAGGGAGAGTGGGTGAGTTTGTTGGTCTGTCTCTCTCCACTGTTGCTCTCCACTCGAGGAGACACACCTGTTTTGTTCTACAGTAAAGAGCTGCTCACGTGAAACTGCTTCCTGCCTGAGGTTATTCAGTTGCCTTGGCTTTGCTGGTGAGTTTTCCAAGCAAGGAGTCAGAGGACCAGGATAATAATCTGGACTTGACACTTTGCTGTGTCTGGTCATTCTTTGGCCAAGACCACACCAAGAACCGAGGGCAGACTCCCACCCTGATGTTTTTGGTGCCATGACTCGGATTTCCCGGACACTATCTCTGTTTTCCCCTTCTAAAGATACGATTAGACTTGATTAGTAATGTTCAACTTTTCACAAAAATGGTAAATTGCCATCTCAAGACCTATTGAAGATTGCTTTTATATTTAGATTTATATATAACTGGTTATGTGAATATATTTGAGATCCCTTCACTGTCTCAGAACCAAGCAAGACTCATTGGTGTTTTAATTTGTGTTTGTTAGCCTGTTAAAGGTGAGGGCTAGAGATAAGGTAGCGATATCTACTTCATATTTTTGGTCTTAACTGTGCCAGTCTAGCTCTCTATATCTACTAAAATGCTGCCTTTTACTTATTGGAAGGCATTTTAGTGTGGTGTGTGTATAATATCAAATAAAGAATATTTAACATTTAAAAAAATAAATGTACAGACTTAAAATAACCACATCTATAGCCATAGCAATGGGTAGGTAGACAACGCCTGTAACGAGTTCTCATGGTTCTGGGTGTACAGTGAGTATTCAGTAAATGACATGAGCAGTGGCCATGGTGGTAGCAATGTTAGAATAGTGATTGTATGTCAGTGACTTTACACTGAGGAATCTCTAATGGCAGAAAATAGTGAATGTCCATCTGCTTCTATCCTAACCTGGAGATCTGAGTAATCTTAAAGATGATGGCGTAAAGTGTGAAATATTTAATAGGTCTCAGGCTTTGGTTTAAAAATGATTTTATTTTCCTCTAATATTTCCCTATTTGTTTTTAACATGAAATGATAATCTCCTCAGGGAATAAAAAATGTGTTCAGTGAAAATTTGTGGTCTTGGCAGATGAGCCATCTTTATCTTGTGGCAATTCGGAACCCCTGTCCACTGCCTCCTCTCTCTAGGTGCAGGCAAGCCCTGTTTTGAGAAGCAAGGCTTTCTAACTGTGAATGAAGTTTAGAATTTGATATTGCCTTTTGATGATTTCTATGATGATGATTCCTATTAAGTTGATGGAACTGAATTTGGCTTCAAAGTCATGTCACCATTTGTTGACATTTGACCTGTGCCAAGATCAGTTCTCTGACATCCATGACCAACTCTAGTAAGGAGTGGAGTCCTTCTCCACTTCAGTTCTGCCCCCATCTGGTCCTTTGTGACCCATTTTATAGCCCAGGCCTGAAAGAGGACAGGAGAGAGGGGAAATGGGAATAAGAAATGATTAAGTGGCAGGGAAAGATCCATAGTTAATCGCAGGGTGCTTGATGTTGACATTTCTTCTTCAGAATCCTGAAAGCTGCCTGGATTGATGAACTTTGTTTTCATCTTTCTGTTTTGCACTTAAATATAGATATTATTTCTTGGCCTAATATTGAAATCTAGAGTTAATTTAATTATAATGATATCATTTAGATAGAAACTATTTCAAGGTTTGTTTTGTCTGAACAAATATTTTCAGGTGAATATATTAGCATCTTATTAAGAAATTAGTAATTAGTTGTAATGTAAATCATTTTTCTGTAGTACTGTATCACTGCTTTTAGGTGAAATCAAATTATATTGGGCGATTCAGTGTGTAAAAAGTGTTATGAATGAGTTTTTCACTATTTCTGGAGATTTAAGTTTTTGGAGAAATTGTGTGACCAGTATTCAAAGGCTGTAAAATACTTAGCAAAGTGGAAAGTGAAAAATTGTTAACATTTGATAAGTAAAGATAGACCTCATTTTCATTTAGTCATATTGTCGAAAAGTAAAACCTATGCTTTTAACTCTGTTCTTTTTACACTTTTGGGGCAGATATTTTGCCTTTTATAGAGGAGAGCAGAGAGACAGGAATAGAGTGCCTTACCTGCTTACTGCCTTTCTAGTGCAGACGTAGAGGGGCAGTGGACCTGTTTCTTAAGCACAGAGCTCTTGATAAGACTTAATAGAAAAACTTGCAGAGACATAAATGTACTTGAACGTTCTCAGTTGTTTTTTTCCTATTGTGTTTTATTTTTATTTGTCAGATACTATATCCTTTAGGATTAAAACAAACCAAAAGGTAAGATTATTTTTTTGCTAAGAACACTCAGAGAGGAGTAAAAAACCTTAGTTCTAAATATATCACTTCAGGGTTATAAAATAAGACAGCCTTTTTCTCTGGAAGAACCTAGATGTGGCAGTCAGGTGGTTTTTAAAAGTCTCAGGGACTTTATTTCATACTTATGTAACTGGAAACTGTGAGTCTTTTCAAAGTGTTTCTAGAACCAAAGATGTTTCTTCACATATGTGGGATCTCATAAATCTATGGGCAGATATTTTCAGAAGCCCAGATTTGTTTTTGAAATAAAATATGTGCATGTGTTTCCTCATTCACTGCAGATATTTTCCCCAAATTACTTTTTTACTCCTTCAAATCTTTTAATGTTTGTAAACATCAAAAATTTTAAATTTTCATGTGCTCAAATTTATGTATGTTTCATTTGATTTAATTCATTTCTTTTGTATTTCTTTTGTAGAACAGTCATTCCTAACCCCCAATCAGTTAAAGAATTACCAATTTTTTTTTTCTTTTAAAACATGTAAAAGAACTCTCTACAGTCTATTTTGGAACATGGCATGGGTTTTTTTACCCAAATATTTAGTTTCTTAACACTATTTACATGTCCTTCTACGTTGGTTTATGAGATCATATATATAATATATATGTTTTATATAGCAGAGTCTGTTTTCTGTGTCAGTTTTCATTATTGTTGCTTTCCTGTTATTCTTTTTCAATAAATTCCTGGTTCCTATTACCTGTTTAATTTTTCAAATGAATTTGGGGATCATTTTTGCAAGTTCTTCCCCTCACCTTCCTCATCCCTCTGCAGAAATTTCCACTGTGAATTACATGAAAATAATTTCAGTACAGCTGGCATTTTACACTACTCAGTCTTCCTATACAAGGTAAATCTCTTTATATATTCTTTCATGGTTTTTTTATAAAGTTTTGTGATTTGCTTCAAATAGGCACCTTTATATATTTGTCATTAAAAGGGATGTTTTTCATTATAACTTTATTTACTGTTGGTTATTGTTGAGATTTAGCAATACTATTGATTTTTTCAAATTCTTAAATTCATTCCCCTTACCAAGCTATTATTTGTTCTACTAGTTTCTCAGTCGATTCATTTGTGCTTTCTGGTGGATATACCATTATGGTGTGGCCAGCAATAGTGCTTTGCTTGCTTCCTTCCAGCAGTCATGTTCCATGACTTACAGTCTTATGTTCTTACATCTTCTAAAGTCCTCTAAACCTTAGAAATGATTGGGCGTGAAGTGTCTACTCTGTGTTGGGAATGACTGTGAGACTCACCTAGAGATTGCTGGTTACTGTCAAGACAGGCTCTGGGCAGTCATAGCATTTAACTAGTAATGATTAATGTTATCTTCTTATATTTTTGATAGAGTAACTAGAATTTTAGGGAAAACTTGTTAAAATAGTGGCCTTGAAAACTTATTTAAAGCAGATTTTAAAATAGATTATTGTATATTTTTACCCTTTTTGTATTTCTAGGTGGAAACTTGGTGAGAATGAGAAACTTAAAGAGTTAAAAAATAGGAACTCAGTGATTCTATAGTAAAACCCAACTTTTATGGATGATTGTTTTAATAGACCTATAGGTTATATAGAATAAAATAGTGTGAATTTTTTCAGAGATTCAGGCAGAGTTATCTTTTTTTAAAAAAGTATTCCTGTAACTTTCCTACTCATTGCTCTCATGATGTGCTGTTTTCTTTTCTTTTTTTTTTTTGAGACAGAGTCTCGCTTTCTTGCCCTGGCTAGAGTGAGTGCCGTGGCATCAGCCTAGCTCACAGCAACCTCAAACTCCTGGGCTTAAGCAATCCTCCTGCCTCAGCCTCTCGAGTAGCTGGGACTACAGGCATGCGCCACCATGCCTGGCTAATTTTTTTTTCTATATATATTTTAGTTGGCCAGATAATTTCTTTCTATTTTTAGTAGAGATGGGGGTCTCGCTCTTGCTCAGGCTGGTCTCAAACTCCTGACCTCAAGCGATCCACCCGCCTCGGCCTCCCAGAGTGTTAGGATTACAGGCATGAGCCAGTTGGCCCGGCCGATGTGCTGTTTTCTATCACCTGAATTGCGTATTGGGCTTTAGTTTTCACTCCTAACAGAAAGCTGAAACCATCTACCTGATTCCCCTCTGGTGTGTGTGCATCCCCCGTTCTGTACCTTTACCTGGATGCAGATACTTGTCTTCTTTCTTTTCCCCTCAGCAGTCTTTTGCACGGCCTTCCCCGTGTCCTGTGTCCCTGAGTGGAATCCACGTGGAACGTG
The DNA here is from genome assembly GCF_041146395.1 of Eulemur rufifrons. NCBI lineage: Eukaryota > Metazoa > Chordata > Mammalia > Primates > Lemuridae > Eulemur > Eulemur rufifrons. Next base: position 66,330,855 of record NC_091000.1, on the reverse strand, counting down.
GCCTTGCCGACATCCCTCCTGCTGCAGTGACTTTCCTCATGCTCTTTCCTCTACTGCAAAATGCGCTGCCTGCTTCCTACTCACCCAGCCCACCTGTGCAGGAGTTCACTTCTTTGATGGAGCATTCTCTGGTTACCTCAGGCACGAATTCCTGGATTCCCAGGGTGCTTTATGGTATTTATTTAGTGCTCTGTAGTTTGCATTCAGTATATTTGAGACACGTTGATAATTTGGCACAGTGTTTTCATGGCCATATGGCATTCACCATGAATGCCCAGTGCTTGGCACCACTTGTTTGTTGAGTGCAGGGCTGCCTGTGCTTTGGTGCTCAGTGCCCTGGAACATGCAGTTTTCCTGCACTTTTCCTACTCCATTTCCACATTACTAACCTTCCCTGAATATGCTGGTGTTCTCAAAAATACCGTCTTAACATTAGTCATGATACATATAGTTATATCCTTTTCATTTTTTATTGAGCTTCATATGTTGCTGTTGTAAAAATTAGGTGACACCGAAGTTTTTTTAAAATGGCTTTTTCATTAAAAAAAATTTTTTAATTACTCTAAAAATATACCAAAAAGATCAGAAAAAATGCAAGATGATAAAAAGACAAATGTGGCCAAAGCCAGAACTTTGTGACCAGTTGTGTGGCTGTACTTCTGTCAATATTTTGCATCCTTTAATGAAACGCTAGTGCCAATGTGTAACATTTTAGGAACTGTCATGTAACTGGGAAAGTTTTATCTCAGTAACAATCAATTGTACCTAGCATTCCTAACCAGCTCAAAGATAACTATAGTATTTTTATCATGATTTATAATGGTAATGATAATGTCAAAAGTTAAATCAGATCAAGTTGGAAAATTTTTAAAGTTTATTATGCATATGGAAAAAAAGTTCACAAACCAGGAGCCTTCAAACAGATAGTGGTAAGGAGCTGGGCTCACAGCAGTCTCATAGTACAGCTTATAAAGCATAAATGAGGAAGTACATTAATCTCTGTTGTGATTGGCTATTATAAACATACACTCCTTTTAGGGTAAATAGAGCTGTAAAACCTTATTTGTCTGTAGCTGATTGGTTTAATTTTATCATGCTGACCAGGAAGAAAAGCTTTATGGCCAGAGCCAGCATTTTGGGGAAATGAAGGTATGGGTGGTTGGCCTAGGGATACACCCAAACTATGACTTCTGTTTGATTCTAACTTTAACAATGAAAACAATGTTAATACCAACTGAGCTATAATTATATCCCTTTCACATTGACTCATCTCAGTAGGCCCGAGGTGATGTTGAGTCTGCTTTACTATTTAATGGTAAGGCCACATTTTGTGAAATGGTGTGATAAGGTGACAAGTAGTCACCAATGAGATGTTTTTTCCACCTGGCCTTGCTTCTATCAGATACTCCAAATTTCCAGGCTTTGTTACATGACTTGAAGTATCAGCATGTGTTCCAGGAGGAATGAGTGTGTGTACCTTAGAAATATCCCAAGCTCATTGATGATTTTTTGTTAGTTTAAGTAGAAAATCCTAACTAAGGTCTGCTCTTGGTGAAAGACTTACCCTACTGCGTTACTATTCCTGAGGTCTCAGAATGCTTTAACAGGAATTTTCACTTTTTCCTCTGATCTCCATGATTTCTTGTAAATAAGTGAACCCATTTAGTTTGAAATGAATTTCCTTAAAAATCAATTCGAATTTCCTGTTTTTACCATTTTTAGCCTACATTTTGCTAATATTAGGGACCATTGGAGAACCAGCAAGAAAGATGCGAGTGGGTCTCAGGGAAATGGCTACAGTAAGTTCTCCTGTTCTTTCATTAGGAACAAGTGGGATATGGTTGTGGGCACTGGGATCATTCCCTGGTAGCTCCCTGTTGTTTCAAGTCAAGGCTAATCATCTTCTGTGGTTCTTGTCTGGCTGTTGCTATGGCTATAAATTAATTGGCTGTTAAGGGGAGGAGGAGCCATCTGCTTGGTGGCTTGAAAGGGAATAGGGGACAAAAAATGGATGGAGAAATATTTTTATTGACCCAATTTCATATGTGCATGTTGTTTTACTTTTATTTGCCTGCTGTTGGCCATGGGGAGAGATCTTGCTATGCCGTGATGGAAGTTGTTTTGGAAAGCTGTGAGGAGCTTTTCCTGGGAGATGGTCAGTAGTTTGGCAGTTTGCTAGAGTGGTTTTCCCCCAACCTCGTGGACTGTGGTGACATTACTTTTTATTTTCATTTTCCTGTCTTGAGTATCTTCTACACTGACATCCATTTTTATTTTTTTTGTGGATTTTATTACTGTCTTCAAACATGTAACCCCCACCTATTGTTACATTTGATGTACTCCAAAAGTGAAAGAGTTATTTGAACAAAGGTAAACTATTGAAAAAATTCTAAAAACACATCAGGGAAGTTTTCTTCCCTTAGCATCACATCAAATCTTCAGACTGGCAAAATTTTCAATGCTGATATATTCTTCTTTTTTTAAAGTTGATGCTGTAGCATTCCAAATGCAATTTTTTAATTTAAATTACATCCATTTAGAGTGTATTGAGAATATAATAGAAGAGGAAAATAAAAGAGCCCTTGAATTCTTTTCATTTTCTGTGGAAATTTGGTTTTCACTATCATATGCTATTTGACTGAAATGATTGTGTCCCTTTCCCATTGCTTTATTTTTTAGGACACCAAATCTTGTGAATTAGCGTTAAAGTAACTTCTTAGTTAGATGATCAGGAATGTCACTTGTGTTTGGGAACCTTGATACCTATAGCTTTTATTATTTAAAGCATTTAAAATGAATAGGAAACCATTCACTCAACAGTGTTTAATGAATATACACCCTGCTGCTATAATAATTAACAGAAACCTAGTGGCTTAATACAACTCCCATTTATTGTCTCACAGTTTCTGTAGGTGAGAAATCCAGCCACAGCCTAGATGGGTTTTCTTTTTAGGGTCATACAAGGCTGAAACCAAGGTGTTAGTTGGGCTGCATTCTCATCTGGAACTTGGGGTCCAACTCACATGGTTGTTGGCAGAATTCAGTTCTTTGGGATTGCAGGATGGTAGTCCTCAGCTCCTAGAGGCTTCCCACAGTCTCCTGCCACCTGGACCCCTCCATAGGTAGTTCATGTCATAGCTCTTTGTTTTTTCAAGGCCAGCAGGACAATCTCTGATGCTTCCAGTCTCTGAGCCCAGAGAAGACCCAAACCCTCTTATAAAGGGTTCCCTTGATTGGGTCATATCCACCCAGGAGAATCTCTCTTTTGCTTTACTCATAGTTAATTGATTAGAGACTTTAATTGCATCTACAAAATCCTTTCACCTTTGCCATATAATGTGACATAATCATGGGAGTGTTAGCCGTCATATTCATACTCAAGGGATGGGGAGTATACAAGGATGGAGGTCACTGGGGATCCTCTTAGAATTCTGCCTCTGCATTGTGTTGGGCAGAGATTTAGGAGCTAAGAATATAGTAGATTTTTAAAAGATCACTCTTGCAACTATGTGGAAAACAAACTGCAGGGAAGTAAGGGTGGGAACAGGGAGAGCAGTTAGGAGGCAATTGTAAAAGTTCTCATGAGAGATATTGATGTCTTAGGTTAAGGTGTTAGCAGTGGAGATAAGGTGAAGAAGTTAAAATCGTGATATGTTTTGAAGATAGTGCTAACAAAATTGGCTCATGAATTCAATATGGAGTGTGGACAAAGAGAGAAACCAAGAGTGACTCCAGGGTTTCAGACTTGATCTGCTAGAAGAATAAAATGGGGAGGAGCAAATTGGAGGGGATAGTATAAAATCAAGAGCTTAGTTTTGGATATGTTAGGTTTTAAATGATTATTAGACATCCAAGTATAGATGTCTCTGATAGTTCAAGAAAGGTGAACACTGAGATCCTACCACTGAGATCACTAACATGAGGTTATTGGTGATCTAGGCAGGAGCCATTTTCTTGGTGCGGTGGTAGAAAGAAATGCTTCATTGGAATGAGGCTGAGAGATCTCGAGCTGTTGAGTAATTAAAGATAGCAGTGTGGACCACTTTGGAGGAGTTTTTTGATAAAAGAGTAGAGATTAATGGGGTAGTAGCTGGCAGGTGAGATCAAGAGAGGTAATTTCTAAAAGATGGAAATATTATAGCAATTTATATGACTATATGAATAATCAGCAATAAGGCTTAAATAGTTCATTAGAAAAAAAATAGTACAAAAGTCTGAGTCTAGCTCCACAGGCCACCAAGAAAGAAATAAGGGTGCATTAAAAATTTATAATTTTACCTTCTACTTGTTGGCCTTTTTGTGACTCTGATATTTCTGATTTTATTTTAATTATTTGACCAAATCATTCCATATGAATGGAAATCCTAGAGTCATTCTCTGGCTTCTGTGCAGATCCTGTTAATCCCGTGTGTTCTTTCATGGAGAAAAATCCATCTTCTTCCTTCATTTTTGCTTTCCATCTTGCAGTTAGGAGCTTATAAGTTAGGCTGACAGTGGCCGTGGCTATTTGCAGTTTGATTTATTTCCTTCTCTGCCTTATGAAGTTTTGTTTATGATTCAAAAATAATTTCCTTGGATGTATTTTACTTAAAAAGGCAACTGATAATGAAATGTGAGTAGCCTTTAGCCACATTTTCCACAGAGTAGGAATGGAGTAGGAGAATGTTTACCTTACCCATGCTTCACTTATCTGTACTCTTAGGAATCTGGAAATTCTGTGCCAATAACTGTGAGCAATTAAAAACAGTTTCATGTAGCCAAAGTAGGTCAGAGAGTCTATGCGGTCTACTCCTAGGAGCCAGCCTTGCAAAAGTGTGTGAAGATATCCTGCCCCATAGTCTGGGTTCTAGTCCTTTCTCTTTCACTGCAGGCTGTCCTTCACTTTTATTCATGATGAAAAAGATGAGAAGAATTTAGTGCACAGAAGTTCAACACTGGGTTTATATGTTCTGGAGTACTAAAAGAGTGTAAAGTTTCTAGTGATAAAATGTATATTTTTATATCCAACTGTTATACAATATATGTATATTTTTATAACAACATCAAAAATATGTTAAACTGAAATGTAGACAGTTTTGTCAGCAGTAGCCCTGTCTGTAATCAGTAAAATAAATTGTTAATACTGCTATTAAATGTAAGGAGTTATTGATGGGAATTCATGAGGGGTAGAGCAGGGACGAGTGATGTAGATTTTGATGCTATCTTGTGTTTTTTCTTGTAAGACTCTAGCTACCTTCTCTTGATGCATGGGTTTGTAGTAAGCCGTATACCTAGCAAAGACACCCATGAACCCCTCTGTATTAGAGTTCCTGGAATGTTCTATTGCTAGTTTCCATTTGGTATTTTAGCGATCTCATCTCCATTTTCTCTCACTCCCCCTCATCACTTGGGCAATCGTTAGACACTGCAGTCATGGTATTTGGCATATGTTTAATTTCTTCCCCTTACCTTTCACACTGAGTTGATCAGCGTATTTTCTATAATTATCTAGTTGACTGTGTATCATCACTTTCCTATACAATGTCCATCTTGTCTCAGTTGTATTGTTGTTAGTATCAGCACTTGTATTTTTCCATTTCCATTTATTTTTAGAAACTAATATAAATAAACACACCAAGAATTCAAATAATTGCACAAATAAACAGTGCTGGACACAGTGAAACTGTTGATTATTATGCTTACTATGATAAAGGAACAGGGTATGTGTGTTCATCAGGTGATGCATGTAAGTCCCCACTAGGCCTAGGAAAGGGTTTGAGGGTGTCTTCTTTTAATGTTTGGAAATGCCGATTGCATGAAAGTCATGCTGTCAAGTTGCAAAGTACCCATACATAGTGGCGTTAAAACTTGTAAGTTGAATCTTTTCTGGGTCTCAGTTTCCCCATCTTTAAGATGACCAAATTGCTCTATGATCTTTAAGATGCTTTCCAATGTGATAATGTGATTCTACTTGGGCGGTTCAGATCCTTACACAGAAACTGAGTGTTCTTGCTTGTGATGTGTAATTTGAACAAGTTTATTTTATTTATCTCTTTTTTTTCTAACCCAGTCCATATGAGAAGCTGGGAATTATTATTTTTTACCTTCCTCTTATATAATTGAAGGCAGCTTACAAAAGGATATAAAGTTATGATAAAATATAGAGTCCCAAGTAGGGAAATAGAAATGAAAGTGGAAAATAGGAGCCATATGAATGTATTGTAACCGTGTTGGCCATTAGGGGCCTGCAGATGCTTTGTGGTGTGGGCAGGTCCGAGAGTATTAGGGACACTGATGGAGGGAAGGGGTGAGCTCTGGTGCAAACCGGTGTTACGTGGGCCCTGTCTGTAGATTCTCAGGGAGGGAGAGGGCCTTTGTCTCCTCAGCTGTCTGCCCTGCAGATTGTCATGCCTCTCCATCTAAGACTGTGGTGTCAGTTTTACCTCTTGAGAGTTTCAAAAATGAAGTTCACCTCCCTAGTCCCTGAAGAAGTATAAAAAGTAACTTACAGCTCAAATACTAAACACAGGCATACGTGGTCCTTCTGCACAGTGACGACTGAGAGTGAGCACCACCTCTCTCCAGGCCTCTTTGCTGTGAGCCGCGTGACAGCTGTGCTCTTTCGTGCTTCTCTTCAGCAGTCTCCCTGCTTCTTTCTGGGTACGTCGTCAACTCAGATCTCGGTTCACCAAACGTCACAGAAGCCACTGCATTTGCTCAGAGTAAGCAGCGTGCAGGTCCAGTTCATCTAAGGTTCAAGTCCTGATCCAGAAAGGGCCCTGCCGCTGCTGCCCGTGGAGAGGCTGGCTGATGTGTGCACGAGGACCGCGTACCCCGTGGGGAGGATTTGCTCACTGATACCGTCACGTCACGGGAGTGGGGACGTGGAGACATGGAGACAGAGGTAGTAAGGGGCATACAGGAGGCATCACGGGCCCAGAGAAGAGGTAACGGGGATTTGTAACAGATCAAACAGATCCGAGGGAAAGCCCTGAGGTAGATAACACATCTCCTTTTCACATTCAGGGTAGTTGCTATTGTTTCTCCTTATGTCTTGGGCAGCCCGTGTCATCCTCTTAAATACACTGTACCTACCTAATCGGCTGGACTGAAAGGCCAGGTGCAGGCAGTTGAACCTCTACTCAGCTTGGGTGGTTCAGGAGGAGGCCCTGTATGTTAGAGTGAGTGGTCACAGAGGCGGCATGTCTCCTTGAAGCTTTCATCTGTATGACAGGACACATTGCTCCACCTGATAAAAATCTATTCCGCCAACCAGAAGCAGTGAAATGAGAGTGAGCAGGCTTGGCCTGGATAACTGAAATTAATCCATCGTCCAGATTCAGTGGAAGAATTGTGGGCATTGGAGCTCAATCTGGTGTTCCAGTGCTCGTCAGCCCCACTTTTTGCTATGTAACCACAGAGCATCGTTTTCCTTTTCTATAAAGTAATATCAATCTTGAATTATGATGATGACTAGAAGAGATAATATTAACATACCGTGAAGTGACGCAAGAAATAATAATAAAATAATACTGTTATTATTTTTATTATCCATCTGTCCATACTTTTTGTTGGAGGTGTTAGTAAGAAGGTAAGTGGCTTTTAGCAATGTTCTTTGGTTTGCTACGGAGGTGAAACACCTTAAAGGCGAGCTGCTATTTTGATATTGGAAAATGTCAGAAAGACACAGGACTGTATAGACTGTAAAACTGGTAGCTCACCCTAGAGTATATTTGACAGGAGTGTCACCTCACCCCCAGACAAATTAGGAGAGGCGTCTTGATTATAGCAAAAGATCAACTCTCGGGCTCTGTTAAGTAGCAGTTTACCCACAGCTTCTCAGACACACGTGTAACACAAGGTCCATGTGCTCTTTGTTCAGAATAGGTAATAGAGATTTAAAGAGGAGCATAATTTCAGTTTAGTGTCTGAATTTTGTGTCTGAGAATAGCAGACAATTAAATGCTGCAAAGTAGCATAGGAAAGTGGCTTGAACTTTAAGAATGTTCCCTTTCCTCTGTTCTCTCACTTTATCCTGAGATGTTCACATTTATATTAATTATCTCCACAGCTCAAATTAGGTTATTCAATAGAACCTGAATTTCAAATAAATGTCAAAATAGAAAATAGGCCTATAATCTTTCACAGGCAGTTAGGAAGAAAATAGACTTGCTGAAGCATTTTTGTCATATGAAGCACAGACCTTATTTTTCAAATGCTTTGTCACCAGAATCACTAGAAAATCTCATTAAATGACTCTTCAGAGGTGCTGGGGATGTGGCAGGTCTCGGCGGTGGGGAGGAGTGCACACAGGCCCAGCGGTGCCTCACGTGCCCGGGGGCCCTGTTCTCATGCCGACTCCTGGGAATGCCCTTCCCTTACTGGACGCAGCTTTCTCATCTGTAAAGCCAAGATGCTAAACTAGTTGATCTTTAGTGTTCTTTCCTGTGTTCCAGGTCTTTGTGTATACACACGAGGCACCACTCTGCATGTTTCACTCGTCCGTTCTTGGACAAGACATGGGTAGTCACTGAGGCCCATGGTACCTATGTGGACAAAATTCACCATTGCCTCCAGCAATGGATTTTTGTTTGTGTGTTTCTGTGCATCATTGGAGACATTACAATTATTCTACGTGAATTGCCAGTTTATGAAATATATAAAGTAGAGCTGCTGTGCTTTCCTCAGGGCCTGAGCCCTACTTTCCTGTCTCATTTTCACGCCCTGAGCATCCTCTGAGCCACTTCCATGGAGCCCTAGGCTTTGAAAACAAGACATGCAGGGAGCTGTCATGCTCCCGAGATACCGTTGTATTCTTGATCCACTTCTGTGCCTACTTTTTACACCAACATTTTATTATGAAAATTTTCAGGCATACAGAAAAAATTGGAAAAATTTTACAGTGAAACTCCATATAGCTACCACCTGGATTCTACAATTAGCATGATGACTACACTTGATTTAACACATATTCACACATTCATCTGTCTATCCTCTATCCTTCTACCAGTCCATCTTTTTTTTTTTTTTGATAGATTTCAAAGTAAGTTGCAGACTTCCCTCTAAATGTAGATTACTGATTAGCTAGAGCTCAGTATTTGTGTATAGTTCTTTTTTTTAAAGTAAGATTTATATACAATGAAATGCACAGATCTTACATATATCATTCATTATTGAGTTCTGACGAAAGTATCTATCTGTGCAGTTCAAACTTGCTGTCAAAATACTCATCATTAGCATCACCCCAAGAAGTGTCCTCATGCCCCTTCTAGTCCTTCTCCACCCACACCCTCCAGAAAACATTGTTCTGATTTTTTTTCCATCTAAAGATTACTTTTATCTGTTATATTACTTTACATAAAGAGAATCATACATACTCTTTTGTGACTGGTTTCTTTCACTTGTTATAATGTTTTTGAGGTTCATTCACATTGTGTGTATAGTAGTGTGTGTGTGTAATGGGATTCCATTATGAATATAGCACTGTGTGTTTACCCTTCTCCTATTGATGGACATCTGGACTGTTTCCATTTTGGGGCTGTTATGAGTAAAGTTTCAATGAACATTCTTTTTTTTTTTTTTTTTTTTTCAATGAACATTCTTGTATAAGTCTTTTTCTTGCCGACTTTTTCTCTTGGTTAAATACCTAAAACTGGAATTGCTGGATCATAGGGTATGTTTAGCTTTACAAAACATTGCCTTCTCTTTAGGGATTGTAGCATTCTACATCATCACCAACAAATGAGAGTTCTGGTTATTCTACATCTTAGCCAACTTTTGGTGTTGTCAGTCTTTTTAATTTTAGTTATTCTACTATAATAATTACAATAACAATTATAATGGTAATAACTAATAGTGGTATTTCACTGGGTTTTATTTGCATTTCCCTGCTGACTAAGGATGTCAAGCACTATTTCATGTGTTTATCAGCTATTTGTGTATCTTCTCTGGTGAAGTTTTCATTCAATTCCTTTGGTGATTTGTTTTCAACTGGGCTATTTGTCTTTTTATTATTGAGTTGTAGGAATTCTTTATATATCCTAGCGGCCAGTTTTTGTCATATTCTTGTTTTGCAAATATTTTCTCCCAGTCTGTGGCTCCCCTATTCATTTTTATAAAGGTGCCTGTTGAAGAATGGAAGATTTTAATTTTCAAAAAATCCACTTTATCAATAATTCTTTCATGATTATTGTTTTTATGTTCTAAGAACCTTTGCCTACTCCAAGGTATGAAAGTATTCTCATATATTTTCTTAAAAGCTTCACATTTTGGTGACTAATTTTTTTTTTTTTTTTTTAGAGCATGAAACCAGGTTTATTGAGGAGAGAAAGATAGGATTATAGAGCAAGAGCAAGATATGGGTTTACAGAGTAAGAGCAAGATACGTTTGCCACAGAATGGAGAATGGACCCCCTGTTGTAACAAAAGGGCTGGTCACTGGTTTTTATGTTTAGGTCTTTGCTAAGTCCTGAATTGACTCATGTGTGCTATGAGATAGGGGCTCTGCCTTCTTTTGGCCACTCCTCCAACATAATCTCTGCTGCTATTGCCCTGGCTGACTGGTCTTTCTTCATATGTATATACATTGAGGAATACATTGTATTATTTTCTTCTTTATTTATTGAGTGCTTATTATGTGCTAGGGGCTTGAACAGGCATCAGGTATGTGGTGCTAAACAAAATATAAATCATTTCACTGTGCATCTGGTAGTCTAGTAAGGATAGACATTAAATAAATACAAATGCTTTTTTTTTATGTCTGATAAAGTTCTATTTATTCTTTAAAACTTGCCTTCATTCAGTGTTTGACAACCAATCAATAGAATCTAGCATATCATCAGGCTAGAGAAGAAAAAATCATATGGTTATAGCAATTGACATAGAAAAAGCATTTGGCAAAGCCCAGTACTGATTTAAGATAAAAGCTCTTAGCAAACTAGGAATAGAGAGAAATTTCTTCAACTTGATAAAGAACATTTATAAAAATTCTACAGTTAAGCTCATATTTAATGGTGAAAGATGGAATGTGTTCCCTCTAAGATTGGAAAAAAGGCAAAGATGTCTGTTTTCACCACTCTTTCTCAGCATTATATTGGAAATTCTATCCACTGCAATAAGGCAAGAAAAATAAATGGGGTTCAGATTCTAAAGGAAGAAAGAAAACTGTTTCTATTTGCACATGATATAATTGTCTACATAGAAAATCTCAAGTCATCTATCAAAAACAAAACATAAAACTCTCCTAAAACTAATAAGTGAATTCTTCAAGGTCACAGGATATAAGATCAACACTTAAAAATCCATAGTATTTCTATATATTAGCCATGAACATATAGAAAACAAAATTAGAAACACAGTACCATTTATAATCACTCTCGAGGAAATGAAATACATAGGTATATATTTAACAAAACATGTTGGATCTGTATGTTGAAGATTATAAAAAGCTGATTAAAAAGAAAAGACCCAAATAAATGGAGAGATGTATTGTCCTCACAGTTTGGAAAACTCAACATAGTAAAGATGTCAGTTCTCCGTAATTGACTTGTAGGTTTAATGTAATTCCTATGAAAATCTCAGCAAAGTTTTTTTTTTTTTTTTTTGCTTAAAAGTATGCTTGATGAAACAGTATTTTAACCGTTTAATACTTGTCTTTTTAGAAATACATATAGATATTTTAAGAAAGCTTTTATTTTATACCACTTATTGATTTTCAGAAATATCGAGAAGATACTACAGAGAGTTTCCATATATTCTACACCCAGTTTCTCTTTTTACTAATGTCTTAAACTTGTGTAGTACATTTGATATAATTAATGAACCAGTATTGATATATCATTATTAAGTAAAGTCCATATTTTATCACATTGCCTTTTTATATAATGCTCTTGTTCTCTTCCAGGATCCCATCCAGGATACCACATTACATGTAGTCAGTAATCTTGTTTTGGCTGTGACTGTTTTTCAGATTTCTTTTGTTTTTGATGACCTTGACAGTTTTGAGAAGTATCTGTCTCAGATATTTTGTAGAATGTCTCTCATTTGGGATTTATCTGTTCTTCTCATCTTTAGACTGGGTTATGTGTTTCTTTGGAGAAAGACCGCAGTATTAAAGGGCCATTTTCATCACAACACTTCATAGTACCTACTATCAATATAGCTCAATACTGTAGATGTTCACCTTGATCACATGGTAGGGCAGTGGTTGTCAGATTTGCCTACTGGTCAGTGACTCTTTTTTCCCCTTTTTCCATACTGTGCTCTTTGGAACCAGCAAGGCTTTTTATACACAAGCTTCTTCTAAGCTTTATATGAAAAGACACTGGTTCTAGAATAGCTTAAAATATCTTAAATAAGAAGAATAAAGTCAGTGGAATCTCTCTACCTGATACTAACATCTGCTATAGCTATAATAACTAAGGCAATGTGGTACTGGTGGAGGGATTGACATAGAGATCAGTGGAACAGAACAGATAATCCAGAAGTTCTCTATCCTAAAAAAAAAAATAGAAAGTTTTTGGGGACCTGTGGCTTGGCAAAGAGTCCTGACACCCAAAACACTATCTATATAAGAAAAACTTGATAGATTGGACCTCATAAAAATTAAAGACTTTTACCCTGAGAAAGACTTTGTTAAGAGGATGAAAAGATGCAGACTGGGAGAAATATTTGTAAACCACATATCTGATAAAGGACCACTATCTAGAATATAGAGAGAGAATTCTCAAAACTCAACAGTAAAAAAAAGTACAACTAAAAATAGACAAAAAACATGAATGAATTTTTCACGAGAGGTACAGATGGCAAATAAACACATAAAGAGATGTTCAACATCATCAGCCACTGGGGAAGTGAAAATTTAAACCACAGCAAGATATTACTATACACCTTTCAGAATGATTATAATAAAAAATAACGCAAAGTGCTGGTGAGAATGCAGAGAAACTGTATTGTTCATACATGGCTGGTGGGAAGTAAAATCATATAGCTGTGCTGGAAAACAGCTTGATACTTCCTAATAAAATTAAACATGCAAGTACCTTGTGACTCTGCAATTGCATTCTTGGGCATTTGTCCCGGAGAAATGAAAACATATTTCCATAAAAAGTGTACATGAGTGTTGGTAGGAGCTTTTTTCATAATAGCTAATACCTGGAAACAACCCAGATGTCATTCAAAGGATGAATGGTTAAACAAACTGGAACATTTATACTGTGAATACTACTCACCAATAAAGTGAAACAAATTATTGATACACACAAAAATATGAATGAATCTTCAGAGAATTATACTGAGTTAAAAAATCTAGTCCTAAGAGGTCCCATGTTGTGTAATTCCAGTTACATAACATTCTTGAAATTATAGAAGTAGAGAATAGATTACTGGTTACCAGGAGTAATGCATATGTTGGAGAGAGGAAGGTAAATGTGGCTATAAAAGAGGGGCATAAGAGAATCCTTGTGATGATGGAAGTTTTTTTTTTGGGGGGGGGGATCTATCAATGATACTATGTCAGTATCCTGGTTGTGATATTATGCTTTGGTTTTGCCAGATGTTATAATTGGGAGAAATTCGTTAAAGGTTCCATGGGATTGCTCTGTATCATTACAACTGCATGTTAATCTATAATTATTCAAAAAGCTTAATTAAAAAAATTCCCTTAAAAGCTAATTCCTTTGGAGAGCTGGGTTGTCTTCAAGCCCATTGTGTATTTGTTCGTTTAGTCGTTTATATACTCAACATTTAGTAAGTTCCTCCTTTCTGCCAAATTCACTGACAGGTTCTGAAAATTCAAAAAGTGAGGCCAGGTCTGGATATAAGTATTTGGGATTCAGAAGCACATGAGTGGTATTACCCCAGGAGGATGTATAATTTCAGAGATAATCAAGGTTATACTTACTGTATTTATTCCTCATAGCTGTCGCCATCAGACTGTGAGCTGGAGCATAGGACTATTATTTATTCATCTTTGTTTTCCACCTACCTGCCTTTGTAGCTGGTGTATGTGGAGGTACTTAATGCAAATATGCTGAATGATTGATTGAATACATGAGTACAGGCTTTTACTTTTTATGAGGGCAGTGAGCCATATGACCAAAGAAAGGAACTAGACAAGGAGATATAAAACTAATTTTTTTTTTTTTTGGATTGCAGGAGCATATCTTTTCATAGTACTATGACAGCTACTATTTGGTGGATCTGAAATTTAGCAGACTCAGAAAAACCAATGTCTACAAAAACCATTTTTGTGCCATATTTCTTGTAATAGCTTATAGAAGATTTTCAGATATACTTTGACAGAATATTGACAGAGATTAACCGATACCCCCACAACTGCATTTGACTTCTTTCCCCGTTACAAAAGCTCATTGCATAAAAGCATGGTAGGGGAAATCAGATGGAATGTCATAATCTCATAGTTAATTTCGTTATATGTTCTTCTAGTATTTTTTCTAGTATAAGACACACCTACACACATACACAATAAAGATGGTATCTTGATATATGTATAATTTTTTAGCTGCTTTTCTACATCATGACTGTTGTACAATATCAAAAAATATCCTTAATTTCTGTCTTACATCATTGCACTTTATTTTATTTCACAAGCTCCCTAAGGGTTGGACACTCAAGCTGCTTCCAAATAGGAATAATCCCTATTTTCTTATTCTGCCATATTCACTTAGCGGCAGTGCACTTTTGCAATCGCTCTAAAAAGACAAGAATGTCATACCTACCAGACTAAATCTTTGGCGATAAGACTTTGAAAACAGCCTTTTTTCCCCTTTCCATTTGTATGGTAAGTCATTGACTGCCATGATGCTCCTTGAAGGTAACTTTGATTTCTGGGAGGGAGCCTTAAAAAAATAAAGCTCTCCTTTCAGAAGATTAACATTGAGTTTTGAAATCCCAAACCTAAAATAATTAAAGTATATAATGCCCACTCTGCCTAAGTGTTTGCTTGCTACCGCATCAGTGCCCTGTGCTTGTGCTTTCCTTGTGAAGGAAGATACGGAGAGAACCCCAAGTGATGAGGAAAGGAAAATGGAAAGCCTGTGCCCCGTTACCTCCAGTTGGCATGGCCTCTGCAGAGAAAGCCATCTCTGGGCCTCAGTTTCCTCATCTGTTAAATGCTTTGTGGTTGATCTAGCTCATCTTTAAGTTCCCTTCAACTGTACATTTTAAGTTTTCTTTGAAATGTAAATACTTGCTTGACTAGCCCTGAGAGGTGTCCTTTTTACTGTTTTTTTTTTTAAATTTATTTTTTATTTTATTAAATTGACACATAATTGTACATATTTATGGGGTACAGTGAGATGTTTAGATACACACATATTTTGTAATGATCATTTTGATCGTCTCAGACATTCATCCTTTCTTTGTGGTGAGAACATTCAAAATCCTCTCTTCTACATATTTGGAAATATGCCACACAATGTTGTTAACTATTAATATAATCACCCCTGTGCATAGTAGCACAGCAGAACTTATTTTTCCTAACTGTGACCCTGTGTGTGTTAACCATTCCTCTTTCCTCACTCTACTCTTTATTTCTGTGAGATCACTGTTTTTAGATCCTGCTATTTGTCTTTCTTTCCTAGCTCGCTTCACTTAACGTAATGTTCTCCAGGTTCATTTACGTTGCTGCAAATAACAGCATTTCATTCTTTTTAAAGGCTGAGTAGTATTCCATTGTGTGTATATACCACACTTTCTTTGTTCATCTGTTGATGGATAGATGGGTTGATTTCATATCTTGGTTATTGTGAACACTGCTGCAATAAACGTGAGAGTGCAGATACCTCTTTGACATACCAATTTCATATCTTTTGGGCACATGCTCAGTAGTGGTATTGCTGGATCATATGGTAGTTCTTTTTAAATTTTTTTGAGGAACCTTCATACTTTTTTCCATAGTGGCTATACTAATTTGCATTCCCACCAGTAGTGTAGAAGAGTTTTCCTTTTCTACATCCTCACCAGCATTTGTTAATTTTTGTCTTTCTCATAATAGCCATTCTAACTGGGGTGAGGTGACATCTCATTATGATTTTGAATTTGCTGATGACTAGTGATTTTGAGGATTTTTTCATACACCTATTGGCCATTTGTATGTCTTCTTTTGAGAGATGTCTATTCAGGTTTTTTGCTCATTTTTAATTGGATTATTTTGTTTTCTGCTAATGAGTTCCTTATGTATTCTGGATTTTAACCCCTTTTCAGATGTATAGTTTGAAAATATTTTCTCTCATACTATAGATTTTTCAGAGAGCTGTCTTTTCTAAGATGTACAGAGAGAGGCTGTACAGAACAGCAGCCCAGGGCAGAAGAGGAAAACAGGCCTTTGAGTGCCTCCTCTTTGCTACTCATGTTTTTTTTTTTTTTAAGCGAATTCTTGTAACAATGGTCACAGACATATATTTTAGTCTAAGTGATAATTTTTTTTCTCCAAATCTCAGTATGTTAACATCTCCTTCTTATCTACAGATTAATTTTCTAACCATGTCATCTTTTTGGAGCACAGCCCAGGACTGAGAATCCAAAGCCTCTAGGGATAAAACATGGCCATTTTAATCCTCCCACCCTACAACCAGGCACTGTATTCCTTAGGTCTTTACCCAGCTTTATTGAAACCTACTTAGCATTCAGTTCTCATGAGCTTAATTATCTTGCTTCCCAGATAGCTTATAACAGCATGGAAGCCTCAGACTCAGAGAAGATGGCATATCTATTAGTACCACTGTTATAACAGTATTAGTAGTAGAAGACCTGCTGGCCAAGTGAAATCAAAGAGACAAAAATGAAAAACACTGAAAAATGTATGATTACACAGCAACAGATTTTCCTAAAGGATGACCATCGTTACTGAGGAAAGTTTATGTTTATAGCCTTGGTTTAATAGTATAGTAACATTTCAGTATGTTTCTATACTAGTGGTTCTCAAACTGTAGCTGGCTTCAGAATCACCCTGAAGGGTTGTTAGGGAACAGACTGCTGGATCCCACCCCAGTGTTCCTGTTTCTTCGGTTGAGGGTAGGGCCTGAGAATCTGTATTTCTAACATCTTTTCTGGTGATGTTGATGTTGCTAGTTTGGGGACCATACTTTGAGAACTACTGTTGTATACAAAATTATTTTAAGTGTTGTTTAAAATAATAAGTTTAAATTTCCTGGGAGATAAAGCTCAATCCTTACGACATAATTATTTTTAAAGTATTTTTGTTTTGTATCATATTTCCCGTGGCCCCCTCTTTTGGGCTGTGCGTATGGTCATGGGATTATTTGCTTTTAAATAATTCTGTGAGCCATTCCCTCCCATGGAAGTCTACTCTCAGTTTTCTCAATGGAGAGAGACTCCAAATATTTGTGATTTTTCCATTTTTTGAAGTCATTTCTATTTTCATTTTTCTTTATTCTTTTATTTTGCTTCCTTTTTACTAGTTTAACCTAAAGCTTAATTTTACTTTTTTGAGATTATTAATTGTTTTCTCTGAGTGAGAAAACATACCCACACACTATAAAATTCAAAAGTTTAAAAGGTCATATGGCAAGACATAAATTTCTCTCCCTCCTATCTCCCACCCACCTAGTTCTCTTCCTTGGAGGCATCTACTATTATCAATTTTTTGATATATACTACATCTTCATTATTCATGGATTCTGTATTTGTGAATTTGCCTGCTCTCTAAAAAATCTATTTGTAACCCAAAATCATTACTGTAGGTGCTTTCACTGTCATTTGCAGACATATGCAGAACAGTGGAAAAAAATGTGAGTTACCTGCTGTGCACCTTCCCAGCTAAGGTTGAACAAGGCAAGGCTCTGCCGTATTCAGCACTCATACTGTAAACCAGTGTCCTTTTCGTGGTCTATTTAGTGTCATGGTTTTTGAACTTTCATGCATTTTGTTGGTGATTTTGCTGCTTAAAATGGCCCCCAAGTGTAGTACTGAAGTGGTGTATAGTGTTCCTAAGTGCAAG
Organism: Eulemur rufifrons; assembly: GCF_041146395.1. Classification (NCBI taxonomy): domain Eukaryota; kingdom Metazoa; phylum Chordata; class Mammalia; order Primates; family Lemuridae; genus Eulemur; species Eulemur rufifrons. Next base: position 66,312,896 of record NC_091000.1, on the reverse strand, counting down.
AAGGCCATGATGTGCCTTGCAGAGAAAACGTGTGTTAGAAGCTTCATTAAGACATGAGATATAGTGCTGTTGGCTGTGAGTTCCATTTTAGTGAGTCAACAATATGTATGAAATAAAATGTCTTTAAATAGAAACACACATAGGACAAGGTTATATATTGATCAGTTGACAAAAATGTGACCAAAGGCTTATGAGAAAGTAACCGTGTATTTCCTCTATTTGATAATTCAATGATCACAGCAACTTTATGGAACATAACTACCTCATATAATGAGAATTGACTCTATGTACATGTGTTATTTCTTATACATTTTACAATTTTGATTAAATGCTTTCATGTACTAGCTAATCCTTACAATGGACCTACAAAAGTACGAAATGGAGGGCTAGTTTTCTTTTGTTGTTGTTGTTTTGTTTTTTAACAGGGTAATTTTAGCAGAGAGTACAATATGATAGGGCTGGTTGGGGCTGATCCAGGCTGATGGAACTCTGATATGTGGGTCTTTTCTTCTGCCATCTTGCCACTATGTTCAGAGTATGATTTTTCATGTATATAACAACCTTCTCTGAATTACAAATTAAAAAGTTGTTTGATTTCCATCCTTGTGAATGACTTGATAAATGAACTTCAGTGCTGTGCTTTGGTTTTTCAACTATTTTATCATTATATCCACTATGGGAAGAGAATGGAGCTAAGGAAATGTCACTGTGAATTAAATTAATGGTGTCTTTTCTCAGCTAAACAGCAATTTGGAAATATATAACGTAGATGTTTGTAATGGGTTTACTCCTTTTAACTTGGAAAAACATTCTTTTTAAGGACAAAAACATTGTCCCTGTCCTCCAGTAGCTTAAGGTCTAATGGATGTATTAGCATCCTAACTGATAAGTTTAGTGAGTATTTTATGTGCCATGAGTGAAATGTGTATAGAAAAGAATTGGGAAGACCAAAAAAATGCCTCAGTTCTCCCTCAGAACAGTAACGGGGCGACGACATGATTTTAATAGAGATCTATTATCCTGGAATTATGAATCATGTCAATGGGAATATGTGTTTTAATTTGGAAAGAAATTTCACAAAGAACTTATTAGGACTGTATCTATTGAAAAACGCTTAGGAGAGGAGGATAGGCAATGGAAATAGCAAGGATGGACTAGAACCAGGTAAGAGTCAGATGAGCTAGGTTTGAATCCTGTTGTTGCCATTTCAGTACTTTTGGTCAGTATGGATGATTTTGGACAAGTTAGTTTGTCTTTCATAGTGACATGGTGAGGATCAAATGAGAGAAATAATTTACAAAAAGAAAGAAGAGGCTTCTTAGAGAAGATGATGCTACATTATCATTTGTAGATAGAGAAATATTTCAGGCTGTTAGCCTCTACTTAATAATTGTGAGCCTAAAGACTGGCAAAGACTTTATGTTTGTAATTTACTCTCTTCTACTGTAGTCAAGATCTAGGATTTTATATGTAGCAACTTCGTTTGGAGAATCTTAGATATAATCAGTTTCTTTAGAATATTTAGGAGAAAAGAATTTTTAACCTAGAGGCTATTTCTTCTATATAACAGTAATATTTCTAATTGCTTAAAATGTTTTTAATATGCAGTTTAGTGAGTTGATTTAAAGCAAGTTTTAATTTTACTTGCTTTAACCATTCTGCTTGCTAATTATTTCTGGGTGAAAACTTTATTCTTTTTCATTAGCTGAGTATTTTAAATTTTAAAACTGTTATGTACATGTGCATTAGTGAGATTATTATGCAATTTTTATAAATGCTGAATTTCATGGATAATTATGCAGTCATTTCCCAAATACGGAATATGTATATCTGTAGTTCAGTTAATACCTTTGTTAAAAGCAAAAATAAATGATGAGCAGTAGGGTTGATCTATGTTGAGATTAACAAGCAGTTTTGATGATTCACTTGACTTTGTTGAGATGCTAATGAACATGAATTATGATTTTGGTATTTTTGTTTTAGAGTGTGTGTGTGTATTGTGTTTTTTACATTCATTGAGAGGAGTCTTTTCCCTGGTATGTTTAGGAAAGCATTTATTCTAATGGATATTGATAACATGAACTTAATTTTAACTGATGATACTTTTTAAAAGTGAAAAGTAGCTGAAGAATGATTGGGAATCACCGCAATTCCAAGTAATGTGACACCAAATACTTTCTCAAGGATACTTGTCTATTCTTGAATAATGAAAAAATAGAATACCTTCAAATCTCTCATTCTTGAAAATATGGCATTTATTAGCAAAGAATGTTATCCATAGTCATTTCTCAACTGGATTATAATGATGAAAAGACATCTCTTCTGAATAGGAAGATGGCATTGTATATTCAGATAATTGTGTTTAGAATTGCTTCTCTCACTATTTATTTTCTCCCTTAGACTTAATTTCTTAAAAAGACATGATCTACACAAAAGGTAGCTACTACAAAAGAAGATCGGAGTGTCAAGGGATTTCTCAGGCTCTCTGATCCATATGCCCTGGCACTGTCTCTCACAGGACTTGCCCGCTTTGTGTGGCTGCCAAGTTCTTGCATAATTGTCTTGAGAAGTGGCACACACATTAATGCTATCATGGGCCTTTGCCAACCTGTGGAAGCCATGTGCCTGAGGCATCAAAGTCCAGTGCCAGGTTCTTGCTGATAGTTATAGACCATGCCTTAAATACATTGTTGAGTCCACTGATGCATAGTCATTTGAGCTAAAAATTATTTACGTTTATCCATGTGAGCCAAGAGCATCTGTGAATGGTAAGGGGCTGCTACTGTTTCTGAGCTGCAGACCCTCTTGTGTCTGGGAGCTGCAGCTTCTTACTTTGGGGGCTCTCCTTTTATCACTTTTATGCTCCAGAATCAATGAGAAAAATACATCATGATGAATCATTTCAGAGAAGAGTTTATTCACTTCATGTTCTTGAAGGCTGTTAGAGTGTCTGGGGCAGAAGCAAGGTCATTGTTTCCCAGGACCAGGAGCTGGGCTTGTACAGTTTAATCTTTAAGAGCTTTGTCCTATCTGACCAAGTTTCAACTGTGCTCTTGACTTTCTGTAATAAAGCCTGGTGACCAAAACCACTCCTTTGGTTCTGTAGCATTCTGTAGCCTAATCTTGTCACTTTTTCTGAAAATGTCTTGGATACTGGCATTGATTCTCCTCAATTCAGAACATGCCCCTGCTACTTATGATATATTAATAGTTTACTTCTTCATTGTATTAAATTACATTTCCCTTTTGATCAATGCCACCTATCAAATAGTTGAAGTGAAACTGTTTTAATTGAGCCCAATTACTGTTCTGCCACATAATTGAAATTCTAATACATCTGTTAACATGCTTATGTTGATATATCAGAATTAAGGAAAATGCTATTTATGGAAGGTCCCAAAATCCTAGGATCATTTCCCAACATGTAGGTAATATGGTATGTGTTGTGGGAAAGAGTCCAAAACAAGGCAGGAAAAGTAGTTTGGGATTGGGCTATAAAGAAATCTAGACTTAATATTGGGGACTCTTAAGTGTTTTCCAGCAGAGAAGTGACATGATCGCTTATGTATTTTATTAATAGGAGGGCCTCTTTGAGTCCACAGTATGGGCTGGAGGAGAAGGTAGAAAAGCCGAGGGAAGGGGCCAGATTGGGGACTAGCTGATGTGAAATAGTGGCAGTAGGACCGAGGCAAACCTGAGCCCCAAACTCTTATTTGCAGTTCCAATATCTGAAAAAGCTCTCAAAACTGAAGGCTTTTTATAAGTGTGGTGCCAAAACTCATTTGGCTGCAAAATCTGAACTGAATTGATCAGATGTGTGACTTGTTTCATTGCTGGTACTGCTCACGCCGATCTCTGCCGGTTCCTGATATTTTGTTGTTTTTTGTGTGACTTTGAGTTGAATTGCACTGTGAAAATGTGAAAAACAGTGAGAGGCAGCCTATAGGTAACAGTGAAAGGAAGAACTGGAGGATCTATTATTTTCATTCGCACAGAAAATAGTTATTATAAAACTGATTGTGGTATGTTTGAGAGTAGCTTATAAATGTGAAACTCCACCATATACAACCCGAAGAAACAGAAAGGCAAGTTGTGCAAGTTTTACAATGACAGTGATGACCAAGAATGAGTAAGAAATAGGAAAACATTATGTAGCCAAAAAAAGTGAAGATATTGGCAGGGCATTAATAGAGAGGATTGTACAGCAAAGAATTGAAGTGTGTCCCTGACTGGTTTATTGATTATGAAATAACTTAGAATATACCACACACAACTGAGTGTCAAAGGTGGGTGTGACTGTTCAGAGATTGGCTGCAGGAATTTAAGAATATCCATGGCATCTGAAGCTTTGTTCATCAGAAGCTAGCTGAAAACCTTATTGATGAATTGCTTTCTTATTTATATAAGAAAGTGTAGGTAGCCATAGAAATATTTTCTGATGAGTTCAGTGTTACTTTGTGCTAGTAACACAAGCTCACTAAAGAAAAACTGGACTAGGAGGAAAGTAAAATTTATTGTTCCTGTATAACTGCTCTAGAAAACCTCCTTTTCAACTTCTTGTGAAAAGTAATGTTTTTGGCATTCAGTTTCTCCACAGTGTGACCCCTGTAATAAAGCCTGGTGACCAAAGAATTTTTTGTCCCCTGAAGAACAAGTCTGCATTTAGAAAACTAAACTGTATGCTTGCTGTAGTTAACAGACTGCCAGGGTTCCAAGACCTTTGGAGAGAATTCAGCCTTAAAAATGCTATTTATGTAGTTGCTAATGCTTGAAATGAGGATGATAAATCAGTATTAACAAATGCTTGACACTGACTGTGGGCTACAGTAAAGTTTGAACATGGACCTGCAGAGAAGATATTGAAGGGTTTCATGTCACCAATGAAAAGATAATATCACACTTCTGTTCTTATACCAAAAGTCAGTCAGCCAGAATAGTAACTAGGTTGAGGAAATGCTGAACTTTATAATGATGTAACTCTTGTACGTTTTTGAATGATGGAGAAATTGCTGGAATGGTATTAAATTCACATAAGCATGAGGAGAGTAGCAATAATGATGGTGGTCACATCATGAACACAGGTGAAAAGTCCCCATAAACTACACAGTGAAAAATGTGTCATCAGTTAATTACTGGCCTTTGAATAATGTGTAGTGATAACAATAAGCAAGAGATTACTCAATTCAGAAGCAACTGCTTGGACAGAAACTCATGTTAAAGAGACAGGAGACTGGAATAAGCCATCTGTCATAGGCCTGGTCTATCACTTGAAATGATGACCATGATGATAGTAACATCGATGTACCCACTTCTCTAAGATCCTGGAGCAATCCCATATAATAAGCTGCATGTATAGCATTGGTATTAGCTTAGTTTGAACTAAGTTTTAATGAATATTTTCCTTAGAAATAAGAAATATTTTATTCTTACTAAAATGTAATATAACATCTTAGCTTTAACGTATATTAAAGACTTCTTTTATGGGTATAATTGAGAAATAACTATTTGGTATAGAATCAGGTATTGTCAATTTCCTAGACAATCTAAATGTCTTGGACAAATAGTATTGAGTGATTGCCATCGTGCTCATGACAGTTGATTTACAGCTAGGAAAAAAAGTTGGATAGGCAAATAAGTTTTTTTTGTATGCCAGGCATTCTATCCACATTGTTATAAAAAACAATTGTTTAGCTGGTCATTGAACACAATTAATTAAACTACCTTTGGCAAAGTTATATTTACATTGGTATTTATTCTTGATATAATTATAAGTGGATTTAATACAGGTCATTAAAATGTCTAGAGCCCAACTTGACAGTTTTAAAATAACCTTTTCTTATAATAATTCAAGTATTTCAAAATGAAAAGTTCAAAATATAATAAATGTCTATTTAGAAAATTTATAAATATAAAAATAATTATGTTGGTACAAAAGTAATTGCAGCTTTGGACCATGACTTTTAAATCATTATAACTAGGCCCAGACACATTTTTATTAAGCAAAATAGGAACCATTACAATCAACACATTTTTGCCAACAAGAAATAAGTTTGTTTATTCCTGTAATGTAAAAATTTGTGTTTTGGGATTCGAGAAACTCTTGGAAAGCATTTTCTGCATTCTGCTGGTTGTGGAAGCGTTTTCCCTGCAAAAAGTTGTTGAGATGCTTGAAGAAGTGGTAGTGGGTTGGCCAGAGGTCAGGTGAATATGGCAGATGAGGCAAAACTTTGTAGCCCAATTCATTCAACTTTTGATAGATTGGTTGTGCGACATGTAGTCGGACGTGGAGGAGAATTGGGCCCTTTCTGTTGACCAACGCCGGCTGCAGGCCTTGCAGTTTTCAGTGTATCTCATCGATTTGCTGAGCAGACTTCTCAGATGCAATGGTTTCGCCGGGACTCAGAAAGCTGGAGTGGATCAGACTGGTAGCAGACCACCAAACAGTGACCATGGCCTTTTTCTGGTGCAGGTTTGGCTTTGGAAAGTGCTTTGGAGCTTCTTCTTGGTTCAGCCACTGAGCTGGTCATTGCTGGTTGTTGCATAAAATCCACTTTAAGTCACATGTCACAATCCGATCGAGAAATGGTTCGTTGTTGTGTACAAGAAAAGAAGACGATGCTTCAAAATGATGATTTTTTTGATTTTTCGGGTCGCTCATGAGGCACCCACTTATGGAGGTTTTTCATCTTTCCAGTTTGCTTCAGAAGACAAACAACTGTAGAATGGGCGATGTTGAGTTCTTTGGCAACTTCTCGTATAGTTTTAAGAGGATCAGCTCTTATGATTGCTCTCTGTTGGTCTTTGTCAACTTCGGATGGCCGCCACTGCGCTCCTCATCTTCAAGGCTCTTATCTCCTTTGCAAAACTTCTTGAACCACCACTGCACTGTGCGTTCTCGTTAGCAGTTCCTGGGCCAAATGTGGTGTTGCGAGTTGTCTCTGTTGCTTTATGACCTATTTTGAACTCAAATAAGAAAATTGCTCCAGTTTGCTTTTTGTCTAACATCATTTCCATAGTCTAAAATAAATATAAATTCAGCAGCAAGTAATAAGTTATTACCAAAAAAAGCGAGAAATGTGCATTAAAATGATGTATAACATAACCTCATTTATTGAAGAATGTATTTCTGTATAGAATGGCAAATTTCAACAATGCTAAAACTGCAATTACTTTTGCACCAACCTAATAGAAAATAGAAAGTAAATACCAGGGATAATCACTATTAAATATTTTGGTTAGTTCTTCCCGGGGTTTCCAAATATAGTGTGCATGCATTTATAGGTAGGTGTATATTTATATAGTTAAGATCATATACATACAATTTTATATCCTATTTGTCACTTTATATAGTTATGTCATTAAAAAATCTTTGCAGCCGTTATATTTAATGACTACATAATATTTTATTGTATGATTCTCCTATAATTTGCTTAATCATTCCCTTGTTGGACATTTATGTTGTTTGTAATTTTTTTCTATTATAAATAATACTGTAATGAAACTTCTTTGTGTTTAACTTCTATCTTCACTTTCATTATCTCCTTGTGATAAATCCCTAGAAGGGTAATTACCCTGTCAAAGGGTATGAACAGTTTTAAGTCTCTTGGTAGTGCTGAATTACTTTCTAGGAAGGTTGCGCCAATAACACTCTTATAAGTAATAGAGGAAAACGCCTGCTTATAGACATTTTCTTTGTATTCATACGAGTCAGCAGGAACAAAAACATACTCTTTACTTGCCCTTTTATGAATAAAAGTTAATGGAAGCTGGCCATTACCGCACCATTATTTAGTAGAGTAAAATGTTTAACTGTTTGTTGACTGAACCAAGCTTCATTTTTCTTAATAGAAACTGTTTAAGTACTGCATCCGGAGGTCATGGAATGTGCTTGATCACTTTTGTAAGATGGTGACTGTTGGCCCTTTTCAGTAAGCTAATGACGCTTTAGAGAAGTCATCAGTCTAGTGGAATTCATGTACTACTTAGTTTTTCCTTTACACACAAGAATGAGGGAGGTTGAAAGGACTGCTGAAACTATTATAAAATTCATTCATTATAAAAAACAAACATTTATTCAGTGTTTTATTCAATTTATGTTGGTAAAGAAAGTTTACAGCATTTTCAATGTGGCCAAAAACCAAAACAACCAAAAGAATCCACGGCTAATCCAGGACCATATAACAGGTCCTTCAGATACCTTTTTTAATGTTCCTACTTAAAGCAGTCTAATAGAGAAGTGGACTTGACCACGGCGCCCACTGTTTGGGCATGCTAGGCAGCTGAATCCCAACAGTAATGGTAGATAATAATAATAGCTATCATTTTTGAGTACCTATTATGTTCCTTCAAGATACTGTGTTATGTTTTTTACATTCATTGTTATTTAATGCTCTTACTACCAATGCAAAGTATGTTATTTTCATGTTGAGAAATGTAGGGAAAGTTCCAGAGAAACAGTAAGCAATTTACAGAGTCACAGAGCTTATAATAGGTGAGAGGGGGCCTGTTGACTCAGGCCTGTTGGACTCCAGTGCCTGTGCCCTTCCCACTGCATCACACAGATCGCTGTGCAGTGGATGCAAAGAGTGGTCAAAAGGGTGGAGGCTGAGGCTCAGGAGAGTGGTATTAATGATGCTGTAAAAACCCACTGACGTGGCGAAAGTGCGGAAGTTATGAAAACACTGCTTACGTCACTGTGGACGAGGTAGGAGCATCTCCTCCATGATGGATGGGTAGTATGGCTTGTCTTTCTACTAATCTTGCTGTCATAAGCTTTGTTGTTTGCTTTGTCTAGGGAGTAGATGCCCAATGTATTTAGTCAAGTTAAGTAGTAGCAATTGTAGCTGTCATTTATGGTGTGTCTACTATGTGCCCAGTGATACTCTAGGGATTTGTATCTACTAACTCATCAAGTCCTCACAGTGGCCCAGTGGGGTCCTCTTACTGGTTTGAAGGTGACAAAACTGAGGTTTCTCTGCTGAGTGGCAGAGTCAGCAAGAATGGATGGTAATAAGTTGAAACAGAAAAAACATTTATCTGGGATCAGTTGTCACTTCTGACCTTCCTTTGCTACATATCCTTGGGAATAACAGTTAACTTATGACTTGATTTCCTTTTCTATAAAACATGAGCTTTTGAATAAATGACTTTGGGGGGGGTGCTTTCTAGTTCTTTAGTTTTGTTTATTGTTCTGAAGACTCCTTTATATAAAAGCTGAAATCTAACATACTATGTTAGAAGCTAGTTTGTATATTCAAGCACAATCTCAGGAGTCAGCTTGATTGTTTTGGGTATACAATTCCCATTTTTCTTATATGAGGGTCTAGATCTGTCCTGTCTAACATGGCGGCCACTAGTCACATATGACTATTTAAATTAAAATTAAGTAAAATTAAATAAAACTAAAAATTAAGTTCCTCAATTGCACTGGCCACATTTCAAATGTCACATTTGACTCAATAGACACATGTGGCTGGCTGGTGTCCACCATATTGGACAGTACAGATACGTGACATTTCTATTGTTGCAGAAAGTTCTATTGGACAGCTTAGACCATTGTTTTTTGGTTAGAGTAAGCTCAGGCTTATTAAATAAGAATACTACTTGGCACAAAATAGATTGGAAAAGGTGATCCAGTATCTGCTTGAAGTGTATCACTTAAGGTATGTTAGCACTTCCTCTTCCTGCCATTTAGTTCCAACGTCAGTTTTTTAGGAAAACCTTTTTCTGTCCTCTGTTCTGTCCTAAGTATAGTGCTTTTGACACTTGAAGGAAATGAACATTAACCTCACTTACCTAAAAATTTCACAATGTTAAAAGGTAATAAGTTCACCATGTAATTTTGCTTTAAAAGTAATCACTGTACAGAGCTTCAGTTTGGGATGATGAAAAAGTCCTAGAGATGGATGGTGGTGATGGTTGTGCAACAGAGTGAATGTACTTAGTGCCACTGAATGGTACACTTAAAAATGGTTAAAATGGGGCCAGGTGTGGTGGGTCACGCCTGTAATACTAGCACTCTGGGAGGCCCAGGCGGGCAGATCGTTTGAGCTCGGGAGTTTGAGACCAGCCTGAACAAGGGCGAGACCCCGTCTCTACTAAAAAAAAAATAGAAAGAAATTAGCTGGACAACTAAAAATATATAGAAAAAATTAGCCAGGAATGGTGGCGCATACCTATAGTCCCAGCTACTTGAGAGGCTGAGGCAGAAGGATTGCTTGAGTCCAGGACTTTGAGGTTGCTGTGAGCTAGGCTGACGCCACAGCACTCTAGCCGGGGCAACAGAGTGAGACTCTGTCTCAAAAAAAAAAAAAAAAAAAGGTTAAAATAGCAAATTTTATGTTACATCCATTGGCCACACAAAAAATAATCATTCTGATTAGTAGGAAAAAGAGTGTCAGAATAAAGTTGAGGAGTATATTGTACTTCTATTTTAGGAGGAACTCAAGTCGACTTTGCCAGGAAGCAGATTCTGAGACAAAGGTTAGCATGCAGGTCACTTAGTTTGTGGTGTTGATCTTGGCATCAGCATCTCTGGGCAAAGGGGGAGAAGGATTGGGCAGAGGGAAAGGTTGAGCTTCAGTGAAGTACCAAAGAAGATCGCAGCCAACTTCACGGAGAGCTGTTGCTGGCAGGGCCCATGGGCCAGGCTGTCCTGAGTTGTAACTCTGCATCCATAGTTGTGGCTGCCCCTGAAGGGTGTGTTACTTGGGGTAAGACAATTTTCTTCAGGTGTGTCTATTCTCAAAAAAGACGTGAGGGGCATCTCCTGCAGCATTCTCACTGACCACATGGACGAGTCTTTCATTCCTGAAGGGGGATTGGGTGGTACGGCAGAGTTACTCATGGTACCTGAACATGGAGTCAGAAATCTGTTTTCTAATGGCCCACATTATGTAGCTAGAGGACCGGAAAGTAAGAGAGAAAGGGCTCTGGTGGTCTTAGGTAATTCATATAGCCACCAATATCCAAGAATATAAGAAAGGGCAGGTTCTACTTGGATTTTGCATTTCTTTTTAAGTTTGGGTTAATTATTTATAATTTGTCTTTTTCTATTAATGTGAGGTTATGTAATTGCTATAAGTTAAATATCATTTACAGAGTCATAATAATATTTTATGTCCTGTGATCTTTATTTGGTCAGAGTAGCCTCAAATACTATGTGTCTGCATAAATTGGATGATGGAGTGAATTAGCCTGTACTTTATAGTGGGAGAAATACCACCCCATCTTCATTGCTGTCATCAACAATAGTAAGCAGTTTTTTATAGGACTCTCAGGCACTTAGTCTAAGGCCAGTAGTATGATTTTGCTTCCTTCTGACTTTTATGGGGAAATTTATCAAGAAAAAAAAAGTCAGCACAAACTTACCAGAATAGTCTTTTTAACAGAGTCTTGGCTCATTCTAAGTATCTCAAAATGTCTTTGTACATTCTAAGGTAAAAAGGTAAAACATATGTTTTAGTAATGTCAACTATATCTAGTATATTATTTTAAAGTCATGATTCAGTGAAAAGTACATGAAGTTCCTTAAATAGTTAATGCATGACATTTTAGTACTTATTTTATAGGACTAAAACATTTTTCCAGTAATTATTGATAGTCTTATTTACACTTTTGTTTTTGTGCCTTTTTTGACCATTTCTTATTTCTTTTACTGGGGAGCTTAAAGCAGCATGGAAAGAACACAAGATTTTAAAGCGAGGAGACAAAGATTTGAGGTCCATAGTTTTTATCTGTAGGAGCTGAGTTATGCCACTTAGGAACCAACATTTCTTTGTGAATTATGAATAAATGTGTGTACCTCAGGAGGTATTGTAGGAATCAATAATAAAATGCATGTGAAAATATTTTGTAAAATGTAAAACGCTTTTGTTATTGGGACTATTTTTCCAAAAATAGCAACATTAACTTGATCAGAAGAAGTAACACAATTGCCAGCTGCACTATTTGTTCCTATGAGAAACACTGACTTCAGATGATTCGTGGATCTGAAGGTGGGCCTAAAATCCAGTTAAGAAGGCCCTGAGAGCCAAGGGCTGGTTTAAATTGACTACGACGAGGGTGGGCCAGGGAGGATAGATTGATCCAAGAAGGACAGATCAACTCCTGGAACTAAGCAGGGTTCAGATCAATGAACTTACCTCACAGCCACCAGCACCCATGGTTGGTGACTTCCCCGGACTCCTTGCAGAATATATATTAGTTTTTTGTTTTGTTTTATTTTGTCTTTTAAATCTATGTCCTTTGAGTCTATCTAGGAAGTCTTTTAGTGACTGCTGTCTGCTGTTGGGTTGCTCCTGGATGACTGGCCACCAACTAATGTTCTCCCTTGTGGCTGCTCGTGAGGTCACCATGTTGTACAATAGATCTTTTGAACTTACTCCTCCTATCTAACTGAAATTTTGTATCCTTTGAACAACATCTTCCCAACCCCCCTCCCTACAAATCCCTGGTAGCCACTGTTCTACTGTCAGTTTCAATGAGTTCAACTTTTTTCGATTCCACCTATAAGTGAGATCAAGCAGTATTTGTCTTTCTGTGCCTGGCTTTTTCACTTAATAGCATGTCCCCTGGGTTCATCCATGTTGTCTCAAACGATAGGATTGTCTTTTTAAAGGCTGAATAATATTCCATTGTATACATACACCACATTATCCTTATCCGCTCATGCACTGATGGACACTTAGGTTGATTCCACATCTTGGCTGTTGTGAACAGTGCTGCAGTGAACATGGGGGTGCAGACGGCTCTTTGACATGCTGCTTTCCTTTCCTTTGTACATATACCCAGAGGGGGATTAACTGGATCCTATGGTAGTTCTATATTTAGTTTTTTGAGGAAACTCTATATTGTTTCATAATGGTTGTACTAATTTGCATTCCCACCAACAGTGCATAAGAGTTCCCCTTTCTCTAAATCTGGGCCAGCATTTGTTATTATTTCTCTAGTAGTAGCCATTCTAACAGGGGTGAAGTGATATCTCACTGTGGCTTTGATTTGCATTTCTCTGATGACTAGTGATTTGAGGATTTTTTCATATACCTGTGGCCATTTATATGTCTTGTCTTCTTTTGAGAACTGTCTATATAGATCCTTGGCCCATTTTTAATTGTTTTTTTTTTTTTTTTTGAGCTGAGTTCCTTATATTTTTGGATATTAACCCCTTATCAGATGTATGGCTCACAAATATTTTCTCACATTTCATAGGTTGTCTCTTTGCTCAGTTGATTGTTTAAATGATTCTTTACTTTAGCTGCCCTTACCAAAAATGCTGCCCTTTTTGTCTTGTTAGACCTTGCTGACCAATTTTCTTCCATCCTTTTCCCTTTCTTTCTTTTTCTCTTCTTCTCTCCTTTTCTACCTAGTGAAAATATAATGCTAGGCTCTGAGTATACAAAGATTAATATAAGAGAGTGTGTGTGTGTGTATGTGTTCTGCTCTCAAGGACCACAAAGTCTAACAGGGTGACAGACAATAGCAAATAGTAATAATATGGCTTGCTAAGCATTGTACATAGAATGGTATTTAATTTCACAAAAGGCCTTGATTTCCTACAATCTCTTCCCCTGATATCTGTGATACTGTGCCCTTCAGTTCTCCTCTGTCTCACTCTTTATATACCCTGCCCTGAAATATGATAATTTCCAAGTGCTTTGTCTTTTGCCTATTTCTATTTTTTTCGCTCATCCTACCATGCATTCTTATATACCCGTGTGACATTAACTCATACCTCTATACAAATTACTTCCAAGGTCTACCTTTCTAGAACTAATCTCTTACCTCATTTCCAAACCATACCTTGAACTTCCTCATAGAAATTATAACAGGGCTAGCTCATCCATACTAACTTCCTTATGTCCAAAGCTGTTTCTTTCTGCAACCACAAACACAGAGAAAATCATCTGAACAAACAAACAGACATCCATTCTGAGTTCCCTGTCTCAGTGAATGACTTTATTTTCTCTGTTATCTGGTCTCTGGAAATCTCTGGGTCACTTTCAACTCTTAATTCATCTTATCTCTTACATAGTTAAGAGAGTCAAGTATCTTACGAACAGTATCTAGTTTAACCTTTTCACTACGAGATAGGTATTGTTGTCTCTATTTTACAGATGAGAAACTTTAGGTCCAGAAAAGTCAAATAATGCATCCAAGGATGATATACAGTTCCTAAGAGGTTGACTTAGGATCAAACCCATATGGCTGCCTCTGCAAAGTCTGTCCTGTTGCCCATTATATTAATATTATATTGATTCATCTCACAGTTGGTCTCATTGTCGGTTTTATACCAATGCCAACATACTTCATATCCATATCTGTACTTTTGCCACTTTGTGTGGCTCTACAGTCTACATATATTTGTAACAAGGATAATTTTATTAATAATATGGAAGAACTTTTCAGTGAGTTAAACTAAAACAGGGCTCAGCAAACTTTTCCCATAAAGGACTAGATAGTAAGTATTTTAGGCTTTTTGGGCCATATAATCTCTGTGGACTAGTCAGTCCTGCCTTTGTAGTGAGAAAGCCACAACAAATGGTAAGTAAGCAAATGATTATTACTGTGTCCCAAAAAACCTTATTTATAAAAACAGGCCATGGACAGATTTGGTCCTTGAGTCTTTTGTTAAATATTTATTTCATTTTCACCATCTAATGTGTTTTATTTTATTTATTGATACATTTGTTTATGTGTTTAAAATGCATTGATGTATAATCTAAATTATTCAGATAAAATAGAAGTTAAGGGAGGTGGGTGAAGAAATATAATTTGAATTTAACAGTCTTGGGCCTTTGAGAAATACAGTTGAGCCTTGAACAACTTGGAGGTTTGGTGCTGAACCCCCACTCAGTTAAAAATTCATATATAACTTTTGGCTCCCCCCAAATTTAACTAGTTTGACTGGAAGCCTTATTGATAACATAAACAGTTGATCAACATATCTTATACATTATATGTATTATATCCTGTATCCTTATAATAAACTAGAGAAAAGAAAATGTTATTAAAATCGTAAGGGAGGAAAATATATCTACTATTCATTAAGTGGAAGTGGATCTTCATAAAGGCCTTCATCTTCATTGTCTTCACATTGCGTAGGCTCAGGAGGAGGAGGAGGAGGAGAGGAGGGGTTGGTTTTGCCGTCTCCGTGGTGGCAGAGGTGGCAGAGGCGAAGGAGGTAGAAGGAGAGGCAGGAGAGGCAGGCACACTCGGGGTAAGTTTTATTGAAAAAAAATCTGCATATAAGTAGACCCACACTGTTCAAACCCGTGTTGTTCCAGGGTCAGCTGTACTTACTCAGGGTTCTGCACTTTACCTAATGGCTAAGCATATGAATTTGTGCAAGTTACATGATCTGTTTGAGCTTTATTTTCCTTTTCAATAAAATGGTAAGAATAATACTTACCTCACAGAGTTGGTGAAAGGATAAAATGGAAGAGCACTGTACCAATAGACATATGTCTTCTATATGTTTCCAGATGAAATGTTTCTTATAGTGAAATTTGACAGAGGCAGAAGGAAAGGAATTCACTTCTCAGGTACAAGTGGGAAAGCTCCCCTGGTCATTAATCTCTCTCTGTAATAGATGATAATAGAAAGGACAAATACTGTTTTGGGTGGGGAGAATGACAGTGGAGAATATAAGCCGGACTGGGCCGAGAGACCAAAGGACAAGAAAATGAGGACAAGAAAATTAAACTTTCATGGGCAAGCTGGGGATTGAGTGAGGAGAACAAGCAAGGGACGTGAGGAAGGGGCCCATCTGTGGGAGCAGAGCCTAGAAGTGGCTTCGGATGATTGAGGAGCTGGAAACCGGGAAGGAAGAGTGTAGTCAGCAAGCCATGAATGGCTTTATCAAAAGCCCCTTTCCCTGAACGATTGTGAACTTTGTATAACAGCATATGCCTTTGGAAGGAAGAAGTGCTTTCTTGTGTTTTGCCAAGGGTGCTGAATTGGTTAGCTAAGAACCTAACAGTTTGACTTTGTGCTAAGATGTGTAAGGCTGCATATGCATATTTCAAGTTCATAGGCACTGCGGTGACAAGCCAGTGAACAATGTAGATGGGAAGACGTATTTCAGTTGCAGCTCAGCCAAAAGCCCTTTTGAAGCAGCTCTGACATAATAATGCTATAAATGAATAAATCCAGAGAGTTCCTGTGTGTCTTTGAAAACTTTTCACATGTTGACAATCTCAGACAAAGGTGCTATGCACAGGCTTCTACCGAGCAGTCACACACAATACAAGTACAACAGTTTAACTTGGAGCTAGATATTCTCAGTTCCAATTTTGAATCAGGTGAGTTGTGCTGCTCAATAGGTATGCTTTTTGTGGTTTCCTGGAGCAGTAGAATTCTCTTCTCATGCATCTTAATCTCATGAAGTTACATATTTTCTTGGTATGGTTGTGTGGCCCTTGAAGTAAAATAACCACACAGTTGTATGCTTTAAAGTAGCCTCATAGATAAAAATTCCAAATTTTAGAAGATAGATTTGTGTGATTTATGTTTGTGAACTTAAATTATTTATGAACATTAGGATTTGACATCTAATGACTCGTTACTGAGATTGCTGAGTGTATTTAAAACTGGCTTCTGTGGCAGTGTGGAGGACACAGTAGTAGTGGTCTGGAATCCTTTGTGTTGTCTTTTAACTCTTTGCCACCTTACCATAGAGCTTGGTCAGCTATACCTGAGTCCAGGTCACCTCGTCTGTGCCATGAACAACTTAGACTAGATGAAAGCTGAGGTGACTTTCAGGTGTGAAATTTGGGGATCTTATTAAATTCTTGGCATTTTTCTTAACAAACCTGGGTCAGTACTCTGTCGTCTGTCCACTCTCTGTCCCTTCCCCAGTGAGTTTAGTCCTGCACCTGGTTTGTTGTGGGTGTGCAGTATTATAGAAATTTGCCATTTTACAAAACAAAGATGTAATTGAGAGGATGCTACAGTGCTATTAAGTTTAAATGACGTGACCAGATGTGAGGCTAGGAAAGGTTTGCATTTATAAAAATAGTTTCAGCTGTCTATTGGTATAGTCTATCACTTTGTATCACATTTCCTTAAGTTTTCTATTTTTAATTTTTAAAATATTAAAGATAGCCACCATCTAAAGTGGCATATTTTATTCAGAAAGTTTTAAAAATGGTATTAGTAATGTCATTCTGTGATTTAATGAAGTAATCCAGCAGTCAGCGCCTGTCAAGGCTAAGCAGTACTCTGCAGTTAGGAGGACGAAAGCAGAAGTGTGAAGGATGGCTAGTTAACACATCTTCCGTTTTATTATCCTTCAGAGGCCTCTATGTAATCACATGTTCCCTTTAATTAATGAGGCCCTACTAGGGTCCAACTAAGTCCTGTATTTTAGGTTATGCCTCTAAAGTCTTTGGTTCTAGAATATAGAAGTTGCCACATTTAAAGTTTTCTTCCGTATCAGGAGTTCAGGACAATGTGATAAAGGAAATTTTCTAAAAAGCCAAGAATCTAAATGACAAAGGCAGGACAACTAGAGATTAGGAATCTAAAAGTGGCTTTCAAGAGTCTTTCAAATTAATGCAGTAAACATGAAGCCTCTGTGGGCAGTTTTCTTTAATTGGATCTTCCAGCTGTGTGGAGGTGGCAGTGGGAGAAACAAGTATGTCAACAGGACAGTGAGGAGCTTGTGGGAGACAGAGAGGACACACTTCGGTTTCACAAAGTGAAACTTGACTTGTGCTTTGTATGTGTGCTCTCTCCAGAATCCGTGAGAAGTTTCTATGATGGTTGGTTCAGCTCTCAGGCAAGTCACCCGTGCATGTGTCTACCTGGTGAGCAAGGCCAGTCACGTCTCCAGAGGCCATCAGCATCAGGCCTGGGGCTCGAGGCCTGCTGCTTCTCAGCCTGCTGCCCAAGGAGCTCCCGGCCACGCGGTGGAGCTGCTGGGCAGGTCCTACCCTCAGGATGACCACACCAACCTCACCCGGAAGGTCCTCTCAAGGGTAGGTAGGAATCTGCACAACCAGCAGCATCACCCTCTGTGGCTGATCAAGGAGAGGGTGAAGGAGCACTTCTACAAGCAGTACGTGGGCCGCTCTGGGACCCCGCTGTTCTCGGTCTACGACAACCTTTCTCCAGTGGTCACAACCTGGCAGAACTTTGACAGCCTGCTCATCCCAGCTGACCACCCCAGTAGGAAGAAGGGGGACAACTATTACCTGAATCGGACGCACATGCTGAGGGCGCACACGTCGGCGCACCAGTGGGACTTGCTGCATGCAGGGCTGGACGCCTTCCTGGTGGTGGGCGACGTCTACAGGCGCGACCAGATCGACTCCCAGCACTACCCTGTTTTCCACCAGCTGGAGGCCGTCCGGCTCTTCTCCAAGCACGAGGTGAGTCTTGAGACGTTTCTCACAGCTGAAGGACATCATGGGCATTTCATGTCCAGGTCACTAACGTTTACCTCAGTAAAGCGAGCACACTCATCCTTGCTTGGACGTATTTTGCTTCGGTGAATCCATCTTTACTGATGTCCTTTGTACAGGCCTGCTTCAATGTTTTTTGATGATTTGTTCTATTAGTAACTGCAGAAATCAGCAGGCTTTTGTTTTCAATCGTCTGTCCTTATCCTTTCTCTCAAAGCTGACCTGCCTTTCTCTGGGTCACTTCTCATGAATGGATAGTTAGTGGCTGAAGAGACAACACTGAAACCTGGGGTCACCTTATTCCAGCTCTCAGTTAGTAGAAGTTAATTATGTTTTCATGCTGTTAGAGATTAATAAATGTCTTACATACCTTAGGGGACTGGCGATTTATTGGCTTTGGACTGTCAACTATGTTCTTGTCCCCGAGCTCTTTCCTTACCTTCCCCTGCTTTGCATGCTGGTATGGGATGTCTTAATTGCTGCTATTCTTGAAGTGTATGTTTGAAGGCATAGAGCCTTTTTGATCAGGGAATCTGATATTCTGGCCATTCTCAAAAGCACTTGAGTCCTTGCATCTTTTAGATAATTACATCTGATATATTATGTGCATCTTTTTTGGCAAATTATGAAAATCCCTAAAAGCTTGATTCTGTTTCCTAAAAATGTGCAACATCACTTGCCCTTTATTTATACATTTTTAAAACCATGTCTGTTTTTATGTCAGAAACAAATGGCATTAAACTAGGCACAGGAAATATTTCACTTTACTCCTTTAGCAATTCTTCCAAACGTGTTCAGTGGAACAGGAGGAATTATTATTATCACAAAATTTCCTCCCACAAACACAAGCTAAATGGCTCGTTAGTATGAAAACATATAGTATAGGATCCTTAGGCTAATAAGTAACTGTTGTTTTGTTGTATTAAATAAGTCATATAGCAGGAGACAACTGAACAAGATTGTCCTCCCATTTTCTTTTCTTCTGTTTGCCTTAGGTTGTGCTAGTATCCTGTGATGCTATGATAATACAATAATAGGTTAGTCTTACACAAAAATGCCATCCATGCTGGATCTCAGGGGAGCTTAGATGAGCATTCTTACTCTTGGAATAACTATTTCCTAAGTTAGAGATGATAACTATTAATAAGGATACAGATTTATTAGGAAACTAAAACAAGATGAACAAAGACAGCTCAAAGTCTGGGAAGTATGACCAAGCGATAGAATGTCACTTAAAATTAATGTGCAGGAAGAGCCGGGATGCCGGTAATGTGATATCCAGGTCATGGCAGCGGACAGGTGCTGAGCCCAGCTTACCTCATTAAAGAATAAGAAAGGAATGTGCACACTGATTTGTAAGCCTGCGTGCCATGGAAAAGGCAATGAAGGCTGTGAGACGCACCTAGCATTTTAAGGGAAGGAAAGTCAAGGCTGCTACAGAAATTGGGACATGGGAAGTGGGTAGGAAGTTAGCCCTTACCTTGTTTCCTATTTGCTTGGGGTCCAGTACAGTTTAGTGGTTAGCATAAATGGCTAATCTAATCTCATTATGTTATTGTATATTCTGCCTTATAATTAAAAATTTATGCACACATGTAGCTATGTATCTAATCTTCTTATATGATAAGGTGCTTCTATGTTCATGGTATCATTTATTCCCCTTAATAAAAACCTTGTGAGGTAGATTATTCCACTTCAACCATGAGGAATCTCAGGTGTCGGATGTTTTAGTGACTTGTCCAAGGTTGCTTAACCAGTTGGTAGCACAGCTAAAACTGGACTAGGTCTTGTGAATTCACTGCCCATTTTACTGTATTCAGCTTATTTCATGGAACTGTTTTGTAGACAGGACCTGCTTATGACCCAAGGGGAGCTTTTGTTCCAAGAATGGTGTGGGACAGGGGGAGAGGTAGTGTTTTCTGAATCCCTGGCCTCAACTAAAGTGTGATGCTAAGTCTGACCTAATCTTAACTCTCAAGAAAATGTTTTTTTTTCTTTCAGTTTATTCTCCTATGAATAGGATATTTTAGATAGTTGTAATCATGCTACAGATGTAATTTTAAAAATTATGTTATCTTTTAAAGTTTTTCTGTTAAGCTTTTAAATTATTTTTTAATCACTATAAGGCATATATCAGCAAGTAGAAAAGTGAATGCAGAGGTATAGGGTAAGAGAAACAATGATAAACATAGAAATGAATAAACTACAATAATATATACATTTAACTATTGATTATGAAAAAACCCTTTTTTGTTTTGAAAAGGTAAACAAAAACTCTGGCCAACAATAACAAGTTGGAGGGGGCAATCAATAGATAATTAAAATCTACTAAGGTTCTTATCATATGTGAGGAAAGGCTAGAAATGCTGAATAACTTCAGATTTTGTTGAAAAAAACTGGATTGCAATACAATCTATACATTCCACATTGATGGAGTAGAAAAGTAAGAATGTATAAAAAGATCTCTTTTTAACAGAAGTTGGGGAAGAAAAA
The DNA here is from genome assembly GCF_041146395.1 of Eulemur rufifrons. Classification (NCBI taxonomy): domain Eukaryota; kingdom Metazoa; phylum Chordata; class Mammalia; order Primates; family Lemuridae; genus Eulemur; species Eulemur rufifrons. Next base: position 66,291,999 of record NC_091000.1, on the reverse strand, counting down.
GAAAGAAAAGAAGGTATGATAAATAGAAACCTCAAATTAAGGGTGTAGATATAAGTCCAAATAAATCAGTATCAGATTGGACATTTTTCAATTAGAGAAACCTGAAACAAAACCACACCAGAGGTTGAAAACAAAGGGCAGGAAAAAGATATATCAAGCAAATACTTATCAAAAGAAAGTTGGTACAGCAATATTAATAATATTAGGTGAGATAGAATTTTTGGAAAAATGATAAGTAGGAATAAAGAGGGGATACTACATCAACCAAGAGACCCTATGAATTAAGAATTTTTATGTATTCAATACTATAGCCTTAATACATAAAGCAAAACTGAAGAATTAAATGTTAAGTTTGACAAATTCGTAACCATGGTAGATTTTAAATGACCTCAATCAGAAACCAGTGAATTAAATAGAAAAACTAAGTAAAGATATAGATAATCTGAAAAACATGATTAATTTATATTTATTTTTATAATTTGGTAGCCATGTATGTTTACATGGCTTATATATTTATATGTACATATTTGTGCGTGTGCAGACACACACAGAGACACACATGAAGTTCTATACCTCAGAGTCAGAAGTGTAAGTCACATGTAATATTTAGCATAACATATCTATTACTTGTTGACAGTTGAAGTCTGAACAAATATCAAAGAATCAATAACATAAATAGAACTATGCCTCCCCAACTACAATGTAGTTTATGTGGAAAGCAATAAGAAAGGATAATAAAAACTTTCCATATTCTCAGAAATTTAAAAATTTACAACCATAGATTCATTGATTAAAGGGGAAATATTAATAATATATTGCAAATTACTTATCACTGACTACCAATGAAAATACTTCAAACTGACCAGATGTGGGGGAAAATTCGTTTTTATATGGAGAAACTTGGTAGACCCCATTTAAACCATATGATCACAGTTAACATTAAAAAAGTAAAACTGATGGCATAAATCTAAATGGGTACTTGTGGTACATTTAGCATTAAATACATATATTTTAGAAATGCAAATCAAAACCACAATGAGATATCACTTAACTCCAGTGAGAATGGGCTTTATCAAAAAGTCTCAAAACAATACATGTTGGCGTGGATGCAGAGAGACAGGAACACTCATACACTGCTGGTGGGACTGCAAACTAGTGCAACCCGTGGGGAAAGCAATATGGAGATACCTTAAACAGATAGAAGTAGACCTACCATTTGATCCAGCAATCCCATTATTGGGTATCTACCCAAAAGAACAAAAGACATTCTAGAACAAAGACATCTGCACCCGAATGTTTACAGCAGCATAATTCACAATCTCAAAGATGTGGAAACAACCCAAATGCCCATCAATTCATGAGTGGATTAGTAAAATGTGGTATAGTATACCATGGAGTATTACTCAGCTGTAAGAAATAACGGTGATATAGAATCTCTTATGTTCTCCTGGAAAGAGTTGGAACCCATTCTACTAAGTGAAGTACCCCAAGAATGGAAAAATAAGCACCACATGTACTCACCATCAAATTGGTTTCCCTGATCATCACCTAAGTGCACATTTGGAAATAACACCAATTGGGTGTCAGGCAGATGTGGCAGGGGGAGGGGATGGGTGTATACCTACATGAGTGCGATGCGCACTGTCTGTGGAATGGACACGCTTGAAACTCTGACTCGGGATGGGGGTGGGAGGAGCATGGGTAATATATATAACCTAAACTTTTGTACCCCCATAATAAGCTGAAATAAAAAAAAATTTAAAATGAAAATCAGCCACTTAAGTGTTTGATTTAAGATGTTAAATACAACTTTGTTCTAAAGTAGAAGGGAAGTAGGTATATAGTTTTTGAATATCCCCTAATCTTACCAAATGCATAGAGCAACTAGAATAGCAAATTAAAAAATATGCAGACAACATCTGTAACACAGCTTGGTGACAAGGTCTCCCTAAAATCCTTACAAATGGATGGGAAGTCACAGCTGACAGAAGTTCTACATTGTGTCGGAAACGAAGGTAGTATAAGGATGCAATGGTGCCTGAGAAAAGGAGAGCTTCCTTAGAGTAATCTCAAAGAAAAAAACTTCCCACAACCAAATTTACTGGAGAGACTTTGACATGAAGTACTTTAACAGTTCATCAGTGACTATTGTCACAAAAAGAGGGACAACCAGACTTATGTATCTCCTGATGGAAGGGTGCAATACCAACTATAAAGTTTTTCCAGAAAAGCTGGACATGAGTTTGATTAATTCTCTAGATCCAACTACCATATTTATAGGAGGTGCAGAGTCCAGAGTAACATACGAAACTATACCATAGAGATATAACAAGCCAAATCCAGGCTGTGGGAAATTCTGTAACAGGGCTACTCAAACTGTGATTTGCAGAATGAAATAAAGAGAGGAATCAAAAGTAAGTATTGAGAAATGTTTAAGCAATACTAAGTATGTAGACATGTTTAAGCCATCATATTCAAGCACATTATTAGTGGACTTTTTTGTTGAACAGTGTATAGATGGGTTCAGGTGTTTTTAAATGCTCTTGATTTGTGTGTGCACAGTGTGTGTAATACTTGCGTGCAGTAGGCCCATGTATCAGTTTGTGATCCACTGGGATTTAAAATTGTCCCTTTGCCACAATTTGAGAAGCACTGTTCTGTAGGATAAATGATCTAATTTCTTTAAATAAATTGGAAGAAAAATAAAAGGAATGGACATGACACCCATAGATTAAAAGAAAGGTCAATTGATCAAGATGTGCACATCCTATCAATATTTTTAAAGAAAATAAAAACCCATAACATCTGACACCACTGGAAATTTGAACACTAACTGATTATTTGAAATGAAGGAGTTTATTTTTATTTTTTCAGGTATGATAATAGTATTATATTTTTATAAACTCCTTCTCTTTTAGAGATACACTTTGAAATACCTGTGTGCAAAATGATGTGATGTCTGAGATGTTCTTCAAAATAATGTGAGAAGGTGGATTAGGCATTTTGGGATGGACATAAGAGGATTAATAATTGTTAACTATTGAGGCTGGGTGTTGGATACGTGAGGAATCATCATTTCTTTTTTTTTTTTTTTTTTTTTTTGAGACAGAGTCTCACTCTGTTGCCTGGGCTGGAGTGCCGTGGCGTTAGCTCATAGCAACCTCAAACTACTGGGCTCAAGCAATCCTATTGCCTCAGCCTCCCAAGTAGCTGGGACTATAGGCATGCGCCACCATGCCTGGCTAATTTTTTCTGTATATTTTTAGTTGTCCAGCTAATTTCTTTCTATTTTTAGTAGAGACGGGGTCTTGCTCTTGCTCAGGCTGGTCTTGAACTCCTGAGCTCAAACAGTCCTCCCGCCTCGGCTTCCCAGAGTGCTAGGATTACAGGCACTGAGGCGTGAGCCACCGCACCCGGCCAGGAATCATCATTTCTATGTTTGCACATGTTTGAAAATTTCCTAATATAAGGTTAAAGAAAATGATTAAAGGAAAACGGGATTCATCAGTTGCTCAGCAAACATTGGCTGAGCATGTACTGGGAACCAAGACTGTAAGAAGGTATCAGACTGTCATGAGATGGTCCCTGCTTTCCTTGAGAAGACAGCTATCAATATTAAAAGAAAAAAAAGGAGCCAGGAAAAATTAAAGATAAGAGCATTCATTGCATGCAGTAGAAAACCGAACGCAATTAACTTTGGAATTAATAGCCTTTCCTCTGGCAGTCCCAGATGATTTTACAAGTGAGTTACCAAATTGTGAAAGACCTGTACAGTCTGTTTCAGAGAATAGAAAAAGAGAGACCTCTGAAGCTCATTTTATGAGGTTAGGCATGTTAATATTGAAATTAGATAAAAAAGACCATCTTAGACATTTCATCTTTTTTTATTTTATTTCAATGGATTTAGGGAGTACAAATGTTTTTTGTTACATAGATGAATTGTATAATGCTGAAACAGGGCTTCATTGTACCCATCACCAGACTAGTATACATTGTATCGGTTAGGTAGATTTTTATGCCTCTGTTATCAGGAGCACTTATGTGGAAACTTCTCCCTTAGTTTTCAATGTTGATTATACCACTTTATGACCCATCGCCAGAATAGTGTACATTATACCCCATAGGTAGATTTTTATCCCTCTGATATTAGAGACACTTGAGTAGAAACTTCCCTTCTTAGTTTTCAATGTCCATGACACCACTCTATGACCATATATATATATATCGCTCCTTTAGCTCCCACTTATAAGTGAGAATATATGGTATTTGTTTCTCCATTTCTGAGATACTTCAATTAGGATGATGTCTCCAGTTCCATCCAAGTTGCTATAAAAGACATTATTTCGTTGCTTTTTATGTCTGAGTAGTATTCCGTGGTGTGTATGTACACACGCACACACACACACACCACATTTTCTTTATTCACCCGTCAGTTGTTGGGCACTTAGGTTGATTCCATATCCTTGCAATTGTGAATTGTGCTATGATAAACATTGAGGTATAGGTGTCTTTTTTATAAAATGACTTCTTTTCCTTTGGGTAAATACCCAATAGTGGGATTGCTGGATTGAATGATCTACTGTTAGTTCTTTGAGGAATCTCCATACTGTTTTCCATAGAGGTTGTACTAATTTACATTCCCACCAGTAGTGTATAAGCATTCCCTTTTCACCATATCATGCCAACATCTATTGTTTTTTGACTTTTTAATAATGGCTTTTCTGACGGGTAAGATGGTATCTCATTGTGGTTTTTGCATTTCCCTGATGATTAGTGATGGTGAGCACTTTTTTGTATATTTTTTGGCCATCTGTTTATCTTTTGAAATAAATCTGTTCATGTCTTTTGCTCACTTTTTGATGGGGTTATCTTTTTTTCTTGCTGATCTGTTTGAATTCTTTGTATATTTTGGATATTAGCCCTTAATAGGATATATAGTTTGTGAATATTTTCTCCCATTCTGTGGGTTGTCTATTTACTCTGTTCATTATTTCCTTTTCTGTGCAGAAACTTTTTAGTTTAATTAAGTATGATTTATTTATTTTTGTTATTGCTGTATTTGCTTTTAGGTCTTAGTCATAAATTCTTTGCTCAGGCCAATGTCCAGAAGAGTTTTGTCTACATTTTCTTCTAGAATTTGTGTGGTTTGTATGGTTTCAGGTCTTACATTAAAATCTTTAATTCATCTTGAGTTAATTTTTATATATGGTGAGAAATAGGGATCCAGTTTCATTATTCTGCATGTGGTTATTCGGTTTTCCCAGCACCATTTATTGAATAGGGCTTCATTTCTCCATGTATGTTTTTGTCTGTTTTGTCGAAAATCAGTTGGTTGTAGCTATATGGGTGTATTTCTGGGTTCTCTATTCTATTTCATGGTCTGTGTATCTACTTTTATAAGGGTACAATGCTGTTTTGGTTACTATAGCCTTCCAGTATAATTTGAAGTCAGGTAATGTTTTGTTCTTTTTGTTTAGGATTGCTTTGGCTATTTGGACTTTTTTTGGTTCGATATGAAGTTAAGGATTGTTTCTTTTTTAAGATCTGTGAAAAATGGTGTTGGTATTTTGATGGGAATTGCATTGAATCTGTAAATCACTTTGGGCAGTATGGACATTTTAACAATCTTGATTCTTCCAATTTATGAGCAAAGGATGTTTTTTCCATTTGTGTCACCTATGATTTCTTTCATCAGTGTTTTGTAGTTCTCTTTGTAGATATCTTTCACCTCCTTGGTTAAGTATATTCCTAGGTATTATTTTGTTTATAGCTATTGTAAATGGTACTGAGATTTTGATTTGACTCTCAGCTTGACTGTTAGTATATAGAAATTCTACTGATTTGTGTATATTACTTTTGTAACCTGAGACCTTACTGAATTTGTTTATCAATTCTAGAAGTCTTTTGGTGGAGTCTTTAGGGTTTTGTAAATATAAGATTATATTGTCAGCAAACAGGGATAGTTGGACCTCTCCTTTCCCAATTTGTATGCCTTTTATTTTTTTCTCTTGCCTGATTGCTCTGGCTAGACTTTCAGTACTGAGTTGAACAGAAGTGGTGGCAGTGGGCATGCTTGTCTTGTTCCAGTTCTTAGGGGGAATGCTTTCACCTTTCCCCATTCAGTATGAAGTTGGCTGTGGGTTTGTCATATATGGCTTTAATTATTTTGAAGTATGTTCCTTCTATGCCTAGTTTGTTGAGGGTTTTTATCATGAAGGGGTGCTGGATTTTATTGAATGCTTTTTTTGCATCTATTGAGATGGTTATATGGTTTTTGCTTTTACTTGTGTTTATGTGGTGAATCACATTTACTGATTTGTGTATGTGGAACCATCTTTGCATCCCTGAGTGGAAATCCACTTGATTGTGGTGAACTGTCTTTTTGATACGCTATTGGATTTGGTTTGCTAGTATTTTGTTGAGGATTTTTGCCTCTATGTTCAGTAAGGATATTGGTCTGTAGTTTCTTTTTTTTGTTGTTATGTCTTGGCTTTGGTATCAGGGTAAAACTGGCTTTGTAGAATGAGTTAGGGAGGATTCCCTCCTTCTCAATGTTATGGAACAGTTTTAGTAGGATAGGTGCCAGTTCTTGTTTGTAGGTCTGGTAGAATTTGGCTGTGAATCCATTTTGTCTGGGGCTTTTTTGTTGTTGGGTGATTTTTTTCATTAGTTTTTCAATCTCACTACTTGTTATTGGTCTGTTCAGGTTTTCTGTTTCTTCCCAGTTCAAGCTTGGGAGATTGTGTGTTTCCAAAAATTTATCCATTACCTCTAGTTTTTCTAGTTTATGTGCATAGAGGTTTTCATAGTAGTCATGGATGATATTTTGTACTGTATTGTTTGTGGGGGAAGTGTGGAGCCCCTTCCACACTGTCTCTTCCACATGCGTGGGCACCTTCCTTGTGTATCTCTGATCCTCCCGAGGTGTGTGCACCTTCCCTGTATACCTCCAATCCTGCTGAGTGGGTTGCTCCACTTCTCTCTCCTTCACTTTGGGTTCCTCTCATCACCTCTCTGTTGGTTCCCAATGCTCTCTCTTAGATGATTGATCGATCTGAAGGTAAATATCTACTCACCAGTTTTGATTTTCTTTGTGAGAGTGGCATGTGCAGGCTGCTTCTAGCCCACCATCTTGGCCCCTCTCTCCAGTTTCATCTTTATGAACATTGATCATTCTCTTTTTTAATGAACATATATAGAATTATTAAATGAGTATTTGAAAATTTAATTCATTGCTTCACTATGTCCTACTGTATTACTATTATATGTGTTTTACAGTATGCCATATTAACTGAAACAAGGAGAAAAAGCATGTCATCATCTCAACAGATATAGAAAAATACTTTGAAGGCATTTAAGTTTCATGACATTAATGACTCATGATAAAAACTTTTAGCAATCTAGAAGTAGAAGGGAATTTCCTTAACTTTACACATGAAATTTATTAAGCACTCACGGCAAACATCATAATCAATGATGAATCGTTCTAAACATTTCTATCAAAATTAGCCATAATTCAAGATTTCCTGTCATCAGTGTTCCTATTTATCATTGTTTGGGATGTTCTAGCTTATGCAGTAAATCTGAAAGAGAAATGGGGGGTATAAGCATTGGAAAACGTGAGATAAGGCTGCTTTATTTGTAGATGATATGATGGTGTACCTACAAATTTATAGAATATTCAGATCAACTATTAGAACTAATAAGACAATTCAGCGAAGTTGTTGGGTGTTGATGGGGATAAGACCATCGGGGCTTAGGGACCCCATTTCTGAGGCCGTGGGAGGAGAGGAGGTGAAGGAATGCTGCCTGAGCAGGAGCCAGAGGTAAGGGCAGAAGTTAACTGCCTAGTTGGGGGACATTCCAATGATCTAGGAGTACAGCAAAGCAGTCTCCCACCTTAAAGCCTGAGGGGCCTCATGCCTAAAAAGCCACAGAGTGGCTTGACATGAAAGCCACCCACGGCTGTAGAGGAAGATTGCAAAGTGACAACCTGGGATAAGGGACATCAGGCTCCAATTCTTAAAACACCAGGTTGCGTTCCTTCCCTCCCTTTTCTCAGTAGAACTCCTCAGTTAATGGGGAGCTAACCTCCCAGTAAGAAGGACTAATCTCTTTGTTCCTCAATGGGATGGGCCACAGCTGCTGAGTTCAGAGATACTATCTATACACACCTTAATGTGTAGTTGTGCTTAGTAATGAGCTACGTGTTCCTGCTTCTATAGATAAAAGAGTAATTGGCTAAGGCATCTTGTGACTTTTAGGGGAGACTTGAAATTTCTACACATTGTAACCCATGAGCTTTTCACTTGAAATCATTGTAATCGATAGCATGAAAAAGAGACTAAAAGGGGATGCTGGACTTCAGTCAGTACCACCTGGCTCACGGGAATGCTGGTGGTCCCCTGACTTCCCCATACCCTTTCACCTTCCTTTTTGTGTCCGTGTCTTTGTCTCTCCCATCTCTTGCAACACACACTACCCAGGGACCCGGTTATATTGGGGGTGTTGCGAATCCCTGATAGGGTGTAAGGGCAATACAGAAAAATTAATGTTTCTTACCTACAGGTAAAAACCAATTAGAAAATGTAATAAAAGATTTCATTCGTAATACTGACTAAAATTTTGAAGTACCTAGGTATAAATCTTGCATAGGATGCTTTAGATACTTACAGATAAAATTATCAAATATTATTAAAAAATAGCAAAAGAGAACAATGAGAGATTTACCATGTTTGTAGCTTCATAGGTAGGAAAACAATATCATGAAGGTGGCAATTCTTTCAAAATTAATTTTATCTATAAATTCAGTGTAACTCTAATCAGAATTTCCACTGGATGTTTTGGAAAAGTTGAGGGACTGATCTTATTCATGGGAAGAGCAGCAGTGTAGTAGGACATGCCTTAGCAGCTCTTAAGACGTATACTTCTATAGTTATTAAGATGGCTTAGAAATGGCACAACATTAATCAAATAGAGAACTTTGAAACAGCTCTACTCATTTTAGAAAGCTTATTATAAACTAGAACTGATGTTAAATAAATAGGGAGATGATGGATTCTGCATTAATTGTTCTGAAACAATTATCTGTATAGGAAAAAAATTGATCTCTACCTCACACCAAATGCAAAATTCAATTGTGGATGGATTAACAATCCCTTTGTGAATAGGACATCTTTAAAACTTTCAGAAGAAAATATAGGAGATTATCATTATCTCAAACATGTGAATCCTTAAACAAGAAAAATCCATAAATGAAAAAACTGTTAAAGGTGGCTATATTAAGGTAAAACCTCTGCCTGGTAAAAGGCTGCATGAACAGAGTTAAGAGATAAGCTGCATGCTGGGTGGAGATGTTTGATTTTTGTATAGCTGACAGAAGATTGGGTTGATCATGTAAAAAAGTCTTAGAATGAAAAAAAGAATCCAGTAGGAAAGCATCTGACCATACCAAGTATTTGCCAACACATGGAGCCATGGAATGCTCTGGAAAGTATCAAAACGCACACCTGAAATTCTACTCTCACATACGGACTTTAGAGGCATTCTTAAATGTTTCCCCTCTATCTTGAGATAGATGAGAAAGCTCATAGTACTATTAGTATTAGACAAAAAGTGGGAACAAACCAAATTTCTACCATGACTAGAACAGAGTAATGAATTTTGGTGTATTTACTGGTGACATGTGAGTGTCATGTGTCTGTGAAAATGAATAAATCATAACTATATGAATCAGCACGAGTGACTATGAAAAGCAGTGTTGAGCAAGAAAAGAGAGCTATAGAAGCTTACATTGTATGATTAGATTTATGTAAAGTTGAAAAAAATAGGCAAAATTAGCCAATATATTATTTAGGGATTCATGTATATGCAGTTGTAAAGGAAAGCAAGGGAATAAGAACAAAAAATTTAGTTTTTACCTCTGTGAGGAGTGACGAAGGGTACAGGGGCAGGTGGGGGCATGAAGGGGCCTCCAGGTTTTTGGTACTGTTGTCTTTTCTGAAAATGGATGTGGGTGATGAGCACACGTGTGTGTGCTTTTATTATTCTTTAAATATACTTATATACTTTTATGTATACGATTTATTGTGTAATTTTTTTTAAAGAAAGAAAAATTGGTCAAGAATAATAATAGCCTATTGATAGAAAAAGACACATGATTGGCTAAATTACCAAAATTTAATAACCCTGACAATCCCAAATGTTTAGAAGAACCCACTCTTCTATTGGGCGTGTCTATAGTTAGTGCCACTTTGGAGAGTAATTTGGTAGTTTCCAATGAAAACAAAAATCGTATGCTCCATCATCTGCCATTTTTTTCTTTAAGTACTAAAACAAGTACTCAAATGTTCATCAAGAGGAACAAGGATAAATAAAATGGGCTCTATTTGTATACTGAACACTTTATAGCAATTATCATAAACAATCTATTCTAGAGGTACCTAGGTCAACATGGATGAGGTTTTACTACAATGTTGAGGGAAACAAATATATTATGAATGATATCTTTTTTATGGGTATTCAAAATATGCCCAAGAATAAAATATGCCCAACAATATGTGTTCTCATGTACTTGCTTGTGCCCTGTCTCTGTCTCTGTCTCTCACTGTATACACAAAAACACAATTGAGTTAGACAAACATGTACATAGGTGTGGAATGGTAAACACCAAAATCAGGGTGGTGATTATCTATGAAGTGGAAGAAGGGTGAATGGGATCAGGTATCATATCATTATTTGCAAATCATGTAAAATGTTATGATTTTTTTAGGAGTATAGAAGGATTTCGAGACTAAAAAGTTTGAGAACCACTATATAGCTTCAAAGCTAAGTTTTCATAAAACATTATTGAGACATTTATTTTGCCAAGAATGGCAGATTTTATATGTTTGGCAGACCCACTAGAGGAAGCCCATACAAATCCTGTGTCTATTTAATCTGATTTTAAAATATTAATTAGAGCATGCATATGTGGACCCAGTGCTTGGAGAAACTCTAATTTCCTATTGTCCCTGAAGGTGCCTTGTCTTGTCTCACCAGATGCACCGTGTGTACTCTCTGAAGATGTTCTGAGGAGTTGGTGGGAGACAGGCGTCCTATAGTTTATTCTTCAGTCTTGGTTGCAGAGCCTCTGTTTTCTTAGTTTGTCTTCATTCTCCTTTGATAACATCCTCTGGGTCAGTTTCATGCAGGCTCTGTCTGTCATGTGCACCCCTATGTAGGCGGCACTTCCTCCTGAATTTAAGATGATTCATGATGAGCCTGCCTTCCTTTCTTCCTTCCTGTTTCTGTCTTCATTATTATTTTTAAAAAACCATTTTCTAAATGCCTCTTCTTTTTTTCAATTTTATGTAAGAATGTGTGTATGTATTTTGTTTCTTGTCCTTCTGGCTAGTAGTTCTCAAACTTGAGTGTATTAACCAGTTCTGTTCCATGATGAAGTTTTTGTTGATCTTACAGGAAAATTGGAAATATAAGAGCAATGTAGGAAGTTTTATAAAGATATATATATATTTATTTTAAAGGGCTCTCCTTTGTCCTGAGACGATTTCCTTGCTACTCTCTTGGGTGTTAGAATACAATTTCTTTTATGAAGTGATTGTGATAGTATTTTAAGCGAATGCCTATTCTTAGCAAAATAACGCATTGCCCACCTTATTTTAGTCCCTCAAATTTTTAAACATTTTTACTGGTCTGTGAAATGCACAACTTTGGATCTTAATAAATGAAGACAGTTGTGGAGAAGTTATAAATATTATATAATTAATATATAATGCATGAATATTCACACAGAAACAAAAGGGAATGTTTTTATGAAAGTGATTGAGTGAAGGTGTTCAGAGAAGCAAGCTTTTGATATAATTTTGACCACAGCATATCACTGAAATTGTGCTTCATTAAGATGTCTGTGTTAAGCTCACATACCACCTCTTCTTTTTTTCTATGGTCGTGGCTGTGCACCATTTTCTCCTCTAGGGGTGTGGTAAAGGGGCTCCTTCCACTGGTTGTGCTCATTGCCTGGAATGATTTAACCTAATGGAGTGAATATCCTTCATTTTGGACAACTCCTTTGGCATCCTTTGTGGTTCATCCTTGTCAGGAAAACCGTTCTCATTTATCATTAGAAAAATTCCCTTTTGCTCCCTTTGCTATTCTCTCCCACTTTCCAGATGGTTCATTGGAGCCCTCCTGTTCTTCGGCTTCTCTTTCCAACTTCCCCACTGTTACTCTTGTGGTGAGCCAAAGGTAGTCTCTTTATTCCTGCTTTCTGCTCCAAATCACTTTTCTGTCTTTCAGTGAATGACAGGGTTTTATTCTCCACCATGTTGTTATTGGGTTTCCTTAATAGACTCATGTGGAGGGGCTTTGTTGAAGGCATTTTGATTTGGCTTTGATAGATTATAGTCACTGTGTTTCCCTAATCTCTTCTTTAAATCTTTTAAAGCATTCCGCCTGTCAAAGACACACTTAAATTGAAACAGCTTTTCTTTTCTTAAATTCTTTTTCTCTGCCCAAATGTTTACTTAGTTACATCTCTGGACAGTGAAGTGAAAGGCAACTGGTCACAGCCAGGAGTCCACAGTCTATTGGATTTGAGTAATACTCCATTATTGGAGCATAGAGGGGGACGTGGAGGACCATTTGGAGAGAGATCCCTTTTTCTGTGGCACAGGGCTTATGTAGATAATTAGTTCTTGCTTATGACAAGATAGAAAGTATTAGCCTCTTACCCCAGGACCCGTCACTGCCCTGTAGCAGTGTTGCCCATGACCCTTATTTGGCTTTTAGCAGCTCACTGCTTTGACAAGTTAGTTTGTGGATGCCTGGTGTCCCCAAGTGGTTAGTCGACTCATTTATGGTGCCACTGTATCTTCTTTGTGCATCCTCTTTCTGACCCAGGATCCTGCACACAACAGTATTCGATAAATGTGGCACTCAGATGTCTCCCTCGTTCTGGACTGCCAACTTTCACTGCAAAGGATGACAGCTAACAGTTAGCTGTGGGGCAGTTCGCTGGTCAGCTTTTTCTGGTTGGGCATTCTGAGAGCTATGTCTCACACTTCAGCCCTCCAAAGGAGCAGATGAGTCAGTTAGGGTCTAGTCCTGAGACAGAAACCACACATTAACTTGATCAGGGAAATATAAAGAATTACGACAAAACAGGGATTGGGTAGTGAGGGATTGGCTAGTAAGTAAAGAGAACTCTAAAGGGTACAGGACTAGCAGCTATAAGGAGCAGATGCTACCCCTAGGACTGATACGGATGGCTCAAAAAAGAGTCCCTTCCCTCTTTCCCCAGCTGTGGCTCACTGATTGTCTTAGAGGTGGTAGTGGTGCCACGCTAGTGGAATTGCTTGATATGTACACTCTGGAATTTGCTTGAAATCTGACTTCCAGGATGCTAAGGAAAGCTAACTTGGGAGATGTGTCTTGCAGGAAGTACTCTGCATTGAAAATGACCAAGAGGGGCTACTGGGGGAAGCTGCTGGCACTGGGGGAGCCACTGGGGAAACCAAGTGTTGCCGCCTACACTGCAGGGCTGGGTAAAAGGAGCCCAGGGGCCCAGCAGGAGTACCTTCCTTTGCAATTTCTCTCCAGCCACCTCTTTTGACAGGTTAACATTGTGCCAACTGGCAAAGGAAGACTATTTCAAGGGCTCAACTCAGGTTTCACAGATCAAGGAATGGACTGATTGATTTGTAGCAGAGAGGCAATAAATTGGTAACTGGCAAAGTCTGCTTGCTCCTTTTCCTGAAAGTCTAGAAGCCTTTAGGGAGATAGGCTATTATTTATCCAATAAAATAAGTTGCTAGGAAAAGTCAGATTTAGGAAGGTAAAAATATTTGTTAACTTTAATATTTCTGAATATCATTAAGTAGTGGGGAAGTTCTCTAGTTATTGGTTCCTAGTATGTGGAATGCGTAAAGGATAGAGGACGTTCTGAAGGGTGAAAGCTTGTACTCTTGATGCAATCATACCATAGCATCCAAAGAAAAATAGATGAATATCCTTTTCATCTCATTCCTCTAAGATCTCAGGAAAATTATTGCCATTTACATTCTACACTTGCTGTTGAAGGCTAAGAGGGCCTCATTAAGTTTTATCAAACCCATATAATTACAGTAACAGTGTTTTTTCTACAAGCCAAAGTGATGTGTGAAAGTAGCAAAAATATTTTCACAGTGCTATTATGCTCTTTTACAGTAGACTTCACACCTTGCTACCGACCACGTTTCTTTGCCTGGTGCATATTACTGAATGCTACTCATATGGATGGAATGGCATTATTTCACATTTTTAGCTTGGTAGGTGCAGGTGGGTGGTAGGTGAGAGGGAGTTTTCTTTACCAGCAGCCTCAGAACCAGCTAGCAACCTGTGCAATTCACATCCTGTTAAATTATGTGTTCAGCTGCATAGGCCTTCTCACGGATGTAAAAGACTACACTCCTGCTGTTTCACTGATCATGCACCGTTGACCAGGTGCTTGCAGTGTCCTCTCCCTGAGGCTTCGTCTTGTCCTACTTTCTAATTTTTTTTTTTTTTTTTGAGACAGAGTCTTGCTCTGTCTCCTGGGCTAGAGTGCCATGGTGTCAGCCTAGCTCACAGCAACCTCAAACTCCTGGTATTAAGCAATCCTCCTGCCTCAACCTCTCAAGTAGCTGGGACTACAGGCACGCAACACAATGCCCAGCTAATTTCTCTATTTTTAGTAGAGATGGGAGTCTCACTCTTGCTCAGGCTAGTCTTGAACTCCTGACCTCAAGTGATCCTCCTGCCTTGGCCTCCCAGAGCACTAGGATTACAGGCGTGAGCCACTGCGCCTGGCCTTCCTATTTTTTCTAATGTCCTCTTCCTGTCTCATCTGGGTATAGGCCTCTGTGAATTTGTAAACTTTTGTTAATTCAAATGAATTTGAAAGATAAAGATAAAATAATTTTCTTAAGCTAGATACATCATCTAAATACAATGCTATTTTTCAGCTATATTTTTCAGTTTTATAGAGACTTTAATATGTAATTTTGTATGTGATCAAAATCATTCATCATAGCAATGATTTCTAACTTTTTTTTGTTTACCATTTGGTAATCCCATGAGAGATTTGGACACTGGACACAAACACACACACACAGAAATGCACACCTACACACACAGAATTCTGTGTATAGTTTAAGAGGTTTATAGGCTCTGTGATATTATGATATATATATTGGTTTTTGTCCACAGTTCCTGCCTCCTAACTCCCATAACGCTTGTTACAGTCTTTTGTTATAATGTTGGGCGTGTTAGGCCTCAGGGACAGGCCTGACAATTTCTTTGACCTTCTCTTGCTCCAAGGCAGGACTCATAACACCCCTTCACCTGTGCCTTTCTGATTGTGGGTCATAAAACCCTCATTCCAGAGAGGGTCCTGCCCCGTATCCTGGAGATAACACGGTTGTTCATAAAAACCCAAGAGGATTGAGTTCAGAGAGCTTCCGGATAGCGGAACACAGGGAGGTGCCCAGAGGGTGGTGTACCCGGGAGGGCATGGAAGCTCCATTCCCCCTATCATGTATCTTACCCTACAGATTTCTTCATCTGTATCCTGTGTACAATAAACCGGTAAATAAATAAACTGGTGTTTCCGTGAGTTCTGTGAGCCACTCCAGCAAATTAATTGAACCCAAAGAGTGGGTTGTGAGAACCCCAACTTGAAGCCAGTTGATCAGAAATTCCAGAGGCCTGGACTTGCAGCTGGTGTCTGAGGTGGGCAGAGCCCTCAGCCCGTGGGATCTGCCACTGTCTCTAGGTAGACAGTGTCAGAATTGAATGAGAGGACACCCAGCTAGTGTCTGCTGCTTGGTGTGTGGGGAAAAACCCCCACCTTTGGTCACAGAAGTCTTCTGTGTTGATGATTGTTGTGGTGTGAAAACAGAGGAAAAACACAGCTGTGGAATTTTTCCCTAAACAGGTTCCTAGATTAGATTATGAAATTTGAAGTCAGTGTCAAAGAGATAGTTTTATTCTCTATACGGATAATTCGTACCATAAGTCTACAAGTCGCTCTCTCTACTTCTGCTGTTTCTCTCTAGTACTTCACTTGGATCACATTGCCATGCTGAGGTTATGTTTGGTGGTAGATTTTGTAAGTAGCAACAGAAGCTAGGCTTGACTTAGACACAGGACAGCAGAGAATGCTGTCTAACTTGGGAGTGACCGGATGTCAGCCATTGGGGTGACCTGAGGATCGGGAGCCAAGTGAGGAGGTCAAAGTCAGAGGTAGTGGAGGAACAGGAGGGTGAGTGGAATGAATTTGGGGAAGCCAGAGGAATAATTTCTGCCTAAGTCTGAAAGTCTCTCTCTTGGGGCAGGGAACATTCCTGAACCAAGAAATAGAAATAGGTGGTTTATATTTAGAAAGCTACCTGGAGATCAGGACAGGGCTGGGCAGCATGAATCTTGTAGGGAGCAGATCTTACCACACATCCAGTAAAAGTTGGCCTTTTGAGTGCTGCTACATGTTGGAATTTAGATAATTCATTGTATGAGTTGTTGAAGATTTGTGAGCTATGCTTAAATCAAGCAGAGGAGGACTTACATTATATCGATGAAAAGAATAACTTCATCAGCACAGGGATTCTGAGCGAGAGAATGAGTTCCCAGGAGACTTGGGTTTACCTTCTACAGGGTGATGTTCTTGGTATTTTTAGGCTATGAACTCCTAGATAAGACCCCTAAATTCAGTTGCCTTAACTCTTCCCCCTTTTCAGTGCAAAAAGAACTCAATGACAATAATGATGTGTCATTTGGTAATTTGGTGGTAGAACTATGTAGAACATGTATCCATCGGCTTTGGGGGTAGTGGTATATATGATTTTATTTGAACTATGGTATCTCAAATATGATTTTAAAATCTAATTAGATGTTGGTTCTATTGTGTATCAGTATATGCTATAGGATTTATCAAACAACCCATAATAAATTCATTCATAATGATGTAGCTAGATTAACAATGATTTACTATTAAAGGCCTCTACCTGCATTTGAAATCCACAACCAACTCAGGATATCATTGAAGATCTACTGATAGTTTCCCTCTTAGGAATTGTGGTGATTCCAACTTTTCAAATGTGCTCCAGGGCTTAGGACCTTTTTTGGTATTGTCTGTTTATCTTAGTCGGGCTTCTCCGGAGCAGGAGAACCCGCGGATATGTGAGAGATTTAAATGGCTCATGAGATGATAGAGGCTGAGAAGTCCAGACTCAGGAGAGCCAGTGACATAGTTCCAGTCTCAATCTGGAGGCCTGAGAAACAGGAGAGCTGATGGTGTAAGTTCTTGTCCAAGTCTGAGTCTGAAGGCAAAGAATATGGGTGTCCAAGCTCTGAGACGATCAGAAAGAAAGAATTCCTTCTCACTCAGCCTTTTATTCTATGTAGATGTTAGATGGGTTAGCTGAGGCCCACCACACTGGGGAGGGCAATCTGCTTTACTTAGTCTGTAAACTCAAATGCTAATCTCATCCAGAAACACCCTCACGAACACACCCAGAAGTAACGTTTAACCAAATATCAGGCCACCCTGTGACCCAGTCAACTTGGCATGTAAAATTAACCATCACACCATTCGTGGGCATCTAGACTTCATTGCAGAGCAGTGAGAGTCCCCAGTCAGTTCTAGCAACTCTTAATTTTATTATGAGGATGCTGTATTTTGGTAACCCCTAGTATACCACTTAGTCAATTGCTAATCAATAGCCTTTATTCATACATAAAAGTGTAAAGATATGGAATTATGCCTTGGACATAAACTTTTGGTTGTTAGCTCATAGATCCCTGCTGTAGGCCTTGGGCATCATATCTTGAAAATTTTTGTTTTAGTAGCAGTGCCTGTTAGTCTGGAAAAAACACCAGGTTTTGAGCTGGTGAGAGGAGAGTGAAATCCTGGCTCCACAACTCACTCTCTGGTGACCTTAGATAAGGAATTTAGGCTCAAAGTGGTTAAATAACGTATCGAAAATGAGGGCGGTTTCCAAGTGGTGGTGAAAGAGCTTTGCATGCTGCCTGATACGTAGGAGGTACCCAGCAAATGGCAGCTGTCCTGCCTATCCCCTTATATTCATCTTAGAAATAGATGTCCCCTCTTTTTGTGTTGTGCATAGACCTACCTGAATATTGTCAGTGTCAATCAGATATCTTATGGGTCATCCTTTTTCGTTCTCATCTACTTTTGTTTTTAAGCCACTGCCATCTTTTCTGTTTCTTCCTGTGGTTGACTGATTAGTTATATGTCTTCTGTCACCTTCCTTTAGAGTAGGTGATAGAATTTAGATGGGGCCTTGGTCCTGTTATATTTCACCCACTGGCATCAGGAATGAGCTGTTTAGCCACCTGAAGAAGAAAATGCAATCTCTTTCTCTCTGTTTTATCTGCCATCATGGCCTGGGAAGAGGATCATGAGAGATCATAATTTTAAAGTCAGCAGCAGAATGGATGAAGTTTTCTCCTCCTTTAAACGGTGGTTGTCACGAGAACCAATTGACACCAGGACGGGATATGTTTTGTTGCCGTTGTTGCTTTTTGCCTTAACACATTCAAACGTTTAATCTCTCATGGAGTTTGTGTACAGCTTCATGCAACTTCCTTGCTTTGACGGATTGAAGTTTCTGATAGTATCTCTGTATAGGCCAGAGCTTGGTGTTATCTGCTTCCTTCTCCCATTGGTACCCCTAGGAGAACCCCTAAGAGAAGAAAAGTGCTGAAAAGTATACTTGTCATGGTAATGGCAGGGTTATAAAAGCAGGCAAACTGATCAGATTTCCAAAATACCCAGAAGCATACGGCAGTATTTCTGGGGAGGCGGAGTGTTCAGGCGACTGCCTGATGGTATTCCACTGACACTGCCGCACCGTGCAGCCTCAGCTCATGTCGGGCACATAGCCGTGTGCAGTGCTGCGGGATGGAACTTGCCGCCCTGAGGATTTTGTTGACCCTGGTCTCTTGAGAACGTATGTTTTGGTTATTAAGCAAACAACTGAGTGGCCTCTGTGATATATTCCACTTGAGTTCTCTGTCATGGAGGCTTGAGTGAGGGGAGATATGGACAGGCAGGCCATGGTTGTCCAGTGAGGACCTGTTTGGATTTGAAAGTGAAGGTCTGGCACGGGGTTCTCTGAGAAAGCTTAGACTGAAACCAGAGGAACTTGGCCTTTTGAAACTTGAGCTTCTCATCTAGTACAGCACCCTGACAGCCAATGTTTTGTTCAGCTGCCTGGCAGAAGTTGTTTCTCAGCCACCAGTGTATTTTTGTAGCATCTTTCACCACAGAACATCGACTGTTTCAAATCTCTTCCCATTACTCCACTGGCACAAAGTCTCATTGCAAGGAGAGGAAATGAGACAAGCAGCAGGGAGAAAATAAAGTCTGCTTTTTGCAGTACAGAGCTTTAATGCATTCCCTCCCCTGTGCTAATCTCTCTAACTTGATTAATTGGCATGTGGTACATTACAGAAAATCCAGGGAATGACAAAGCTGGTTCAATATCAATTAGCTAAAACAGGAACGGACTTCCCACAGAGACCCTAGGACAGAGTTGTATTTAACTGGGCCCTTTCAGACACAAGTCTTCCCAAATGATGAACAGTAGAAGATCCCACATAGGGCCCAGTTGTTTAAAGAAATTAAAAAATGTAGAAATTAGCAGCTGAAATCCACTTGGATGAGTCTGCTATCCCTCTAATATGTCTGTCAATTCATCTCACTAAGACATCCCAATCCTTCCTCCAAAGTGATTTGAATACTTAATATTTGCTGAAATGCTCTAGTTGGATTTGAATAACGTAATTGAATTTGCTTGCTGCGTTTAGGGAAAATGAAGGCTTGGGAGTTCCTATAGTAAGACACGAACGTGCTTATCTTTAGAAGTGATTGTTATTTCTTTGTGCATGAACCAAGAATTAATAAGCAATGGGCCTGCCAAACATATATGGCTGTATTCATCAGAGTTACAGGCTGTATCTGTCACTCTCCAGATGACTGGCTTGTCTCTGGGGCTCAGAGGTCATCTGCTTAGCGACAGGTTTTGGTTGAGCTGAATTGATACAGATCGTCTTTGTGCTTAGATGCCACATGTTCTTGGGAACCACATCCTAAATAGGATTGATGTGAAATAAGATCCTGACTAAGTGCTCTTCCTTTTATTTACAGCTTAGTGAGAGAGACAGATTAAATGAGCTATAAACTCTGCACAACGCAGTCAGCACGGTGAGAGATGTAGCCAAGGCACAGAAGACAGAAATCTCTATCCCCGGAGGTGCTAATGGAAGATGTCCCAAAGAGTGTTGAGCAAAATGTTATAGTCACAGAAGCAGAGAAGAAGGGGTGCTGTGCTGTGTTTCAGGTAGTAGGAGTAGCACGTTGAAGGCGCAAAGACATGCAGGAGTGTGAAGAGTCCCTGGAACGTGTATTGTGGAGTGAAGTGATAGGAGATGGAGGTAGGGAGGGAGGCACGAACTGCTTTGTGAAAGGCCTCCTTTGGAACTTTTTTGGAATTTTAACTTTAGTTTTAAAAGAATGAGGAATCTTTAATACTTTTGAAGCATCAGAGTAAGGGAATCAGGTTGGCATTTTAGGAAAATAATTCTGCAAAGTTGCCCGTGGAATGAAGCAGGGTCAGGCAAGATTGGAGACGGAAAGACTAGTTAGGAGATCATTGTCATCCGGGAGAGAACCAATGCAGGCCAAGCCCAGGAAGTGACAGGGATAGTGGATATCAAGGAGGCAGAATTTACTGGATTTAGTCCCTGCATGTGGGGAAATGAGGGAAAGGGAAAAGCAGGTAAAAGCAACTCCCAGGTTGCCTTCTCGGTGCTGTTCACAGAGTTGGGGGTCTCAGGAGGAGAAGAATGTTTTGAGTTGGGCAGCAGAGCTGAGTCTGGGATCTGTTTAGGTTGGGATTTGCAAGTGGAGATGTGCAGTGGGCAGGTGCATATCTGCCAGGGCCCTGGCCCAGTCCTTTAGAGTTGAGGTAGAGATTTATGATCCGTGGAAGGAAAGGGAAGCTGTGAAGAGTGACTAACTTAACTGTGGATGTGAGAGGGGATGTTTGTAGCGCGATCTGGAGTTAGAGGGAGTTGCGCTTGTTTGGTGGACTCCTTGTTTAAGGGGAAGAATTGACTATGTTCATTGAGAAGAAAGAGCCAGAAGAGAGATTACTGGTACAGGAGAGATGGGATGATTCTAAAGAAGAACTTAGAGGAGACAAAGTGGTGGGATAGGGTGTACCCAAGACGCAGGGAGAGGGGTCAGTAATGCCGGGAGCCTAGAATGTGACCGGAGGAAGGTGCCTTTTCTTTTCGTCACTGAGGTCGGAGTGAAGGATTGAAGCATGGCTGCAGCAAAGGCACCGATGTTTATGACTGGTAATAGAGGGCTCGAAGTTGGGGGGTTCTTACCTGATGGCTTCTGTGTTCTCAGTGGGAAGAGGCCAAAGCCAATTTTTCCCCAAGTGAAAGAAGTATGGGTAGGATAGACATTTTAAGGAGTAAGATACATGATTAGCATAGTCTCTGAAGTTAATTGGAAAGAACAGCTAGTGCCAATCTATCAGTATTAATACACTCAGCATGTGCTTGTAGAGACAGTTCTAAAGTGGTCAAGTAATTAGGAAGACGAGTGCAACGCGTCTGCTGTGTGCAAAGGTCCGTGAGGGTGGTCCGCTCTCTGCAGGTCTTGCTGTTGCTTCTCCAGAGCCCTTTCTGCTGCTCTCAAGTTGGTTAAAAGTCATGTCTCCTGTCTTCTCTGAGTGAGTCTGAAGTGTTGCTCTGGGTCTGAGTCTTTCTGTAGCATGTGCTGACTTCAATCAAAGGAGTATGTAGTCCCTATATTAAGTTTTATAATAAACTCTTAATTTTAGAATAGTTCTAGGTTTTACAGAAAAATTCCAAAGACAGGACAGGGAGTCCCCATGTGCGCCAAATGCAGTTTACCCTGTTGTTACCTTATTGCATTAGTATGGTGCATTTGTCACAATTAGTGAACCTTTGTTTTTAAGCATTATTACTTATATTCATTTCTGTTCCTTTATTTCTAAATCTTCTTGCTACGGACTTTCAGTTATCTTTTGCAGTGGGAGGAGCACTTCGCTATTAATATTTCAGAAACCTGAGATGAACCAGTAATTTGGACCATCTTCCTGCTTGTGTCTTTGAGATTGTCTAATCCTAAACCCTACATCTTGCTTTTTCAGAAATTATCCAGCTGAAAGGGGGAAAAAAGGCTAGAGAGAAACATAAATATCAGTTGGGGTTTTATCAAGTTAATGTGGCCCTGGTGTCAGTTATATGTGCCTTCAATTTAAAAAGTATTATTATCCAGTAAATATAGTGTGTTAGACACAAATCTTTTTAAAAATGGGGTTCATGAGGGATAAATAATGCAAAGAGTATTTTCTGGTGACTAAATCATGTGCCACTGCCAGTGATGAAGTAGTTCCCTATATTCTTTGCCTCTAGATGGCACTGATTTTATACTGGCCTATAATTTTTAAGCTACTCAATTTGGAATAAACGTCTCTTTTCTCCTGGTTAATACTATGTCTGTGTCCACTTGTGCATTCTGTTTTTACTTCACTCTCAGGAGAACACAGAACTAGGAACCTCTTTTAGTTCCTGTAAGAGTTGAGTCACTGCAAAATCATTAATGAAACAGAATTTGCTGATGAATTTGTAAGTAAGGTTAAGGAGAGCATTTGTATCATGTAACCTAGCGTGAAATCATTCTGAAAAATATCCTATTTTCTCCATGTACATTTTTCTGTTGCCCATGGGTGTTGTACTGAGCCATTTTCCAAGGCAGAATTTCATTCTCTGGTACCCACGTCTCAGACCCAGGAAATTGCAAAATCTTGTACAAAAAATCCTCTTTGCTGCTATCTTGTATTCCATGGGAACCTTTGGGGTTTCACTTCTCAACCATATCATTTTATTATTGTTCCCAAATAAAAACTCCCCTATGTCCCCAACTGCCAGAGAAGTCTCTTCTTACTCAGATTAACTTTTTTCTCTCCTAATTAAGCTGCTAATTTTTTTCATCAGATTATTTCTAATAGAATCATACAGCTAAATAAATAATTTAAAAAAATCAGTTTGCAGAAATATTTTATGACTTTAGGCATAGAATTCTTGGACAAATTCTTGGACAAAGCACATCAACTGACAGTATTATTTGGGTGCTATTGAGTTTTCAAAGCTGCTGTTGCTCCTCTTCCCTCTCTCCGTCTCCTCCACTGCCCTCACCCTCTCCCTCCTCTTTGTACCCCTCCTCTCCTCTTCTCCCTGCGCCTTTCCTTCCCTTTTTCCTCTTTGTTAAAATGCTGGTTTGCACAGCCTGAATTCCTACTTATGACTGCCTTTCTTTTGTGCACTCAATCTGTCTACTTGAACTATTTTGTTTGACTGCATTACCCAGCAATATTTTTCTATTAGCATCATCTTGGATCATCTCCTCACCACTCATGTCACTTGTACTTGCATTTGGTATGTGCAAAGCTAGAATGCTGTATGGTCTATCCCATAGGACTTTAGCCTTTTGGTCTATTACCTCAGGCAAGGATTGACTTATGGACCTAGAATTAACTAAATTGGTGATATAATAGCTGACTGACTTACCAACTGCTTTAAAATTTCAAATGCAGTTGAAGTGACTTCATCATATTTGTTTTAATGTTATAATGCAAAAATACCTTGTGGTTTGAAAATATTATGTCTGTTTCTAACTTTCCTCTCCAAAATGTTGTCTTAACTCTGCTGTTAGAATACTGTCTTGCTTACTTGGCTTGTTTTGGTTATTCAGAAAGTGAGCACTAATACTTTTCTTCCCTGTGAGGTTAGGCTGGCCCCCAAAACTGTGCTTGGGCCCAGACACCTCAGGAAGGAACAGTAGATGGAATTATTTTATCAGTGTTAGGATTAAGTTAGCATGCAATGAATATGTGTTCTTATGCATCCCACATGCTTAAGTTACCCTCACTGAGGGGTCCCCTTGAGGGATCTTGCCCGTTATGAGTCACTAGCCACCACTTACTCGAGCCCTACTACTACTTAAGGGTTCTTTTTGATTATTTTCTATGATATGTCATCTTTCAGAATTTCATAAACTGAACAACAATATCACAAACCCATGTATTTTCCTTCTGGAGGCTTTCTTCTGAACAACTCTTGGGCTTGAGCAATATTTTTCTCCCTTATCTGTATGAAGGTTCTTTATTTCTCAGTTCTCAAAACATTTCTTTCCTCCATTTCTGCTATTTTCCTTTGGTTCTCTTCTGTTCCTTTAGTTTAGGAGGAAAGGCACTGAGGGAACCAGTGTCTAGCGCCGGTGTCATAATAGGTGCCTTAGGAAGGTCAGCTTCCCTGTTGCCTTTGGAAGTTCCTGTGGCCTCTGATCCCACAGTGCCTTCATGTGAATAACGTGGAACATTATTGTTACTCACATTTTTTCCAAAGTAGTCCTCCTTGAATAGCCCCAAAACTGTTCACGTTGATGCAATTGCACGTATGCTTAGTGCATTTGAAAGGCAAACCTGAATTTATCATTTCTGAGAAATTTATTGGCTCTCGTGCAATAAAAATGATTTAATTAGGGTGAACTGTCATTATTTTATGCAGGGTGCCTAGAGCAGTATAAGCATGTGGAGCCACTGCAGCTCAACTCTGTGCATGTTTTATGTCCAGTTCTTAATCCCATCCCTCTGACCCTGTCAATCCTTTTTATACTGAAGCCAAAGAGAATGGTAACGTATCTGCCACCATGGAAATAATCATGGAGCCTGGAAGATGGAGTGGTGAATCAGAGATTTTGGTTTGAATTCAAGGTCCACCACTTATTATATAATGGTGCTTGTTACTTAACCTCTCTAAGCCTTAGGATTCTTAGTTCAAAAATGGGGGAATAATAAGGATTGTGTACATTAAATGAAACCATATAGTAAGTAAGATAAGTACCAAATAAAGTAGCAAATATAGCAAATGGTTTATAACTATAGACTATAACTACTACTGGCTATCTATAGCCAGTAGTAGTGCAAGCAGCAGCAAAGTTTGTTACAGGGTCATTTTATCAGTCTCAGGAACTCGGGGAAATACAGGATGGGTGTTTACCATTAATGTGTAAGGGAGAATGCATGGTGAAACCCATCATAAAAGATTATTTTTAAGTGTCTGAGTAGAAAAATGACTTCTTTGGGAACCACAGACCAGTCCTAAATAACTTCTTGAAATTCTGTTATCATCCAAGCCCCATTTTCATTTGGTCACTCGTAGGATTTTTGCATAGTTGTATATTCTCCTATTTGCTTTTTAAATGCATGTTTAAAATCTGGATCTTTTGGAAAAATCTTTTGGCTTTAAAATTTTTAATTTAATTGGCTTTGGCAATCCACTTTTATTCTTATACCTGATTAGAATTAATTTCTCAAACCTGTTCTTTTCGCCTTTCTGAACTACTTTCCCTGGGTTCTGTAAGCAGTTGTAGTTGGGGTGGAATTTATGTTGTGGGTCATTTGGGTTTGTATAAGGACATTGAAGAAAATGTCAGAGAAATAGAAGTCCTAGTGGAAAACAAATGGCACAGACTGTTGTGTGCAATTAATGGAAATCTAATTTAATTTCATCAGCACTGTGATGTCTCACAAACATAAAGCTAAGTGAGAGGCAGCCACTTAAAGGCCCCTGGAATCAGGGGCGAGATCCATGTTTTGGTCCTGGCCTAGTGTCTGGTTGATGAAGTGATCCTGCCCTCTCTGGGTCTTCACCTTCTGAGTTTCATCTCCTTGTTTGGCGTTGGCTTAGATGATCTTCTAAAGTTCCAGCTCCAATATTATATTTCCATTAGAAATAATAGTTGGCTTTGTTCAGTAGGTTTCATTCTTCTGTGTTGTATTGTTGTATTATGCCACTTTCCTTTATTTCAGAGTTTTCAAAACTTTTCTTTTCTTATCTTTTTTTTTTTTTTGATACAGTGTCTCACTCTGTTGCCCAGGCTAGAGTGCAGTGGTGTCAGCCTAGCTCACAGTAGCCTCAAATTCCTGGGCTCAAGCAATCCTCCTGCCTTAGCCTCCCGTGTAGCTGGGACTACGGGCTTGAGCCACCATGCCTGGCTAATTTTTTCTATTTTTTTTAGTAGAGACAGGGTCTTGCTCTTGCTCAGGCTGGTCTCGAACCTGACCTCAAGCCATCTTCCTGCCTTGGCCTCCCAGAGTGCTAGGATTACAAGTGTGAGCCACCATGCCCCTCCAAAACTTTACCCTTTAGTGTATCTCACAGGTTTATTTTGGTCATACTCATATATTACATGTATTAGATCTTAATCATTTTTCAAAAATAGCCTTAAAGTGACTGACTTCTTTTGCTTGTCATTTTCCTAAGCTATAGTATCTGATCATGGTTTTGATTGGAGAGTTATATATTTTTCCAGGATACATTGAAAGTAATACATATCTATTAAAATATTAAGATTTGTACCTCCCTAAATCTTCTCAATGGAATGTGTGCTACATTTTGGGAAATATCAGTGGGTTTTGGATTTGTTGCATTATCCCTGTACCACCTTAATATTTTTGATATGTTTTATATACCCACGTGGATATATACATGTATGTAAATAAAGATTACAGTAAAACCATAAAGGTTTTATTGTTCACACAGGATTTTAGAATGTAAGCACTCAATTATAAAATGTCTAATTGAATGGTATCTTATGGAAAATCTGTTTTTCTTTCATGTATATCTGACATGGAGTAGGGGCTGTTTATTTTCTTTTACAAGTATCACTTTGAAATATCCGTGTTGTTATTAAAAAGTAACAGCAGTATAAAAAGATTCTTTTTCTTGGTGCTCATTAACTTTTCACATGACACTCATTTTGACATTTGGAGTTGTATAGGAACCATATTCCATTATCTAAAAAAGAGTGATCTGCATCTTTTAGAATAGATAGAGCAGGGCTGTCATCCATGGGCCTCCTTTTGTGTCTTTTGTTAGGTAAACCAGGGTTATCAGCAAGATCCTACCCTAGTCTCCTTTTCTAGTTGAATGATCTTCAACATTGTGCTGATTGTTTTTTTAATGTGTAACTGTGAGTAAATGCTTGTTTTTATTATCAAACCAGATCAGATAACAGAAGATATCTCTTGGAACCTTTATGGTCCTGACCAGTTATTTATTTTTTATTTATTAGGGATGACACTTTCTACTTGTATCTACATTTTGACTGAGAGCACCTCATTCTTCTTTTCTCTGTATCATTACTAGTGAAATGTTCCCTTTCATTTCATCTTACTAGTTCACCTTTCCTTATTCTTCACTAGTTAACATGTTCTGAGAGTAGTTCCCATCCTAGCACAAAACAGCTTTATCTTTAAATGTGGGAATATCAAAACACTATGTCCTTATAACAATTTCAGTCGGTCACTATATTTTTAAGCATCAGGAGATACTGACATTTGGATCCTTTCCCATTACCCATTTTATTCTTCAAATAACATTTATTGTTTTCTTTGTAACTTCAAATGGAAACTTGCTTATTAAGGAAATGTATCAAATATATAAAAACACCAAGAAGAAAAAATTATGGGTAATTATGCCAACTAGAGCTGACATAATTTTTTTAATGTTATGGTTTTGTTTTAAATCTTGAGTTTTAATGTTAATATCATGGCCCATCAACATCTTACTAATGGAATAACTTTATTTCACATATAACTGTTCTATAAAGAAAAATTGTTATTGCTTGCTAATTTAATCTGTTGGATATACTAAAGTCATTCTTAAAGAAGAATAACATTCATGAAATCTAGAATATAGGCTCTTTCCCAAGAACTCAATATTACATGTATATTATGTTTAAAAGGTATTGAGAAAGAGATTTTTAACAGATTCTAGTAATTAAAAGGTTATCGTTATTTTTCCATTAATTTCCTCAAGATACTAATTCCAGTGAAATTGCTCAAATTATTTTTAGAGTTGTCTTTAATTCTGCCATCATATATTGTCATTGATACTCAGACTTTATCGCCTGAGAAATTTGGTTTTTGAATATAGTCAAAAATCATTTGGACACAAGGCTAGAATTTTGGGTGATTAAACTTGGTAATAATGTTTTTTTTTCGTTAAGAACAAAGTATAGGCCAGGTGCAGTGGCTCACACCTGTAATTCTAGCACTCTGGGAGGCGGAGGTGGGTAGATCGTTTGAGCTCAGGAGTTCAAGACCAGCCTGAGCAAGAAGTGAGACCCGGTGTCTACTAAAAATAGAAATAAATTAGCTGGACAACTAAAAATATATAGAAAAAAAAATTAGCCGGGCATGATGGTGCATGCCTGTAGTCCCGGCTACTTGGGAGGCTGAGGCAGAAGGATCGCTTGAGCCCAGGAGTTTGAGGTTGCTGTGAGCTAGGCTGATGCCACAGCACTCTAGCCCGGGCAACAGAGCAAGACTCTGTCTCAAAAAAAAAAAAAAAAAAAAAAACCAAAGTATGAAAGTATAAAGGATTTTTCACCCCCTGGGTGATTTATAATCTGATTCTGAAAGTAGTTTATAAAGTTGAGAAGTCAAGTTCCAGAAACTTCAACTCCGATCATATACTAGGTATTCTGGCTAAAAAAGCCAACTAGACGCCTCATAAAATAATTTTGCTACAATTTTTAGACTCACAGATAGTGAGAACACTCCCCAAGGAGAGGGGAAAAAAGTGGAATGAACTGAGAGTTGGAAGCATTAAGTAAGTATACATAAAATGAGTGGGTTTCTGCGGCTGCTGTCATCGCAGGGCACCTGGGAGATCAGGGGTCAGGCTTTGTGGTGGTGGCCAGCTGGGGATGTCAAAGCTGGGACTCTCATCTTAAGCTTCTTGGAGAGAGGTACATTGGCCCAGGACTGTTGGTGCTCTGGCTACACACAGCCTTTGAAGGAGAGCATCCTCATCCTAGGCCCTCGGGCTTCCCGCTGATGGACACCCACCAATCTAAGATTACCAAATACAAACTATCCTATGTGACAGTTGCCAGCAATAACACCCAGTTTCTTCAGCTATTTGAATTCCTGGACACAGAGTATAAAATAACTGTATGAAATGTTTAAAGAAGTAAAAAGTGAAATCTCAAAAATACTGAAATAAAAAAATGTCTAAAAAAAGACTGTACATGAGCTATCAAGCAATTAAAAGACATGGAGGAAACTTAAATGCACATTACTAAGTGAAAGAAGCCAATCTGAAAAGGCTGTACACTGTATAATTCCAATTCTATGACATTCTGGAAAAGGCAAAGCTTTGGAGACAATGAAAAGATCAGTGGTTTTCAGGGGTTAGTGGGGAGGGAGGGATGAGCTGGCAGAACGTAGAAGGTTTTTGGGGCAGTGTAAACACTGTGGTGCTACAATGGTGGATATGTGTTGTTGTACATTTGTTCAAACCCATAGACCCACAACTGCAAGAGTGAACCTTAATACAAACTATAGACTTGGAGTGATTGTCATGTGTCAGTGCAGGTCCATGGATTGTGGCAAGTGTCCGGCTCCGGTGGGCGGTGGTGACGGCGGGGGAAGCTGTGCCTGTGTGGGGGCGCTGAGTGCACGGGAGATCTCTGCACTTTCCTCTCAGTTTTGCTATGCACCTAAACGTGCTCTTAAAACACTGACGTCTTTATATAAAAAAAAACTATGCAGATTTGAGAAAAAACTAAATAGAACATGTAAAATTGAAAATATGTTTGAAATTGAAAAACATATCTTTTTGATGGACTAGAATGCAATTCAGAATTATACATTATATTTAATTGTCATGTCTCTATCTCCTTTGTTAAACTGGAACAGTTCCTCAGTCTTTCTTTATGTATCATGACTTTGGTACTTTTGAAGAGTACCAGCCAGATATTTTGTAGAATGTCCCTCAATTTGACATTATTTGGTATTTTCTCATGGTCAAATTCATGTTATACATTTTTGACAAGAATGTTTACAGAATTTATGTTGTGCCTTTATTAGTGCATTATATCATCAGGCACATGGTATTGATATGTGTCATTTTTGGTTATGTTAACTGTGATCACTTGGTAAAGATGGTATCTATTAAATTTCTCTGCCATTAAGTTATTATTTTTCCCACTGTAATTAATAAGTTTTTTTTGTGAGAAGGTACTTTGAGACTATGTAAGTATCCTCTTTCTCATCATATTTTGCCTCACTAACTTTAGAATCTATTGATAATTATTGCCTGAAATCACCGTGGTGTTTGCCAAAAGGTTATTTTCTTTATTATTTCTTCTAACTGTACTAATTAGAATTTTACTATAAGGAAGACCTTCACCTTCTTCCTCATATGTTTGTTTAATTATTTATATCAGTATGGCTTCATGGATATTTGTTTATTTTATGGGTTACTAAAAAAAATCATTACTAAAATGAATTTGTTTTTTTGTTTTTGCTCAATTTGACCCAGATTTGGTCATTGGGAGTCTCTTCAAGTAGTCTCCTGTGCCCTCTGACATGTTGTCATCATTTTTGTCCCCATGGGATATCCCAGATTCATCTTTTACTTTCTCTACCCAAGCTTGGAATCAGTCATTTCTCTCTCTCTCTCTTTCTTTTTTTTTAAGAGACAGGGTCTCACTCTGTTGCCCAGGCTGGTCTTGAACACTTGTCCTCAAGTGATCCTCCCACCTCAGCCTCCGGAATTACTGGGATTATAAGCATGGGCCACCATACCCAGTTGGAATCAGTCAATTTATCTAAGAAACTCTGCTCCTTTTTATTAAAGAATGGTATTTAGAAGCCCAGACTTGTAGGCTTCCTCGGGAGACAGAGCTAGGAAATATACGTACATGTACTTCTCTTTCTGTATTGATCTATCTGTAGGTGTGTTACTCAGTACGAATTCACGTGAGCACCTCTAATCTAGGCCAGTACCACGTGGCTCATTCTAGCCTTCCCCATTGTCTTTGACAGTGACAGTGAGCAACCTGGTTCTTCTTACCCACAGTATATTTACTTTACTTGATCAGTCCTAGAAGGAACTTAAGGTAGTTTCAGAATTGTTAACACATTGCCTCTGTGGAAAAAAAATTACTAACTGCTATACAATATTTATAAAAACTATTTTGTTTTTAACCTTAGAATATTTAGTTAAAATACTGTTTTTTGAAGTTTGGTTAATTTTTTTCTTCTCCACCCTCTTCAGTGTGGCTATGTCATTTATTTAGAATAAGGTTCTGTTCATTATTACTGTTTGTATTCTATTGTAGGTTCTCCCCACCTCTGGGTGGATTTTATTTTTGATGTTTTGAGTAGATAAAATATTGACAGGATTTTTATAATTAGAACTGTACAAAAAGGTTTACATAGAGAATTGTCACTACCCCCACTCTGCCATTCCTTATACTCCATTCCCATTCACCGTTTTTTTTTTTTTTTTTTGAGACACAGTCTCACTCTGTCACCCTGGGTAGAGTGCCCTGGCATCAGCCTAGCTCACAGCAACCTCAAACTCCTGGGCTCAAGTGATCCTCCTGCCTCGGCCTCCTGAGTAGCTGGGATTACAGGCGCTGCACCATGACTCCCAGCTAATTTTGTTACTTCTAGTAGAGACGCAGTCTTGCACTTGCTGAGGCTGGTCCTGAACTCCTGAGCTCAAGCCATCCTCCCACCTCCGCCTCCCAGTGTGTTAGGATTACAGGAGTGAGCCACCATGCCCGGCCTATTCACCCATTTTTTTCCACCCTGTTTCCACTTACCTGCCTGTAGGTAATTTATTTCTTTTATTTCTGGCTTATCTTGCCTTCAATTTTTTGTTTTGTTTTGTTTTAATTTTTGTTTTGCACAAATGAGAAGATTCGTGTATATTTTATTTTTTCCCCATATTTTTTATATGAAAGGCAGCATGTAAGATATGCCCTTATGCACATTGCCTTTTTCACTTACCAATATATCTTGGAAATCATTCCGTATCAGTTTAGAGAGATTGTCCTCATTCTTTATTACACCTGCACAGTTCTCTATTGTGTAGTTAGACCATAGTTTATTTAGCATCTCTCCATTGCAAAGAATACTACAGTGAAAACCTTGTGCATGTGTATTATTGTTGGAGGTATATCTTCAGGGTAAATAGCTAGAAATGGAAGGACTGGATAAAGAGATAAACACAAATATCGTTTTGTTGGATATTATCGAATTAGTCTCCAAAAGGGTTCTATAGGTTTCCATTTCTATCAACAATGTCTGAGCGTACATGTTTTTCCATGCCCCATCAATCATATATGTTGTTTAGCTTTTTAATTTTTGCCATGTGATAGGTTAGAAATAATATGTCAGTGTTTTAATTTATATTTCTCTAAGTTTGAATACCTTTTCATATATTTAGGGGTCATTTTCATGTCTTTTTTTGTGAATTTTCTGCATTTTTCCCATTTTTCTATTGAGTTTTTTTTACCCTTTGTGAATTTTCAAAAGTTCCTTATATATTATCTCTTTGTGGTGTATTTTGCCTGAATTTTTTTGTTCTTTTTTTCAATTTCCAGGTAAAAGAGCCTGTTTTCTTTCCTTCTGTCTTTTTTTTTTTTTTTTTAATGATTTTTAGTTTTACTGTATTTTAGTCAGATAGTGAAATTTATTATTTCTTCTTAATGGAACGAACATACTTATGTTTTTATTGTGACCTTGTATGTGATCAATTTTTGTTAATGTTTTCTGGGTCCTTTAGAAGAAATTATATTTTTTATTATAAAAGGAGCAAGTTAAGTATGTATATATGTGCACAAGATTTCCTTTCTTAATTATGTGTTTTTAGGCCTTCTATCTTCTTAGTTAATTTTGCACATTTGATCCTATACGAAAAATGGTGCATTAAAGTCTCCTATTGTTGTTAGTGTTTTTATGTGTATCTTGCTTCTCCTACGGTTCTTTCTACATAAAGGTGATTGTTGTCTTATTTGATGTGTAGACATTCATAAGTATTATACCTTCATTGTGATTTGAAACTTTTAGCATTAATATGAGATCTTCTTTGTCCCTGTTTATTGTTTTTTTGCTTGAATTCTACTTTGATTTCAAGAGTGCTATGCTTGTTTTTTTTATTGTTTGCATTTGCTTGTACTCTCTCCATTCCTTTGTTTTTAACATTGTTTTGGGTGTATTTTTTGTATACAACATATAGTTTGGTCATGCTTTGTGGCCAAATTTAATGTTTTTTTGTTTTTTTTTCTTCTAAGAGGTGAATTAAACCCATTCATATTTATTGAATGACTTTCATATTTATTGATATTTATGTATATGTATGATCTCAATTCTGTCTTAGTATTTTGTAGTTATGTACCTGGTTATATTTGTAGTATTTCCTTAAACTTTCTGTTGCTATTTAGGTTATAGATTTATTTTAATGGTTGTTTTTATACTTAATACTTTTAAATTTCCTTACCCCACTATTTTCATATTTAACTTTGTACTGTTTAGTTTGTCTGAAAAGTATTCTTTAGATATTACTGTCTATTGCCTACAATAGTCAGAGTGTATTCTACTTTCCCTTTTGCTTCTTCTTTCTTCCACTTTAAGTTACATTGTTTCTACTTTGTCAGAATATATAACAATTGTATAATATATTAGTCTTCCAACTAATTCTCAGCTTTGTTATAATATCACATCTACAGTTTTTGTGTATTAATATGTTCTCCATCAGTTTTTGCTGAAAATTTTCCAATTATTTGTTGTGTGAACAAAGCTTATGGTTTGGTAAATGCTTCAGAAAGAGCTCAGTAATGTAACATTCCTTATGCTTTTGTGTGTTTAAACTTTTTCCACACACTTGGTACTTAAAGGACGACATTGATGGCTATAAAATTCTTAGTCCACACTTTTAAAAATTGAGTTGTTTGAAAATGTGGCTCCATTGTTGTCTTGTTTTCTGTGTTGTTTTGGATAATTCTGGTGTTATTCTGATATCTTCAAATTTATTTGAGCTGTTTTGCCTAGAGGCTTTGAGAATATTTTCCCATTATCTTTGAAGTTTTACTAGAATACGTTCTGTATTTGATCCTGCCAGGTTTATTTTCTCAAGTACTCATTTTATCTGGTATTCATTAGTTCTGTTCCATTGTTTTGTTTTTCCTCTATTAGGGAGTCCAGTTATATAAATATCATTCCTTCTTTCCCTGTGTTTCATTTCCACCACTTCCTCTCTGATTCTTCTTTCTTTTTTTTTTTTTTTTTTTTTTGTTGAGACAGAGTCTCACTTTGTTGCCCAGGCTAGAGTGAGTGCCGTGGCGTCAGCTTAGCTCACAGCAACCTCAGACTCCTCGGCTTAAGCGATCCTACTGCCTCAGCCTCCCGAGTAGCTGGGACTACAGGCATGCGCCACTATGCCCGGCTAATTTTTTCTATATAGATTTTTAGTTGTCCATATAATGTCGTTCTATTTTTAGTAGAGACGGGGTCTCGCTCAGGCTGGTCTCGAACTCCTGACCTTGAGCAATCCACCCGCCTCGGCCTCCCAGAGTGCTAGGGTTACAGGCGTGAGCCACCGCGCCCGGCCTGATTCTTCTTTCTTTATTTCACTGTCCTTATCATTTTCCTGCTTTTATTCAATATCTCCTGTTAAATCTTCATTGAGTCCATTATCCCTTGCATACTTTGTAATTTACACTTCACTTCTTTTTTTTTTTTTTTTTTTTTTTTTTTTTTGAGACAGAGTCTCACTCTGTTGCCCAGGCTAGAGTGAGTGCCGTGGCGTCAGCCTAGCTCACAGCAACCTCAAACTCCTGAGCTCAAGCGATCCTCCTGTCTCAGCCTCCCGAGTAGCTGGGACTACAGGCATGCGCCACCATGCCCGGCTAATTTTTTCTATATATATTTTTAGCTGTCCATATAATTCCTTTCTATTTTTAATAGAGGTGGGGTCTCGCTCTTGCTCAGGCTGGTCTCGAACTCCTGAGCTCAAACGATCTGCCCATCTCGGCCTCCCAGAGTGCTAGGATTACAGGCGTGAGCCACCGCGCCCGGCCTACACTTCACTTCTAAGATGATTTTATTTCTTTTATATTTTCCTGAGTTCAATCAATTCTATTTTCATTTCTTTGTTTTTTTTAATACATTTTTGTCCTTAATTTTGCATACTCAAGCAATTGTTTATATCCCTAAATGCTTGTTTGAACATATTTAATTTAGGTTTTAAGTATTAGTTTATGTTTTCCTTCTACCTCTTTTTTTTTTTTTTTTCTGGGGAAGGAGTTGGATTTTTGTCAGTTGAAATCTTTTGGCTTTCTGATTTGGGGTAATAATTTTCTATATTTTTATTAAATTTTCTTCTGTTTGTTTTTGTTGGTTTTGGTTTCGTAGATTTTTTAGTTTTGTGGTACCCTCTTCTGACAGTGTAGCAAAGCACAGATTCTTTAATGGATTTATTTATTTATTTATTTATTTTTTTGGTGGGAGTTAGGGGGTGGTTTAAATCCTCTAATTTTTTAGGTGTGTTTTATCATGCGCAACTCTGCATTTTCTCCTTTGTTTCTTTCACTCCTTCCCACCCAATTGCAAAGGTTGTCTTTCACTGTCTTTTACCCCTTTCTTTTCCGTTGTAACCATGCTTTTTGAAGACTATCACTTCAAATTACCCATACTTTTACATTCCTTTTGTGTAATCCCTGCTCAGGTCTACTAGGATACTTTGTTAGGATTTTCACACTTCTGGTAACTTAGTCTTTCTGGTGGTGATTTTAGATCAACCTTAACATCTCACTTGTTCCCCTCTTTTCTCTTTCCCTTCGTTTTTCTCAGCTTGCCCTTGCTTACCTTGAAGGCCTATAGTGGGGTAGGAGTATAATAGTTCTCTCCTTGGGTTTTGGCTGGCCTGTCTACCTCCCTCCCTCCCTTCCTTTTTACATACAGTTATTTTGAATTTTGGGCATTCTCTGTTTTCAAATTATGCTGAAGGCATAGTGTTTAAGAGTTTTATTGTTTTTTTTTTTTTTTTTTTCTAAATTATTTTTAGAGGAAGTATTAGAAGATGCAAACCTTGGAAGCTGTCACTATCTTTAGCTCTCGTAAGAATAATTTGAGGCCAGGGATAGTAGAATCTTTTTTTAAAAACATTTTTGTTTGATTTTGGTGGACATTTAGAGGAACTATCAGTCTAGAACTGCCTTAGTTCATTTTCACAGCCTGATGCTGTTGCCCAGTAAATGTGGCATCTGACTGCAAGTCCACACAGGGAATGGTTTACCCTTGTGCTCATCCTTATCATGGGGATGGGTCCATTTTAGGGCTGTTTATCAAACACTCCAGCTTGGTCAGACAGAAAGGCTTTCATTTTTGTCTCTCTTGCCGTGGTAAGTTGTCACAGCCTATGTTCAGGTTTTCAGTTGATATGTTGGATAGGGCAGACACTCTCAGTGTCTTTGTGCTGTTTTTTTTTTTGTTGTTTGTTTTTTCTGGCTTCATGCTTCTTGTAGAGTTTTATTTAGTAATTCCTTTCTGTCATTTCCCTTCTTCAATGCTTTTAAGAATTTTTGTATTTTTTAACATTATTTATCAGGAGGTTTGCTTCTAATTATCCAAACCAACATTACTAGAAATGGCAGTTGACCCATTCTTGTAAAACATTTTTTATTTTCAACTTCATGGGATTTCACATGGGAAGAATTATAGATTCATTTGCTTAATTATCCATCTTGAGCTAATCTCCTAACAAGTAAAGATCTGCTATGTTGCTAATAATGAGGCTACTTTATTTCCGTAGTAAAGCAACTTATGACTAATAATAACTGTGAGTAATAATGATGATGAGGAAAAGTTATTTAGCCATTGAGATATTCCAGATACTCTGTATTTTTCATGCATTTTATTTGTAATAAAATCTACTAATTTACTACTTTTATTCCCATTTTTCAGATCATTCTCTGAGGCTTAGCCACCATATCATTTGCCTAAGTTTACATAGGTAGGAAGTTGCAGAAATATGTTTCAGGCTTTGGAGATACAGGGTTAGGAAATTCCAGCATGTTTCCTGCCTTCATGGACTTTATAGGATTTAATTCCTAGACAATACTTTCTTAACTAGTCTCAGGTCACACTGTAAGGATACTGCAGGATGGTCAGGGATATGATTTTAGAGTCTGAAAGGCTGATTCACTAGCGTTTCTACTAGAATTGAGGATAATGTCTCTTGTTAGGAAATGAGTAGAAGTTCATGCAAATGAAAAACAGAGAGATCAGCAAAGATCACAACAGTGTCTTTTAATTCCCTAAAGACCCTCCGTACCATGTAGCATTGCGCTTTGTTCACAGTTGGTATTAAATGAATGTTAATTTCATTATTATGTTTATTGACCATAAGACATAATGAGTCTTATTCCCACATTATAACTTAGAATCAAGAAATTTTAGCATAAGTTACTTCATATAAATGTACCAGGATACTATTTTATTTATTTATGTTATTCCTTTTGGTTTACAGTTATTTGCTGGTATAAAGGATGGAGAAAGCCTGCAGCTCTTTGAACAAAGTTCTCGCTCTGCCCATAAACAAGAGACACACACCATGGAGGCCACGAAACTTGTAGAGTTTGACCTTAAGCAAACGCTTACCAGGCTTGTGAGACACCTTTTCGGAGATGGTAGGTACTCAGACACAGGTTGGGTATCCCTTATCTGAAATACTTGGGACCAGAAGTGTTTTGGATTTTGGATGTTTCATATTTTGTAATATTTGTATATATATAATGAGATATCTTGGGGATGGGACCCAAGTCTAAACACAAGTTTCATTTATGTTTCAGTGATACCTTATACACATACCCTGAAGGTAATGTTATATAATATTTTAAATAATTTTGTGCATGAAACAAAGTTTTGACTGTGTTTTGGTCGCACCCCATCATATGAGGTCAGGTGTGAAATTTTTCACTTTTGGTGTCAGCTTGGCATTTTAAAAGTTTCAGATTTTGGAGCATTTTGGATTTTCAGGTTAGAGATACTCAACCTGTACCTTTGTCTTTGGAGGCTTAACAATTACCATCTTCCAAATAATTAAGGTTGGTTGTATGTAGATATTTTGATATAAGTTTTAGTTTAATGTTTCCAGTTTTTAGTGGGGTAGAACTTTTGGATTTCCTCCTCATTCCATTTGAGGAACAGGAGGGTATAAAAATGGAATTAGGTAAAGAAAGAAAAACAATTACAACCTTTGATAAGAATAATAATGCATCAGGATCAGTGTCATCAATGGGGAGATAGTATAAAGGCTGATTAATATGTTATTATTATATCATCATTAGATCAGACTTGATCAATGGGGCAAGGTTCTGAATCATATGAATGAACCCACTGGAAAATTTTAGATGTTGACATACTGATTACTACCATCATCAGTGAAAATATTAACAGTATATTTCCTGTAGGAGGAACAATATTGTTAAGATATGGACTAGACATTTAGCCTCAATTATTTCTCCAAAGAAATTTCTTGTCGGTAATGCTACCTTTCCCTTTCTAACTATTTCTAGCTTACTTGAGATAGTATTCTGTTTGTTTTTAGCAAAATGTAAAGAAAACATTAGGAGATTTTCCTAATTGTGACCTACATTTAAGAAATGCTGAAAAGACAGAAGCCTATTATGATTAGGATTCTCTTTCATTCTCTTACTCTTGTGAACTTTAAAACAAAGTGCTTTATTGAGATGTAATTGACATAAGCTATACTTATCTAAAGTGTACGATAATTTGACATGCAATGAACTGAACATATTTACGCAATCTCATAAATTTTGACATATATAAACCATGAACTCACCACCTGAATCAAGGTAATGAACATATCCATTATCCCCAAAAGTTTCCTCCTACTTAGTGGCAATCCCTCTTTCCTCCCCTTCCCCACATCTTACCCCAGGCAACCTGTGATCTGCTCTCACTATTAGTTAGTTTCCATTTTTCAGATTTTTGTAAGTGGAATCACATAACGTATGCCCTTTTTTGTCTGGCTTATTTTACTTGGCATAATTATTTTGAGATTCATCCACGTCATAGTGTACATTAGTAGTTCATTCCTTTTTGGTGCTAGACAGTATTCCATTCCACAATTTGTTTATCCATTCACTCATTGATAAACGCTTGGATAGTTTCCAGGTAACTGTTACAAGTAAAACTTCTATGAAAATTCATGTATGAGTCTTTCTGTGGTCATAAGCTTTTATTTCTCTTGGGTAAACACCTAGGAATGGAATGATTATATCAAAGGATAGGTGTATATTTAACTTTCTAAGAAACTACTAAACTGGGTTCTGAAGTGGTTGACCATTTTAGATTCCCGCCAGTAGTGTATGAAAATTCCAGTTGCTCTACATCTTCAGCAACACTCTCTATGGTTAGTCATTCTAATTGTAGCCATTCTAACAGGAGTGCAGTGCTATAGCAAATACGCATTCAACATTCATAAAGACCTCCTGCAACCAGACGAAAAGCAGCCTAACAGAGAAATGGGTGAACATGAAGGGGACAAATGTTGTATTAAGAATGACTAATAAATATATGAAAAGATGCTTCCCTTCATTAGTAATCAGGGAAAAACAAATGAAAACCACCAGGAGCTTTTTCGTACAGGAAACGATTTTAAAAATTTACCATTTGTAAGTGTTGACAAAGATGTAGAGAAATAGGGTATGGTAAAGTTCTGGCTTTACGTAGGAGTTGGAGTTACCATTCGCCCAGCTGTGCTGTCAGTACTCACTACCCTCAATTCACCCGTTTTTTCATACCTACAATTTTTCCTACTCATGTGTAAATTCGAACATGTATTTAAAAGGATTCTTGGAATTTATCAA
Source organism: Eulemur rufifrons (assembly GCF_041146395.1). Lineage (NCBI taxonomy): Eukaryota > Metazoa > Chordata > Mammalia > Primates > Lemuridae > Eulemur > Eulemur rufifrons. The sequence goes on along the minus strand of NC_091000.1, from coordinate 66,252,164 downwards.
GCCTCTGCTGCTCTGTTTTTAGCAAGCTTTGTTAGACTATCTTGACTGCCATATTGTCAAATGCATAGTTTCATGTAATATTTAAGAATCCACTAAATAGTCCTGTATATTCTTTTATATACATACATTTTCAAAAGGAGCAAATCAATTTCAGAATAGTGTCTTTTTCTAAGAGGTGGGGAATGGTATTAGGGAAGGATAGAAACCATGCTTCAAGTTTGTTTGTAATGTTTTATTTTTTAAAAATGAAGTTAAATATGACAAAATGGTATGATTTGATAAAACTAAATAATGGGTGCATGGGTGGTTGCTATTTTCTATTCTTGTCTCTAGGTTTGATATATTTGATATTAAAATGGTATAATGTAATAGTGAAACAGGTTTCGAATAAATAAATATTGCTGATGTGAAAATCCTACTATAGCCAGTTTTTCTTTACCTTCTTGGTAAAAGAAAGGAATCGTGATATTTTTAACAGTATTATAATTACGGGGAGATGGATTGTGTTGTCAGGCCATTTTAGAGGCAGGGTGGGATAGGAGGGATTCTGGTATTTTAAGGAGGAGGTAGTGTTCTGTCTCTAGTAGCTTTGCAGAAAGATGCAGGCTCATCTGGATTTTCCCATTGTTAAACTATGGAGAGAATTCTTCTAGAGCCCTCCTTATTTATGTCTTCCTATTCATTTCCATAGCCCCGTGATTTGCTGTTTGAGATTTAGAAACTAGATTTCCACCAGGTTGCAGGCATCACAATATTGAATAAGCAGGACATAATCCCTGTCTTCAAGGAGCATGGATGTTAAATCCTCTCCTAGGGAGACATAAGATGTTCTGCAAGCACATGGGAGAGGCACCTCCTCCAGGATTGGGCTTGTGTTCCAGGCAGATTCCTGGTATAGGACATCCAAGCTGACACCTAGAGGGTAAGTAGGAATTAGCCAGGTGTGAAGGGGATAGCTATGAGGACTAAGCAAGGGGACGGGGAGAAGAAAGGAGTGAAACATAACCAGGGAGGCAACGCAAATACTAGTCGTCCACGGCAGCATGATGCAATACCGCATTAAGGAAAGAAAAGAAGGTGAAAGGAAGAAAAATGATCGACAACAGAATCTTACGACCGTTGGGAAATGTGGTGTGGAATCAGAAAAATTAAAATTAAGTTCTCTTTCATCCTCTTACTTTGAAGTCTTGAACAGGTCATTCAGTGTTTCGGGCCTCAGTTTTCTAGCTTCTAAAAGTTGAGATGATAGTTGTTTTACATGATACTAAAAAAAGGTAACATGTGAAATGTGCCTTGTAAGTAGAAAATATCAAATAAATATATAAATATGAAAAATGAAGGAGGAAGGGAGGGAAGGGAATTAAAGCAATAAAAACAGGGAGAATGTGAGGAGAGAGTAATACAACCAAAGAGCAGTAGTTATGGTTGGTTTGTCTTTATTGCATTAATGGAATTACATGTAGCTCTGAAGCATTCATACTGGTGTTGATAGTGGCTTTCACGTCCTCACTGTACACCAGCAGGTATTGTGAAAAATAAATAATATGTTAGACCCTGTATGGATTCTAAAAACTTTCCTGGAGTACTTGAAGATACACATTTCTCTGAATATGGTCCTAGACTTTTCTTTGTTATTATTTTTAATATTTGTATTTATATAGTTTTCAAAACCATGAGGTGAAAGTTTCTAGGTGGCAGGTTTCCTTATAAAAAACCATTTCTGTAATATGATTTTTCTAACTGTGATGCCTGTCTTGATATGGTGGGCATGCTCATGGCTAAGAATTAAGAATCTTACATTTTGACCAGGAGTTTGAGACCAGCCTGGACAACATAGTGAGACCCTGTCTCTGTATATATTTTAAAAATTGGGCCATTGCACTCTAGCCTCGGTGATAGAGCAAGGCCCTATCTCAAAAAAAAAAAAAAAAAAAAGGGAATCTTACATTTTGAAATAGCAATGAAGTAGTTGCAGCTTCTCTAAATCAGACATATATTTGGCATACATTTGCTTTATTATTTAAAAAATACTATCTGCCTAGACTTAAGGTTTTCAGATTTTATTACAGATCAGTGTTACTATTTTATAAATCTTCAAATTCACTTTTTGTCTTTAAGACTTAGCAGAATCATGGAATAGAATTAAAGTAAAAAACTGCCCGCCTGAGGAATACCGTTGTTTATTTTCACCAAAGTCTGTCTGGGCAAAAAGACTTTTTTTCTTCCCTTTGAGCCACAGTCATTTTTAACCTTATGCACACAGTAGCCAGACACCCTGAAAGTGCTGAAAGGCACATGACCCACACACTGTTGCATCACCCCTGCTGCGTCTCTGCCATGTATGTTGCTGTGAGCTGTCGCTGAAGGGGTGTGTGAACCCCGGTTTTGTTTGCCATGTTTGTAATGTCCTCTGTGCTGCTACTCAGGGGAGATGCCATGTGAGGTGGGAAGGTGACCCAAACCCGGGCCCACTTTATGAACCAGCAGAGTGAGAGAGGCTGTATTACAGAAAACAGAAGGTGCTGTGTGTGCTTCCTTAGTGTTCACACCGAGTATTAACACCCCCCTCAAGATTCTCTGCTGTTTCTGCTGAACTCTAAAGAAAAGTGCCTTGTTCCTATTTTAGGCATTTCAGAGGCACTATTTAATTGTGAGTTTTTTGGTTGTTGCTGCTTTATGTTTTTGCATTTATTTATTTATTTATTTTGCTAGCTTCTGAAAAATGTGTTGGTAAACCTATCTAGGTATCATCAACCTGTATGTCATTTAGATTAATAATACTAATAATGATGATAATGGCAACAATGGAGATAATAGTTAACGATGTAAAACCTTGTGCCAAGTACTTTGACAAGGAGTTTTTTTTTTTTTGTCTTGCATCTGTGATGTGCGTATTATAATCTCCATTTTTCAGGTGAGGGAACCTCAACACAGAGAAATTAAGTGCCGTGTGAAGATCACATGGCTGGTAAGTATTGGAGGCAATTTGACTTCTGAGGCTGTATTAGAGGTTAGCTCTTTTGAAAAGATAGAAATAGTTTTAATAATATTTCTGAGACTGCGAGTCTTATGAAAGCCATGATGTGTTTAAAAGAAAACAACAAAACAACCATATGGCCTCTCTCTGCCTCTTTCCTTCCTGTTCTCCGCATTCTCTGACTCATCGTAGCTAGCTTTTGGGAAAGCCTCCATTTGCTACATCAGATCCGATTATACTTTGGGTACCAAAGATCACTTACAAACCTTAAATTCACTCTTTCTGTAATGAATTTATGCATGGGAACTGCCTCTGCAGGCCTCAGAAATATTCAGTGAATATTTGTTTTTATGGTCTAGGCTTTTCACCTTTTATTGTTATTATTGAATTCCTCTGTTCTTGAAAAGCAAAATTAAAAATTAGAACACACTGTTTCCTTGTGGCAATTTGTTATTGCAGCTGCTTTAGTTTCAGGTTTTTTCCCTCTCCAAATGTGGTTTATTATTTTCTGCTAACATTTCAATTGTAGCAGCATCCTAAGGCTACTATAAGAGAGGTTATCATTTTAGAATTAGAAAGATATAAACCCTTTAGACTATTTTTATGCTTGTGGATTTCATCGTTTTTAATATTTCTCAACTGCTTTCTGTATATTTTGTACCATGTTTGGTAGATCGTTTCTTTCAGAGTAACTAAGGTGGGGATTTAGGATTTCTAACATTTTAATTTCTCTTTCTATCCTTCAGGGTTTACAGCCTTTCTTTGGCAAAATCTCTTTGCTAAACATTGGAGTTTCCCTTTCTAAAACATTGGCCTCATAGCACAGTTTAGATTAATTAGTGTGAGGAGAGATGGATTGTGATCCCCTGTTGTTGACTAGGTATGTCTCCATGGGGAGTCATGTCTCTTTTTTGCTTGTTTAAAAGGCTGTGGTGTTCACTGAAATGCACTGCCCAGCATCCCCTCCAAGGATTCAGGTGGATGGGATTGCAGGTAGCCTCCAGCTGTCAGCTTCATGGGGGGTGGCCTCCACTGCTGAGAACCTCCTTGCCGGAGGGCATGCCCTTCCCAGGGCAGCTCACATCCACTGGTCCAATGTGGCAGGAATATGAAGGCCCTCCTGTGGCAATTCTGATGGGCTGTGGACTCTAGACCTCTGGCAAGGTTGGCTTTGTTGGGCCTGATTGCAGTTGGTTGACTTCTTCTGCCCCAAGTTGCTACCACTGTGTTGATTCCCCCAAAATACTTGTCAACCTAACCTGGATAGGGACCTATATATGGGTCTCACCCAACGAAAACATTCTAGGGCCCGGTGTTATGAACGATGTCCTGGTCAGGAGTGAGATCACTTGGTCATGGTAATGAGGACGTGTGTCTTCCATATCTTGTCATATTTTTCTATTCATGAAGCCCCGCTAATATCAATGAAGTGAAAGCGATTGAGAATAGCAGTAGGTCTATAATTCTTACTCCTCCTTTGTTTCTAAAATTGAATCACATTTAAAAATTTTTAAGCATATCTCTTTAATAATTTTTAAATCAACTCTTTTGGGCTGGCTGGTGTTGTCTGACTTGGAAAGGGTTGTCTTTCTCCGCATACTCCTAGGACAGGGGTGGGGAACCTATGGCCTTCTAGGTCCTTAAGTTTGGCCTTTTGACTGAATCCAAATTTTACAGAACAAATTCTTTTATTTTTATCAATACATTTTTGTTCATCTTTTATATTTTTATTTTATTTTTAAAATGAATGTATTTAAGGTATCAAAGCATAAAGTAAGTTTCAATGAAATAATCCTCCCAGATTGACCAGCACAGTTAGAATATTAGTGAGCCATAAGGACTAAATTGATGGACGCTACACTCATGATTTAGTTCTAACTTCCCCTGCCTGACTGACGCCACTACCACAGGAGGCTGGTTGGCGCAAGTTTTTGGGGGTTGAGTGCACCAGTCTGTTATCAGCTTTTGACAGTGGTGCCCTGTGTTTCTGTTTGAAGTGGAATCTGTGAATAGTTGCACAGCTGGACAGTATTTTTTTAATTCTGTCTGCTTAACAGCCCATCATGTCAAAGAAGACCAAGAGAACTCTGAAGGAAGAAAACAGATTTTTTTAATGAGGATTGGGAATTGCAATATTATCTTGTTTCTGCTAAAGATAAGATGATTTGCTTGCTTTGTGATACTGCAATATCAACATTAAAGAAATTCAATGCTCATCAGCATTATAACACTCATAAGGGTCACAAATACTTTAAACGAGACAGAGAGGCGCAGAAAGTTGTATTGCAGAAGTTAAAAGATGAAAAGCAAAAGCAAAGACAATTCTTTCAAGCAGCAAGAAGACCTGGAAATAATGCCACTGAAACAACTTATAAAGTAGCTTATTACTCGGGGAAAAAAGGGAAGCCATTCAGTGATGTAGAGATCATGGAAGAATGCATTGTCGAAGTTGTAGGATGCTTAGACCCTCGATAACATTTCAAAGTATAATACAAACAACTGCCTCTTTCAAGGAGAACCATAACTGATTGGCAGCATGAATTAGCCTTCAGTTTAACAGTATTCATGTAATACTTCAAAAGGAAAATATACATTATTCAATCACTTTGGATGAATCAACTGATACCACTGACCCAGTACGGGTTTTTATACTTCATGGTTTTATACTTAATAACAGAAGATTTTCTTTGCTATAGAGAGTTACTGGCTTTGGGCACTCTTGGGAACAGAACATGGGGAATAGATATCTTCAACAACCTTCAAGATAAATGTTGTCAAGTTGGACTGAATTTGGTAAATTTAGTGAGTTTGTGTACAAACGGTGCACCTTCCATGACAGAGAAACAGAAAGGGTTTATTGCACAGATTAAAAAAAAAGTATTAACAAATCCAGATGCTCTCATTCTTCCATTGTGTCTTCTATCAGCAAATTCTCTGTGCTAAAGCTATTTTACGTGGCACTTTGCAACAAGTTATAAGTATTTTTCACTATATTTGTGCAAATGCAACACGCATCATCAGTTTTGTAACATGCTAAAGTTGAACAATGAGGTATTCAGTGTGGATTTACCGTATCATTCTAAAGTGCATTGGCTATTGCAGGGACAGGTGTTAGCCAAAATTTCATCTCTATGAGAACAGATAGTTAAATTTTATGAAGAACAGAATCAGCAATGTGAATTATTGAAAGATGTCTTCTATAGGAATGCAGCATTTCTGTGTGATATGTCAAATCAAAATGACTTGAATATTTCTTTGCAAGGTAAAAATTAAGCCTATATATGATACATGGCAAAAATTCCAAACATTTCAAAATAAAACTGTGTTTGTTCAAAATACTTCTTCAAAAGGAAATTTTGGATGAACATTTTCCCCAGTTAGCAACAGTCACTGATGAGCAGGATGATATATGGGAATCACTTGAAGAATACGCAGCTGTTATAGACCTATTACTTGGAGAATACAATGAAAGGTTCACTGCCTTTGAGAATCATGACATCACAGACAAATTAGCATTTCAGCCTCACCTAGTTGATATCACCAAGGCACCTAAAGAACTACAGATGGAATTGATAGAGTTCTCAGTAGATGACATTTTAAAGTCATTGCTTGATGCTAATAAGACCCAACTGAAATAAGGAAAAATGCAGTAGAATACCCATGCCTTCAGCAACATGCCTGAAAAATGCTTTTTTGCTTTTCAACCATTTATTGCTGTGAATGTACATTCTCTTGCCTAACCCAAATCATGAAGCCCTTAAGGTTACACATGACTGATACGCATTGAGAAGATCAACTGAAGCTGTGGATGGACCTTCATGCTATATTCGAATATTCAAATGCTCTCCAACAAAAAGCAGATACAACAAAGCCATTAAAAGGTTAGTTAACTTTAAAATTAATAAGTAGTTTTCATTTTTTAAAGTTAAATACATAGTAGTTAGATTTTTACAAAATAATGTACATTTTAAAGTATTTCTAATTGAAGTTTCTTGAGTACAGCTAAATTAACGTGGCCTTGCAACATGAAAAGGTTCCCCATTCCTGCCCTAGGAAGTGAAGTAGCAGACCCATCACTGCATTCAAGCAATGTTGAATTGCCTGTGCTCACCTCACAGTAGCTTGGATGCAGTTCCCACTAGGCTGCTGTTTCCAATAAAAATTAACCAAGTTGTTCAGCCTCTCTAGGCTTGGGATCATTAACAATGAAATGGGGATGTGAAGTACCTTGCATTGTGCCAGTAGAAGTGCTCAATGAAAAAAGGACGTCACCTTAGGAATCAGGTCGAAAGAGAGCTAAGACCCACTTTTCCTTAGATGTCTAGTGAATGGTGAAAATGTGTACTAGAGCACACATGTTCTTTTCAGCTCTGAGGACTGGTACAAGGGGACCTCTTCGGAAAAAGCTTGAGATAGCAATAATTGAATAGAACTGTATTACTTCTAAGGAGCCTGGAAAATTTTCTGATTCTGTGCAGTTGGGCAGAGGATTACGGACAGGTTCCCTACTCTAGGGAAACAATACATTGAAGTTATTTGAGGTTTTATGTTAATTAAAATAATTGGGCCTTAAGGTATAATGAAAACAGTATTGAAAATTTTAGGAATACTGTAATCAAAACAATTAATGTACCAGGAACTATACCTATTACATGCTGGTTTGTACTTGTGTTAATAAGTCTTTCAGGTGGTTGGTATATAGGCAACCTAGAAAATATTAAGATTTATGGGGAGAGGGAAGGTTCTCTCTCTACTCCATAGGTTCATACAAAGCTCAATTTCTTGTATCATTGCTCCCACTTCTTTTCTGGCCTGTCTCAAGCTCTACCAAGGGATAGATAATCAGGATAAAATTAGTTATCTAAACTCTGTTATCAACCAGTTTAACTCCTTTTTGCACCTTTGACTGAATTGATACCCAAATCTGCTCCTTCTGCGTGTCCCTCCTGCAGCGGCTCAGACTCTGCACTTAGGATTTGCCACCTTAGCCAGGCCAAGACTGGTAGCTATATTCTTTCTTAGTTTTGGTCAACTCACTGTACAAATCCCTTTTTCAGTTATTCCAGACCATTTTTCACTGTCGATTTTTTTTGTTCCTTGTCAGAGGATACGCTCCGTTATTTCATTAAGAAAACGTGGGTGACTGGGTGTGGATTTTGTGCTTACTTGGGTTCCTGATCCCATTTCTCTTGATTCCCATTCCATCATCTCTCCAGAACTTTGTTTCCACAGCTTAAAATGTACTCCAAACTGTATCCTCCCAAGACCAGTCAGATACTATCATTTGCCTCCCCATCCTTAGCTGGAAATTGACTGTCCTTTTCTTTTCAGCCACGATTTATGAAATACACCCTGTAGTTGCTGCTCAACCCAGGTAGTGTTGATTATTAATACTTCATCATACCTTTCTATTACAGCTACAAATTTCCAAATAATGAAATCTAACATATTGGGAGAAAAATACTTATTATTGTGACTCTTTCTGCTTATTTTTAAAAAGAATTTTATTGAATTATAACTAGCTGAACATATTTAAAGTATACAGTTTATTTTTTGTTTTATTATTTTTTATTTTTTTAAATTCAATTTTCTGTCTAGCCATTTAAGCCACTGCATTTGAAAAAGTATACAATTTTACAACTTTTGACATAATTATGCATACAAGAAACTATCACCACAATCCAGATAATGGACATTTTCATCACCACAAAGAGTTTCCTGATGCTCCTCTGCTATCTCCCTCTACTACCTCTATGCCCACTCTCCCCACCATACCATGCCTAGGTAACTAGTGATCTGCTTTATCTTACTACAGATTGGTTTGCATTTTCTAGACTTATGCAAATTGAATCCTATAGTATGTATTCTTCTTTTATCTGGCTTCTTCCCATAAGAATTATTTTGAGAGTCATTCATTTTGTAGCATGTTAGCAATACTTCATTCTTTTTTATTGCTGAGTTGTATTGATTGATATTCCACAATATGTTTATCTATCCATCTCTCGATGGACATTTGGGTTATTTCCAGGTTTTGGCCATTACAAATAAAGCTTCTATAAATATTTGTGTACAAGTCTTTATATGGACATAGACTTTTATTTCTTTTCCGTTAATACCTAGGAATGGAATAGCTGAATGGAAGGTGTATGTTTGACAGGTTAGGAATCTGTCAAACTGTTTTCCAAAGTGTTTGTACCATTTTACATTCCCAATAGCAACGTATGAGAGTAGAAATTGCTCCCCATCTTTGCCAACTCTTAATATGGTCAGTCGTTTTAATTTTAGCCATTCTAATAGGTATATAATGCTATCTCATTGTGATTTTAATTTGTATTTTCTTAATGACTAATGGTGCTGAGCATGATGTACTTATTTGCCATCCATATAACAGTTCTTTGGTGAAGTGTCCAAATCTTTTGCTCATTTGTTTTCTTTTCAATGAATTTTGAAACTTTATATATTTTGGATATAACTCTTCTGTGGGATGTGTGATTTGCAATATTTTTCTCCTAGTCTTTTCATTCTCTTAACAGCGTCTCTCAAAGAGCAGAAATGCTCTAATTTTGATGAAATTCAATTAACCAATTTTTTTTTATGGACTAGACTTTTGATTATGTTTCTAAGAAATCTTTCCTATCCCAAGGGTCAAAGATTTTCTTACTATGTTTTCTTGTAGAAGTTTTATAGTTTTATATTTAGATTTATGATTATTTTGAAAAATTTTATGGATGAAGTATGGATTGGATATTTTGTGTGTGTGTATGGATATCCAATTGTTCTATCATCATTTGTTGAAATGACCGTACATTCTTCACTGAAATGTGTTTGTACTTTTGTCTGAAATCAATTAACCATACATATCTATTTTTGGACTCTCTATTCTGTTCCATTAACCTATTGCTTGTCTACCTTGATGCAATAATTCACTCTATTACAGTAGCTTCATAGTAAGTCTTGAAGTCAGTTAAAATCTTCTAACTTTGTTCTCCTTTTCCCAAGTTGTTTTAATTGGATTATTTGCATTTAAGTTATTATTGGCGTGGTTGGATTTAAATTATCATTTTGCTATTTTCTCTTAGTCACATTTTTTTCATTGTTCTCTTTTTCTTTTACTTTGCTTTGTTTGTATATTTTTTACTATTCCATTTTCACTCATTTGTTTGGCTTCTTAACTACAACTTTTTGTTGCATTATTGTAACAGTTACTTTAGGGTTTATAGTTATCACAGTCTAACTTCAAATGCTATCATATTATTTATGGATAGTATAAGAACCTTATAAAAGTATACTTCCATTTCTCCTTTCCTGGCCTTTGTGCTATTGTTGTCATGTATTTTACTTCTATATATGTTATCAACTCCTAAGTACATTGTGATTGTTTTTGCTTAAAAAGTTGATTAGCTTTTAAAGAGATTTAAATAATAGGAAAAGAGTCTTTATATTTACCTAAGCACTTACCATTTCTAGTGCTCTTCATCTGGTCTCCAACTGATACATTTTCCTTCTGCTTGAAGAACTATCTTTAACATTTCTTGTAGTGCAGGCCTGATGGTGATGAATTCCTTCCACTTTTGTGTGTCTGACAAAGCCTTTATCTTACCTGAATATTAATATTTGAGATATTTTCCCTAGATGAAGAATTCGAGATTAACAGATTTTTCCTTTTAGGTTTTAAAGATGTTATTCCTCTCTCTTTCACTTGCACTGTTTCCTATGAGAAGTCTGCTCTCAGTCTTGCTTTTGCCTTTGTTTTTCTGTGTATAATGTGTCTCTTCTCTCTGCTTTTGAAATTTTTTTCTTTGTCACTGATTTTAAGCAGTTTATGATTTATGCAGGTATACTTTTCTTCATGTTTCTTATATTTGGGATTAGTTGAGCTTCTTGGATCTATAAATTTATTTTTTGTAATGAAATCTGGAAAATTTTGGCCAATTCTTTTGTTAGATATTTTCTATCACTCCCCTCCTTTACGGACTCCAGTTACATGTATATTTGGCCATTTGAATCTTTTCCACAGCTCACTGGTGCTCTGTTCATTTTTCTTGCAGTGCATTTTTCCTTCTGTGTTTTATTTTGGATCGTTTCCATTGTTATACCTTCAAGTTACCACCTTTTCTTTGACAGTGTCTAATTTGCTATTAATCCCATCCTGTGTATTTTTCATCTCATTCATTTGCTTTAATTATCATTTTTTATATCTTCTGTGTTTCAGCTTAATGTTTTTAATCTTTCCTTTAGTTTTTTTTTTTTAACATATTGAATATCATTATAATATTTTATTTATTTATTTATTTATTTTTTGTGAGACAGGATCTCCTCTCTCTGTTGCCCAGGCTGGAGTGCAGTGGTGTAATCATAGCAACCTAAATGCCTGGGTTTAGGTGATCCTTCCACCTCAGCTTCTCAATTAGCTGGGCCTACAGGTACATGCCACCACACCTGGCTAATTTTTTAATTTTTGGAGAGATGGGGGTCCCACTGTGTTGCCCAGCCTGGTCTCAAACTCCTGGCCTCAAGCGATCCTCTCACTTCAGCCTCCCAAGGTAATGGGATTACAGGTGTGAGCCTCTGTGCCCAGCCTATAATATATATTTTAATGCCTTTTTTCCTATTAATTCTGTCATCTGTCATTTCTTGGTGAGTTGCTATTGAGTTTTGTCTACTTTATGTTTTTTTTTTCTCCTTTGCATGCTTTTTTTTTTTTTTTTTTTTGACAGAGTGTCGCTTTGTTGCCCAGGCTAGAGTGAGTGCCGTGGCGTCAGCCTAGCTCACAGCAACCTCAAACGCCTGGGCTTAAGCAATCCTACTGCCTCAGCCTCCCGAGTAGCTGGGACTACAGGCATGCGCCACCATGCCCGGCTAATTTTTTTTTCTATATATATTTTAGTTGGCCAGATAATTTCTTTCTATTTTTAGTAGAGACGAGGTCTCGCTCATTGCTCAGGCTGGTCTTGAACTCCTGACCTCGAGCGATCCACCCGCCTCGGCCTCCCAGAGTGCTAGGATTACAGGCGTGAGCCACCACGCCCGGCCTCCTTTGCATGCTTGATGATTTACTACAAGATGCCAGACATTGCATTCTCAATAGTATCCATGAGCTTTGTTCTGGGATTACTTAGAAACATTTTGATTTGGGGGAGGAGGGGTCTTCTTTTCAAACCTTGTTAGGCGGGACCAGCATAGTATTTAGTCTGGGGTTAGGGGTTAGTTTCTCCACTACGCATACCAGACCCTTCTTAGTGCTATACCTGATAACCTGTGAAACATGAGATTTTATACGTGGCTGGGAACAGGCCCCGTTCCTGGTCCTGTGTGAGCTCCCAGCATTATTCCCTCTAGTCCTCTGCGTGGTCTGCTCTCTGGCCTCGGGCAGCTTCTTCATCACGCATGCACGCTAATCGGTATTCAGGAGAACACTGGAGGGGTCCTCTGCAGACCTGGGGTCCCCTCCATGCAGATCTCTCCTCTCCTTTGCTCTGCTCTGTGAACTCCAGCTGCCCTGACTTGTCCAGACTCTCGGCTCAGGGAGACTGCTGGGCTCGTCCTGTGTTCTCCCTCCCTACTGGGTGATGTTAGGTCCCTCCCCTCAAGGACCAGTGTCCTTGGTTACCTGGTGTCTAGTGTTTTGAGTGGCATTATTTCGTGCGTTTTATCTTTTTTTTTAGTTTTTCATATGGAGCGGTTCATTGTTCCATCTTGTCCAGATGTGGAAGTTTCTCTATTTTGTTTGATAATTTTGTCTGTTCCTTCTTTCTGGTACTTGCCCCCTCATTTTTCTATTACATCTCACTCTCCTCTTCTTCTGTCTTTTCTTATGTTCTTATGCTTCTCTCATCACTTACTCTCTGTGCCTTTTTTTTTTTTTCTTTTTTTCTGATGCTACATAATGTTTGTGGCAGGAATTCTTTGGAACTGGGAGCTCGTGCTTTCCTTCTCAGAGCAGAATTTGATTGGAGGATGGATAAAATCCCTGAAGAGGTATTTTTTAAAAAAACAGAATTTTTATGAATTTTTTTTAGAACACACCAGAGAATTATACCTTCCTGTATGTCTTAGGCTATCAAAACATAGTTATTTTAAAGTCTCAGATTGTTTCATAAAATTAATTTCATTTGGGGTGAATTAGTGTTTGCTGGTTTTATTGGCTGTCTCAGCATTGAATTTATACATGTATTTTGGAATTTTGGTTTGCAGGGTCATATTCAGTATAAGGTTTTTGTTCTTCACCCTTTCTCTGTTTTTCTCCCTCCTGCCCCTCTCCCCCATGCCTTGCCCCTTTCTTATTTCTCCCTGCAAGCGGGTTTGCAATTGGTTCCATCTGGTTCTCTAGCCCTGAAATCCAGAACGAGGTTTTTCATAGGGGTCTGTCAGATGTACTGACCCGCACTGATGTGGGGAGGGAACATAGCCCGTCGCATGCCCTTGGCTTGGATCCCTCCGCCTACGGGTCCTCAGAGCTACAGCCTCGCCTGCGTTGGGGTGACAATTTTTGTTACCCTTCTTGCACCAGCATAGAGCTTATCCTGTCCCAGCCTCTGACTTCATGTGTTTAGCCTCCCTCAGAGCTGAAGCCAGGTCGCCATGCTGCAGAAGGCAGGCTCCTGGCTCCTCTCCTGGGCGTGGACCCTGAGCAAACCCGTACTTCATCCTCTCTCCCTGCTCTTTCTGGCCTGTGGAGGTATTTCTCTTACCTTTGAACTTAGACTATGCCTTTTTGGGTTTCTCCTTTTTATCATATCTGTCATTGGTGTGCATTAAGAACAGGGTGCCCTACGGGGCTCTGTTGGTCTTGTGAGTCCCCTTGGTGTGGGAAGCTGAGTTAATGTCGTTTTCCACTGTCTGCTCCAGTGGAGGGCAGTGTGGGGCTTTGCTGTCCGACACCCTTGGTTCTGGTCTTGGCATTTACTCACTACTGTAAACTGGGATTAGATATGTAAGCTGTCTCAGCCACATTTGCTCCATCTGTAGAGTGGGAATAATAACGATTGCGGTGCAGTGTGCGTGAATCAGAGCAGGCGTGAAGCGAGAGAAGGCGTGTGAAGTGCTCAGCACAGTGCCTGGCACGTGGCAAATGAACGACAGTGCCAGTAGTCTTAGGAACACAATTTAGCAACGTTTGTTTTTTTCATATTTTATAAGAAGGTGAGAAATATTTTAGGTTAGGGGCTGAATTCCATGACATTCAATTAAAGAAACACCCATTGAGTGTTTTAAGTAGGTGCCGGGCACTGCACTAGGTTCTTGACATACTTTTTCTTACTGAATTGTCACAAGAACTCTGAGGTAAGTAGCATTCTTATTTTAAACAAAAGTGAAGCAGTGAGAGGTTAAGTAACTTGCCTGAAGTCACTGGGCTAAAAGTGTTAGAGCTGGGATTCGGTCCGAGGCCTGTGCTGGCTTTTTCCATCCATGATGCACCCCCTCCCCCGCCTCTCTGTGAGCAGATTTCTGGAGGCTGCAGTGTGAGCCTTCTGCCTACAAGGCTTCTCTGTGTGGTCTGTGGGGATCCGAAGACAATTTCCTCTGAAGAATGGATTGGGGACCAACGGGCCTGTGCTGTGGCTCCCCACCCCGGCCCCGGCCAGGCTGCTGTCATTCTGCATCCAGATAGATGCTGCTTGACAAACAGCAGGGGAGTGGTCACTTACCTGAGTGCCTCTGACCCCAGCCCCAGAATTTGGCATGCGAGGCCCACTACATTGTGCTGCGCTCCATTTCTAACCTCATCGTGAGGCGGAGAAATGATAACAGCATCTTCAGATCCAAGCCCTAGTCAAAAGGGTTCCTATGTATTGGAGTCCCAGGGGAACAGCCTGAAGCAACACTGACACTTTGGTCCTTCCACGGAGCAGAAGATTAAGAGCTGTGGGATCTGTACCACCACCAACGATGGGGCAGATCACGGGCTTTTTATTTTTCCTCTATTGCTTTGTGTCTTAGCAGAGGGAGCCATTGTGGCTGAGACAGTGCTAAAATCTTCTACTGTGTGCTTGGGAGGTCCCACACGAGAGGATTTTATTACCTCCTGTGATAGGGAAAATGTGGTGTTTACCATTAACTTTGTAGTGGGAATGATTTTATTCCACCTCGCAGCCTGCAGCACTGGACTCCAGGGTGCGTGGTTGTGTGGACACATAGGATATATATGGCACACTGAAGAGTCACAGTGGTGGCATTGCCAGGCTTTTAAGGCCCTAGATGGGGATGAAGTGTAAGTCATGAATAACTTTGTGCTACTCGTGAGGTGGGCTTTGGAAATGAAATAGTGTTCATATTCCCACATGGATGCTTCAGGCCTTAGAAATGTCTCCTCTTCCTTATTCCTGCCAACCACATGGTTACTAGGTCCAGAAGACACTCAGATGCTCTTTTCCCCTGCTAGGGGAGAGACAAGAGATGATATAAACAGGCAGCAAAGGGTGAGAAGCAGGAGGAACCTGGCAATCTTTTCCATGGTTGCTCAGCTGTTGCTTTTGCTAAATGGGAGCTGCGTAAGAGGGTCACGCTGGTGGTCTTTTATCAGCAGAGCCCTGGATCTGTATCTGGGACTCTCACTAGTTAGTTATGTGGCCTTGGCCCCTGTGAAAAGCACTGAGTTAATGTTAGTGCAAAATGTTATACATACCTATAGAGGACAATCTGGCAATATTTATTAAAATTATAAAAGCATTTACTCTTTGATTCAACAGGTTATTGTCACAGCATTGCTTTCAACAGCAAACTCTTGAATATACTCCAAGTATATATCAGTAAAGGACTTCTTATGTAAATGTAGGAGAGCCACACAGGGGAGACCCTTTGCAGGATCAAGAAAGGGAACGAAGATGGGCTCTGTGTATTGTGGAGAGAACTCCAGACATACCATTAAGTGAAAAAAGCGTGGAGCGGAATAACGTGCATAGTATTCTGTTTCTTATACAAGAAAGGAGAGGAAATAGTAATAGAAATTGATATTTGTTTTTGCTTAACATCTGGCATTGAAAAGGAAGCCCTAGAAGTTTAGGGTCCAGACAAGTGGAGTAAGGTGGGGACGGGGTGCATGTGAGCTTCTTGCTGACGCCGGTTATATCGTGAGATGTGTCTTCTTACAGTGTTTTGATTTTGAACCCTGTGAACATATTACCTATTCAAAACAAAATGTAAAAGAACACTATTAGGATAGAGTAATATTGAAAAATCAGATAAAATGGCCTGCATGCTATTTGATGCATATTGAATTCAAAGTGTTACTGATCTTGAACAGAAGCAGAGGAGGTGGGATTGCCAGATGCCTTTGATGGTGGTGGATGGGTAATTTCCCTGGTTAAACTGTGGTCATTTAGGATGATCTCAGTTTTTTAAGAATTTATTTCCAGGCAGAGAGTACCCTCCTTTCTTTTCCTCTCCTCCTTATTTTTCTTCCTTGGATACATAGTGTGTGCTGTTCTGAAAGTGCTGAGTAGCAACCATGGTATCAGATCACTACATTCTACTAGTTCTCTGGTACCAGCTGAGGGAAAACCTATTGCAAAATTAGCACTAACCAGCAATGATTAATTACATATTTGTGTAGTCAATCTTAAAAATTATTTGCTTTTCTGGAGGATAGCCTTAGTAAAATACAGAAAATCACTGGCATATGCTCTAGTTTGGGCCATCAACTTTTCCAAATTTAGATGCTACCACTTGTGGAAAGCAGTTTTGATAGCAAAGTCCCATCTTCAAATATAAAGGAGAGGGGAAACAGGAAGAATTTCTTTAGTGAGTCACGAAAATAATTTATGTGTTTATTTTAATTTTTTTCTTTTTTTCCCCACTTGATTTGAAGCTTATAAATCATGGAAATTGAATGTTGCATTTTATTTATTAAGAATGAGATCTATTATGAAGATGCGTTGGGGGTGGGATGGAATGATATCTATTTACTATTTACAGTATGTCAGACAGACTACTCAGGCCCTGCAGCATTGCACAGAGTCAGGGAGTGGTAGGAAGAGAACACCAAGCCCCCATGAACAGGCGTATCCCTGCACTGTGTCCCCGATTGGTCTTGCCAAGGGTGCAGAAGTTGGGAGATTGGTCCACAGAGCAGGCGAGATGCAGTGCTGCCTTTCTCGTGTCCCTGGTTCCCTGTAGCAGGTTGCGATAGCAACAAAGAAAATAAAATACCTAGGTACCTAGGAAAATACTTATATACCTAGATATTTAACCAAGGAGGTAAAAGATCTCTCTACAAAGAGAGCTACAAACCACCGAGGAAGGAAATTGCAGATGATGTAAATGAACGGAAAAACACATCATGCTCATGGATTGGCAGAGTCAACATTGTTAAAATGTCCATGCTACTCAAAGTGATTTACAGATTCAATGCAATCTCCATCAAAATACCAATGCCATTTTTCACAGATCTAGAAAAAATAATTCTGCGCTTCGTTTGGAACCAGAAAAGAGCCCAAATAGCCAAAGCAACTTTAAGCAAAAGGAATAAATCTGGAGGCATCACTTTACCAGACTTTAAATTATACTACAAGACTATAATAGCCAAAACAGCATGGCACTGGCACAAAAATAGAGACATAGACCAATGGAACAGAACAGAGAACCCAGATATAAAACCATCCACATGTTGCCATCTGATCTTTGGCAAAGTACACAGCAAGATGCACTGGGGAAAAGAATCCTTATTCAGTAAATGGTCTTGGGAAAATTGGATAGCCACATGTAGAAGACTGAAACAGAATCCATATCTCTCACCACCCACAAAAATTAATTCAACATGGGTAACAGACTTAAATCTAAGACTTGAAACCATAAGAATTCTAGAGGAAAATGTTGGAAAAACTCATCTACATATTGGCCTAGGGAAAGAATTTATGAAGAAGACCCCAGTGGTAATCACAGCAACAACAAAAATAAATAAATGGGACTTGATTAAATTAAAATGCACAGCCAAGGAAACAATAAACAGAGCAAAAAGATGACCTACAGAATGGGAGAAAATATTCACATGCTATACATCTGATAAAGGGCTGATAACCAGAATCTACAAAGAACTCAAGCAAATCAGCAAGAGAAAACAAAAAAACAAAAACAAAAACAAAACAAAACAAAAAAACCAACCCCATTAAAAAGTTATGCAAAAGACATGAACAGAAGCTTTTCAAAAGAAGATAGACTAACGGCCAATAAATATATGAAAAAATGCTCTACATCACTAATCATTAGAGACATTCAAATCAAAACCACAAGGAGATACCAGTGATAATGGCTTTTATCAAAAAGTCCCAAAACAATAGATGCTGGTATGGATGCAGAGACAAAGGAACATTTATGCACTATTGGTGGGACTGCATACTAGTACAATCTCTATGGAAAATAGTATAGAGATTCCTCAAAGAACTAAAAGTAGACCTACCATTTGATCCAGCAATCCCACTGCTGGGTATTTACTGAAAGGAGAAAAAAATCATTTTATCAAAAAGACACTTGCACCAGAATGTTTATTGCAGCACAATTCACAATGGCAAAGATATGCAATCAACCCAAGTGCCTATCAATTCATGAATGGATTAATAAAATGTGGTGTATGCATACTATGGAGTACTACTTGGCCATATAAAATGAATAATACCTTTTGCAACAATCTGGATGGAACTGGAGACCATTTTCCTAAATGAAGTATTTAAAAATGGAAAAACAAACCCCACAGGTACTCACTATTAAGTTGAAACTAAAGGATCATATAGATTTTAAAAGGAAACTTAGCAAAGGGTCTGAGGGAGTGAAAAGGATTAAAAACTCTCCTGTCTCATTAGACACAACTTTTGCTAATCTGTGTATTCTGTCTTAGTTTCTGTGATATTATCAATGGGTTCTATTCCATAAATTGTTAGTATTTATCATCTTCATGGATTCTGAAAAACTTTGGCTAACTTTCTTGCCTTTTTGTGTTTTGCTCTGTGTAGTTTCCAGTGTGGAGCAATTACTTTCATTGCTACCAAAAGAGACACCTGCAGGATGACTGAGCAAGAAGAAAACGAGGGCCATGGTGGCCGAGGTCTTCAACCACAAAAGAGCAAGCGTTGATAAAACATATTTTATCTTAAAATATCATTTTATCTTAAGAATTTGTTCAATATTATAGAAATTTTCAATCTGAAATTATAATTTTTTTTCTAATTATAAAAGTGGTAAAACTAAAGCCCTTTAGTAAAAGAAGATTCCTGGAGAAGGGCATAGACCATCACATCACTTTTCATTTCCATCCTTGTGTTGTGCTGGCACCAGTGGCAACAGCAGCTCAGAGGGATGTGTGTAAACAGGGCCCTGTCTCTGTGAAGGCCTGACTTCCCACGAGACCATATGCAGTAGGCATTTAGTTAGGGCACAATAAACATTGATCATGGAATAACTTGACTCAACATGTATGATTACACTGTGTTCTGAGCACTTAGGTAATGTTTAATTATATGATGGTAAAATCATGATGTTAACCCTGAGTACTCTTCCTGCTTTTGATAAAAAATCCAAGCCAAGTCTTAAAAGCCATGTATACAGAATTTGTTCTTCTAAACTGTTTTCGTAAAATGATTTTTGTTTACCTGCCAGGAGTTATAAAAAACAATGATGAAAATTGTTTTGTCTGCCGATCCTTGTTCACTCAATTATATGTCCCGTGGCGTCACACATTTCTGTTTGTTAGCCTGATTGTCTCTGGTGCTTTTTCTAAAAATATTGATGGGGAAATATTTGTCCCAAAGATGGGCAAGCCCACGAATGTGTGAATGAATATCTTCTCAGAATGCAGCTGTAAATAATCAACTGCTTTGCACATATGAGCTTCCATACAGAAAAGTCTGGACTACTCAGGGCTCTTACGGACATTTCCCCAATGGCCTGCACAACAGGGCCAGCTTTTTTTCCAGTTAGAAAAAGTGTTTGTGAGATCTGTTCAGTAATAAAAAGGAATGAACTATTAATATATCCAACAAATGGGTGAATCTTATAGAACAGTTATGCTGAGTGAAAGAAGCCAGACCAAAAAAAGTATACGTTGTATGATTCCATTTTTATAAAATTCTGGCAAATGCAAACTCATCTGTAGTGACAGAAGAAATCAGTGGTTTCCCAACCATGTGAGAGCCAGGAGAAGAGGTAGGAGTAGTGGCCAGGGGGGTAGGATTTACAAAGGGGTCCAGGAAACTTTGATGGGTGGCGGATGTGTTGTTCATTGTCTTGATTATGGTGACAGTTTTGTGGGTGTATACATATGTCAAAATTTATCAAATTGTGCATGCTACATATGTGCAGTTTAATATTTGTTATGCCACAGAGATAATAAAAGGGGGAAACACTGTATTACTGTTGTAAATAGAAGTCAGTTGACACTTGCCATAGACAGCAGGTAACAAGGAAAATAAATGCAAGTAAAGCAGAACAATGAAAGAAAAAAATCTATCTCCTATGGAATTCGGGGCAGCATCTGATTTTTTATTCTTGAAATATCTTTTATGGTAGACAGGCAATTATGTTTTAATTGTCAAGAACAGGGGTTTTGGAGTTGGGCAGACCTGGGTTTGACCCAGTTATCTTCTAGCTGTGTGACTTTGGGCAAGACACTTGTGCTGTCTAATAGTTTTTCCCTACCTGTAAAATGGAATGGTAGAGGCATAGTAAGATGGAAGCAATTTTTGCTATTATTTTTATTCATTGCACATTCTGATTTCCACAAGATTTAAAATGCGGGTAGTCTTGAGTGAGAAAATACAGTATTCTAAATTCACAGGGGGTCATGTTACCATGGAGAATTGGAATCTTTAGCAAAGTGTTACCTGAAAGAAGATGAGAAAGATCACCACATGAAGGGAAAAGAACACAGGGAGGGGAACATGGGTGTTTTGTCAAATGCCCACCTTTTTCTGTATTCCTCACAGTAGGCATCATGCTTCAAGGTGACCCTCTGCTTTTAGTGACTTCAGGTCTTTGCAGGCTTTAATTGTATTGAATTCTTTAGTCTTTTCCTTTGTTAAATAATAATGTCATTGTTCAAAAGTGCAATATTTATGATTACTTATTGAGAAGTCTATTCTGGCATTTAGCACGTACTTTTAGTGGATGTTTATTTAGACGGAAGTGTTACCATTTATCTGTAGGAAAAATGTTTGACTATTTAAATGCTTTATTTAAATTTGATAAGACTTTATTTTAGTTAACTTTTTATTAGCTTTTATAGCTTAATTTTTAGAAATTAATATATATACACTTATGGAAGTAAAAGTTGATCAGTTTATCGTAAATTGGTCATATTATTGATATGCAAGTTTGGAGGACAATGTAGTGAAAATACAGTTTAACTCTGAAATGATGTTATTTTCACTTATAGAAACTAACAGAATTACCTGCATTCTCATGATCTTGCCCTAATTTTTTCCTCTGCCAAGTGGCTGTGGGGATTTGACAGATGATTGATTTGGTTTTAGAGGGTCCTGGAATTACACAAAGTGTTTTTCATATTGGAAAAGACATGCTCAGTTTTTCACAAGTTTTAAGATTTATCACCTCACCTTAATGTGTTACAAATTAGTTTGTTTGCTATTTATTTTACTCAGAATGTAGTAATTGGTGTCATTAGCAGAAGGGCAAATTTGATCACCAGAAAGGGTAGACTGCCTTTTAACACTGTTTTTTCTTTGGCAACTCTGCAGGGCTGGAGATAAGATGGGTCGACTGCTACTTTCCTTTTACTCATCCTTCCTTCGAGATGGAGATCAACTTCCATGGAGAATGGCTAGAAGTTCTTGGCTGTGGGGTGATGGAACAACAGCTGGTCAATTCAGGTAGACAAGAATCCCGTATTTTATTGGCAGGCTCTCTAAAGAACACTCTCTTCTCATGTAGTCTCAGTTGCAGTCTTACAGGTATTTACATACTTCTGTAGGGGCAGCATCGCCATCTTTCCCTTCTCAGAGTCTCCTCTAGATTTATCTCTGACACTGAACTCTGAAAGAAGTTATTTCTCAAATTTCTTTAGACGTCTTCCTTGTCAGCACTTTGGTGCTGGATTTGTGCTTTGTGATGTTGTATTTGTTGATGTGTTGCTTTGTAATGCCCCAAAGGCATCTGATGCATGTCATAGCAGTGTAATTTGTCTACAAAACTATTTAAGAATAAAGCCAATGCACAATCATTTTTTTGTTCTTATTGCATGTAGTATACTGCCCCAAATTTAGTAGGTATTTCACAAATATATTACACACGTAAAACACTTAGGCCCGTAACGCTTAGTCGACCATCTCCTTGCTGTAGGCCATGCCACCTGACTGAGAGAAGCTGGCAGATGAGTGTGATGATTAAATTCTACCCACATCTACAGGTACTTGAGAAAGGTCTTTCTGGCTCTTTTTTGCAGGACTGTTGCTTAATAAAAATAATTGCTTCTAAACTTAGTTTCACAGCTGTGAAGTTTTTTTTTTAAACTCACTATCTGAATTTAATTAAAAAAAATTTTTTTTGAAGGATAAATCCTCCAGGGAAAATTGATAAGGATTGGGTGTTTGAGCTCACTGCATAGGCAACAAGCACTAAGTGGAGAGGAACTGATGTGGATTGTTCTAGAGAATCATCCCACCTTGTTCTTGTAGAAGGACATTTGCTGTGTGGCCTTGGGGGGCAGCTCTGACTCAGGGTTGGTCATGGGAACCCCTGCTGCAGAATGGAGAAGAGACGTCCTTCTTGGTGACTAAGAAACATGGACAGACCATGGGTAAGAGTGTGATATCTGGTCACAGGGTTGGAGAATGAGGATGTGATGAGAGTGGAGAGAGGCGGGATGCGTGAAGTGCAGCAGCTTGTGTTACCCGGGCTGGGAAACTGGAGGCCTGGCCTTTCCTTCTTACTCTTGGGTGCCTTCCGTCTACAGGGGCCTGGACCCAACAGGCTCCCGGATTCCTCTTCATTCCGCTGAGGAAGGCATGGGGGAAAGCCCAGCATGTTGCCAGAAGTTTCATGGACAGTTTTCAAATATTGGAAGGGCTCTCTCAGGAGAAAGGGAGCGCAGAGGTTGAAATCAGGGCCTGAAGGCATGAGTTGTGAGATCTGGGCTTGGGTGTCTAGAAACCCAGGAGTTATTGCCACAATTGTCAATTAACAGCTGTGTATTTTCAGGCACGATGTTTAACCCTCTCATGGTTAAGATGGATGCAACCATAACATCCTCAAAGTTCCTTTATGAGGATTAACTGAGGTGATACATGCAAAGGGTGTCACCCACAGGAAACACTCAATAAAAATTAATTGCTAATGTTACATTTAACATTTTTCTAGTAGCTAGAGCCATGGGAAATGTTTAAACAAAAGCTGTCCTGCTTGTCATAGAAACAATTTCTTACCAAGTGAAATTAGTTACTTCTTTAATCTGTAGTAATCTCTGTATCTGTGATTCTAGATTGAGTGATTGATTTTAGAGGGAAAAAGAAAAGCAAAAGTAGTAAGAAACAGGAAGAAAAGAAAAATCAGCCAAACAGATGTATATGCATCTCAGCAGAAAACACAAAATCCTGGGAGCAAATATGGAAGATTTAATCTCTCTGTGAGTAGGAGCTGTTTTGTTAGTTTTATTTTGTTTGTTCGCAAAAGATTTGAATGAATCCCAGGCTTCCTTCCAGGAGTGCGTGGTGCCAGGGGGCCAGAGCTAAGAAAGCAAATCAGGGGATGATCAGCTTACCTATCAGTTGTCACTTGGAATCGTGCTTCCTTGCATGATTTCCAATACCCCTGATGGGTTTTTATGAGATTTATTTGTACAGTAATTGGCTGAATATACTTATCTGAAACAGGTTTCCAAGTCATTATCGAACATTAATGAGACTGCTGTTCTATAATTAGATCAGCTATGTTAGGTATTCCTGAATGGAATGGCAAAATGAAAAAAAAGTTACAAAAAAAAAGACACCTAAAATTCAAATATGTTTGAGAGATTCACAGTGATGGTAGGATGTGCTTCGAGTTTTTGGGAAGTTGTATGTGCAAAATTTAAATTAAATATCTTACAAGAGAGGGAATCTAAAGACATGGAAGAAGATGTAATATTATAAAAGAAATTCTGTGTAGACTTTGCTATTTGAACTTGATGTTATTATGACAAAGTTCTGCTCTGTGTTCTCAGACTCAAATGTGTTCTGTTGTCTGTAGTTTTTAAACTGTGTGCCTGGCAGTCACTAACCACAGACATTATTTGCCAGTATAGCTGATTTTCTGTTTCTGAGTTCCTGTGGCACAGAGAAAGACTGGCTATGTCTACTTTACCACTCTAGTTTAGTTTTGCCATTATCACTCTTTTCTCCTACATTTCCTCCCACCCTCCCTTCGTCTTTTCTCTCCTCCCTGTCTCTCTCCTTACCCCTATATAATTGATGGTTGTAGATTCTCCTTCTTTAAGGTTCCTACAGAGGATCAGGTAAGCGCTGACATACCCCAAAACCGAAGAAGCTGATGAAGCAATGATAGTTGCAGACAGCAGTTGAGCCCCCAGTGTGTGCCAGCATCTCGCAGAGCAAGCTTTATACGCTTGCTTTCATTTTACCTTGATAATAAGGCTGTAAGGCAGCTGCTATTGTTACTTCCATTTTACAAAGGTGATCCAGAGCAAATAGCTAGATAGTGCCAGTGAAAATCGCCCAGGTCTTTCTGACAACGGTTAACTAATATGCTGTGCTACCCAAATAGTAAATTGCATGATTTTGAAGTGACTAAAAATCATTTCAAATAATTCATTCTGCATAATATAGAATGAAGAACTGCAACAAAATGAAACAAACAGCAAACAAAATTTTATTTTTTCTGTAGTTACATCTAAGAAAGGGCTGTGCCACCACCTATATTATCTCCTATGATAGAATGCATTTAATTAAAGCATGAAATTAGGTTGCTAATTTGAACAGTCATTGAAAACATTTTATTGTACATTTAAGTGACCATGGCATATGTGTGTTTGTGGGCACGGAATATGGCTCTTTTAAATGGCTTATAGAATTTTGCTTTATTTTTTCTTCCTTAAGTTATAGTGCCTTCACCATTGCTTCTGGACTCCTTAGATTTAGTAAATTCTAATGTGAGTAGTGACCGTTTTCATGATGATTTGATTGTTTTTTCCTCAGGAAAGTGTTTTGAGGACAGTGCTGAATCACGTCCCCAAATACTACACGCTTACTTCCCACCAGGTTGACTCAGACTGCTTATGCCTTTTCATATGGTAAATGGAGCACAAACATCTGAAACCCTCACCAGGGGCAGCTGTGGGCTGTGATCCATTTATTGAGCCCCTGTGACGTTTGTTGGTGCATCAGCCAAGGGGGATAAGAAGCTCTATAGTAGAAAATAACTTTTTAAAGACAAAAGCTCCTTCCTTACCTTTTCATTAAATTTTAAAAATTGACTCCTTTGGGAAAACCTTGTAAATGAGTAAATGAATAGTTTCTGGTTTTAAACAATTGTTGTTTGTTTATTAAATATTTCCTGAAGTCCTTCTAAGGCTATAGAAAAGCGAATAAGCATTATCCCTGCTTTTGAGAATATCACAGCACACAGAGATATAAAAACAAGTGATTACGGTACCGTATAGTAAGTATTCATAATAGAGGTACACTGAACAAGAGTGTGGGGGGAGGGTAAGGATTAGAGAAGATTGTGCCGGGGCCGTGTCTGGTTATGTTCAGGATGGAATATTGATGACAGGTGTTTGAAATGTGCATCCAGAGTAAGTTAAGTTCCCGTTAATATTTGCAAGGAGGGATGTGCTTTGCCTTTGCTTGGATGCCCGGTTGATATACCTAATGCTTCTTTTCCCGTGTAAATGAGAATCTGTTTCTAGTCTATTCTTCTCTTTGGTAGTTGATCTCTATAGCCTCTACACACACTTACATGGTTAAGTGTGATTGATCTAAGTTGCTGAACTTGTAGATAGCGTGAACCAAGGCTGTACCAGGCATGGTGTTATATACAAGTAGACGTGCTATTTATATAGTGTCTTTTGTGTGCAAGGCACTGTGCTTGACAAAGAGGAAGCTACAAAAGTGGATTAAGGTTATGCCTTCTCCCTGTGAAAACTTATGGTAGTTCGTTCTGTGCAGTAGGGCAGGTAAGATTATATCATTATAGCATGGTCTTATGTATTAATATAAATGCCATTTGTGAGCGTGAGCTTTGTGAGATGAACAGAGGGAACTATGTCCATCAATTGGATCCCTGGAGGCTTCACAGAGGAGGTGGCCTTTGAACTGGGCCTTAAACAGTGATTCTCAGATATGTGACTAGCAGTCACTTGGAGAGTATATTTACAATGTCTGCTCATAGAACAGCAGAGTCTGCAGGTCTGGGCTGGAGACCATAATGTGTGTTTTAAACAAATACCCTAGACAATTCTTGTGAATGACCCACACCCAGACCACACTTTGAAAACCCTGTCTTGAGGATAGATAGAATATTTTCCTCAATTTTATTGGTGTATAATTAAAGTATAATGCACTAAACATATTTAAAATTTACCATTTGATCATTTTTTGACATAAATATACACCAGTGAAAACATCACCACAATCAAATAAGCATTTTCATTGCCAACTAATGCTTTCCCATGCCCTTTTTTGTAGTCTCTTCCTCCATCCTTGTCTTCAGGCAACCATGAGCTACCTGCTATCATCATAGATTAGTATGGATTTTCTAGTATTTCGTATAAGTGGAATCATACAGTATTTATTCATTATATCTAGCTTCTTTCACTCAGCATATAGTGATTTCAAGATTTATCTATGTTGTTGTGTGTATCAGTCGATGTTGTTTGTATCAATTTGTTCCTTTTTATTTTGAGTGGTGTTCCATTATATAAACATACTCCAACTTATTTATCCATTCACTTGTTGATGGACATTTGGGTTGTTTCCACTTTTTGGCTATTATATATAAAGCTGTTATGAATGTTTGTGTAAAAGTCCTTGTGTGGACATGTATTTCCATCTCTTTTGAGGAAAAAAAACCTATGAGTGGAATGTTCTGCACTTGTCAGTCTCAAGGTAATTGTGTAGTGTCATTTACCTCTGCTTTCTATGTTTACTGATTCTTTTTTTTTGGTCCTAGTACTGTGTTAGTTGCTCAGAAAAGAGTGTTAAGATTTTTCTACTATGATTATGGACTTGTCTATTTTTCCCTTTTAGTCTGTCAAATTTTCTTTGTCTGTTGAAGCCATATTATTAGGTGCATACATTTTTGTAGCTGTTATGTTTTCCGAAGGAGTTGCTGCTTTTATCATTTTGAAATATCCATCTTTGTCTCTGGTAATTTTTTTTGAAGTCTGTTTTATTTAGATTAAAATATTCATCCCAGCGTTATCTTCCCCCCTCCCCAGTTACTTTTATATTGCTATGTATATTAAGTCTACATACACTGAAAACCTCACCATTGCATGTTACACTTTCCCCTTTAAACAGTCATGTGTGTTTTAAAAAACTTAAGAAAAAAGTAGTATTATTTTTTATTTACTTAGCTATTTACTGTTTCTCTTGTTTTTTTCTTCATTCCTGAAATCCATGTTTCCATATTTCTTTTCCTTTCAGTATGAAAAACTTCCCTTAGCATTTCTTATAGATCATGTCTGCTGGTGATGAATTTTTTAGTGTTCTTTTATGTGAGAATGTCTTTATTTCCTTTTATCATGAAAGACATTTTTTATCAAATATAGAATTCTGGATTGATGGATCTTTTTTTTTTTTCTCAGTGATTTAAAGATATTCTTCCATTGTCTTCTGTCTCTATGGGTTCTAAAGAGAAATCCATAATCATTTCAATCATTGTTCACCTGTATGTACTGCATTTTTCTTTTTTTAAAAATATTATTTATTTATTATTATTATCATTATTGTTATTTTTACTGTGCTATCTTTAGCTACTTTCAAGGTTTTTTCCCCTCCATCTTTGGTTTTCAGCAAGGTGATTTTGATACATCTCAGTATGGTTTTCTTTACATTTCTCTAACACTCATGATAGATCTTTTGATTTTTGTCCTAGGAGACTCTGAAACTCTGGTCACTTTTTCCTTCTTTTTCTCTCTGCTTTTCAGATTGGGTAATTTCTACTCCTCCCTCTTCATGTTCATTGACTCCATTGTTTGTCAACACATTTTTTCCCCCAAAGCTTTTTTTTGTTTTTAAAATTTGCATTTGGTTCTGTTTTTCTGCTGAGAATTCCTACACTTTCCTTCCTATCAAGTGTGTTTTTCTTTACTTCATAGAGCAAAGTTATAATAATTGCTTTAAAGTACAAGTTGAGTATCCCCTTATCTGAAATACATGGGACCAGAAGTGTTTCACATTTTGGATTTTTGTTTTTTAATATTTGTGTTATATTTACTGGTTGAGCATCTCTAATCCGAAAATCTGAAATACAAAATGCTCCAGTGTGCATTTCTTTTGAACATCATGTCAGTGCTTAGAAAGTTCCAGATTTTGGAGCATTTTGGATTTCAGATTTTTGGATTAGGAATGCTGAACTTGTATCTGTCTGATAGGTCCAATGTCTGGATCATTTCAAAATTGACTTCTCTTGAGAAGTGGTCACATTTTCCTGGTTCTTTGTCAAGTAATTTTGAGTTATATGCTGCACATTGTGAATGGTGAGTTGTGTACACTCTGGGTCTGCTTATTTGTGTCTGTCCTGTACACTTCAGGAGTTAGTCCAAAGCTTGTGTGGCTGGTTCAGATCGCAGTTTACTTCTCTCAACTTCTGCTGTGCTGGTTTAAGTCTGTGCTGTCCATGTGTCACTCTGGGGTTAGGCTGATACTTGTGCAGGTTCACACATAGAATTAGGTCCTTCCTTCTGGGCTCTCTCCACTGCAGGATTTTACCCTCAGACTCTCCATTTCACAGAATCGCCTTACCTATGTACAGAAAGGCAGGTTTCTCTTTGAGTTTGCTCTGCAACTAGCACCCACCTTTGGTGGGTGAGGAAAAAAACCAGGAATTTCACCCCATGTGGGTTACTTTTCTAAGTTTTGACTCTCTTTCATAATTCCATGGTCACCTATATAAAATGTTAAAAATCTTTATGCATATATATAATTATCAGATATATCTATATGTAGAAATCATATACATTTGATAAAAGTAGAGTCACACTTTCAATATTTTTTGTATTATGGTTTGTATTCTCACAACAAATATGACCTGTATGTCTTCTCGTATTACCAAATAGCCACTGACAGCATCATTGTTAATGGGTGCATAGCCATTGTGGATGGATCTTTTTGGCTACCCCACATTGATGGGCAGTTGACAATAAAGTCTTTATACATGTGTCCTTGTACACTTGCCTTAGTATTTCCCTGGGATAAGTTTATAAAAGTGGAATTACTTTTTCCTCCCAAGGTTTATGATGCAGATTGCCATAGGCACATTGGAAAAAAGTACCTGTAGTATTTGAAAGTATTACTATTTATTTTCTCACACACTCACTAACACTGAACACTATCAATGTCTTTACTCTTTACATTTCAGAGGAAAAAAATTTTGTACTGGTGTGTTTTTTGTTGTTTTGTTGTTTGTATTTTAGAGTTGGGGTCTTGCTATGTTGCCTAGGATAGACTAAACTCCTGGACTCAAGTGATCCTCCTGCCTCAGCCTCCTGAGTAGCTGGGACTATAGGCAAGGACCACCACACCCAGCTTGTACTAGGGTTATTTTAATTTACTTTTTTCTGGTTACTAGGTTAGTTGAATACATTTCCACAAGTTATTGGCTCAGTCTGTTTTCTAATGGCACTTGAAAGGATGCTAGGATATATTCTGCATGTTTTCTTTTTATTCTCCCACCCCAAATTATAACCTTACTCTCATCTTTGTTGAAGTTGCCTATATATCCCTTCCTGTCAGTATTTTCACTCTTTCCCTCCCTACCTCTCTTGAGCAATCACTGTTGTGAATTTTATATTACTACCTTGATTTTCATTGTAGCTTTACTATGTATATTGTCAAATAAATTAACTTTCACCTGCTTTTATATTTTAATAAGTGGAGTCACACTATAGATCCTTTTGTGACTTTAGTTTTTCATTCATCATTGTGAAGTTCATCTATGTTGTCATTTGCAGAGTTTTAGTTCATTTGTTTTTCACTGCTTAAATTGTACTGAATGAATATGTCATAATTCACTCATCCATTCTTTAATGGATATTTGATTGTTTACAGTTTTTGTGCTATTACAAATGCTACTGCTGAACATTCTTGTGTAATACATCTGAATGTATAAATGTAAGAGTTTCTTTAAGGTATATTTTATCTAGCAGTAGAATTGCTAAGTCACTACTTACAAGCATCTTCAGCTTTATTGAATATCACCAAATTATTTCCGAAAATGGTTGGCCCAGTTTACATTGCCTGAGCCTTTGTATGAAAGTTCTTGTTGCTCTGTGTCCTCTTTAACACTTGACATTGTTCAGCTTATTTTGGCAATCTGGTGAGTTTAAAACAGTATCTCACTGTGGTTTTCATTTGCATTTACCTGATTACTATTAAGGGTGAACACATTTTTATATATTTGACATTTATAGTTTTTATTTTGTTTATTTTTCAGGTGAGGCTCATTTTTATGTTTTTCTTTCTTAACCGATTGGTAGGAATTCTACATATATATTGGATAGGATACTAATCATTTGTTGTTTCTGTGTATTAACAATTATATTTTCCAGGTTTGTGGCATTTCTTTCCTTTTTTTTAAGTTGCTCTTTCATAAATGGAATATATATATATATATATATATTTCTTGAGCAGCTTTAGATTTCTTTATATAATATCATTCTCCAGAAAAGTCACTTTGTCAGGGAATGTGAGTGGGTGTAAGTCGACAAGTTCCGTGATGGTAACCCTTTTGCTTGTCATGCTTGATTCTGGTAGCTTCAGTCTCTGATGTTATTACTATATCATTCATATTTTCAGCATTGAGATTCTAAATATTTAATGACTTTCAAGCATCTACCTTCTCTTTCCTAGTGTTCTGTCAGATTTGGCCCCACCCTCCATGACAGTTTCTCTTGGCTGGGAAGGTGTACTTTCGGATGTGCTTGTTTGACTAGGAAATGTAGCTCAGAGCTTGCCTGGGGATCGCAGTTATGCCATTTGCACAGAATTGGATTTATTTCCTGGTATATTTTTTAGTTCTCCCTAATCCTGCTTCTAATGCATGCCACCCCTCCAATATTACAATTACTGCAATAAAAGTAAAGGCTTTGGCAACTTGATTCAAGTTGTATGTGTCTACATTTCTGATGTTTTTGCAGCTGTTGTGATATGTGTTGTATACTGTCTGTGGCATAATTTCTATACATAGCAAACTTCTGGAGAGCAGAGATTCTGTTCTGTATGTTCTTCTCAATGTCTAAGGTCTTATATATTTGGCAGCTGTATGTAGCAACTGCCATTTAATTTCCCAGTCCTTTGCCATCATTGTGGACTTAATTTTCCATTTTCAACTGTTCTTTTTCCTGTTGTCTTCCCCATTCTGAAAACAGTAACCTCAGTAACACAACCTATTCATTAGCTTTTGACATTTAGAAGCTGGTGGGTTAGTTTGTGAGTGCCCACATAAGAGATGTGGATTGGAAAGAAATGGAAATTTGGCAAGTTTGGACTGCTGCAAGTGGTCACTTCTTTCGACAGACTCCATTATTGTTCCCATTTCCTTACCCCTCCCTGTATCCATACACTTTGTCCCGTGACTTTGAAGCACTTTCTACTGTGAGAGGAATATACTACTTTGCTCTATTGATTGGGGCTTGGCCCTGTGACTGGTTTGGCTAAAGGGATATTAGCAGATGTGACAGGAAAAGAGGCTTGAAATGTACTTGGCAGTTGATTTTTTCCCTGTTTGCTTCTGTCATTATGAGGTGAACATGCTGTGTGTGGGTTGCTGGTTCCAGAAGAGGAAGAAGCGTGTGGAGTGGGCCTCAACCAACCCTGAGGCCTGAAGCCCAGCCAGGCTGGACCGACTGAACCCTGGCCTCACAGACGTGTGGTTGTTATTGCGTGCCACTGATACTCAGCTGTAGCTGAGCTCACCAAGGGCTCAGAGTATCCAAAAGATTCTCTCTTCCAGTATCATTTCACAGAAAATTCAGATGAATTCACTTATCTCTTTCAAGTATTTCCTCTCCACCTCCCTTTCTAGTTTAGCAGGAGAGATGTTTGAGAAGAGTTTGACTTTTTCTACTGTCGTCTCTCTGTAGAGAAGCAATTGAAATAGTTTCTCTGTATTGAAGTGTGTTGTGGTGGTTCTGTAAACCAGACAGGGATTGGGGGTGGGATTTATCTGGAAAGTCCTCCCCATGGGAGGTTTTTGAAATGCCACTGACTTATGGAAGATCCTGTGTGTGTGTTTGTGTGTAAGTGTTCCCAGAATAACGTTTTTAAAGTTTTAGAGCCAGGTATTGGAATTTAATCAGCCTTAGGTAGAAGACTCTAGAATCACTAGAATATAAGCATCATGAGGGCAGGGAATTTTTTTTTGTTTTGGTCACTGTTATATTCCTAGTTCCTAGAACAATGCCTAGTACATAGTAGGTACTCTCTATACATATATAAAGTCAGTGGATGGGTACATGGGTGGATGGAACCCCTCAACTCCTCATTCCAATGTTTATTATTCTTTCTCAGGTTCATAGAAACAGCAAAATTTGGGGAGGGGGGGGAAACGACCTAATTTTTCAGGCTTGCTCATGGCTCTTTCTGCCCTCAGCTGTTCAGCACAATTCCTAGTTAATAAGGATGGTGCAGTGGGAACCCTTGGGCCTTGGAGCTAAGATCTGACCCCAGTCAGGCCTGGCCACTAGCTGGGCTGGAGATCTTAGACAAGTCCCGTGGGTCTCAGTTTCTTCATCTGTAAAATAAGGGGCCCAAATTACGTAATTTCCAGATTTCCTTTTAGCTCTCAAATCTATGATTCCAGCCTCCTAAACAGCCCAGAAATTCTTATTATTAATAAAAGCCACAGGAGATTGTGTTTTGTTTTATAGCACCACATGGAAAATTGCATAGCAGCAGGACTTGGGTATATATGGTTGGTTAATCAGGGTTTTTTTTTCCCCCCTTAAAAAAATTCTCAGACCTTAAAAAAAAAAAAAGAGGATGCTCATATAATTGAATTTTATTTAAAGTATTTATGAAACTCTTGCTTCATGGGATCACTGCAGCTTTGCAGGCAGGTAGTGATGTGCTCTCAATGGCTCAATTTTATTTTCTCCCTTGCAAAAAGGCAGTTTAGAAGTTTAGGAATTATTTATGGTACTGTGGGGATAAACACAATCTGCTAGGTTATTTTTCTTGTATCATTTTTTTTCAAGGTTCATTCCTGTATTTTAGGCTGGAAGCAATGTCTTCATGAAATGGCCATGTTGTTAATGTCCAGGGATAAAATGAGGTAATGTCATTAGGCAAAATTTATGCCAGCTTTTTAAGTGGTGAGTTTTAATTGACATAATTTAGGAGTTGGATGGTGTTAGGTAATTCTCAGAAAAAAGGTTTGCTAGTCACCCAAGTGTGGAAAATGGTGGGTTGAAAAGTTTGACAGTTTTCTTTATTGGAGAGCATCTCTGAGCTAGGAAGAAGTAGCTCTGTGTGAGAGATGGAGTGTGCAGCACTTCTTAAGCTTATTTGACCACAGAATCTCTTTACAAAAAGATCTCTTTTGTGGAACGTATCCTAAGAAGGACACTTAGGAACATGCCCATCCATTAGTTGCTGGGATTGACAACAAACTAGGAGGCTGATAGAAATGTATTTTGGGGAAGTAGCAACAAACTTTAATAAGATACTCTTTACAATTTGACCTTGAGGTATGCCTTCAATCCGAAGGGGAACAGCAGATATTAACATAAGTAATTTAGAGCATCCATTTAGCATCTTAGACTATTTGTCTATGGAACCTTGGAACTTGAGGGCTTGTGGGCCTTAAAGATGTTAGCAAGAAAAAGCTCTCAAAATCTATTATGTGTATTTGATAATTTCATTTATTAGATCCAGCCTTCCGTCTCTTCTTCCTTTCCTTCAGCAAACCTTTGCTACTTATCTGTGTGACAGCAACCATGCATAGGTGCTGCAGATAGAAGTGGTTTCTGCCTGTGAGGGACTCACGGTCCAGTGGTAGACTGACAGGTAAGCTGCTGTGTCCAGGGAGCTGTGGTGACAGTGAGGGGGGAAATGACACCTGAGAGACTGTGCAAGGCTCCATCTGAGATGTAGTGCTTGCGCTGAGCAATAAAGGTTGAGCAGGGTAGACAATGGGCAGAATAATGAGATTTTTAAAGTAAATTTTGTTGTGTATATTTAAGGTATACAACATGATGTTATAAGATATATATAGTAATCTGATTACTGTAGTGGAACAAATTAACATATCCGTCATCTCACATAGTCATCCATTTTCACCCCTGTGCCATGACAGCATAGTCTACTCTTTTGCTTGCGCACAGAGACGCAGGGAGTGAGAGGCGGCGCTATGTAACTGGGAAGACTGATTCATGTGGATTGCCGGAACACACCGGCAGTGAATTAAGTCAAGCAGGTGGGAACCTAGATAGGGTCAGTTCCGGAAGGGCTGGAATGCAAAATGAAAGACCTTAAATCTCATGTTTCTGGTACTAGTGAGAGATTGAAAGATTTTAAGTAGGAGAATGGTGTGATATGATGAATGTTTGGGAAATTGGCATTACTGTGGAGAGAGTGAGTGGAAGAAATACAAGTTCAAAGGCAAGTAAACAGTCTAGACTCTAAATGATGAGAGCAAGAGCTGAAGCAACAGCAGCAAGGAGAGAAGATACCCTAATTGCTGAGCCTTTTTAGAATTATCACCAGCCTTTATGTGCAAGGGGGTACATTCCTGGCATGAGGAAGAGGTCATGGGCTGAGGGATCAGTTAATTCTGGCTGCAGCTATCCCAGGCACACTCAACACACAGAACCTTTAGACAATGCTCTGCCACTGGTATACCCTCCAGATTATTGTAGGTGAATTCTACCACCAGCTCCCACCCCCATTCTGTACCTTGAGTTGCCCAAGCCGTAATAACTAGCATAACCTTTCTCAGCATGGAGGCCTTGTTTTAGGATCTTATTCAGAGAAGTGCAATCTGTTAGGTGAAAGCACTTGTTACCTGGGCGGGCAAAGTGTTCATCAGGTGTTTACCGAGGCAGGGGTAGGGGTGGTGGGTGGCATTTGTGAGAAAGGTAGATGCTTGGCAAGTGAAGATGAATGAGGCAGAGTCCCTGCCCTTGAGGCGTTAATGGTGTGCTGAGGGATCCAGTCACACAGAGAGACCCATAAGCAGACACCTTGTTGTGCTAGGTGGCAAGTGGGTCTGTGGGAGTCAGGGAGGCTGTCCCAGAAAGGTTGCCTTGAAGAGCTGTTATTTTACCTTGATCTTGAAGAATGTGTAGGACTTTGCAAGGACAAGAGGCAGGTAGGGCTTCTAGGCAGAGGGTACAACACATTCAAAGATATGGAGTTCCAAAAGATCTGGAATGTTTGAGGACAGAGAATTTCAATGTGATTGGGGTAGCGTAGGGAGCGACCAGAGAGTGATGGTGGGAGGTAGATCCAGAGAAGCTTGGAGTGTGAAGGGCTTTGCATGCAAAGCTAAGGAGTACGGACTCACAGCTGTGGTTATTGACCCAAAGCAGGGACTTGCTGGGGAGGATAAGAGAACCACAGAGTGGAAGGAGGGAGGCAGCCCCTTCACATTTATTGTATAAATTTATTTTCTAGGTAGCACATTCATTTGGGGGGGAGTGTGTGTGTGTGTGTGTGTGTGTGTGTACACTCTTCCTTCCATTGCTTTCCCATCTTTTTTTTTGTATCCTTCAAGTTTTTTTTAATTAATGCAAATACAAATATATATATTTTTTCTTCCTTCTTAAAACCCAAGTGGTACATGATGTGATTTTATATCTTTTTTGTTCACTTACGATATATTTTAGAGATGTTTGGATGCTAGAGAGCATGTTCATTTCTATTCACAGCTGCATGGTTTGCCATTGTGGATATGAACCATAATCTCTTTAACCAGTGCCCAATTTATAGGCATTTGTGTTGTATCCAATCTTTTGCTACAATGTTTCAGTGAATAACTGTACATATGTCACATTTCATATGTGAGTATATCTGTGGGATACATTTCTTGAAGTATAATTGCTAGGTCAAACAGTATATGCATTTACAATTTTTATAGACATCATACCTGTTAAGTATACCTAGGTGAAGCAGCCATATCTGATATGTGAATTGAAAGGAGGAGAGAGGTGAGCAAAAGGGAGATCAAGAATGGTGCTAAGTTTAGCCTCAGTGACTCATGATGCCATTTCACAAGTTGGAGACAGAGAAGGCTGTGTAGGTTGCACCCGAGCTTTGGACCTCTTACGTCTGAAGTATCTATAAGACATCCAGGTGGTAATATGGAGATGGTTGGACATAAAAGACTGGAGAGTGTAAGAGGGCTCTGTAAGGGATTTTGAATTCATCAGTGTAGTTAAAAGTCATGAAATTAGGATAATATAGGAGCAAATCATCATAGAGAAAGGAGAAAAGAGCTAAGAAATACAAGGTTTCAGAAAAATAGACATTCTCTTGGGTTCCTCTATCTATTGAATTCACTCAAATTCATAGGTATAAAGGGAGAGTTCTCACATGGTTCAGGTCTTTATTCATTTGTTCATGCATTTATCTATTCAATGTTTACTGAATACTTAGGACTACAGGTTGAGTATCCCTCGTCCAAAATGCTTGGTACAAAAAGTGGTTCAATTTTGTAATTTTTTTTCAGATTTTGGAATATTTGTGTTATACTTATCAATTTGTTATTTCTAATCTGAAAATCTAAAATCAGAAGTTTTCCAATGAGCATTTCCTTTGAGTGTCACATTGGCCTTCAAGATGTTTTGGATTTTGGAGCATCTCGGATTTCGTATTTTTGGATTAGGGATACTCACCCATACCAACTAATAACAGAAATATTGCCATCCCTTGGTATAAGTGGGGACTGGTACCAGGCCTCCCAAATATACCAAAATCTGCACATACCCAAGTCCTGTTGTCAGCCCTGTGGAACCTGTGTGTGTGAAAAGCTTGCCCTCTATACGCAGGTTACACGTCCCTTGAATACTGCATTTTTGATCTGTGTTTGGTTGAAAAAAGTTCACGTAGAAGTAGACTGGCACAGTTCGGGCCCATGTTGTTCAAATTTCAACTGTGTACGGCTAGAGATGGCCCCTGCTTTCCTGGAGCTCCCAGTTAGGTGGGGCATGAGGACAGGTAAATGTTCAATGGCAGAGTGGTGTGATGTTGGCTGTGGGAGGGTGGTACATTGTACCGTGGGGACAGTGGGAGGTGGCATCTAGTGGAACCTGGGGGCAGTCTTCAGAAAGCCTCCTAATCAGAGTGGAGTTAGTGGTGATAGGGCTCGGGGAGGGACGTGTGCCGTGGGCCAGCGCTTGGCAAGGTTGGTCAGGGGCCAGGAGGGAAGCATCTGAGGGTGGCCGGCCCTCTGGGCTCTGTTGTGCCCGCTCCACTGTTCCTTTGTAGTGCGAGAGCCGCCATAGCCGTCAGTGAGCAAATGAGTGTGGCTGGGTTCCGATGACTCTTTACCTGTGGATACTGAAAATTGCCCTGAATTCTCAAGTGTCATGAAGTAGTATTCTTATTTTGATATTTTTCAATGATTTGAAAATGTAAAATTCATTCTTAGGTTGTAGGCTGTACAAACACAGAGAGTTGGGGGCTAGACTTGGCCTCCAGGCTACAGTGTGCTGCCTCTTCATCAGCAGCATGTGCGGAGGTTGAGTGACAAGAGAACACATAGGGGCTTCTGTAATGTCCTTTTCTTACTAGTCTCCTTGCCTCCAGGTCTCCCGGTTCCCATCCACCCCAAAGGCAATCCCTGGGTCCATCTGCCTGGCCTCCCCTTTCATGTTTCCGTGTTGTTCTGAAAGCCCTCAGTGGTTCTCCAGGAAGGTATTCAGGGTCCTCCCCTCACTCTGCTTTGTTTGCTGCAACTTGCTTTCAGGGCGGTTTGGGGAAAATTCTATTCCATTGACAGTAACATCGTATTTTAGACGAGATTAGGGGTACTATAAACACTGACGGGCTTTCTCGGCCACTGCTCGCTCCTGCGTATGCATACATAGTTTGCCTGCATTCTCAGCTTTTTGTATATTTCCTGAAAAAGTTACTTTTGGATTAATTTACATATAAAAGTCCTATATTTTCATCTTATTTTTATCCTGCCACTTCAGGTATAGGGAAATAAATGAAAAAGTATTCAAATGTTGACTTCTAAGGCTTTATTACCTCAGACAGCTTCATTATGTTTGTGGAAATCTAGTGTGCTTTGAAGGAATTAATCTAGCTTTACTTGCAATCTGTATGTGTTTACATAGAATGAACAAACATTGCATTACGTTTCATGAAAATTCAATTATTCCTGTCTCCAGGAAACATGCTCTGCTTAGTATTTAATTCTCGAGTAAGTCAGGGTGATGGTTCTTGAACTGTTGTAGGAATTGGGGATTTTGAGCTCACTGGACATTCTATAATCAGTGAAGGAATGGCCAGCGGAGACTGTTCATCACTACAGCCTTGAGTCTGTATCTGAGGTTACCGGGGACTTTGGGGACATCTGTCTCTGTGGCATGGGGCTAATATAAAATCCTCTCTAGACACTTTTAAGAATTAAAAGCAGCAACATTAAGGATGCTGTTCCACATGATTAATATTTTATTTTGGAATTCATTATTCTTACATATGGTTTATTTATTCAGCAGGCATTTTTTGAGATTCTCCTGTGAACAAAGCACAGTAAGAGATGGAGAGGGTAACAATTGGCTGGTATTCATTTTCTGTTTTGGTTGGTTGGACCCTACTTAACCAGTAAGGATTGGTTAAATGTTGGTTGTTTCTTGAAACATTTCCTGATTCTGTACACAATTCCAGCAACTCCCACTGTATATTGTTATTGCAATTAAGCACTTACTTTATAGAACCATCTGTCACATGTCACCACCATATCTTTTATAGTTATATGATAGTTACTAAACTTACCCTTTTCTCCCGCAAGACTCTAACTTCCTTGAAGGTAGGAACCATACTTAATTCATTCTTGTTAGTGGTTGTGACATTAAAACATATCGAGGAAATGGTAAGCAGGGTTTTCCGTGGGCAGAGATATGGGTGAAATGGCCTGGGGCGGACAGCCGCCGAGGGAACAATTTGAGTCAGGCTGAGGACGTGGGTTACTTAGAGTCTTTGGGGATGAGGTGTAGTTGGGTGTAGCACAGTACTAAGAGTTGAGTGTTGATCAGAAAGCTAGCTTGGGGGCTAGATTAGTAGGCACGGAAGTCATGCTTAAGGGTTTGGTGTGGGGCACCACTGAACCTTTGTAAACAGAAACCATGTGGCGAGACCCACGTGGCCTCTCAGATCCTTCCTGCCCTGGCCTTCGCCTGCCTCTCTCGCTTTCTCCTACTCTTGCCTGGACGTGCTCCATGTCCCGAGGAGCTCTGGAATGTGCCACGTTCACTCTGTTCCGTGTTTCCCGATGGGATCCTAGGCCTTCCTCACGCCTGTTTGTCAAACTGTGCTATAGTTTGCTTGTTGCTCTGCCTTTGCACAATTCACAGTCTGTTTGAGGGAGGAGGTCAGGTTTCTTGTCACCAGGGCTTCACACATGCCTAAGTTTTAGTAGGTACTCGGTAGATATTTATCGAATGCGTGGATGGGTAAATGCATTTCGGCACAAAACCTCCACTTCTGGACTGAAAGTAAATTGGATGGAGCAGAGATGGGAGGCAGTGAGATCGGCCAGGAGCCTGGTACCTAGGAGAGAAACATGTTTGAATTACAGCTGTGGCAGTAGAAATTCAAAGGAGGAAGTAGATTCTGGAGACCTGGGGAAGTAGAACTGACAAGACCCATTGAGCATTGGTTAAAACGGATGCTGTGAAGGGCCAAGGGAAGCGGAAATGTTAAAAACAGGAGCTGGAAGCCCACCTGATCATGTCACTCTCTAGATGTTTTGTGGAGGGGCGGGGGAAGCTATTCCTTGTAGATTTGATTGCAAAATCAGCTTAACTGAGGATTAACTGCCTTGCTTTGAAAAACTCTACCTCCAAAGGTTGCACATAGAATAAATCGGGGAGCACCAAAGCATTCTTTGCTTAATTATTTAATTCATTATAGATTTATTTACAATGCAATTCTACAAAGGCTATGAGATAGTGACATCTATAGTCATAGATATATCTGGATAAAACAAAAACTAAGGAGTAAAGGGAAAATAAGAATGGGAAAATAATAAAGCTGGGTTAAGGTTGCAGCAAAGAAATACACATTTCTTTCAATTGCGACAAACATAGATTTGGCTTTCAGCTGCCTAATGGTGAAAAGAAGGAAGGAAACATAATTAATTAATGCTATCTACAGTGTCTGTAAGATAAAAACATGCTCATTTTTTTCAGGGAAAGCACAATATTCTTGACACAGAAAGCTGGGGAAAAAAATTCCCCCTCATCTGAGGCAGAGTGTGTTTAAAAACAACAGTAGAATTTCAAAATGTGCTTCCTGACATTTCTTAGTCTTTTCTTACTAGTGTAATAGGATTTGATTTGCTCTGTTTAACATGAAGTTAATTGAGAAAGATCTCTATAATCCAAATCCACAAATTATTTCCAAACCCCATTTTTTATCTTTTACCGATTGCTCCATTGGTGAGTAATACTTAAGTTCCTGTGCACATGGCAGGTTGCCGGTGCCCCAGATGGTACCAAGGTGTGTAGGAATTTCTGAAGGAGTTCACAGTGCCAGTGGGTAGTCTAGGAATAAACACATGGAAAGTATGTTAAATGCAAGAGTTGAATAATGAGCTGACTACATAGGAGAGCCAGTGAAGCTGTGTCTGATTCACGGCCATGTATGTGCTTAGATGTTAGATGGGGTCTGTGAATTTAGAAGGTGGCAAGACCAGTGTGGGCTGGAGGGACTGAGGGAGGTTTGAGAAGGAGGAATGATTTTTCTTTTTTAATGAGACC
The DNA here is from genome assembly GCF_041146395.1 of Eulemur rufifrons. Classification (NCBI taxonomy): domain Eukaryota; kingdom Metazoa; phylum Chordata; class Mammalia; order Primates; family Lemuridae; genus Eulemur; species Eulemur rufifrons. The sequence goes on along the minus strand of NC_091000.1, from coordinate 66,211,101 downwards.
ATCAATACTGCTATTACCTAGTTTATACACCAAATTGGAAATTGAGTCATTAGTTGATCCTTTCAACAAACTTTGAATTTTTATACAGTCTTTAGAAACATCAAGTTCCTGATATTTTATTTTTTATTTTTGCAAAGCGGTATGCCTAGTAGTTTTATCAGTACCATTTGGGTTCTTAAATATTTGGGGCCCTCCTTTTTTTTTTAGACCCATGGACATGCTTTTCTGCTTTCACTCCTAAATATTGAACTATCAAATAGTCTTTACATCCTAATTTATGTTCTTTTATTTCAAACTGTAGTGTTCTGAAAACATGAACATTTATTTTTTGAGGAATGGTCATTTAACAGTCAACTCTGTCATGATAATCTCTGTATAATCTTTAGACTCTCATTGCCCTGAGGGTAAAGTCCCAAATCCTTAGTGACTGTGTCCTTGGAGGCAGTGCCTACCCTGCTCTGGTCCTGATCACTTCTCTAGCCGTACGGGCCCACCTTCTCCCTGGCACTTGGCATTCCTGCTGCTCAGGCCTTTCAGTTGTCCCTTCCTTTTGCTGGGGCTGCCTGCGCAAATCCGGTGACCCTGTGGGACACTCCCATGGCTCCTGCATCTCTCCTCCATGGCAAGCATCACTACTGTAATGAACTGACTGTGATTAGGTCTTTATTTAATGTCTCTGATTCTAGCCTCCCCTTCCCAAGACTGTAAGTACCATGAGGACAAGGACCTTGTTGGTCGTTTACCACTGACCCCCAGCATTTAGCACAATGCCTGGCACAGAGCTGGTAATCACATGTACTTGGTTTTGAACAACGGTGACATTGTGAGGAGCTTTCCTATTCCAGTCTTCATTCAAACTGTCTTGGTTATTGCTTATTTGTTATTTGTTTCTTACCCTGCAGATGGTTACCAAGCAGCTTTTTGATTTTTAAATCTTTGCAGACTATTCCAAAAAGCCCCTCCAAAGATGACACAAACCTCTATTTATTGCCTTTCAAAATATATACACTTTTAGTGCCAAGGGAAAATTTTTGAAGCTTGGGTTTGTGTTAGTCTCCAGGGAGCCAGCGGGGGAAGGCCAGATTGTGAGAGTGTTAGTGGAGTAATGTCTGATGTAGTTTACTGAGCGATTTCAAAGCAGAGTAATGGAGGTAATCTTAGAAATTCTAAGCAGCAGTGTTGTAAAAGCACAGAGAGTGTTGCTTCCATTTCATTGACCTGAAATCAGGTCGTTTCCCCCATCCTACTTCTAATTTGTTTTTATTACCTTAATATTCTGTGTCGTAGAGGGTCCAAACATCTTTAGAATAAAATTCTTTGGAGATCTATAAACTGCTGTTTTTTAATTTCATTGCTCTTAATTATAGGGCACTGAAAATGTAAAAAACAGAGATAATGTAGGATAGTAGACAGAGCTTTATACTCAGCATCAGGAGATCTGGACAATAGTTTTACAACTAACTGATTAATCCCTGGCCGACTGTGTGGCCCTACAGGAATCCTTTGATGTCTCTGAGCCTCAGTTTCTCACCTACAGAAGGAAACTATTAGAGGTGGTATTTAAGATAGTTTATAGTCTCAGTTGACATTTGCCTCCATGCATTGCTTCATTTGTTCATTTCACAAATATTTATTGCACTCCTACTATGTGCCAGATACTCTCCTAGGTGCTTGAGATACAGCAGCGTGCCAACAAATTAATATTCCTGCCTTCCTGGGGCTTGCATTCGGGAAGCACTTGAAGGGTTTGGTGTTTATGCAGTCCCAGTTTATTACAGGTTCCATTGAATTGGCAGTTGTGGCCAGAGAATATGCTGAGTGAAGGGATGGCTGGGGGCATTCAAGGCAGGACTTGAGAAGTGAAGCTCCATCCTTCTTTGGCCAGTGGGAATGGTCCCCGCAGGGCATTTCCCATGGCCCCTGAAGGGCCAGCAGGGGGAACAGGATGATCCCCATCCCTTTCCCTATCCCTATCCATCCTCACTTCCTGGTGGATGTGCCACCAGCACGGCAGCAGGGGAAGGGAGGCTGAGGGTTGCCCACTTACCTTGCCATGGTGAGAGTCTTCCCTGCTGTGGGAGTTAGCGTCCAGTAGTGACGTTCCAAATGCTCACAGTCTTCTACTTTGTGTGCAAGACAAAGTACAAATACATGTTTTTCCAGCCAGGCTCCAAGCCACCTTCCTCCCTTTCCCCTACACGTGTCCACAGCAGAAGCTGACTCATTATCTGTGCCTGCCAATGCCCCCCACCCCTGTCAGAGGACATATGTGTGGAATGGCAGTGCCATCAGAGCCTGGAACCCTCTCACCTGACGCTTGACTACTGGGATCGAGGATTGTTTCTCCCTCCGGAAGCTCCACGATCCCTGCTGCACTGTCCACACCCGGGGGTAAGGGCTGGCTGACGTTCACTGATCTGATCTCCTGTGCCTAACGCAATGCCTGGCACATACCTGATCCACTGAAATTGTTTGTTGTGCAGACTATTGCCATAATCTCCTGCGATATTTATCATATTTTACCTTTTGGTGTGGTTATTTCAGAATTTTTTTAAACCTTCTAGATTTGAGCTGCTTGGCAGCAGGGCCTGTGTTTTATTTATTTTTTAATCCACTGAAGCACCTGGTTCCTGGCCTCCATGAATATGTAATGGCCTGAAATAAACAGAATTTAATTCCTAGATAGTTGAATTTGAAAGGTGGAAATAAGCATATGGTTTTTGTTTCGGTTTCTCTGGGGGAAACTGAGTCAAAGAAAAATAAATAACTTATGAGCTGATGTGTCATCCAGGGCTAAAAATCAAGGGATGTAACTGAGAGATCAGAGAGAAATTCAGCAATAAAAGCATTATAATTTTGAAAAGCTTCCAAATCTCTCCTTTCAGAAGTGTTTCCTACCTTTCACACGCAGATCTGTCATACAAATTATGCTTTGTTTGCTGGAAAGCCTCCGAAGCTGAACAAACCGGGTTTGTTTTGGCATTGGTGGAGGCCATGACTGAAGGGAGATGAGATATTGGATTGCTCTTGTGTGGCATCCTCATGGCTGTTGTGGTTCTTCTGCTCAGCCCTCTCCTGCGAGGGACTCGATCAGCTCCAGGGCACAGCTTGTGTGTCTGCTCTGACGGCCAAGTCCCTTTGGCTACCATCCCCTTGGCTCTGCTTTGGCCTTTCTCTGCCTTCTGCTCCTCGGGTCTGTCTAGGTTTAGTCCTTTATCATCATTTACAGCAAGGCCTGCCCACGGCTGGAAATGCAGCCCTGGCTTGGCCAGAAAGGGGTCTGTGTAAGAACAGGCTGTACCGTGTTTAAAAGACCTGAGGCCTTGCCAATGCTAAGGAAGCCAGAAGCCCGGGCTGGGAAGGCTGGCCACCCTGCCCAGGGCTGAGGACCACTGTCGCCCAAGAAGGGGCACATTCTGCAGCCCCTCGGCCAGCCAGATCAAGAGCCTCTGTAGTCTAAAACAGCCCATGAATCCACACATGGAAAGAGCATGTGGTGATCTGGATCCATACCCCCAACTGCTAATAATAGTGAATTATTAAGAGCATAAAATGAGGATCTTGTTTTCCACCTAGAGGTCAGACCTATCGGCCCTTGGGCAGTCATGTAACCCACCTGGCACACGTGGGTGATATTGAGGCTGGCACTTCCGACCTGCTAAGCGAGGACATTTTTATTGTTTCTTCTACTTCCTCAAAATGTCTGTTGTTTCTTATTTCTAGGAATGGCAGGGAGTAAAGGATTATTTATTTCCCTTGATATTTTTCATTTCAAGAATCAACATGGACAGATTTATAGTGTTCACAAACGTGCTGGTAGCAATTTGATTGCATAAAGAATGAAATTTTGCTCAGACAAGTGCAAATTTGTCTGTTGTGGTGAGAAGGGCCATGCCTGCATAAATGGTGCAATTCTCTCCTGACGATAAATTTTAACAGAGATGGTGGTGTAGTAGTTTTATTCTTCTTTTGTTCTCTCAATCACATTAGATTAAAAATTAAAGCATGAAATATATTAATTTGACTAAATGGATCTGTTACTACAAGATGCATTGCTTTGTAAAATGTTTACATTGATTCCTCACCCACAATGTTGACCAGAACCAATGACACTGGTCCATGTGGGCAGCACTGAGGGAAATATGATTCCTCTGAGAACAGTCAAAAAATCTGTTTCTTGGACCTACATTACTTCCAAGAAAAGGAAATTAGTTTTATACATTTCTAGAAATGGTGACTCCTGGATACTTCAGAAACAAATTTGAATTTAGGCAATCTGATTAACCTTTAGCTGCAAATGTTGGTATTTTCACAACTCTTTTAGATATAGTTGTTAATGGTTGCTTTAAACTTATTTCAGATCCTGTATCTCTAAAAAACCGATTTGTGATTTTTTTTATTTGACCAAGTATTCTGGGATATTGCTTTTATATCTGATCTTCTTGTATTGCTCTAGCAGCGGTTTTATTAGAGCTTCTTTCTTCTTTTGTGCTCTTGGCTCACGGTGACCGGGCCACCTTCGCAGGTGGGAGTGGGAAGTCCCGCTGCATGCTGCCCATGTAGGTGCGCCAGACCACCTGGCCGCAGCATGATGCGGAGAAGCCGCGTCACTGCCTTTTCTTCTTCCTTTACTCCTTTTTTAAAAGACTTTTTTCTTTTTATTAAAGTTTGTTCACATTCTAGTTTGAAGAGTCAATAGTTCTGCAAGGTTTAGTACCAAACCCCAGCAATCCCCCAGACACCCTCCTCCATTCCCCTCCTTCGCATGTCCTCCTCCCCAGGGGCCGCCAGTTTCAGCTCCTACGGCTGAGTCTTTGCATCACTCCCTGTGTCTCTAAGTGGCATGCTCATATGGGTGCTTCTTGACTTCTTTACATTTCACATTTGCTCTTTTGATTATGTAGTATGAAATAGGAGGACTCAGCCATTTCTTCTTTACCCTACACCAAAACAACTAAGAGGCACCTTTTTCAGCCCCCTAACTTCTCTGCAGTCACAGTGCATTTTGGGATAGATCAGTATTCTGTATTGGGGTATGTTGACTGATGCTGTTATTCACAGGTGAAATATTTAGTAAACTGTGATGACCTTTTCTCTGTCACACAACTTTTTTGTCAGCCTTTTTTCGTTTGCTTAGTTTTTCTTTTCCTTTTTCTTTTTCCTTTTTTCTTTTCAGACAGAGTCTTGCTCTGTTGCCCACCTGGGCTAGAGGGCCGTGGCGTCAGCCTAGCTCACAGCAACCTCAAACTCCTGGGCTCAAGCGATCCTCCTGCTTCAGCCTCCTGAGTAGCTGGGACTACAGGCGGACATCACTGCTCTCAGCTAATTTCTTCTATTTTTGTAGAGACGGGATCTTGCTCTTGCTCAGGCTGGTCTCAAACTCCTGACCTCAAGCCATCTTCCTGCCTTGGCCTTCCAGAGTGCGAGGATTACAGGCGTGAGCCACCACGCCCAGCCTGTTTGCTTAGTTTTCTGTATACTTTTCACTAATGCAAAATCACACTCTCTGCAAATTGTGCAAACCTACTCGCAATACATTCACATACATTGTTCTATTTGTTTGATCTTTCAGAGACGTCTGTTCCAGAGCCTTCTGACCTGCTCCTATCTGGGCAGGCTTATCTCTACACTTGGCGCTAAGCTATCATCTTGGGGTCTCTCTTTGTCATACTCTTGGAAATGCTTTTTATTGCTCTTTTGTGTGGATATACTGCTTCTTATGTCTTCCTGTGTATTATACTATTCAGGGGTTCAGTTGGAGGAGATAGAAACCACACTAGCTGTTTTAAACAGAAAGGAGCTTAAAACAGAGATTAGGTGCCTTCCCAGTTATTGGAAGGGCCAGGGGAGTGGGTTTGAGACTAGTTTCAGTGATGGCCCAGGACCACACAGCTGCCCTGACCTGCCAGGGCTGCTGCTTTTTCTGCTGCCTTAAGATGAGAAGGAGTCAGGAGGCCACCTCTGTGACTGCTTACTTCAGGAACATTCTGCTATAGCTGCAGTCCAAGAATCAAAACCTTGCATTGCAGCTACCGTCTCTTGATACCCATGAAGCTGGTGACTGGCACCTGGTACACTTACAGAAAAATCTAGTAGTCCCCTGCCATGCTGACCAGCAGAGCAAGGCAAAGCTGCAGAGGGATGGCCTCCACTTCTGTTTCCCAAGTCTTGCTTCAGCGCATCTAATTGGAGGAACATAATTTACTCAAGGAACCCAGTTGTCAGGAAGGCTGGGTAGGGTTTCGCTTTCCAGGCTTTGTGGTACAGAAAGGCGGAGAGAAGTGGAAGTGAATGCTGCGTACTGTTCCACTCTGCACACCACACCGGGGATGTGTGTGTGTGTGTGTGTGTGTGTGTGTGTACATGCTCTTGTTTTGGTGGACCTCATCCTCCAGTCCAGTGCCTTTCTGAGAAAGGATACATAGGAAGCAATTTTCTTGAGTCCTTGCACATCTGAAAGTAATTTAGTCTGTCTTGACGTTTGCACAGTAATTTGTCAGGGTATAACTTTTTTTGTGAAAATCTTTCCTTTAGAATGTTCAACATTGTTGTATACATTCCAGTGTTCCTGTTTAGAATTCTGAAAACATTTCAATTTCTGATCATTTCTTTGTAACCAGTTTTTTTCCCAGGAACTTAAAAAAATTTTTTTTCACAGCTTTATTGAGGAAAAATTTACATAACATAAAATTTATCTACTGTAAGTATACAATTCAAGGATTATTTAGTAAATTTATGGAGTTTTACAGCCATCACCACAATTCACTTTTAAGAACATTTCCATTACCCCAAAAAGTTTCCTCATGCCTAATTGCAGCCATTGTTACCCTCTCCCCCAACCCCCAAGCTCCAAACCCAGGCAACCACTGCTCTACTTTCTTCTCTATGGATTTTTTTCTAGACATCTTACATAAATGTAATCATACAATATGTAGTCTTTTGTATTTGTTTTTTTTCACTCAGCGTGTTTTCCAGCTCATCGTATTAGCATGCTGTGGTAGTTTGTTCTTTATTATTGTTGAATAGTATTGTACATATTTTATTTATCCATTTACCAGTTGACACGTGTTTAGATTGTTTTCAGTTTTCATCTGTAATGAATAATGCTGTATGAACATTCATGTACAAGGTCTTTGTGTGGACATATGATTTCATTTCTCTTGGGTAGATCCCCAGTAAATGGATTTGCTGGGTTGTTTGGAAAACTTATGATTGACTTTTTAAGAAACTGCAAATTGTTTTCTAAACTGACGGCACCATTTATATGCCCCCCAACAATGTATGAGGATTCTAGTTTCTCCATATCTTCACTAACATTTTGTGTTATCTGACTTTTTGAGATAGCCATTCCAGTGGGCATGTAGAGGTATGTCCTGAGAGTTTTAATTTATATTTTCATTGTGAATACTGATATTAAGCATCTTTTTATGTGCTTATTAGACAATTTTATGTCTTTTCTGGTGAAATGTGTATTCACATGTTTTGCCCATTTTTTATTGGACTGTCTCATTTTATAGTTTTAAGAGTTCTTCATATGTATTCTGGATGAGATCTTTATTATATGTATGACTTGTATATATTTGTTCCTAGTCTGTGGCTTGTCTTTTTATCAGTAGTGTCTTTTGTAGTACGATAGTTTTAAATTTTGATGAAATCCAATTTATCTTTTCTTTTTCCCTACATGTATCATGCTTTTGGTTGGTACCTAAGAATTCTTTGACTAACGCAAGTCAGAATGATTTTCTCCTGTATTTTTTTCTAGAAGTTTGTTTTATCTCTTGTATTTAGGTGTATGATCCATTTTGATTTAAATTTTGTTTATGTTATAAGGAAAGATTCTAAATTCATCTTTTTGAATGTATATTTCCATTTGTCCTGGAACCGTTTGTTGAGAAGACTGTTCCTCTCCTGTTGAATTGTCTTGGTATCTTTGCTGAACATCTATATACAGTACCACACGGTCTTGATTATTATAGCTTTATAGCATATTTTAAAGTTGGGTAGTATAAATTCTGAAATTTTGTTCTTGTTTCAAAATTCTTTTGGCTCTTCTAACTCCTTTGTGTATGTGTTTTGTTTTGTTTTGTTTTTTTGAGACAGTCTTGCTTTGTTGCCCGGGCTAGAGTGCCGTGGCATCAACCTAGCTCACAGCAACCTGAAACTCCTGGGCTCAAGCAATCTTCCTGCCTCAGCCTCTGGAGTAGCTGGGACTGTAGGCATGAGCCACTATGCCCAGCTAATTTTTTCTATTTTTAGTTGCCCAGCTAATTTTTTTTTTTCTATTTTTTAGTAGAGATGGGGTCTCGAACTTGCTCAGGCTGGTCTTGAACTCCTGAGCTCAAGCGACCCTCCCTCCTTAGCCTCCAGAGTGCTGGGATTACAGGCGTGAGCGCCCTGCCTCCTTTGTGTTTCAATACAAATTTTAGAATCAGCTTGTCAATTTTGTTTTTAATAGCCCATTGGGATTTTGATAGGAATTGCATTGAACTGGTAGATCATTTTGGGGGAAAATTGCCATCGTAACAATACTGAGTTGACATGGAATGTCTCCACATTTATTCAGATCAGAGGGTGGCAAACTTAAAGGGCTAGGTAGTAACTGTTTTATTCCGTGGGCCATGCAGTCTCTATGACAGCTACTCAGCTCTGCTATTGTAGAGGGAAAGGAGCATGGACGATGAGCAAAGCTGGGTTCCAGTAACAATTTATTTACAAAAAATGGAGGCTGGACCTCTGACTTCATCATCTTTAATTTCTCTCAGCAGTGTTTTGTAGTTTTCAGTATACCAGTCTTGCACTTATTTTACAGAATTTATTTCTAAATACCTTATTCTTTTTAATGCTACTGTGAACAGAATTGCTTTTAAAATTTCATTTTCAGATTCTTCATTCCTGGTACATAGAAATATGATTGATTTTTATATATTGATCTTGTTTCCTGTGACTTTGCTAAACTTGTTTATTAGTTCTAGAAGGTTTTGTGGATTCCTGGGACTTTTTAGGAATCGTTTTTTGTCCTTGTGTTCTGAAACCTCACATCGTATACCTTGGTGTGGATCTACTTTCATCCATTGTGTGAGCTGACTTTCTTGTTATCTGTAAGCAAACTAACCAAGGAATTCCTTTCATGAGTTTAGGGGGTTTGTTTTGTAGCCTTGTCTTTGTACAGAAAAAGAAAGAGCACAGATATGTTATTATGCCTCTACTGAAAATATCACAGGAAAAATTTACAACAATAATAGGTGTGATAAAACTTTAATAATACAGATTATCTGTAGATTTCATTTCTTGTGCCTGTGGCATAAATACATCAACAGCATTATGAGCAGATTTGTTTTCTATAAAAAAAAGCTGGATTAAGGCACATAGCACATGCCATTTTTCTGTTGCTTCTGTGCATGAAAACTGCTTTAGTGATTCTGCATGGTAGAGTCCCATAACAGCCTGTTTCAACCCTAAATTGCTTTTCATTTTAATTTCCTTTGGTTTACATTACTGATTTCCTCTCTTCCCTCCCCCCAATAACAGCCTTCTTACAGGGAAGAAATAGAAAAGTCTTTACTGTGATAATGCAGTCATGCTAATATCTTCAGGCACAGGAAGTTTCATAAGGGGTTATCCTAGCGTAGATAATTCATGCCAGGCACTGTGGGATAAATGAAGATTTAGCCTTTGACCTTAAGAATACACATCTGGTTGCATTTCTCCATCTTTCTGTAAAGGAGTGTGATAGTAAACTAGGCCATAGAGATCTCTTGGAGGTTTAGTGATTGTTTTAGTGGTTGTTGTTCATTTATTCATTCATTAACTTATTAATCAATTTGTTCATTTATTCAGCAATATTTATTGAACACCTGTTGTGTGCTGTTTCCTAGAAATGCAAAGGAAAGTTAGCCCTGTTAAGGGGCCAGGGTTCCATTTGGGATAGACAGAAATAATTTCTTAGGCTGCTACCCCCCTGAGCTTAAGGAGCAGGCTGTGACTCGGCAGAGCAGCTGGGCTGGTCAGCAGCTGGTTTCACCACATGTGCAGGCCTCACACTCCCAAGTGTGGACAGTCATGACCTTGACTGGCTCTCAGGCCAACGTCAAGTACATGAGGGCAGTCGGGGTGGAGTCATTGGAGTTCCTAGACTGTCTTCTAGCCTATCCCCTGTTCCTCCTCACTATCCAGGATATATTAGGGGAAAAGAGCTTCTGCCAGAGTCATGCTTCGCTGAACCTACCAGATTGCTTTGTCATTTTGTCAATTCTCTATTTCAAACACCCTCCCTACCTTTATTTAACTGTCATTGATGGGAACATTACTTAATAGTGCTCAACTTTTCATCAACCTATTAGATATCTATTTTCCTCTTTCATTTATAAGCTCTTATAATACTGGGATCATATGTAATATTTTCCTGTAACTGTGAAATCAGCAGCAGACCAGCATCCCTTTTACCTTTTTATAATACTTGAAAAATTTCATAATGCACAGCAACCCCAACCCAGGGGAAAGTATCTCTTCTATAGACTTAAAGAAGAAAGAAAAAGAAAAATTGACTTCTTTGAAGTGGTCAAAGACTTCATCATGTGTTTGCATGATTTAGCTTTCACAGACTGAAAATAGCAAAATGGCCTTCTTTCTACAAAAAGGCTGATCTATCTTTACAAGTGTCCTTGAAGACACAACTAGAGGAGTCATGCAGACTGCAGTATGAGGGCATTAGGTTAGATATAAGGAGGACTTTCTAGCCTGTGGAGATTGGGGAGGTTGAACTGAGTCACTAAAGTATGTTGAACTTTTTTAAAACCTAGTGAGTAGATTTTCTTCTCCTGGGTAAAAGGAGTAGATTTATGGAACATCTCTGGGCAAACCCATTCTAACACTAAGTGTTTCTCAAATCTATTTATTTAAAAGCAAGAGGAGAAAAAAATTCAACTACTTAATTTTTTGTAGTTGCGGTAGGATGCAGACTGAACATGTATTCATCTTCAGTGACTATGTCAGTTAAGCCTGTGTCATTTGAAAAAGTAAACACAATGAGAAGAATGAGAGAACAGTTAGCAGGGTGGTTGGTGTTGTTTTGTGTGTGCTTTGTTTGTTTGTTTCTCCATTTCATGTTAACTAACGTTCATTTAACGTTAACTTAGTCTGAGCACCCTGCTAGTCTTATCTGCATATTACAGCTTATTCGTAATTTTGCACTGGCTTCTAACTAAAACTGGACGAGCTTAGTACCTTGCTGCTGTGGCAGAGCTGTTATACTAGCTTTACACTAAATCCCCAATTGATTTTCTGTTTTTACTTAGGACTCATTAAAGACCCCTGCTAAGTCTTTCCATTTATATGTTTCATTCCCGTTAACTCTGCACAGATGGACACACCTCTAATTCTCTATCCAGTGGTACCTTCTGTAGCTATTTCAGCCTAAGAGCACCTGTGAAAACCAGTTCTTTGGCCTTTTGTATCTGTCAGAAATTGACAAGCACTAGCAGACATCTTTTTTTTTCTCTTATAGATATAAAAAGTCCATTTATTAGAGGTTTTTTAGTGTATCACTAGCGTTTTTACTTTTTCAGTTTTAACATGTATGTACCATAAGGGCCATATTCTTTTTAAAAAAAAAATACTATTGACTCCTCCTATCCAGATTCTTCCCGGTTCTACAATGCTTCCATTGTAGAGGAATCAAGCTTATCTTTATTTTTAACATACCTCAATAACCCTACAGTCGGTAACCCTTAGCAGGTCATACCTGCCCTTTTTTTCTGACCCTTACGTACGTTGGAAGCCTCATTCCTCACACGCGGCTCCTGCACGGTTCTTTCCTTTCGGTCATGATGGATAACGTGCAGCTCTCTGGGTCCTCCTTCTCTCTTGCCCCTGTAACTGTACACACGCCACGCCCTCTGTCTGTAGTCTCGCCCCCTCCGCCTTAATTTCTACTCAACCTTGAAACCATCCAGCTCTCCAAACCCTTACTAGTGCCCATTAAATTTCTCAAAGAATGATGTGTAACATTTCTACTTTTGTGTAAAACCTCCAACCTTCTCTTTGTTCCTCATAGAGACCACTTTCAGTTCATGCCGGAGATGCTGTCTCCCTGGTTTGCAAACTGATATTGCCAGTAAAACTCTCTTTTCTACTATCTAGCCGTCCATATGTTCCTTTGGACGACACTCTCCCGTTTCCACCACTGGATTTTGAGCTCCTTAAAGGCAAGAACTGTGTCTTAGTCAACCTTGTACCCCTCAGATTAGCTCTGAAAACCTAATCAATAAATGTCTGGGGGAAGAAGGTAAGGTAGTATGTTATATACCACACTGGAAGTTTATGTGATTGTTATTCCCTGGTTTGTTTCAGTTTCACATCAACCCAGAGGATGTGAGACTTTGTAAGAGCCCTGATGGCGCCCACTTACCCAGGCAGTGGACGGTCTCAGGCCTGCTGGGACAGCGACTTAGCCATTAATGCAGTGATTTTCAAACCTGGGTACTTGGTAAAAATGCACAGCCTCCCAGAGATTCAGATTCAGGCTGCGTGTGGAGTGTCTGGTATCTGCAGTCTGAAGTGGCACCTCTAGTGATTCTGGTGCAGGAGCTTGTTAGCCACCCTCCGAGAAGCGCTGGGTTTGGGAATGGCGCCCACTTGGAGTCAGCGACCTGTGCTGGCTCCTCTGTGGGTTCTTTGAACCCATGAGCACATGGACACCTCAGCCATATGCTGCAGGGACTTCTCTCATTACTGGCACAGCCTGTGACCTTCTTGGCAGGAATGGTAAGAGGCACATACTCTTCAGTTCATGCAACAGATGTGTCCTGAAAAGTTGAATACAAATTAATGTTTTATAAAGAAACAATGGGATACCCGCAGTGAATTCTTTTATAAGTTGAATAATCATTCCCTGATTTATTGGTTGTTAAGGCCTACATTTCTAAAAATTAGTTTGTTTAAATTAAATTAAAAGTTTCTAAATTCTAAGTTTAAATTTTTTTGTCTATGTAAATTTAATAATTGATTCTTTTCCCTAGGTGGTCACCATTGTTAACCAATCCTTAAAGGGATATTTTAAGGTTTAAGTAACAACATTTTACTGCAATTGAAGAATTACTTTGGAAGTTTCAGAAGCCCTAATTCAGGGGCCATTCCATTTCTGAGAAGTTCTTCATGATCATTGCCGAGTAGGTTCTCATTGTAATATCTGAGAGTCTACACACTTGTGAGCTAGTAACATTGGCCCATGAAGGAATTTTAGATGATGAAATAAGATACAATTGGTCTGAAATGTTAATAACATATTCTTCAGTGATCTGCCTTCTCGATCATCTTTGCTAGATCCTCTTCCTTTGCCAGCTCCTCAGAATGTGGGTTTTTGAACAGCCTTGTTCCCACATAGGCATGCTCTAGCTGAACAATCTAAGTTTTTTCAGGAGCTTCTGTTCCCCACTATGAAGGCATCTGGCAAATCATTTAACCACCTCATGGCCAAGTTTTCTCATTGTAAGTTAATGAGAGTGGGAGTTGCCATCCACTTTTTTTTTTTATGGGCTGGTATTCTGGGCTCAATGAGAAAGAAAACAAGAAAAAAGGTATCTTTGTTATATATAAAATAGTAGCTATCAAATGATTGTGAGTTCCCCTTCCCCCCTTCCTCTTACTAAGCACAGACCACCACGTTTCCCTCCTGCTCTCAGAAGTGCTGCCTAGTTTTTAGAGTGTGCTTCCCAGTGTGGGATTAGTATCCATGCCCGGTAGCACTTTCTCTGGACTCTCACTTGGGTGGGTTTCATCCTAACTCCTTGTTCAGAGGGCAGCCTTCTCGAGGGCAATGTGCCAACCCTCCAGGTACCTCTAGTACCTAGCAAAGAGAAGGTACTAAAAACATGGGCACGGTAATCCTTACATTAGTTAATAACATGAATTGAACTGTAATAACTTGGTCAGTTTATTTGGAAAGATGTGGTTTCTGCTGGTTTCATGTAGGTAAGAGCAGAGCTGCAGAGTCAAACTGCTAGGTTCTAGTAATGCTCTGTTGCTTGCCATCTGGAGCAAGTTGAACAAGTTATTTAGCCTCCTTGTGCCTCAGTTTCCTTGTCTGGTAAGATGGGGATGGTAATGCTAATGTTTATCTCTTAGAGTTCTGGAGAAGATTATATATGTAAACCATTTAGAATAGTTGTTGGCACATGATTGCTTTTTGATAATGATAATAATAGTCAATATTATTATGGTATTGATATTAATATATTAATATTTCTTTGGAACTCTGTGTTCCCTCATTGGTAAAATAAATGAGGATGGTCTAAAAGATTATTTCTAAGACCTTATGCCTTTACCATTTTATGGCTTTGTGACTTTAGGTGTGCCCTTTGATGACTGTAGGTGTTCACTGCCTTCAGAAAGCAACCAGAAGGGAGTGATGAGCCAGGCTTCAAAATATTTGTATTTTTAATAGTAAACTTCATAATGTCCTTAAATAGAATATACATTGGTGCAATGATTATCATCCATTTTCCTGACTGAGAGACTGAGGCCAGTAGTAAAAACCTACAGCCACCAAATATCAGAGCGGGAAGGGACCTGAGAGAGCATCTTGTCCATTCTCAGCAGGAAGTCTGTGATATTCTCCACTCAGGAGTCTGGTGATATGTTACACACATCAAGATAAACTCTTTTAAGAGCTTCGATGTCATGGAAACCCTTTGTGTCAGCAACATCAAAGCCCATGATTTTCTAGGTGGCATTTCTCATCTTATAGTGCACTGCAAAGTAATATTTCTAGGGTGTGAAAAATTGCACATCTGTAGTAGCAGGGTTAGTTTAAAATTTCAGAGCATGCCAAACAGATCTTTTTCCCCTTGACTGGTAAGAGGGAACAAAATAACCATATAATGAAAGGAAAAGACCATTTGTTTGATGGTAAAGCAATGTTGTATCTTATTAGAATAATTGAATTCTCATTCATATTCTCATCAAGTGCTTCATATTTAAAGAGATTACTTAAGAAGAATCCATAATATTATGGAAAGAATATTTATTTCTTGAAATATAATTTGACCAGAAATCTTTAAATCTGTTTCAAAGAGGGCCATTTCAGTGAGAAAACGTAATGATGCCATTCTGAATACCAGGATTTGATCTCTCATCTTTTCCTATGTCTGCAGAATGGGTTACAGAGTCCCTGCATAACTGGCAATCCATTCCATTTCCTAACAATTAGCAAATTATTCACACTTTCCATAAGAGTAGGATGCCTGTGATGCTATAGTCAGTTTCTGGTCTTATACAGGAAAATGATAGACAAGAATGAAAAGATGATTTCATTTGTCTTTATAGGGTGATGTGTGCGGGACGTACCTGTGTAGACCATGTCCTTTCTGAAGGATGAAAGGTTTCTGTATCTGGAATTTTTATCTGTATAATGTAGATGTGTGTAGGACTTGGCATCCCATAACCCCCCTTTTCCAGCTGCTGTGTAATAGGAAAGATTTGACAGTATGTCTTCCTGCCAGTCTCAGTCGGCTGGAATCTAGTCCTTTCACCCTGAAAAGGGTCCAAGACTGACGTGCATCCCTCACACAAATGTCTTGACAGAACCAGTTTTTAACCATTGCTGCTTACACTGACTGTTTCTTGGGGACACTCGGTGCCAGGCCCACAGTCAGCTGCCCAACCATGTCCTCTGTTGTTTTCCTACATGCGACCATCACCACTCCGCTGGCTCGCAGAGGCGCCTCTCCTGTGCACAGCTGTGCTGCCCTGAGCCCACTCTGTTCATGCCAATTCATGGTGGAACCACTCTTCCTTCCCCTTGTGCAGAGCCCCAGGCACACCTCATATCCCTGCTCAGTGTCCCTTGGTTGGGGGGAGGGTGCAGTAGCTAATCCCTCCTTTGAATACCTTCTTGTCCTTCTCCCTAGACAAGTGCTCAGGGCTGAGCAAACCCCTTCTCCCCACTCCAGCATGTCAGATCCAGCAGCTATGCTAACTGCCGCTCCAGCAACTCACAAACCATCTGCCAGCCCTGGAATTCAGTCATGTAGAATAGTCTGTACACTGGTCCTGGCGTCCCTTATTGGAACTGGGTTTCTGTCAGTGATTGGACTCAATTCAAGGGTAAATCGACGATGTCCTATGAAAAAAATAAAAGGTGATGGGAAAATATGTGGTCTTTGCTTCTAAAAATATGAAGTTTGGCTTTGGAGGAGGAAACATGTAAGATAAACAGGGCTTTCACAATTTTTGTTTTTCTTTTAAAGGAGCTAGTTTCCAGAATTTGATTCTACAGATTGTTCTTCAACATAGCTTAATGGATAACTTTGTGGGTTTAGAATTTAGAGGGCCTGCATTTGAATAATGGTTTTGTCAGTTGTGGGACCTTACACAAGATACTTACCTCTCTGAGCCTCATTCTTCTGTCTCAACAATAAGGATAATATTGGTACTGACCTTGAAAAATTGCAAAAATTAAAGAACGATATGTGTGGATCACTTGGAACAGTTTCTGACACAGAACAAAAGTTAATGATTATTAGACTTTCATGTATTATTATCTAGTATATTGTTATCACTATTCTATTACAAACATCTTTCCAAAAGGAATTAATTTTTAATAAAGAAGCATAATTTCTTTAATACAGTCAGCCCTCCATATCCACAGGGTCCACATCCACGGATTCAGCCTACGCTGGATCGAAAATATTTGAAAAAGAAACCAAGAACACAACAATTAAAAATAGTACAAGTAAAAAAAAATACAGTATAACAACTATTTAAATAGCGTTTACATTGTGTTAGGTATTATAAGTAATCTAGAGATAATTTAAAGTATGCAGGAGGATGTGCGTAGGTTAAATGCTAATATTACATCATTTTATATCAGGGACTTGAACATCCTTGGATTTTGGTATCCGAGGGGCATGCTGGAACTAAGCCCCTGTGGGGACCAAGGGATGACTGTATACTGCTTAATTTCTAAGCTAAACTTGTATTTACAATTGTATTAATATAAATGTTGTATCATCATTTACATAATGAAAAAAGGATAAAAGTAATGTTGAGATTGATTTATTTTCTTCTCTATAATTTTTTATTATAATAACTAATGAGTATTTACGAGCTCAAGAGTGGATTTGTTGTGTAGAGTTTGTTTTATTTAGTTTTGTATGGATCTGGGTTTGCCCAAACTGAAGTCAGAAACAAAGTTGGGAACTAACGAGGTGCTCTGATTGCTAAAAATTCCAAAAAAAAAGGAATATTCTGACTTTTCTAGAAAACAGACCAATCAATAAGATCTTCTACGTGTCATTGTCCTAGATGAATGTGAGAGGAAGACAAGGGACTGCATTTTTTATCTTTTAATGTGTGTTCGTGATGCAAAATAGAGCACCTGGACCTCTCTCACTTTGCTGTAAATAACCTCAGGTAGTCTTGGTACAGAAATATTCTATTTATAACAGCCAGTCTATTGTTAATCTGGTTCTCTTCCTCCTCTCTTGCCTCTTTCTTCCTGCTCTTACTGATCAGAAAAAGCTTTCTAAGCCAGAGAATAAGAGTTAACATAAGTGAACCCCATTGCAGGGTTTCCGGCGCTGAGAGACTGACCTAGAAGCAGCAGTAGAGGGCGCTCGGCCCCTCATTTCATCCTAATGGAGTCTGCACCAAACATCTTTCATTTGAGGAGCTAAAAATGAATTGTACGTATTAATTAAGCCTTGCTAAGGCCTTGCTCGGTGATCCAGTGCTAAGTGCCTAAAATAAGTGCATCTTATTTTAATCTTGGGGAAACTGGGTATAAGAGGGAATTTCCTAAGACTCCATAGGATGAGTCAGAAATTCAGTAAAAACCCAGGAATCCTTACTTTTCTATACTCTGGCTAATATCCCAAACGTCCCTTCATTTAGGAAGAACCAAAGGAAAACCCCAGGAGTTTTAATTTCCTCTTGAACAGTTCCTTTAGTGAAGCGTATATGAGATGTATGCTTCAAATAAATTAGTTACCCACAACACCGTGCCACCTATTTTAAAATTAATCCTTTTTGGTACATGGTTATTCCAGTGGCTCTTTGCTTTCAACCAGCAAAGACCCTTAAGAAAAGGAAAATGAAAAATAAATAGCATTCCTGGAATCCTATTGCCTAGTAAGACTGCCAAACTCGTGTGATCTTGTTCGCTCATATTATGTGGTGATTAGAGCAGGGCTTCAATCAGCGGGATGATTCCCCAAGGCAGGGTCTTGTCCCACCAGCGCACATGGCGCGCCCCGCCTGACACCCGGGCGACTTGAGAATTGAGCCCGGGGAAGCTGCAGTGTGGTGCAGCAGATGCGCACTGGTGGTTGCCATGGAGATCGCTAATACTGCTGAAACTCAAAGAAAGGGCACTTGCCGCAGCTCAGGAGCCTGCCTGAAAATGAATGAGAAACAAGCGGAATTCAGAATAGCCGCTCAGCTTCTTGTCCCACATGGAGTTTTAATTTCCTTTTCTTTCCTCTTCGTCTTCCTTTTTCAAAGAATATATTGAAACAGGGCCATATTATACATGCTCAGGCCCTCCGACCTCTTCGCTGCCTGACATATCCCTGGAATAGATGTATATTAATGACGATGCATGACTAATAGGATTGGGGTTGGGGGCTGGGGTGAGGCACGTGGTGGCCCTTCTGGAGCTTGTGGGCCGCTTGTCACAGGGGTTTAGTAGGCACCTTGGGATTTGTCTGCAGCATATGCGCTGCTGTTAATGATTGAAAAATTACCACAACAATTAGTCATGGATCGCTGAAGGCAGGGCCCCCAAATGTGATGGACAATGTGATTAAATCCATGTATGTGACAATTAACTCTCCTGCAGGTTTATCCACCAAGGAAGGTGCCCTAGGGGTGAGAGCAAAGTGGAATGAGAAGGAGGAAAAATGGGATAACAAAAAGGAGTAGGAGAGCATAATGCTGCAGAAGGGATCTGATACAGCTGGCACTATTGGTTTTAATCTGATCCTGAATTAATCACGGTTTGATTAATCCTGGTTTTATTACACCTTTCTATTGCCCATTTATTTATAACTCCCTTAATTTTATGGAGGCATGACTGATTAAATTCTGCCCATTCCATGTTTTTTAAATTTTAAAATCAGGTCACTCTATTTAATGTGATGTTCTAGGTGGTCCAAGGTGCAATTATCTCGTAAAAGCTAAGCAGGCACCAGCCATAGCATGTCATGAATTCCCTTATGGATCACAGCTGAGTAACCCAGAATAAATATTTGTTTGCTCAATATTCTGCCTAAGTAAAAAGAAACCTTGTGATGTCAATCTGCTTGTTTATTTGGGTAGAAGAAATAAGAATACACCTCCCCAATTTTGTTAAATAGAAGGATCACAAATTCAGTACACATATGTCACACACAAAATTTTGTGCACAAGAAAAAAATATGTTAACATTTGGATGAACTATCTGCAAACATACATTCGTAGCATAAAAGGTTGATGTTTGCAATCCATAGATATGTTCATATGTGGAATTATTTTTAACCAGTATGTACTGTTCTTATTTTAGATGTTGCTTTTGGTGTTATCCACATTTGCATACAAAACACTGCATTTAAATAATGCCAAGGAGGTTGTGACACAAACCAGCACAAGCCAAAGCCTCATTCTTTGTAACTCACGTACCTTGAATACAGTGTGTGCATTAAGAATACCTGTTCCTAATTCATGAGAGGGCATCTAAAGCTTTAGAAAACACTAAATTTTATACACACATACACACACACACACTTTTTTCTTCTTTCAGCATTCCTCAGGGTTATTGTGTTCCTCTTATTTAAAGTGAATTTGGTAGAAGACTCAGGTTTTTTTGTTTGCAAACTAAACTGGATTATGTTTGTTACTTGCATTTTAGCCTGACATAGAAAGATAAAGGATTTGTTTGTGATGTGGGCAGCAGCATCTTTCAAAATAATAGCAAAATAAAATAATCAGCACCAAAATCTCACTGCATAGGTGGCGCAGAACGGATGCTGCCCTATTAGAATCCTCTAGACACTTGCATGCCTAACTGCTAATCGTACCACTTTTTAGAGCACCAACCAAGAAGCCCAGTCTAGCTGTGGATGATTTAGGAACCTCAGGATCCCCCCGGTTATCAGATTTCTGCTCTCCATGTCGGCCTACCAATAACCAGCCCTTCAGTTCTGCCAGGAATTAACATGAAGGTGGGAACACACTTTATTCATGAAATGTCCTTTGTACCCATCAAACTAAAGGAACTGCCTACTTCTTAAGCCACTATACCATTTCTGAATTCTCTAATGGCAAATACCACTATCTATTTGTGTTAATTTCTGCTGGAGCTTTAATGTCCAAGACCAGCCAACGCTACTTGTTCATTTGCTTGTTCATTAATGCATTATTTCATTCGTTATTTACTGAGCAAGTGATATATGCTGGGCAGTGTACTTGGTATTTGAAGTGGAGATGAAAGTGGAAGATGGGGAGACCGACTGGATATGGACATTATGGAATGTCTTTGGACATTACAGAATGAACTTACCCAAATGTAGATGGTATAGCCTCCTACACCCATAGGCTTATATTGTATAAACTATTGCTTCTAGGCTACAAACCTGTACAGCATATTACTATACTGAGTACTGTAGGCAGTCGTAACACAGTGGTTAGTATTTGTGTATCTGAACATACTAAACACAGAAAAGGTACTGTAAAAATATGGTATTATCATCTTACATACATACATATACACCATTGTATGTATATAGTCTGTCATTTACTGAAATGTTGTTATTCAGTGTATGACAGTATATAGAAAGGACCATATACACGGTGGAAATTGGTAAGTGCCACAGGAGGAAAACTGTGAAAGGATGTGATTATTTGCAGATGGGAGAAATGACTTCTCCATGGGTATTGGGGAAGATCTGGTGGCATTTGACTTAGTCCCGATTCACTCAAAGGCAATGGTTGAAAGACCAGATTTCTTGAACAGTTCTCAAGAAGTGTTGAGTTGGATATGTAAGCTTGAAGAGAAGGATATTCTAGGCATGTGCAAGAATGTGGGTATAGTACTACTTTGGATATAACAAAGGAACAGCATTTGATTTGAATGTATGATGTAGAAACATTTGTTTGGAGCCAGATTATGGAGGACCTTAAATGCTCAGTCAAGGAATTTGGACTTCATTTTATAGTCAGTGAGTTGAGAGATAATAAAAGAGGATGGACAAGAGGTTGTTTGATGAGGCGTGGCTATTTCAGCCCAGGTGTCTCCCCTGCCTACAATCCTCCAAAGGCTTCCCATGAAGCTTCAGGTAGAATCCCCACTTCCAGATCCTGCCTAGCTAGCACCTGCCTCCTATTCTGCTTGCGTAAGCCACCGTCTGCTTCCCTGCCTCCCTGTGGTCATGCTGTTTTCTGTTCCTGAGCAGACTGACCTTGTTTTGGCCTGAGTCTCTGCTTTTATTGGTCTCTGTATTGGGCTTTTCATGGCTACCTCTTCTCATTACTCAGGTGCAGCTCAGAGAATCCGTCTACTATTTGCCTATCTCCCAACCTCCAGTTCTCTCTACAGATTGGCCCATGTGGCTCACTGTCTTAGATGCTGGTGGTTGCTCCTTGATTTTGTTTTCTCCCTGATTTTGCTCAAGTAGCCATTCTGACCATTGATATCGCAGGGGAAGGTGCTCCTGTCCCTTGGCCAGGGGCAGATCCTGGTCAGTTTAATCCAGTCATAGTAATTCTCTTCTTGATTGGTTTAGTCAGGGGCATGTGACCCAGCAAGGGACCAATAAGACACGAGGCAGTCAACCAGGGGCTTCTGGGAAGTGTCCTCCCTTCTGAGAGAGTGTGCGGGAAGGGGTGGTCTCCTCTTCATCCCCTGGAAGTTGAAGATCAGGAGGTGATGTCAGGGTCTGCTGCCTAAGGATAAAGCCAACACTCAGAGGAAGGCAGCCCCGGGAGAACTGTAGCCAGGGTCCTGAGGGCACATGCCCAGAACCTGCTCCAGATATCTAGATTTCTTGTTTTGTGACATATTGTTTCCTTCTCAAGTCCCTTTGCATGGAGTTTTCTATTACCTGGGTTGAAAGCAATCTAATTGATGTATTTTCTTTTATGTCAATCTGTTTTATTTTCTTCCTGACATTCATCAACCCATGAATTATCCTATTTATTTTCATGTTTATTATCTATTTCCTTACTAGCAGTTAAGCTTCATTTGGGCAAGAACTTATCTGTTTTGTTGACTGTTGAATCCACAACTCCTAGAACTGTGTGAGGTATATTAATGGGTGATCAATAAATATTTATTGGATGAATGAATGAAACAATGGAGGGAGGGAGACAGAGAGGGAGAGTAATGTGGTCTTGTATAAAGTATCATGGAGAGGTGTTGAAGAGGGCTGGTGGAAGGCTATTACTGCTGAGGAGACATTCCTAAGGAGGCACTGAGGGCCTGCCCCACAGTTGTGGCTGTGAAGTGAGGGCAGGGCCAGACAAGAGGGATGTGACCGACCTAAGCAGGCCTTGGAACTGCGGCCAGAGGGAGAACAGGAGGAGGAGTGGGCTTGACTCCTGAGGCTGCCCCGAGGGTTACTGGGAAGAATGGGGGATGGAAGGGGAAGAACAGTTACAATACTGGAAAACAAGGAAGTGAATTTTGGAAATGTAGGCTATTAAGTATCAGTTAATCGTAAGTGGGGAGCACTAGCTGGTAGTTGAAAATGCAAGAATGAAGACAGACTACTTTTATAATCAGAAGAAAGTATCCTCCTCTTTCTTTATAACAATAATGAGGCCTGGCAATTGATACTTCTCTTTCCTAGTTATTATGCATGACTCAAAAGCAGGATCCATATCCGGTTGGATTTTTTATTGCCAAAGTCCCTGTTGTATATGCCTCTTGTAATACTTTGTATATATTAGTCATTAAATATGAAGTGCCCAATTTTGAATCAAAAGTGTAGTTTATTAATCTTAAACAAGAAGAAAGAAGTACAATTAATCAAAGTATGAGCCTAAACTATTGGCACAGTTTTGGTATCTTAATGGTAGTTTGTTTATGCCAGCAGTGAAGAAGCCTGGAGAGCAAGTGGCGATGAAATCTTGAAAGGCATTTTCTGCAGCTTGTTGAGAATTGAATATTTTTCCTTGCAAGAAGTGGCCCGAAGTGTAGAAGTGGTTGTCAGTTGGTGCAAGGTCTGGTGAATACGGTGGATGACAGAGAGTTTCCAAGTACAGCTTCTGTAGTTTGAGCAGCATTGTTTGTGCGACATGTGGTCCAACATTGTCTTATAAGAGGACAAGCCTGTCTCTGTTGACCAATCTTGGCTGCTTAATCACAAGCATCCTCATGATTTTGTCCAAATGGTTGCAGTAGACAGCCACCGTAATCGACTGACCAGGTTTCATAAAGCTGGACCACCAAACAGACACCATGAGCTCTTTTTGATGAATATTCGGTTTTGGACTGTGTTTTGGCACTTCAT
Source organism: Eulemur rufifrons (assembly GCF_041146395.1). NCBI lineage: Eukaryota > Metazoa > Chordata > Mammalia > Primates > Lemuridae > Eulemur > Eulemur rufifrons. The sequence continues at coordinate 66,187,618 of NC_091000.1, read as the reverse complement.
CATTATCTAATCATTGTGCTAAATGCTTGTGATTGTCAAAAAGAATCCATTTTTTATCACATGTTAACAATACAGTGTAGAAATGGTTCACCTTTATGTCATGACAGCAAAAAAAGGCAAGTTTTGAGACAATTTCTCTTCTGATGCTCATTTAATTCATGCAGAACCCGTCTATCCAGCTTCTTTACCTTGCTGGTTTGTTTTGAATGGTCCAATATTGTCAGAATAGTAATGTCAAACTTTGCTGCTAATTCACACATAGTCGAGATGGATTTGCTTCCCCTACAGCTTTCAGCTCATCATTATCTACCTTTGTCTCAGGTTGCCCACGTGGCTCATTTTCAAGATTAAAATCACCATAAAGGAACTTTTCAAACCATCGAGGTACTATGTGTTCATTAGCCACATCCTTCCCAAACACTGTGTTGATATTTCAAGCTGTCTGTGCTGCTTTGGTTCCATGAAGGAACTCATATTCGAAAATAACATGAACATTTGACTTATCCATGGTTTCACAAAAATTGCTCTAAAAAAATTTGAAAGATAATCACAAGCCAAAATGTGCATTTGAAAGACTGAGGATGTACCTTAACAATAAAAATAAAACAAGAAATGACAATGTGAAATGTCAGAGATATCAACTGTCAAACTTAGTACTTAAGGAAGTCACACATTTCATACTTTATAACCGTAATATTAAATAATTCCTTAATTAAAACAAAACCCAAAACAAATAAAGACCTTGACCGTCCTTGGGTCTAACAGGGCTAAACAGAACCAGTCCTAAGAATACTTAGGTATTCAGAGATTAGGCAGGACCTGGTTTCTGTGCAGTCTCAGCCCATAGCAGACCTGCTTCAGGTATTCCCTATCTCATTACCCTGTATTATTTTCTTCTTGAGATCTCCTACTTTCCTAAAATACCACTTTTATGTGTTTGATCCATGAGAATAGGTCACTTGTCTTATCTTGCTATAGCATCTCTGGGAGATACAGCACAGCGATTAGGAACCTGGGCTCTGGAATCAGACTGCCCGAGTTTGAATCCTGTCTTGTTAGCTGGATGACCTTGGATAAATTACTTAACCTCTCTGAGCCTCAATTTACTAAATATTGTAAGTTAATTTTATTTGTGTATATGTAATTAAGTAATATCTTTTGAGGATTAAGTGAATAAATTTATATAAAATACTTAGGCAGTGCTTGACACATATAAAGTATGATGTCAGTATTAACCTGGCACACGAGGGCATTCAATCAATATGTGTGGAATCTAATGAAAGAGTGCAGATGAATGTGGATGCCACAGAGGCTACAGATCACATCAGTAGCCTAACCTATGACCAGATACTGTTTGACTTATCTGTCCTTTGGTAGCTTTTTCTAATTCTAGATAAAATTCTAGAATGTTAGACATAGAAATAATTTTCCAAATGCTGATAATATATTTTTCACTTATATGGTGCTTTTACAGATTATCTCGGCCTGACAGCCAATGTTGGGTGTAGACAGGGAATATCATTTCCAGTTTATGAAACAGGAAGCTTAGTCACAGAGAGGTTAAATGTCCTTAATAACTAATGGCAGAAGCATGAGTAGAACATGAGTCTCCTGTTTCCTGGCTCCTCGGTGGAGCTGCCCATCTATTAATCCCAGGCTGTGCTACCAATCAAAGAATAAATGCCCAGAAGCATAAGCAAGATAAAAGTGTTCAAACTACCATAATTCTCTCAGGTCAACTGAGTGCCCCCAACTTGCAAGCAGAAAACGATCAACACCACCATTAAAATGGTTGGATTGGGTGGTCAAGTGAGGCATTTCATCCAGGGTCGCTTCCCTAGCTGCCCCCTAAGTTGATGCTAGTTTGGGCTGTCTCATGACCTAGGCTGAACGGCCATGAGTGGCCAGGTGGCTGTGGTTTGCTCATTCTCTTTTGGTGGCAGTGCTTCCCAGAATTGTCCCCATTCTCCTGCTGAGCTGAGGAGAGGGCGCTCAGGCCCATGGGTAAGACAGAGCACCAAATGCTTGCTGCAAATGCACGTATTTTTAGAAGCCTCCTGTCTTTTTTTGACTATAAAATATAGAAATTATTTATATCATCATATATTCATGTTTATTTTAATATGTAAAAGCACTTAAATTATTTGTTATGTAGTAAAATTATGGCTTTCAGGAATTCCATCATGTTGAACCTGTGGATCTGCTTCCTGGACATCCTTGCATTGCCTGTAGTCACTCATACCCAGCTTAAAAGTCTGGTCATCTGGGGCACGTTTGGTTCTCTGTATGCAGATCTTTTCACTTGCCATCCCTTTGCTCAGAAATCCTCATTGGGCTATAGCATTTAGCATGTTGCCCACAAAATGTGTTAGGTGTGTATGCTCCTTGTTGTTGGAGTTGTTATGTTCTACTCATTCTATTCAAAATCTGTTATATTCTGTTCCAGGAGATACCACCATGAGAGAGGCAACATGCCATAGAGTACTTTTAAGGTGTCTGGACCAGGAATTGAGTTCTCATTTCCTCTAGTGTCCTTGTATGTGATCAGGGGACAGTCTTTTCCTGAAAACCCAAGTAACAGGAGGGTCTCCAGATATTCATCTAGTTTTATCTTCCAGCAGGATAAAACCATTTCTAATACGTAGTTGTTTATCTTTTTAATTTTATCTTTCTGGTTCCCAGCTGGTATTTTTGCATAATGTATCTATAGAGCTTATAACAAATGCTGTTACAGCTCAAGTCTCTGCATAATAAAACAATTGCTAAAGCCTTGTACCCTGACCTAGTTCAGGTGGTATGGTATATATAAAATTCCAGAATAGTTTAAAAAAATCATTCCAATTTGAACTGTAGTATTAGCTACATTACAACTTAATTTTTAAGGTTAAGTAACAACTTTAAAATAGTTAAGTCAAAACCTGTATAGCCACACCTGAGTATACCAGTCTCGGGGGACATCAGCCAGCCATGTTAATGCACTTCGTTCTAGTGCCGCCCTCTGCTCCTTAGGAGAGGGAAAAGGGCAGGATGAGTGGAAGACTTAGGGACCAGCAGCCTCGTTCTCTCACGTCCGTGTCTGTGGATCCTCCACCTCCCCACTGTAGTAGGCACACATACGCTGACACAGACATGTGCACACACACGTGTGCACACACACTCTATCGCGTTTTCTTGTCCTTGCACGTCAAGCCTCAGCTCCCGGACCTAAAAAGGTGACTAGGCTAAATAAGGGCAAGAATGGTTTGTGCAGAATTGAGGAGGGCCTGTAGCTGGGCCCTCCCAAGACAGCTCCCTCCTTTGACAGATAAAATGACTGAAATGGCATTTCCCGGCAGCTCTGGCACGTGTCTTCTGAGCCCCAGTTCGGTGCCCCTTCCTTCCAGGAGAGGGGCTCAAGCACTTGGGGGATAGGCACTGCCAAGGGCTCATAGCTTATGCCTACTCTGCTTGAAGTGGATTTTTTAAAGTTATTTTCAGATTTTGCATTTGATTTATTTTACTTCTGAAGATGAAATATCTCAGGTTTTTAACCCACCAATATGCAAACCTCTGGTAAACAGAGTGTATAAGCCATCAGATTATCATTCCCTGATGGCTAGAGTCCTGGGTCAGAGGAGGGATGGTTACGAAATACTTCCTTGGGTTGGGGGTTAGCTGTGACTGGTTGTCATGGCCATAGTGCTGCCAAGACTTGGCTGAAACTCCTCCCTCCCCTCCGCTCTTTCCCTTCCTTCCATCTGAGCACAGTACCTTCATTTATCTAACAACAGACGAGACTACATAGTATATTTTACATCTGTATATCTACAAGCTGTCTGATAAAATTTCCCCAGAGGCCCCTGTGAGTAAAATGGAGAAATGTGGGCTGGAGAGAGGAATAATGCAGTTAGTTATATTTGCATTTATTTGATCAGATCTTTCCATAGTGTAGATTATTGGCTTAATGTTAACTTAGAGGAATATCTGGTGGAGTGATGCAGAGCCCTGTCCTCAGACTTGTTTGGTTCATGACTTTTATCAATGACTTTGACGAAGACTTGTTTATCAAATTGGCAGTTGACACAAGGCTGGGAGGGATAGCTCATGTGATTAGCGACTTGAATTTGAGTCAAGAAAATCTTGAAAGTCTAAAAGGATATGCCAGAAATAACAGGGTGAAAATAGTAAAGTTAAATATAAAGTCTTCAAATTGGGTTTAAAAATTAATTACACAGCTCCAGAGTGGGGAGAAGTGGAGAATGTAATTTGTCACAAATTCAATATGAGTTAACTTATGATAAGGCTGTTGAAAAATGTAGGCAATATTATAGAAATATACATGCAGTTCAAGAAAAGTAATAACACGGAGCAGACCACAGCTAGATTACTGTATCCGGTGTTTCTTTCTCTTCCTTACATGAGATATGCTAAAATTCGAAGAATACCAAACGACATGCCTGTGTTAATAATGAGTTAAGTGAAAATATTCTAACTGCAAGTTGAGATGGGTTGAGATATGTAACTTTTGGGTAAATTCTTTGAAATGGAAATGACTGTGTCAAACACATTTTGGGACATGGTTAAAAATCTATAGCAAGCCCTTCCCTGTGCTTTCTCCTTTCCGGCCTTCTAGCCCTCCGCCGTCCACCCTCGAATGAAAACCTGTGCTACCACTACCACTTAAAACAAAACGACCAAATAGATGTCTTCTTTTCTGACTGAGTTGACTGAAATCTTTTTCTCTCCCTCTCCCTCCCAGGTTTAACTGCATGGTGAATTGAGAGCGTTTTAATGGTTCTTTCTGTAAAACAGGGCTCTATAGGATGCACAGAAGACTTTAAAAATGAAAACAACATTGAGTGTGCGTATGCATTTGTCCATATGCCTTAGTGCTCATGCTTGTCTGTTGGTTGAATCCATTTTGCAAAATTAAAAATGAAAGCACTCTTTACAACTCTCTTGCAGTGTTCACTGGCAGCAGGAAAAGGCAGTCAGTCCTTTATGTACATCTTACACCTCCCTTTCAATTCCCCATCTCTTCCCCCTGGAAAGAAATATTCTGGCACAAGCATCTTCTGCTCTCAGTTCAGAACGGGCACCACCTGCCTCCAGAGCCCAGGGGAGCCCTCTGTGTGTTCCTGCCCAGGCACACCACATGGAAACCTGGACACAGTGCCAGGCGGACGTGCTAATAGGCAGGGGAGGGGGAGGGGGCCGTGTTGGAGCACTCTGAAGCTTTTAGCCACAGCCACCTATTTATTAGCTAGTTAAGGCTGCCCGTGGTGTTGAGAAGGGAGAATAAAAGGTGTGGTGCATTGCAAGCTGTCAGTTTGACACAGAGCAAGTTGTAGTTACTACCACAATTTCTTTTCCTTCTTCATCTTCTTTGGGTCCTCCTGAGTTCATTATTCTTAGGCTTGGGAAGTGGAGAAGCTGTCTCCAACAATTTTTCGCCAGTAGTTCAACATCTGTACCCATTAAGTTGACTCTTTAAAAGAAAACAGAAATTTGATGTAATTTCCCAACAAAGTTCCCTTGTCTTTCAGGATCACAGTCTTGTTGGTTGCTTGCTTTTGTCATGTATAGCTTCGAGAGAACTTCCTTTTAAATTTCTCACTGGTCATTTGAGCTCGTCCAGCCATTTTTCCCTGGGAATTTGGGATGTCTGTTAGTACACATTCTGGCAGGGGTGCTTAGGGAGGGTGGAATGACAGGCTCTTGAAAAGACCCCCTGCTTCCAAATCTACTCTCCCCGGCTGCTCCGGCACGCCTGCCCTCTTACACTCGCAGCTGCGGCCCTCAGGGATGGCTCCTTGCTCCTCTGTAAGGACCCGTGGTTGTGCCTAAAGGCTGTCCTTGCGATGTCTTCCAGCATGAGCGAGTTCATCAGAGGCTTTCCTGTGGGGAGGTCTTACCAGAGGAGGGGCTGAGCCTCATGAAATGGTGAGGGGAAAGCCAAACACATACCGTCTTCCCTAGAAACCTCCGTTGTTTATCAGTAAAGTGGATAGTAATATCTGTCTCAGAGGAACCCCACCTTAAATATTTTTTGGAATAAAAAAAAATCACATTTAAGAAAGTCTAGAAAATGCAGTCCCCCTCCATTTTTGTATTTCTGAAGTCAATATTTGTCTTATAATCCATATCATCTTCCAGTTATTTTGGCAGAATTCTTTTTCCCCCCAATGGTAAATAAAATAATGCAGCATCTTATAATCAGTGACTTCTCAGATTTGATGAGATATGGTTTAACTGACCAGGGCCATTGCTGGATTAAATGAAGTAAGATGAGGCATGCAGAACTCTACAAATGCCCGTTTAGCTTTGCTGCGCCTGGGCCCTTTCCCCTGTGATTCGTTAATGGAGAGCATAAGCATGGCTAGGGACTTGGAATCCTGCCTCCTCACTTGATGTCTAGGGCTGCCCATATCCTCCTTGCTTCCTTCCAGGTATTGAGCACCTGTGTGTCCAGTGGTGTGCTAGGTACAGGGTTCCCGAGGGTGACGCCCCCAGGGAGTTCGGAGTCCAGTGGAGAGAGAGCGCAGCACACACATTTATAAATTACTGTGATGAGTGTTCCAAGCAAGCACAGAGAAAAAGCACCCAGCTCAGGTGGGGTGGGCATGAGTGGGCAAAGCTTCACAGAAGGAGCCGCTCAGGCTGAGTCCTACGAGATGATGACGGGTTAGCTAGGGAAGTTCAGAGTTGGCACTTTGAAGAAATTACAGCCAGGAAAATCATGCTCTCCTCTTGACTTCCTGGTTTCCTTCCCCTGACCCAGCTTTGATGTTCCCATGGCTGTGGTGGAAGGAATCACGCAAGCTCAGACTGACCACTGCTGCTGGGCTCACCTCAAGCCATAGTCGTGTCTTTCTGCCTCTGCCCTGGGCCTTCTAGCTCCGTGGGTGCTTGCCAGGCCCCTGACAAGAGCATCCTTGCAGTGCAGCCCTCAACTAAGCGGGCAGGTGTGGGAGCGTGTGGATCAATTCCCCAAACGCCCATGTTTTTCTCAAGCTGACAATTCCTAAGAATGTTCTGTGTGGTGGATTTGAGACCCCACTCGTTTCACAGTAGCAACCTCAAAGCACATTTTTATTTTAGCTTTTCTCCTTTTTTCACTCTCCCTGCTCCTTTACTGCAGTCAGTTCCCCAAAAGACCCACTTGCAACAAAGTCCTTGTCTCAGCCTCTGCTCTCATCAGCAACCCAAGCTAATTCACTACTGAATTTTTTTCCATAGTAATTACTTAAAGCTTGAATTGAGGAGATTTGGAATATGCTGTAAAACTGTCTCAACAAAGTGGACCCAAGAGATGGCGATGGAGAAGATGAGTAGGTGAAGAAAGGCATTAAGGCAAAGATGACCAAGAGCTAACTAGACGGCAGGCACATTGGCGCACACGTTTGTAAGCCTGTGTGGTTCATGCAGGAAAATACCATTTGAGTAGATGCCATGCAAGCTACCAAGGCCAGAATAGTCCAGGTGAGAAAGGAGATGTAGAAGCTTAAAATGCCCAGTAAAACTTTCAGGGAAATCCATAAATAAATGATTTAATTGTTGGATGGTTGAAGGAGAACATGTAGAGAGCAGTGTTCAAAAAATAATCATGATAGTGAGTTGAATTTATGAGGCTGTGAAGGAAGTATATTAGTAATTAATAGAAATAATTTGGTATTGGTTATGTGGCATTGGCGTGTTACCAACCAGAAGTTCGAAGGAAATCATGATCTCCCTCTTTATGTATTTACATCTAATCAGAATTGTCTTGCGATTAGATTTTAGCTTGCAGCATGGTCCAGCAGAACTCACAGTAAGGATGGAAATGTTCTGTGTCTGTGTGGTCTGAAAAGGTAGCCAATAACCACACATGGGGCTACTGAGCTCGTGTTGCACATGAGTGCAACTGAGAAACTAGATTTTTTTTAATATTACCTAGTTTCAATTAGCTTAGATAGCTCAATATAGCTACTGGCTGCTTTATTGGACAATTCAAAGCATAAGGAAAGGATCCAAAATATCAAAGTCCCATGTCACCTCTAGAGAAACCCAGGGACAGTCCATGGTCCCCGAGCCAGAAAGAATAGTTTGATTCAGAGCACACCAGAGGGTCCTCATATCCCAGGAATCACAGGAGTGGCATGGAGGGTGTCAGAGCGAAGGTCTACCAGCTTCCTTGAAGGGTGCAGTGAGTTTCCAGAGGGTGTCGGTCATTGCTGAGAGAGTGGTATCTTTCTTAAAGGGTACACCGAGGGCAGGTAGAAGGGGGCAAAGCTGCTCCCGCTTCTGAGGGGTCCTGGACTCCTGGCCGCTGTGTTCCTGTTGATTTTCAGGGCCGCCTGTGAAAAAGCCACCTTAGCCTTCAGAGACTGCTGGTGTTCTGGAAACCAGACATGGCCCTGGAGGAGCCTGCCCCAACCTTGCCCTCTGCGCTCACCTACTTGGTGGAGAGAATAGAGGCTATTTCTCCGCGGAGGGAGAACACCCACCCATGCCTTGCTATTCTTGAATCAGCTGGAGCTGTTGGGTACTCGTGTGACCCTAGCACGTATACCATTTTCTTCAGCAGAAGTCTTGTTTCATGGGTAAGTCATTGAGCTTGGAGTTGCTGCTCCTTTGATATAGCAGCGAAGCTTTGTGTCTTAATTTCCTTCTTCGTAAAATGGGCATACTTGCTCATGAGATTGTTTTACATAACACATGAGATAAGGAATGCCAAAGCAGTTGTAAATGTGAAAAGTGTTATTTTGTTGGCTGACTCTATAGAACTTAATTAAGGCATATCTTGGTCAGCATTTTTGCCTTTGCTCAGGCTTAGATTGCTTAAAGACTATAATGGAAAATATGAAAACGCTCACATGACATGGTTCTTAATGTCATCCTCGTACTGTTGAGGTTTGCACCGGGGGACTGGGTGTGAAGTCCTGGGGTGATGACTGTGGAGCTACCACTTAGCTCTCGCGCAGGGCTCAGCAGACTTTCTCTGTGAAGAGCCCAGTGGTGAATATTGTAGGCTTTGTAGGCTTTATACTGTCTCTGTTGCCTCTTCTTCTTTCTGTTTGACCTTTTGAGAAACGTGAAAACATTTTCTGCTTGTAGCCATCCAAAACAGGCCCTGGTCATATTTGGCCCACAGCTCAAGTTTGTCACCCACTGCTCTAGACCTGCTCTGTCCACTGCAGTGGCCACTGACCACACGGCCATGTCAATTCAAGTTGATTAAAATTAAGTACAATTGACAGGTCAGTTCCTCAGTCACGCTGGCCACATTGTGAGTGTCCAGAAGCCACCTGTGGCTGGCGGCTACAGAATCGAGCAGCACAGACAGAATAGTTGCCATTGCGTGGGAAGTTCTGTCAGGTTACCCTGCTCCGGAGTCAGGTAGAATCCTAACTTTGCCACTAACTAGCCTTGTGGGCTTACACGGTTATTTATTGTTCCTGAACCTTTATTCCCTCAGCTATAAAATGGAAATTACAGCATTACCTCTCTCAAGGATGTGGTAAGGATTTAATGAATATAAAGTGCTTAGCATGGGGCCATTTACACTCAGTAAATGTTAGCTATTAATATAGAAACAGGTACATTTTGGTTACTGCTAGTTTTAGTAAAGCTTAACTTTTTTTTTTTTTTTTTTTTTTTGAGACAGAGTCTCACTCTGTTGCCCAGGCTAGAGTGAGTGCCATGGCGTCAGCCTAGCTCACAGCAACCTCAAACTCCTGAGCTCAAGCGATCTTCCTGTCTCAGCCTGCCAAGTAGCTGGGACTACAGGCATGCACCACCATGCCCGGCTAATTTTTTCTATATATATTTTTAGCTGTCCATATAATTTCTTCTTATTTTTAGTAGAGATGGGGTCTCGCTCTTGCTCAGGCTGGTCTCAAACTCCTGAGCTCAAATGATCCGCCCACCTCGGCCTCCCAGAGTGCTAGGATTACAGGCGTGAGCCACCGCGCCCGGCCTAAGCTTAACTTTTTAAAATATTATATTTTACAGGACATCTGTGAAGTAAGAGACTATGTTTCCATTTTAGTCTCAGTAGTTGACCTGTGAAAGCAAAGTGTCTCTCTAAGCCCTGAACCGCATTACCACACAGAATGGGTACGTTCTTCTTGTCTGTCATTTCTAAGACTTGTTTTCATTTTAACCTTCTATTCAGGTGAATTCTCACCCTGTGCTAATGTCATGAAAAAAAAATCCATGGTAAATATTTGTTCAGCTTAGTGGTGAGAGTAGAGATAAAGGTTATCTCACAAGAGAGAATGCTCTGCAATCAGAATTTCAGAGTAAATTGTTGCTTTACTTTTGCTTATGAAGGAGGTGTAGCCAACACTATATTGATTAGCTGCTACTTCAGTGCTAGTATATTTTGTTGCTGAGCAACCAGACTTCTTTTATGTATTGTAATGAGCCAAATGTGATGTCAGGGGGTCAACGTGTTGGGTCATGGGCCTCTTAAGCTTGGCGTTGCTTTCCTTCCCCTGGCCCCGTGGACAGCTGTCAGCCGTGGGTCCGTCATGGGAATGTGCACATAGGCCACGAAGAGCAAACGCTTCTGCCTTTTGATGCAAAGATATCATGGTCTTTAAATGCTAATATTATCAGCTGATAATGGCAATATTATTAGCAATCTCGAACCTTTGATCAATTGAATTGTGTGACTTACATACTCATTTTTTTTCCACGCTGTGTACATCATGCTATTAGAGTCCAAGAAGCATCCCATCACTGATAGAAATGAAGGCGGTTGGATACTAGCTGCTTGTATCCAGGAGTATTGGTGATTATTTCAAAGTTACAAAGTTAGGTTTATAGAAAAAGGTAATACCCAGCTGAAATAACACTGCTTATAAAGAGAAGGCCTTTCGTTTGTTTGTCTTTCAATTTGCACACCCAGGTGTTTTGTTATTTCCCCTCTGACATGTGCCTGGGTCTCTGGGTTCACCGCGTGGATGGCTTCCTCACCATCATGAGCTGGTGGGACTCGGGGGCCCCACTGGAGATGTTCCAGCCTCAGGGGCAGCGGGTGGTGTGGGGAGGCGCAGGTGCTGGCAGGTGAGAGCCCGAGAGCAGCTGCTAGTGCAGGCACTCCTGTGCAGATGCCAGCATTTCAGGAGCAAGCAATCTACACTGACAGGCTCATGGAAGCAAGTTAAATGCAATAACAATAAATGGAACAGAGCTAGTAAGACCCAGTCTCTAATAACCATTGAGAAAAGCAGAATCAGAGTGGTAACAGACCCAACTGGCACTGTATTTCCCAACGCATAGTGAGCACTCAGCAACCATGTGCCAGGTACCAAGGTCAAAAATATACCTCAGTGATCTTGAATACTTACAGCAACCCTCTGTATTCGGCACTATTGTTGCTATTCCCATTTCACCGATGACAGAGCAGACGGAGGCTTAGAGAAAGTAACTTGCCTGAAGTCACACGTTTTCATCAATAGCAAAGCCGACTTCAACCTTAGCTGGTCTGTTGGCAGGTCCTGTGGTCTCACCCACACACGTGGGCTCTCTTCTTGTCTCTGCCACTCACTGCCTTCTGACACAGGTACGTGGCTTTAACACTCTGGGCCTCCTCTGGGAAATGAGTGGCTTGACCAGACTGCTCTACAGTCCCTTTGGTCATTGCCATACTATGGTTTTTTTAGATCGTCACCTCCCCTCAGCGCCTTTACTCGTTTACGTCAGTTGAGCTTCACCAGGACACAGGTCATGTTTGTGTGGCACGTGGCCGGGCTCAGTAGGTACTCATGGGTAAACTGAACCCTGTATCGGTCCGTGCTGGCAGGAGCATGGGAGCTGGCCTCTGGGGCAGTGCTTAATGCTGGAGAATATTCTCTCCTTGAAGCAGTACCCTGCGTTGGAAGGTAATTTCTTCTGGATTTTGTTCTTCATCAGAAAGTAGGTGTTATGGTCAGCTATGTCCTCCAACAAATGTCGTTCCTTGTATGCCCGGGAGTTAATCTTTTGCTTTTGCATTAGACCTTGACCCTTTCTTTACCTCTGTCCCTCTGAATCTTTTTCCGATCTCCATCCCACCCTTCCCCTAAACAACAGTGATTGAAATGCTCAAGCTTTAAGGAAAAAAGGACAGACATATGTTAGTGATTACGCTCAGAAGGCTGTCTTTGGTCAGACTGTAATTTGTTTCCTTGTAAAGAACTTTCTCACTGGTTCTGCATATGTTAGGTACCCAGGCTTCCACCAGCTCCAGCAGGCCTTGAGGATTTAGTAGGCTTGATGTCTACCATTGCACTTCCTAAATGTTTCTAACCTGATGTAATTAAATTTGATTCCATGGACAGAATTATTTGCTCTGTAACATTTGACAATACATAAAGTCATCATTACAGTTTGTTTTTATTCATATGTTCATGCCTCAGAGAGATGAATGCTTTTGCAGCACAGTGAAGAACAGTGCTGAAGAAACGTAGATTTTTGTTTGTTTGCCATAGATCCCTTTGTTGAAAGAGAGTAGGTTTAATGGAGCATAAGAGTTTCGTTGTAGACAGGTTGAATTTGAGGCGCTTCTTGAAATCTCATGTCTTTGCAGAGCCTCAGCCATTGTCTGTGGGAAAATCATCAACCCCGACTTCTCTTGCAGCCTCTGGCTCTTCCTTAGCTGTCACACATTTCACCCTCTGCATGTCTGAATCTGAGCCCATCACTTCTTCCTGCTTTCCCCAGACACGCACATATACACACCCCTTTCTTTTCCTGGTGTTCTGATATCTTTTAATGTTTTCATTCAATTTATTGAGCGCTTATCATGTACCAGGTACTTTTTTAGGCACTACGTGTACATCAGTGACTAAAACAAGGTAAAACTCCACCTTTCCGGAGCTTATAGTCTCCTGGGGGTAGCAATCAGGAAAGCAAATGAATAAATTACATTGTCTAGTGCCGTAAGATTGCAGATGATAGAGGGAAAAATGACGCAGGGAGGGAGGGTAGGAAGCTCTGAGTGTAGCGTCAGGGTATTTCAGTTTCGGACAATCAGCAGATGCCTCACTGGGAAGGTGACATTTGAGGTTCCACTGCTATCTTGACCTTTGAATGTGTCCTTTGAGTCTCCGTCTCCAGTCAGTTGACAGATCCCGTCAGTGCAGCCCGTGAGATGTGGCGCTTCCTTCTCTTGTTCCTTCTTGTTCCTTCTCTCCATTCGCAGTGCCGTGGCTCCCACTCAGGCCCATCGCCCCTTCCTGTGCAGCCGTCTTAGTACCACATGGCTCTTCCAGGGCCAGTCTCTTTGAAATCTGATTTTTTGATTATTCATTGATGGCATATAGAAATGTTTTTGCATTTTATGTATAGTAAACTTGTATCTGAATACATAGGTTATGAAAGTTTTATAAATTTTAATAGGTTTCCATTATTTTCTTGGGAGCTGAGAAGTATACAATAAGGTTATGCACATAATGATAATATTTTATTAAGGTATTATTTATGTAAAATAATACTCATCCATTTCAAGTGTGCAGTTTGATTTGGATAAGTATGTATAGTCACATAGCTACCACAGTCAAGATAGAGTTCCCTGAAACTAACTTCCTCATGGCTTTTTCAAGTGTCCCCTCTCTCCATCCCAGCCCCAAGCAATCACTGATTTGCTTTCTGTCACTAAAGTTTGTCTTTTCTAGAATTTCCTATAAATGGACTCATATGATACATAGACTTTTGTGTTTGCTTTCTTTTTCAAAATATTTTTGAGATTCATTCATGTTGTTAATGTTTTCTTCTCTATAATTGCTTAGTAGTATTCCATATCACAATTTGTTTATCCATTCTTCAGCTGATGGCCATTTGGATTGCTGCAGTTCGGGGCCATTATGTGTAATACTGCTGTGAACATTCATGTACACATCTTTGTGTGAATATAGGTGTTCGTTTCTCTTGCATAAATACTTAGAACTGGGAGTGAAGAGTCATGTAGAGCTGTATGTTTAATTTTATAAAATACTGTTATATTATTTTCCAAAGTGATTGTACCACTTTGTATTCCTGTATTCTTTAATCAACCCTAATTTCTGTTTCCATCATAATCCTACCTTCTTTCTCATTAGTGCCTTTAACACTCACTACTTTTGTCCTTACCCAGTGTCATGGGGCTAATATTACTCTTATAACACTGCAAAAGTAAGCATAAATCACAGGGAATTCTATTAAAGTGATATTCCATCAGATTAGCTGAATTTTCTTAACATCCACCTCATGGGCTTGTTGTAAAGATTTAATAGGATAGTATCTTGACTTTCCTAGCTCAAGAGATGAGTTGGGATAGACTCTGAGAAAGTAAAATGGTGAAATGTATTATGTAAACATTGATACAATATTACTATTTACTGCTGGTTTTGTTTAAATGGGCATTTCCTCACAGGTTTGTTTTAAGCACAAATTTTAAATTCTATATAATCAGATCAGCAAATATTTATTGAGTATCTGCTATGTATTAAGCATTGTGATAGGTCTGTAAATGCCAATGTTGGCAGTTGGCATATTTTCTATGAATTTTAATGTATTTTCTAGTCAACATGTATTTATCAAGCTCCTACCATGTTCTGGGCCAAGTATTAGGCAGTGAACGTATGAAAATGAATGCGCCAAGGATCTTACAGTGCAGGGGTGCTGGTTAGCGAGGTCGACGTGGCGGCTGGTAATCCCCACGTGGCAGTGTCGAATGCGGCAGGAACTAAGGCACAGAGGCAGCTCCCAGGGGCGCCAGGTGGATCAGCCTGGGGTTGCCAGAAGAGGCTTCCTGGAAGAGTAACACTGGGAGAAATTTGAAGGGCAAGAGTGAGGAGAGGGTGTTTCAGAACGTGCGGGGTAAGGCAGGACACAGAGTTGTCTTTGAGAACTAAGGTACAAAACATTTCTGTATGCTCTTCCATCTGAATTGTGGAAGGCAGAATGCTGCTGGAATCAAAACTTGACAGAGTTTACAGGGACAGGACTGTATCTGGTCTCCTCTGATTTTATTTTTGTGACTCTACTCTTTTCTTTATCTCAGCACGGACCCAGATTATTTATGTTAACTTAATGAGTGCATTTGCTTCCTTTTTGGTAATTATTAACTATACTTGTGGCCATGTAATTTGATTATTTCAATGTCTTTGTTACATAATTGCAGCCCAACATAATGTAGTCTAAACAAATACTTTATTCTAACTTGGTAAATTCTGTGTTGCTAAACCCATTTGTTCTGTTTTTCTGCAGCTTTTTTTTTTTTTTAAGAGATGAGGTCTTGCTATGCTGCTCAGGCTGGAGTGCAGTGGCTATTCACAGGCCTGATGGTAGTGCACTACAGCCCCAAACTCCTGCACTCAAGCGATTCTCCTGCCTCAGCTTCCTGAGTAGCTGAAACTCCAGATGCGCACCACTGCCACTGTGCCCAGCTTCCCATGCAGGCTTTTTTTTTTTTTTTGGTATGTGTGTGTGTGTGTATGTGTGTTTTATTTCAGCATATCATGGGGGTACAAAAGTTTAGGTTATGTATACTGCCATTGCCCCCCCCACCCCCAAGTCAGAGCTTCAACCGTGTCCATCCCCTAGACAGTGCGCATCGCACTCATTATGTAGGTATACACCCATCCCCTCCTCCCCCCATCTGCCCGACACCCAATTAGTGGTATTCCCAAATGTGCACTTAGGCGATGATCAGGGAAACCAATTTGATGGTGAGTACATGTGGTGCTTATTTTTCCATTCTTGGGATACTTCACTTGGTAGAATGGGTTCCAACTCTATCCAGGAGAACATAAGAGATTCTATATCACCAGTATTTCTTATAGCTGAGTAGTACTCCATGGTATACATATACCACATTTTATTAATCCACTCATGTATTGATGGGCACTTGGGTTGTTTCCACATCTTTGCGATTGTGAATTGTGCTGCTATAAACATTCGGGTGCAGATGTCTTCTTTATAGAATGACTTTTGTTCTTTTGGGTAGATGCCTAATAATAGGATTGCTGGATCAAATGGTAGGTCTACTTGAATCTGTTTAAGGTATCTCCATATTGCTTTCCACAGGGGTTGCACTAGTTTGCAGTCCCACCAGTGTTCCTGTCTCTCCGCATCCACGCCAACATTTATTGTTATGGGACTTTTTGATAAAGCCCATTCCCACTGGAGTTAAGTGATATCTCATTGTGGTTTTGATTTGCATTTCCCTGATGATTAGGGATGCTGAGCATTTTTTCATATGTTTGTTAGCCATTCTTCTATCTTCTTTTGAAAAATTTCTGTTCATGTCCTTTGCCCACTTTTTGATAGGGTTGTTTGATTTTTTCTTGCTGATTTTCCTGAGTTCTAAATAGATTCTAGTTGTCAGTCCTTTATCGGATGTGTAGCATGCAAAAATTTTTTCCCATTCTGTAGGTTGTCTGTTTGCTCTCGTGATTGTTTCTTTGGCTGGGCAGAAGCTTTTTAATTTAATCAGGTCCCATTTATTTATTTTTATTGTTGGTCTGATTGCCTTTGGGGTCTTCATAAATTCTTTGCCTAGGCCAATGTCTATAAGGGTCTTTTCCACATTTTCTTCTAGAATTCTAATAGTTTCACACCTAAGGTTTAAGTCTGTTATCCATCGTGATTTCATTTTTGTGAGAGGTGAAAGGTGTGGGTCCTGTTTCAGTCTTCTACATGTGGCTATCCAGTTTTCCCAGCACCATTTATTGAATAAGGATTCTTTTCCCCAGAGTTTGTTTTTGTCTGCTTTGTCAAAAATTAAATGGCTATATGAGGATGGTTTTATATCTGGATTTTCTGTTCTGTTCCACTGGTCTGTGTCCCTGTACTTGTGCTAATACCATGCAGTTTTAATAACCACAGCTTTGTAGTATAGTTTGAAGTCTGGTAAATTAATACCTCCCATTTTGTTCTTATTGCCTAAAATTGCTTTTGCTAAACGGGGTCTTCTCTGGTTCCATACAAAGTGCAAAATTATTTTTTCTATATCTGTGAAAAATGATGTTGGTAATTTAATAGGGATTGCATTGAATCTGTAGATCACTTTGGGAAGTACAGACATTTTAACAATGTTGATTCTTCTGATCCACCAGCATGGTATGGTTTTTCACCTGTTTACATGCTCTGCGATTTCCTTCCTCAGTGTTTCATAGTTCTCCCTGTAGAGGTCCTTTACCTTCTTAGTTAAATATATTCCTAGGTATTTTATTTTCTTTGTTGCTATCATGAAGGGTGTTGAGTCCTTAATTTGGTTCTCAGTTTGACTGTTATTGGCATACATGAATGCCTCTGATTTGTGTGTATTGATTTTGTATCCTGAGACTTTACTGAATTCATTTGTCAATTCTAGGAATCTCTTGGTTGAATCCTTGGGGTTTTCTAGATGTAATATCATATCATATCATCAGCAAAGAGTGAGAGTTTGATCTCTTCTGTCTCTATTTGGACACCCTTGCTTCTGCTCTCTTGCCTGATTGCTCTTGCAAGGATTTCCAGTACTATGTGGAAAAGCAATGGGGACAGCGGGCAGCCATGTCTGGTTCCAGTTCTGAGTGGGAATGCTTTCAATTTTCCCAATTCAGTATGATGTTTTCTGTTAGTTTGTCATATATGGCTTGTATCATTTTTAGATAGGCCCCGTCTATGCCTATTTTGTTAAGCATTCTTATCATAAAAGGGTGTTGAATTTTGTCAAATGCTTTTCCTGCATCTATTGAGAGGATCATATGGTCTTTATTTTTGTTTCTATTTATGTGGTGAATTACATTTATAGATTTCCATATGCTGAACCATCCCTGCATCTTGGGATGAAGCCCACTTGGTTGTGATGGATTATTTTCTTGATAAGCACTTGGATTCGATTTGCTAGGATTTTATTGAGAATTTTTGCATCTATATTCATAAGGGATATTGGTCTGTAGTTTTCTTTTTTTGTTTCATTCTTTTCTTTTTTGGTATCAAAGTTATGTTGGCTTCATAAAATGTGTTGGGGAGAATGCCGTCCTTCTCAATGTTGTAGAATAATTTTTGGTGCAAACTTTTGCTCATTTCCTTAGTGACTATAGCCAGGTTGTGCTGCCTTAGACTCAGCAGGTCTCACTCCTGCCCTGCCACCCACCACCTTAAGGTTTTCAGCTTTAAAAGTGTTCCTTTGTGGGATGGAGCTGCTGTTTGCCTCTAATCTTCCTATAATATAGTTCCAATGGCTTGCAAAAGCACCTACACATTTTTTTTTTTTTTTGTACTTTTTCCCCTGGAGTATATACTCAAAAGTTTAAGTAGTTAGTGACTACTGTTTGAGTCAGATTTGGTTTTACAAAGTAAAATTCTAGATTTTAGAACCATAAACTTTTGAAAAGAAAGAAGAAACCTTTATGATCATACAGTCCAGCCACTCTTGATTTTACAAACAAGGCTAGAAAGTTCAAGAAGCCTGCTGAAGTTGCACAGCTGCAGAGCTGAGATCCCAGTCTGTGTTGGCTCCACACTGCCTTGTTTCTCAGTGAGTTCACACACTTGAAGCTCTGCTACATTAGGTGCCCTTCATGTGTTCTCATTCCCATTGCTGATAGGAGCAAAGCAGTTTGGTCTACACTGGAGAGATGTGTATGTTTGTGGAGGGTGGCCTTCTACCTGATGGGCAAACCCCATTAGTAGGTTCATGCTTGCTAATCCTCTTCTCTCTTTTCCCACTAACATCTTTTCTACTTCAGGTGTTCTCTCCTGTTGTATCGTTGACGTTTATCCTTTATCTTTCCTGTGTCTCCCTTGCCACGTTGCCTATGCAAGTGCACTTGTTTGATGAATGAACTTTTAAACATAGTCTGTACCAAAGAGGCTTTATTAGTTTCCTTTCTCTCTCCCCCTTTTCCCCCAGAGCTTGTTCAAGGTGTCCTAATGGTCTAAAATGTCAAAAGAAAACTAGAAGAGGAAAAAGTAATAGAAAATAACTCTATTACAAGCTTCCTTATGGTTCAGATTCATCTTTCTTTTTGACCCTGTTAAACAAATGAACATGTTGGCCCATTTAAGGGGGTAATTGCTCTTCTCCTCAGAACACAGTCCCTAAAATAACTAGCTGTGTGAGGTTGTGCATTCTGGTGACAAAGGTCGGCCAAAGTGGAGAACTTTGTTGTTTTCCTTCCCTCCTTCTCATTGCCTTTGTTTTCTACCCTTTTAAATAATACAGTCTTTTTCCAACTCTAGAAACTGTGGAGGTCAAAAATGTGACTCAGGTTAAACCCAGTGAAAATTGTAGCCACCTTAAATTAGGATGCACATTTTTTGCTTCTGAGCCAAGGTGGTGTTGCCAGCTGGAATATGTAAATTTGTCGTCATTTACTGCCTTTGCTTCGTCTTTTATTTCCTTTTGTATATTGTCATACTTCTTAAACTTTATTGTTTTTCTCTGTTATTCTCTCCCCTTGGTAAGCCCCTGTGCTCCCAGTGGAACCAGAAGAAATTGTACATGGGGCTTTGATATTTTGCCAACTGTTTCCTATAATTAAAAGTGAATTGGAAATGGGAACACTGCCTGTGTTGTGCCGATGCT
This sequence comes from Eulemur rufifrons, assembly GCF_041146395.1. Lineage (NCBI taxonomy): Eukaryota > Metazoa > Chordata > Mammalia > Primates > Lemuridae > Eulemur > Eulemur rufifrons. The sequence continues at coordinate 66,168,114 of NC_091000.1, read as the reverse complement.
TCTGGGGTCTATTCTAATAGAAACATGAAAAAGTACAAAAAAAGAATCTGGAGGTAGGAAGAGAAAATGGAAGCATGTTCTTCAGGCTAAAGGGTTCCTAATAGAATATAAGCTCTTAAGCTTTTGGGTTATTTATTCCAAATTTGCTCTTTTCTTTGGGTCAGGAGATCATTAGTTAAGTTTTATCCAAAATTAAACCAATAATGTTGAGGTGGTAGTTCACGCAGCTTATGATTGGCTTGATCCACACTAATTATTTTCCCAGTGGAAGTAATCAAGAGCACAGACCATAATAGGACAATTTGGAGTACAAAGGAGATTTTTATTTAAGTTCTCATGCTCTAACAGGAGTAATAAATAAATTACAACTTGCATATCAGACCTAATTGACTGGTTGCTGGAAAACAGGGCTGGTAGACTGTCGATCCTATTAAAGTGTTGCAGTATTGTGAGCCCCGGTCTCCACCCCAGCAGCTAACCAGCCCCTTACTATCTGCGTATGGTAGGAAACTCATCTCATTAAAGTCATCCCAATTACTATGCCCTGGCTTTCCACTGTGATCTCATGCAGTCCCCCCTCCCCATTTTTCTAACTTTCTGCCCAAATACTTTGGCCATATAAAACAATATATGTCCTTTTCTTCTTATCTTTTTTGGGGAGGGGTTAATGTTGTATTTGATATTCAGTTTTTGAATATGTTGCATATTTCTCTAGTTGCTCTAGCAGGGCATGTTGCTCAAGTAGTTCTCTTGTCACTTCAGTGTTTTTAGATGACAACTCTGGTGTTGGAATTAAAGGAGTCAGTATAAGATTATTAAAGGGAAACTTTATGGGATGTTCAGGATTAAGAATATTTTGTCGGCAAGGTAGGGAGAAGTTTTGAGAAATTAGTGAATTTGCCATACCTAAAAGCTGGACATCTGTGTAGAGCATGTAAGAGAGGGGGTGTGTGTGTGTGTGTGTGTGTGTGTATATTAGTTTGCTAGGGCTGTCATAATAAATACCACAGGCTGGGGTGCTTCAATGGCAGAAATTTATTTTCTCTTAGTTCTGGAGATTAGAAGTTTGAAATCATGGTGTTCGCAGGGTCGGTTTCTCCTTTGGCCTCTCCCGTTGGCTTGCAGATGGTCACTTTCTCCCTGTGTCCACACAAGGAGGATCTCTTGAGCCCAGGAGTTTGAGGTTGCAGTGAACTATGATGACACCACTGCATTCTAGTTCCAGCAACAGAGCAAGACCCTGTCTCAAAAAAAAAAAAAAAAAAAAAAAAAAAAAAGCTAAGAATAACCTCCTTGTAGATGGTATTTATAGAAGTATTGAGACTTAAATGTGTGTAAGATTTTGGAAGCTCCAAATCCCTACTTATAAGAATGGTAGCATCATTATAGACCATATAAAATATAACAGTAAATATAATGATTATTATAAAACTAATAACACTTGAAATGACTGAGTCCACATGGGGAAAGAAGGCATTTGAATTTGATTCTTGTTTGCAGAGTCCCAGAGAAACTAGTCCGCATAGAGAAGGGAATCCGAGTGTTGGGAAAGGCCAGTGGCCAGCAGCACTGCAACTCTGCTGAGTTCTGCGCAGGTCTGAAGTAGTGGATCCTTTTGCAAGGCCTGTTGAGAATGGAAATTTCAATATGGGACAAAGGACAAACTGCACAGTATCTGAAATGATTGGCTGTCATGGATTAAATGTCAGAAATGAGTAAAAGAAACATTGGGTGTTTATTTTATTAATAATAGAAATCAAAATGTTTCACCAATGAAACATCATTTCACACAGTTAAAAGCCTGTATTAACTATTATCGTGGTAAATAAGGTATTGAATAATACTACTGGAAAATGAATGCCAGTAGTATCATTCAAACTTCTTATAGTTCCCTAAATATATATTAAATGTTTTCCTCAGTGTTCTGATTGAGAGCTATAGATGTGGGTAATTTTAATGTCCTTAGTTTCATTTTAAGTAGAATTTTAGGAAATGCTTATTTTAAAAATGTAATCCCTTAATTTATTCTGCTCTACCCTAAATAAGTAATTTGTTAGCCTTTCATTGTAATAGGAGCAGGAGCATTTGAAGGCAATTAAGTGTTTTACATTATCATTCATTGTGAATTAACAAATTGTTTTCATCCCTCTTTCCTCAAACTGCTATAATTTAGGGATTGGGTAGCTAGTTATGTAGCTTGAGAGCCAGTTTTGAGAGGGATCGATGTCTTCTCCAAAGCCATCTGCTTTAGCTGCCTATGCTGGGGACCGGGTGGGGTGGGGACTCTCTGGGGTGCTCGGGGCTTACATATTTGTTGAGTTAGGCAATTTGATGCTACTTATACTTTCACTGAATGGAATCTAGGACAAACCTTAAAGGATAAGAAATGATTTAAAAGTTTTTTTTCATTTTTCAGAGTTCTAAATTGGAAACCCAACCTCCTCTGATGATAAAACAGGTCTAGATTATCTTCGAAGATATGATTATTTGGGTGATGGAGTTTTCAGGCTCTTTATTTTCTCCTCTTGTCCTTGTCACCAGGCTTTTAGCTCCTTCTTTCCAAGTCGTTGTTCAAGAGCATCAGCAGGGGAAAAGGAATGCCGAGGTGAATCAGATTGGCCAAGTTAACTATTTGACCACGAGAAGTCTGATGGAGCTCATTTTACTTATCATAAAGCTGAAGTTGTTTAGATCTTTTTACTTTTGTGTTTCCTCTCTCGATTTTAAGTTGCTTGAGGAAGGAATCTGTTCATCACTGTGTCCCTAACACCAGCAAAGTGACTGTGCACACCAGGTACTCAGTAGATGCTGGCTACGTTGAATTAAATTTATGCTCCATGTAGTTTTTGTTTTTAGTTTCCACAGAGAGTACAGTTGACTTTGTCTTGCCTGTGACTGACTCCTCCCCAGACTTGCTCAAAGCAGCTATCACTTTACCAGCAGCATTTAGTCACTTTTTAGATTGATTCCGTCTCTTTTCGGCAGGATGGCAGCACAAGGAGAAGATAAAGATTGCTGAGTTAAGAAGAGGAACTCCTCAATTGAACGGGGAGGACCTACAACATAAGTAAACCAGGATGCTAGAAATTGAAATGTGGCAGTTGCATTTCCACTGAGGCAAGCAGTGCCTTTTTCTTACTGGAGGAATCTTGGGTCAGGCATGCATCGATAAAGGCTGCGTCCGACTTTGTGGCAGTTCTTTAACATGCTTTGGCCAAAGTATACCCCAAGGAACCTGGGAGATTGGAGCAAACACCTTGTGTTCAGAGTGAAGTGTCTTGGAAGTAGAAAGAAGGGAAGCGAGTCAGACTGTGGTACTTCCCTGGTGGGTTCATTAGGGTTCATGAGATGAAGACTGCACTTTGGTGTCCTTCAGCCCAGGGACATGAGTGAATTAGGGCAACCTGAGGAAAGGGAGAGAATGGAGTCAGAAGGCTCGGTTTCTATTCTCAGATCTACCACTAATTGGGCCTGTGACCTTGGAGCAAATCATTTAATCTCTCTGAGGCCCAACGTGCTCATCCATGATTGAGTTAAGTGGATTGATAGCTAAAGATTGGGCTCTTAAATTCTATGCATTTAGAAAAATCAGTTCCCTTAAGTTCTCCATGGAACTCTCACTGTTTGCTATAGTTTAAACTTTGGGATCATTTTCTCCCAATTTGCTTCCCTTTGGCTTGTTGATGTCATTGCATGCAGAAATAGAATACTGGTACAAAGCCATTTATCTAGTTCTGTGTGCCAGAATATCTCTGATGAGATCATAAGTTGTTCTTTTACTTTTTAAAACTAAATCTGACTCAAATAGTAGTCACTAACTACTTTAACTTCGGGGACAGCAATGGCCTACATTTCCCGTTCCTTTTGTTAGTTTTCAACTTTCCTGTGTCGCTGCTTCCTTTTCAGTGCTCTCTCTCTTCCTTCTATGTAAATTAATACAAGGGGCATCCAGATTTTGGCAGAAGCAAATGCCAGTTGTACCAAGCTGACGTAGCAATTCTAGGGGCAGTGTCCTTTGCAAATGTGTTGTTTTATGAAGATATAATTTTTACATGATTCTTTGCATCAGCAGTTTTGCCACTTGACATCATTTAAAAAGTCTATTGAGTATCTGATCCAGTCCTTTGTTATTTAATAGTGCTGCCTCCCTCCCTCCCTGGGAAACTTTATTTTTTCTAGCTTGGAAAAATGTGTGTGGTACACTGAGAAATTCTGGTGACTCAGGTACTGCATTTTCTTCAGCATCTTGAGAAAGGGCTGACGTGGAGGCTGGGAAAGTGCTGGTGAAATGCGCGTTCTCTCCAGGCTGCCGATAGCTGCTGTGGCTCTGCCGAAGCAGAATGTAGACCAGATAAGACTGAAGGAGGAAGATACCACGTTACTGTGTCTGTCCCAGACAGCCCAAGGGGAACCAAGGCCAGCCTAAGCAGCAGGGGGTGGGCAAACCAAGGTGCTTCAGCTGGAGGCTTGCAGGGGAGAAGCCCGTACGGTTTGCTTCCAGTGCTTTTCCATCGGAGCACGGTCAAGTGCAGGCCTGCCTGGCAGACGTGGTGGCTAAGGAAGCTGCCGTGGTTAAGGGCACAGACTCTGGAGTTAGGCAGACCAGGGTTTAATTTCTAAGGAAGACAGGGTGCTTTGGTTGTAAGCTGTAGAAACCAATTTTGGCTAACTTAAATTTTATAAAAAGGAGGAGGGAAGGGGATATATTAAAAGGACACAGCAATTCACTGAACTGGTAAAAGAGTTGAAAGGATGAAGGACAGGACGCAGGTAGCTCTGGTATCTAGGACAGCCGCTTCAAGGTGGTGCCATCGGAATGACTCGGAAGAAAACATTTTCTATCTTTGTGACACTTCATTCAAGATCTAAATCCCCGAGAGAGAGATGACTGGTCTGGCCTTTCTCTTTTGGAGGTGGGGTGGGAAGGAGGGGCGTGGTGATTAATAGACACGAGATGTGGTCACCCAAAGAAAACTGGGCTGTGCTTATCAAAAGAGGGGATTAGGGTTGCTAAACAGGCCAAACCAACAGATGAATATGATATAAATGAATATTGCCATGTGGCATCTTAGTGTCTCAACCTCAAAGACTTTAGATAATACCTGGAGTACTTCAGCCTCGTACCCAAGAAAACCGAGGGCCATGAGTCTGATGAAGAGACATATGCTCACGGGGGTGGAGGGGCACTGGAAAAGATATCGCCTGTAAAGCTCTTAGCATATGCCTTGTGGTAAATACATTTCCTTATCAGAGTCGTTAACTGGTAGGCGACCACACATCTCAGTTTTCCCGAGACAGTCCCAGTTAATGCCTTTATACTGTCCAAATTAGCACTGTCTTGAGTTTGTCATTCTTTAAACAAAGTTTCATTGTTACAGGTTGCATTAAAATATGCCCGAACGGGCTTGATAGACTTGCTTTGTACTTCCCGCTTGCCGGGGTGCCCTCCAGTCGCATGTGAGACGCACGTGCAGTGGACCGAGTTCTCAGTGCTGTCTGAATCTGCCCGGCAGTGGCTTTCTTCTCTTCTCCCAAGCCTTTCAAGGTACAGCTGAACCAACACCTGCTTGAAGGACAGCATGCAGGTGCTCTTGATAAAAGAGTGTGCCGAGACACCAGTGGCCGGAACAGTTAACTCCTCCCAATCCAGCATGGTGTGGGAGGAGTATTTGATACCTGCCAACCTTGTTGTCTGTCAGCCAGCTATGCTTCCAGGGTGCAGGAGCTGCTGGCTTTTGGTCAGATGAAGCTGTGAGAACTATAGAAAATTATAGCAGAAATCTATATGGAGAGAGGCCCAGCAGTTCTGTGACAGAACCTATAGATGCAGAGAATAGCTGGCATGCCCTTGCTATAGAGGCTAGTCACATTTTATAGGGTATACATATGATCATTTATTTTACCTTTTGGTAATTTATTTACTTTTTAATAAACTCTTTTGGTAGCAATTACTTTCTCCCCAAAAGTACCTTTTTAAGGAAAAATGAATTACTGGACTTCTCAAGAAAGTTGGTAGTGAATGTGTCGATATTAACCGTTCACATAAAAGTCATAACAATATCATTGGCCATATTTCTAAAAGAAAGAAATCTGTTGAAGAAGCCTTTAATATTATCTTAAAAATTCCAAAGATAAGAGTTATAATGCAGCACTTTTACATATTGTTTTTGAAAAATGGCTTTTTGTTTAGATCAAATAATTGTCATTATAATTTTTAATAGCCAAAAAACAAAAGATGTTGGCAGGAATGTGGAGAAAAGGGAACTCATATACCGTTGATGGGAATGTTAATTAGTACAACCTCTATGGAAAACAGTATGGAGATTTCGCAAACAACTAAAAATAGAACTAGCATTCCAGCCAGCAGTTTCACAACTGAGTGCCTACCCAAAGGAATAGAAATCAATATATCAAAAAGATATCTGCACTCGTATGTTTCTTGCACATTTATGATAATTCACAATAGCAGAGATATGGAATCGACCTAAGCGTCCATCAGTGGATGAATGGATAAAGAAAATGTGGCATATATACACAAGGAATACTACTCAACCATAAAAAAGAATGAAATCCTGTCTTTTGCAACAACATGGATGGAACTGGAGGCCATTATCTTAAGTGAAACAGGCTCGCCACAGATAGACAAATACTACATGTTCTCACTTACAAGTGGGATCTAAATAATATATACACACCTATATTCTGAGTAGAAGTAGAAAGATAATTTCTTTAAATATTTGGGCCTGAAATATTTATGCATTCCAATAAAAAAACTGGGAATTTTCCATTTAGTAGGACTTGCTCTGAACATATCACATACCCTCAGGTGTTTTCAAAAATCAAAATAATGTGATCTTCACAGAAGAGCCCACTGAAAAGTATCAGCAACTTCCGTTTGCACAAAATGCAGCTTCAAAGAAGATTTTAGGAAATTTCATAATTATGAATACTAAGGTCATATTGAAAATATATACTTTTAGAGAAATACAGGAGACAGAATTAAAAACATACAGTTATGAAACTGATCAAAGTATGTAAATATATCCCAAAACTAATTATTTATTTTACTTTTAAATGTTTATAAAATTAATATAAAGATTTTTTCTGTTTTCCTTAATGTACATGGAATTTTTTAAAGAAATAATTTAGTTTTGGAAATAGCTTCTGAATAAAAGTGACTGTATAGATCCATCGATGTAAGAAAACTAGTTTGTTAGTCAATAAATATTTCAAAAATAATATAATTTTAATTATAATATTTATAGCACCCACTTTCACTCTCAAAAGTGTCTTAGTATAAATGATAAATTATGTGGATATTTTATTCATTAATAGCTTTGGCGAGACTATAGGTTTAAAAAACATGGTGGGATTCAGAATGTTGGGGTCAGATCGTAAGGGTTTGGTAGCCTAGAAACTCACTGCCTTGGGGGTTCCTTGCGTGATACTCAAAGTCTGGCTGTGCCTTAGCTGTTGTGCTCCACCCTGTACCCTTCCATAAGTGATCAGCTCCACTCCGTCCTGGACAACTGACTGTCTAGGAATGGTCCCCTGATCATGGGAAGCAATCATAATTTCTGCCCAGGACTTTGGATTTAAGACAAGAAATAGTACTGTCTCTCTTCAATGGCTGAAGCTGTAGGATGTGATGCTTGTTAGCATTTAGTGGCTGTGTATCTCGTCCTTTATGCTTGAGGAGATAGCCAGCCTGCAGATAGAAAAAGAAGAAAGCAGATGAAGAATGAGAGGCAGAGTATGTTGCTTTCCTGGGTAGTTTTTGCTGAGGCACCCCTCAGTTTCCACCAGCCATTTTAAAATTTAGAAACATATTTATTAGCCTTTAGCTATTGTAAATTCAAGTTTACTTGAATTTACAATAGCTTGTAAATTCAAGTTTACTTGCTGTCATTGGCAACCAGACCTCCTGAGTTTAAAACAGATTACGAATAAGACATCAATGCAAGTGGAGGAAACAGAATGTCAACTTTATTTTCCCTAAACTGAGGAGACCACATGGCTTTGCATCAGGAGTGCCTGCTGTCCCTTCCTTCCTGCCACCGCCTCCCCTACCCTGCAGCCCAACAGACATAGTCTCTCATCTGTCTGGGCTGGAGAGCATGGGGAAAAAAACAAATTCACACTGTTTGAGGTTTTTTAATAGATTAGTTCCACCTCGTACAGAAATATGGACCTATCAGGTTATTTACTTCTCCTACAGGGGCTCGGTAAAGGGTAGGGTGAGAGTCTCTCTGATAGAAGTTTCTCTGCAGATGGAAACAAAAGGCCAACAGAAAGGAGGCGCCCCACCACAGGTCCAAACTAAAGCCTGAACCTAGACTCTCAAGATTGGTAAACGCCCCACAATTGGTCCTATATATGCAACATTTAAATGGGGACAGCTAGAGAGCATGGGTCTGGGTGCCAGCCTTCTTAACAACCACGTTATTTTCTGTTTACGATTCTGTGAGCTCCCTTCTTATGTGTTGGTTGGCATCACCAAATAAGTTTCCCTGGTTTGTGTCTAGCTCCTCCCACCACTGCCTGAGATTCCTGATGTGTGTCACTCCTGAAAACTAGCATTTATGAATGTCAGTGGCATTGCTAATGATGCTTGGGGCCTGGCAAAGATCTGCTTTGCGGGGACAGAGCTAATTTAGCTAATAGAGGTGGCAACTGGTGAGAATAGCCATCTGCTGCCGTGGTTGATCATTGAGGCATTGGTGAAAACAGCTAGATGGAGGATCACTCTGAAAGTTTGTAACAATAAGATAGCAGGGGAAATCTGACTGTAACAATGAATCTTCAGTGCTGCTCATGGCAATCCAGAGTTTTCCACAGAGAAAGGCTGAAAGGCTAACTATATATTTAAAGACTGTCCCCCTTTCCTGGATGTGTGTCTACTGTGAATTGCTTTGATTTTTCAACACAGGATGACTTTTTTCCAGTTTTGCACATTTGAGTGCATGCACACTGCTGTTTGGAGTTTCAGATCTTTGAAAAACTGATTCACACAGACACCTGACCTCTTTAACCCCTTTCTGCCACCTACCTTCCCTGTGAATACAGTGCTCACAACCTTTCAAAGACAGAGGTTTTAGAATTTGGCAGCAAAAAAGTGATGGCTCGTAGCACATTAACAGCGTGGCTGGCAATAGCAGTCACTTAAATCTGCCGTGCCCGACTGGCTTTCCCATTGTTAACTTTGGTCACACTGGCTAACATTTACTTGGGAATCAGGCACACAACTTAAATTTTTATGCTCACAACCCATTTCGGGGTTGAGGTATTATCTCCTACATATGTTGTACCTGTTCATAAAAAGGAAGCTATTTTTTAAAAAGGCTGATGTTTAGCTCTTCTTGACTTGTAATGGCTAAAAAGCAGTTTGAATGAAGCATGTTCCTTTTCATGTCCTTTCAGCTATTAAGTTTGAGTACTTTCATTTATGTTTGGAAAAGCAGTTAAAAGTGAAAGTTCCCAGACAAGAGTAAGTAATTGGTGGGCTGGGGTAGAAGGCTGGGGCTCGTGATGGTTTTAAGAGAATGTAGGGAAGGCAGAGAAATTCATCATCAATGGTTATAGCTTTCAAGGGAGGCAGAAATCGTACCTTGAGCTTAATTTCTAAATTAGGCTCCTTTTCCAGTGGCCCAGCCCGCCTCCCGCCTAGTAGGTCAGCCTCTGTGAGCTGCTGGAGTGAAGCCGGCACGTCCTGATGGCACGTGGAGAGATGACTGGAGAGAGAGCAGAGGGACACAGGAAAGCAGAAAGCAGGGGAGAAAAACTTCCAGCCTCACTTTCTTAGGGATTTTACAGCAGGGGGTTATTATTTTGTTAGAATTATAGGACTATATTTATAAATGTTGAGCCTACTAAAATCTGACCATCTAAATGTGTGTGTAGCCAGAGCACATGCCTCCCTGGGGGAGTTTTTTTTTTTTTTTTTTCCTCCAATTTCAGAATGTCTGGTAAGCAAATGATAAAGAGTTCTGGGTTTCTAGGTGCAGACAGAAAAAGTGAACAAGGTCTGAGGCTTTATCAAAGCAGTTTATACTTTTACGTCTCACAGTCAGTTATCAGTTCCTTTACTTATTACCTAGCATTGCAATATATATTGCATATTCTAATGGAGAGTTTTTACCTCTTTGAGGAGATAAAAGACAAAAATGTGAAATGTCTTGAAAACAGTTAAGTGAGTGATATAAACCACGAGGACAGTGTGCACTGATGGGAATTTTTGCCCAGAGTGTGGGTGGTCCACGTGTTGAGATCTGGCATAATTTTGGATGCCGCATCTAAAAGGGGATCATCCCTAAGATGAATTCCTCTCAACAGAATCTCTTGTAGTCTTTATCCTACTTTATTTTTTGCCACCATGAGAATCTATAAAGTGAGCAGATAATTTAGCAAGAAATGACCCTCAAGTGAATGAGTGCTGGGCAGTAGGGAATCTGCGGATCGTCAGGGAAGGTCCTATTGAGGAAGTGGGAACAGGGTGGCCGGTGGGACGGAGGGGCGGGTGTGAGCAGCGGGGAGGGCGTAAGCCCAGGGGCAGAGGGCAGGAGTGAGACCTGAGTCTGAATTGCGGGCCCTGAAAAGTAAAATTAGGAAATTGGCTCTGGTGGAAACTGAGAGCATATAAGTTCTGAGGCACGGTTTGAGTGATTTCGGCAACCGGAAGGGAGCCAGGCAGCAGCCTGCAGGGTGGATTGGACTGGGAAGCTGTCCCACACTGTGAGGGGGGGAGAGCTTGAATCATAGTGCTATCATTGGAAATGAGGGGGCACTAAGATACTGAGAAGACTTTTGGAGGAAGAAATGACAGTATTTGGTGATAAATGTGAGGAAGGAGTCAGCAAACGTTTTCTGTAAAGGGCCAAATAGTAAATATTTTGAGTTTTATGGGCCAGTCTCCAGTGGGTCTTTGTCAGTACCCAGGTCTGCCGTTGCAGTGCGGCAGCAGCAGGGCAATGCATGCACGAGTGGGTGTGGCCCCACTTGTCCCAAGGACCATAGTTTGCCACCCCCTGATAGAAAGAATGAAGAAAAGCGTTTTTACTCTTAGGGAATAGAATTGGTCTTTGGGTAAAGGCCGGTGATCTTGTAACCAGGGTTTTATTTCACCCAATGAGAATTGCCATGAACACTTTCTTCCTGAGATACTAAACCTGCAGCTTTGCCCTGTTCCACCTGTGCCCACATTCCTTGATGTGCAACTCCAGGATGCCCCACCGGGGCCAACAGCTGGACCTCTGATGAGTGGCTCCTAGCTTACGTCGCATGGCTGATGAAAATGTCACACAGAAATCTCAGTGAACACAAGGGAGAAGTGAGCTGATTGTGGTGGAATACACGCTGGCCCAGGTTTTTATAATGCCAGTGCAGCTTGGAAAATGAGGAGCAAACTTGACGGGTGCAGGTGCAGGGAAATGGGTTCTTCAGGATAAGGCAAGAGGTCCCAGTCACTTATGGGTGGCTTACTTTTCCAGGGAGTAGATGATGAGTGAGAAAAGGGTGTCAAGAGAGTACTAAGTCAAGCTTGATGCTGGAGCTGGAGAGCTAAGGGACATCGGCAGGTAGGCTGGGCACCAGGACTGCAGTCTCCTTACTAAGTGGGTGGTTTCTTTATGTGGATACCTGCTGGAATGTGCTGTTTTTTAAAAAACAGGTTACTGGGAAGAGCTTTATGCACAACATCTAAATATACTAAGACATAACATATGTATACTCCTCTATGTGTTTATATATACACATCGTTTCTGGTTTATTTTCCTGTTACTCAAAATACATTATGTCACCCAATTTTGTTTTCTCATTTAGCGTGGAGCTCTGTATGGTCGTGTTAACTGTAATTTTAGCTTTATATTTGGTGAGGCCTGCCAGTGTTGGGCTGGAAATTAAGGAGAATGTCATCTAGATAGACAGCAAAAAGGCAGTGCCACCAGATTTTTACAGGGGAGCCAAAGGCTAGGGGTTGGGTTTCTTGTTTGTTTGCATGTTTGTTTTTTGTTCCTTTAAAAAAAAAAAATCCCTTTTTTAAAAATTTTTTTAATTTGGTGACCCTGTGGATATCCATAGAGTGAAATGTTCCATTGTCCTGCCCTCAGGCTTGGCAGAGTAGGGGAAGCTCCACTGGTTCCTTTGCCGTCTCCCTGCAGGGCACCGCCCTGCGCAGCCTCCTTCCACGGAGCCCTGTCAGAGCTGTGGAGCTGAAGCAGCTTCTCTCCTAAGATCTCAAAGAGCATTTCTCTGAACCTTTCTTTTGCCACAGCCTGGCCTGTCCTTCCCCCAAGGCCTCAAAAGCCACGTGCCCAGGGCCTTGCACATCATAGGTACACAATGCTTGTTGAATGTGCGAAATGATTGTGAGCTGTTTGAATGCAGAGTCTGTGTCTTACTCACTTGATAATCCCCGTGCCCAGTAGGGAGCCTAGCACGCTAATCAGTGTTTGCAGAACGAGAAGTGAGTTCGTGAATGATGAACAAGCGGGTGAGCCTGACCACACAGGTAGCAGAATGGGTTTCAGCTTGGTTCCTGGGCCGCACCACCATCCTCTCCTCTTCTCAGGGATTCACTGCCAGGGGAGCTGAACTCGAAAAAGTAGTAACCAGATGGGAAATGAGCTACTGCTTATTTATGGCTGGGCAAATGTCCAGGACCCCCTCTGGCTAAGTTGGGCATGTTGGTGTGCAAAGTTGGAGCCACCATTGGGGCGTATGTGGTATCTCCTCCACTTTCTCTCTCATCAGGGCTTGTGAGGACATGAGGACCAGAGCTAGAGTGTCGTCCCCCCCCCATGCTCTCCCCTGAGATCAGAAGGTACTGAGGGTCCCTTCACTGTGAAGACACAGTGAGGGGCATGGAAGGCCAGACGGTGCGAGTGTCCGGGACCTCCACCCCAAACAGGCCCGAATTTGAGCCCAATCAGCAAAGGGTAGGAAAGGGAGAGGGGCCGAAGCAATAACAAGAAAGACTAATGGGTGCCAGGATGAAGATTTTGTACATGAGAAGAGATTTAAGAAATCTTGAGATTTTCCTGCAAGAGAAAATGAGAAGAATGAAGGCATTTGTGCTGGTGAGAAATAACCTATAAATTATACTTAAATAACTTCCTGAATAAACATAAATCATGTAGTTACATAAAATCATTTTAATTTCATTATGTTAATATTAATACGTTTTAATTTTCAGGTGCAAATGCCTGAAGGCCTCAAGGCTCTTAAACACACAATAATCAAAAAGCTAATTAATCACAAATGGGCAAGTTTCCCAACTAACTCGAGAAACAGTTACAATTAAGAAATAATACCCTTCACACAAAGTAGAATAAAAATACACAAGTAGACAAGAAACTTCATTACAAGCCATAAAAACCAAAGAGAAAAACAGAAGAGTCTCATTTCCTAAGCTAGGTAATGTCTCCAAATGTGTTTGGGGACAAACTGAGGAAAAGGGTAGTTTCGGAGACCTATGTCCCCAGTTGGGCATTTTCTCTGTTTTCTTTATTAACCGTGAATCTTGACTTGTGCATCCATTATATTAACTATTTCTTCTAGCTTTGAGAGATCTGGAAGTCTAATAAGCACCCCTTTTATTTCTCCAAGTGCCTGCTGAGAACCCTAAACAGAATAGGGATGGGTTCGGGGACCTGTATGGTGATACAAGAGACTTCTCCCCACAGGTGCACATTCATTGATCAGAACTTTTTGCATGTATTGGTTCAACAAGTTTCAGATCCATCTAAGTGAACAATGGAGGTTATTTTCCCTCTTTTATAAGTATATCATAAGAGACTAGCCAAGTGCTTTGCTATAATCAAAATATGCTTTATCTATGGCATTTTTTGGCTTACCCACACGTAATGCAACCACAGGAGACAATAAGAATGGGATGTTAGTCAGCACTTTTTTAGTTTCAAGAGTCAAAAACCCAAGTAAAGCAAAAAAAAAAAAAAAAAGGGATTCAATTGCTTGCATAAATAGAAATCCAAGGGGTGGGCTTGCTTCTGATGCAGCTGAATCCAGGCCACACAGCTAATTAGAGGTAGAGTCATACTAGAATTTACTTCAGGTCCTCTGACTCCCAGGGCAGTTCTGTTCCCATTACACAGTGCTACCTTATGCTACCTCAATCAATATTGGCTGAATTAAAAACAAAATGAAACAAGAAGGGCATGTCTTCTCCTTGGGGTCACTAATAATTTATTCTGATTTTACCTCTCAAGACCTGCATAGTTCATGTGCCTGAAGGAAAAGCACAGGCTTTTGGGCTTGTTCATGAAGGAACAAATCATTGCTATCTACCTACTTTTATTCTACTTTGTGTCCTAAGCTAAGGTACATGATTCGTCCACCTATTTATTCTGAAAACATCATTTAGTACTTCCTAGGTTACAGCTGCCGTGTTAGGCATTTGAGATGCAAATGTGATGACAACATTAACAACTGGAGATAAAAGACAAGTCAAGCAGAAGGCCTAGGAAGTGTAAAGAACATGAATATCTTCATTTGTTCAGTCTTGTAATCAACCAATATTATTAAGCACATGGTAGTTGCCTGGAACCATGGCAGACGTCATTGGTAGGCATAAAATAGAACGTAGTGGGGAACTGCAGATAGTTTAATATCGCAGAGGCACAGTACAAGTGGGAGGATATGGGAGCTGAGGGAAAAAGTAGGCTGACGTCAAATCATTAGACGTGTTGGGGACCTTAAATAGGTTTGACACAAGAAAGTGTCGTGACCCCGTTTTCATCCTAGGAGCTCCAGTTGCAGGTGTGTCAGTTGCGTTGGAGCGGGTGGCTGCAGGCTGGAAAACCAGATGGAGGCTTGGGAACACTTCCCAGGGGAGAGGATGGACAGTACCAAGCGGCGGCGGTAGGCAAGGAGAGAAGCTAGGTTCAAGAGAGAATTCAGAAGTCCAAATTAGCCAGTCCTAGTGACTCATTTAATGTGAGGAGTGAGGCGGGGAATGGAGTCCAGACAGATTCCGGGCATCTGAGTGAACAGTGAGATCATTAACTGAGACTGGAACTCTGGGGAAAGGAGCAGAATTCTGTTTGTGTTGTGTTCACATAACTAGTGCAGTACCTGGTACATAGCAGAGGCTCAATAAATATTTTTGAGTGAATACCGGAATATTGCAGAAAGAACAATAGGTTTCCAGGAAGTACCGGCAAGGGAATTCATCCTGATCCAGAAGGTCATGGAAGGCCTCCCGAAGGCAGTGAAATTTGGCTGGAGGCTGAAGGACGATTTGGAGTGAACCAGGGAAGATAGAGAAGTGTTTAATACGTTTGTGTGCGACTCTGAACTTCTGTCTTGGCCCCACCTGTCTTTTGTTCTGGGTGCTGCCCCCTCCCCCTCTCCACTCCTGGCTTTGCCTCTTGGCCTTCTGTCCCCAGCCTCTTCTGTGTGTCTAGGGAGGTGGGTTGGCCAGGATGATAAGAGTGACGATGTCACAGTAACTACCGTTTATTAAGCAGTTCAGTTTAGCAACCTCTTTCAGCAGCCCTCGGCCATAGAAGGTGAACACTAAGTCCTTAGGGCTCGTCACACTCTAAGTTGGCACTTAGGCTCTAGTCAGGGTCCTGCCAGCTGCCCAGAGTGGGGAAGGTTTTAGACACCATTATATTATACACCATTGCAAGAGTTCAAGAAAAAAAGATTTTATGAGGTACATTTTAGATTAAAAAATTTTGATCCAGTCAAATGTGCTGTTTTATCATTCGGTTACCTGTGTTCTCCTATGGTACATAGAAAGTTTGCTTACAGGAAAACACACAATACAGTAAGGTAGAAAAAAATAGAAAATTAATATAAAAATCAGGATAGGAAAAAACATAAGATAAAGTGAATTTAGGGATGTCCCAGATGTGTTGTGGTTCTTTAAAAAATTCCGTGTCTTAACAACTTCACAAATATTCAGCCAAATTCTTAAATGAAGCACAAGTAATCTGCCAACCATTTAGTTAAAGCAAGTTTGTGATTGTAATAAAATTCCTTCCAACCAAGTACACATTTCTAATGAAAGGAAATGTACTTTAGAGAAACATTAAAAATACAAAATTCTTGATTATCTCAGAAATGTGGGTAGCCTTGTCTTGCACCGTCATTCTGTAATAGTAATTGGGAATTGCCTAATTTAATTCATTATTTAGAGAGGCTTGGCTGCATTTAAAAGACTAAACTAAACATCTATAAAAATCTAAAGTCTAAAAGTTTTTCAGTATGAATCTAAAATTCAGACATTCTGGGCCCAGGAAATTTACCCCACAGTTGGCTGAAACTATTCTTGCTGAAACACGAAGTAATGATGCTTTTAGTTTGCAAAATAACTGCTGCTCTGAGCAGCTCTACCTAGTAAAGAGTATTTTCGCTAAAATTGGCAACAACTCTCTTTCCAAATGTTCTAGTACAGTCTTACACTGACATCCCTGTGAGTACAGTGATGAAATTCAAGTTGTGCATTGTTAATCCTCCCCAAAATGACATCTGTGGCTTTAATTAAGGATATACATGTTATAATATCCGTGGAGATAGGAAATAATTTGCAAATAGTAAAATTTAAATTGGTACATCTGACAGTAACAATAAAAACTTTGTTGTAGTTTCAAAAATAAGGTGAGGCAGCAATGCTGCTCAGGAATGGCGAGGAAGCCTGCTTGCAGTTCCACGAGACTCGTCAATGGCAATTCCTCGTGGAGTGGAATCCGCACGTGGAAGGAAAACTCTAGGTCCCAGACTCAGACAATGACTGTAGTGTAGTCATTTCCTGGGTATGTTGCCAGTTTTAGAAAAAGTAACTTGTGCTATAAACCTGACTTAGCATTTGATTTTTTTCTGTGTATTTTCTACATTGACAACTTTATAGGATTTTAACAAGATTTTGCACCAGGTACCTCTTAAACTTAATGTATAGTTTAGCATGTCATTTTAAAATAAAAATAGTAGCAGAAAAATATTTTAAAGTGAGTTTATGTTTAGTAACTTAGGGTCATATTGATTACATTTGTCACAGTTGTCAACTTTGAGATGCACAGCCACACATGTGTAATTCTGTTTGCTGTCTGCATTAGTCAGGGTAATTAAGCACGAGCTGCTGCAACAGAAAAAAAGATTCAAAACCTCAGTCACATAGCACAAAAAGTCACGTCTTGCTCTTACAAATGCTATGAGTCGACAGGGGCTGGCTTCTCCATCGGACTACTCAGCATAGCAGGCCAGGCCCGTTCCAGACTGTGGCGGTGCGAGCCAAATACTGGTTCTGGGTCAGGGAAGAGAAGCTTGGAGCTGTCATACCAGCTCTCAAATACCTCAGCCCAGAAGGGACACCTGTCACTTTCACATATGTTCTATTGGCTGGAACTAGTCAGAAGCGCCTGTGTAACTGTAGAAGTACCAGAAAGTATAGCACAAGGAACACTTGTTGAACAGTATGTTCTCTGCCATGCCATCTCGGAAGGAATGGTAACAATAACTGTAACAACAACCAAAAAGGTTTTCAATAATGCAGGTTTTCTCTAATTTTTAAATGGATTTTAAATACAAATGTTATTTGATTACTGTGTATAGTTGACGCAACTACTGAAACAGTAGTTTAATGAAAGCTGTAGAGACCTGGGCGCCTACCTACCTGATTATGGTGCTATTCTGCATTAGCTAATTTTGTAAATTTGTAGTTGTCACTTAAACTCTTTCACCTATTGTCTCATTTGTAAAGTAACTAGATCATGTCCAAGATGCCTTATAACTCCAGCTCTAACTGTAGGTATAATGTTCCCCTCAGTAGGCTCTGCATTGAAAGAGCCTATGATTGGACTATGTATGTTTGTAATATAACTTTGCAGTTTTTGATTAATTAACAGTGTGATATGTACACTCAGGAACCCCAAATTTAAACTTACAACTCTGATTTCAGTAGTACAGTTGCTGTTCTGAATCTTTTGAATTCAGCAAAGATTTGTCCACTGCTATGTATAAGCATTTTGCAAGATGTTTGGGGTATAAAAATGAGTAAATCAGGTAGGATGTTGTTCTGGAGAAATTAGTATTCTATCACTGGAGGTAGAAATGTAGATGGATGAATTCATTATGCTTTGGGAGGTACTGTGATGGTGGTACACATAAGCATTGATGGAACATGAGTCTCTGGACTTGGCACAGCATGGGAGGTGGGAAGGGCTGTCTGAGCTGAGTTTCAAAGAATGAATATGAATAAGTTTGGAAAAAAGAACAAAGGCATAAGAGAGCTTGGTCTGTGGGGAAATGCATCAAGCATTTTATTAATGCTAGAGCCAAACTTTCCAATATGGTAGCCGCTGGCCACATGTGGCTATTAAGCACTTGAAATGTGACTGGTTAAAATTGAGATTTGCTTTAAGTCTAAAATATACATCAGGTTTCAAAGTCTTAATTCAAAAAAAGGAATATAAAATATCTCATAATTTTCCATGATTACATGGTGAAATGAATATTTTAGATATATAGTATTATGTTAAATAAAAGATATTAATAAAATCAATTTCTCCTGTTTCTTTTCACTTTTTAAATGTAGCTACTAGAAAATTTAAAATTACACACATGACTTGCATTGTATTTCTATCAGGCTGGGCATAACTTGTACAGGAAGATATGGCAGAAGATGATGATGTGGAGGGTGGCAGAAATCAGGGTGCAGGGAGTTTAGGGTGTTGTCTAAGCAAATCCCTCTTAGGGTGTTTAAACTGATGAATTTTAAGTGTGAGAGTCACAAGGTCCTATCTGTGTTTTAGGTAGCTCTGGGCTGTAAAGGGTGATGGTGTGCCAGCGTCTAGAAGGGAAGTGGGATACTGGTCAGAGGCTGCTGTGTTATCTGGGGAACAAATATAAGGGGTTGCATAAGGGCAGGGACAGTAACTATGGTGATCAGGAGGAAGAGTTTGGAGCAAGAAGGGGTCAAGGGTGACAGATGACTCAAAATACAAAAACTGAGATTTTGAGTTTTGGAGAAGTAGGCTATGTATTGGGGAGGCTAATAGTTGCTTTTCAGAAATGTCAACATGACTTGGTTGTGGCATATTCAAAAGGAAAGAGGTGAGCTAAAGATATATATTTGAAGTGGGTGTATGAGCTATGGCTTGTCTAAGCAAAACCAAAGGAGGTGTGTTGGTATTGGTGTCTGAAGCAGCAAGCTTGCTAGAAGATCGCCTTTGGGAGGCAGCTTTGGATTTGGTGGCTGGGGGCTTTTGTCAACATTTGTGAAAGTAACTTTAATAGAATGGTGTGGTAGAAGCCAGATTGCAGTTAAATTTCATTATACTGAGGAATAGACGAGAGTTGAGGGAGCAGAAACAATGAGTGAAGACTACTCTGTCGAGAAGCTTATCCAGAAGAAAGAAGTAGAATAAGCTGGAAGGGGCCCAGGTCAAGGAGGGTTTTGTTGTGATGGGAGAGTTTTAAACATGTCGAATGGTTGAAGAAAGAGGTCATGATTTTAGACAGTCTGTTGGGTGTGGAACAAAAATAATGCTGTTAGTTTTCCTATCAATTCTGTATCCCAAAAATGCCAAGGAAGAAGATGCATCTGATGAAAGAGCAGTTCTGTATTCCAGGTATCATTCTTTTTCACTATGCTGTTAATGACAAAATGACTCTCTGAGCCTAGTCCTCTATGCAATCAAAAAAATAGTAAAATAAAATAAAAGTCCCTTTGTATTATCAAATTTAGTTGTTTGGTTGTAGATACCATCACAGTGTTTGTTCCATTGTGTCTCACTGGGTGAATTGAGGTGTGGTCTGTGGTCTTCATGTTGAGTATATTGAGAAAGTGGGCAGAGTGTCTATTCATAATTTTGCTGTGTTGCTTTGAATAGGCAAATGAGATTAGAAGAGATAATTCAAGCTCAGAAGTTTTAGCTGTGACCTTTTTCCTTAAAATTTGACTTTGCTTCCTGTAAAATCAGGTAAGATTGGGGTTCCCCTGCTGAATAGTCCTGGTCAGTTCCCTAGAGTGCCAGGCTATTAGCAGTTTTCAGGGGAGGTGGACAACAGTACTCCCTCTCGAACCAAAATAGACTGTGCTGGAGGACCCCCCTGTACCCTAGGGTGCGCCAAACCTGAAGATCGTAAATTTAGTTCACAGATGGACAGTCTTGTTGGGTTGATTTTTAAAAAATGAAGAATGTTATTACTTCTTAATAATGTTCATGAGGTCTCAGTACAAGCATTTAAAAAGAGGCTGGTGACCAGATATTCACAATTTCCTTCTGGATTTTGGCTTTTGCTGGGACATGTGGTTCAAAGCTCCCCAGTTAGGCAAGTGCTTGTGTCTTGCTTTGTATGAACTTGCATGGTTTTTTCTTTGTATTTGGCAGTGTGTGAAGGGAGTGACCTGTCCTGTTCCTGTCCTTATACAGGACACATTTTTAAAATTATTATTAAAAAAGATATCAAGCATTCCAGAAAATAGAGAAAAGTATAATAGACACCCTGTTCACATCACCAGCTTAAGAAAGGAGACATTACAGACACAAGCGAAGCCTGCTGTGTAACCCTCCTTGCCCCTGGCCGCACTGTATGGAAGCCCTGTTTGTCCACTTTCTTGCCAACATTTTTCACTGTCAAACTGAAATGTTTGCCAGTCTGATGAGTGAAAAATATATGAAGCCATATATTTCAAATTATCCTTGAAGTTCCTGAGAATAGATAACACATGGAGGATAAATTCTCAGAGAAATATAGTCCCCGAAGGAAGGAAAATATTGATTAAAAGTTCATGATAAATTTATTAAAATTGAAAATGAGAGAATATCGACATGTATGTATGTATGTCAGTGAATCAGAATATTTTGAATGTCCTTATGGATTTTGATTGGTCGCTGAATGATAGATTAGTCTGCTGACCCCAAACGAACCAGGCTAGGCTGCTTTTGACAGGTGTTGTTTAACAGCGAGAAGGATAGCCCTGCACCTGCCTCTCTCCTGGTAAGATCCCACCACAGAGGAGCTCTGGTTCTCAGAAGCTTTTTTATGTACTGGTAGGAGTTCTTCAAAATCCTTCTTCTCCCTTTTTAATTACTTTTGTTTTTCTCTTTTGCTTGCCTCTCTTTTGTAACTTTTAAAATACAAATTTCTGAAATGACTGAATCCTAGAGGCTTGAAGAAGATCCTGAAGATTTCTTTTAAGCGTTTATCTAAGATTTGGGTTTTGGTGCTGACAGACAGTGGGAAATTGTCTGTATATTGACATTTGATAATATTCTGTATTTAGAGTATATTGGCAGTTGACACTGAAGTTGAGAAGCCGTGTTCAATGTATGATATTGTTCTTGTCCTACCAAAAAAAAAAAGTGGGGATATCCCATAAAACTACTTGACTATGAATTTATGAAGAGAAAGGCAGAGTCTCTTTATTCCCTGTTGTAACCCTGTGTACTTGGTGTAGTTTTTTGTTTGTTTGTTTCTTGGTTGGTTTTTTTTTTTTTTTTTTTTTTTTGAGATAGGGTCTTGCTATGTCACCCAGGCTGATCTTGCAGGCCACTGCACCAGGCTATTATTTTTTATTTTTTAGCCTTGAGTGGTCCCCCTGTCTCAGCTTACAGGTGTGAGCTACTGCATTTGGTGAATCGTGTAGTGTTGGCACGTACCTAGGTGGTGCTCACTAAACAGGTGGGCCACCGTTGGGTGAATGCACACCAAAGTTACCTTTATTCTCTGCCTCTAACAGAAAGCCACTGCTTGCTTGAACAAAGAATTATAAAGCTGGAAAAGCTCTTCTGGGTATTCTGACCAAGACCCAAGGCTCTGGCTAAGCAAGGAACTAACTAAAATTCTGATACAGACAAGACTGGGTGATTGTCAGTCTTAATTACAGGGATTTCCAAACTCATGATTGCACAACCTCCCTGGGTGGCCTGTTTCAGTGTGTAGTTCATTAGACAGTCAAGGAATTTTTTTCTTATATTTTAACCAAATTCTTGCTTATTGAACCTTTGTACAGTTGAGAGACGTCATCTTAATAACTATTTATAAGTGATTGAATCTCTACAGATCTCCTCCAGAGTGTAAATTAAAAGCTCGTAATTAGTTAACAAAATCATTTTTATAGGACGAGGATAATGTGGCATTGACCCTCAGAGTTTGGTACTATTCTCTTGTTATGCAACTCTTCTGTGACTCCAGAGTCCTCTGTGTACCGGAATGTTAGGGCTGATTAACAGTCGGGATAGTCTAGGCAATTACTGTGCTAACAGATAAACACCTTGAAATTTAAGTGGCTTAATTCATTGAGACTTTATTTCTCAGTCAGAGAGAGACCAGTATAGAGTCCTCCATCCACAGACAAAACATCTGGAACATGTGGCCACCAAGACCCCCATAGCAAATGAAGAGGGACCTGAAGGATCTCCCCAGGCCAGACCTGGAAGGGGCTCACATCCTGTCTGCTTAGATGCCTTTAGCAAGAATAAGGTCACATGGCCCCAGTCTCTGCAAGGGGATTGGGACCTCTGAGTCCAGACAGAGGAGAATGAAACAGGGTGTGGTTTTCACATAGCATTTTCTCTCATGTAGATTATTCTTATTGGCCCAGGTGTGACTTGGCAAAGTTTGTTGATGAAAGGGACAGTCTGCATCATTGTTCCCCAGATAAAGTCTACCAGTTTGGTTTGCCTCATTAACACATTTTGTTAGGGAAGTTTCACATGCTTGGACTGGCAGAAGTATGTTTTTGGCGTTGCCAACCATGATCTTATTTTTGTTTATCTCTATTCCAATGCCCTTTTCAGTCCCCCTCCATCTGTTTTCTCTCTTAGATTCCATAGCCATGTCTAAAAGATGCATTGGATTTGCTTGGGAAGAGTGAGCTATTTTCTTGACTAAATGGATGGATTTTTGGCAAGTTTTAATATTGGAAAGAAATGAACAAGAACAAAGAAATTGAACCCATTTAACCCACATTCTTCTATTTCCTTTTTCTTTCTTCATAATTTCTACTCACTTTGATATCATGTACTACTCTAATTTAGGCCAGGAATAAAATATTTAAATATTTCAAGTCTTTATTTGTTAGCTAAAGGCATAAGGAGGCAAGACCAGCTGAGAGGCAAAGGGAAGCAGAAAGAAAAAGAGAACTCAATGAGGCCATTTGGAATGAGGGGAGGGGAGGGGGAAGGTTGGCATAAAACATGTTTGTAGCTTTTGCATTCAATGAGCTGGACTCAGTAGAGGTAAACTTCTAGAATAGTTTTATTTTTCACACCATTGCCTTCGACAAGTTCTATCAAATTTTTCCTAATCCAGAGTGAAATTTCAAGGGATCCTGTAGCTTTCCTGGTTATTTTCCAGTCCAGTCCAGTCTAATGGCAAAGCTTCCATCTTCCATTTAACTTAAAGCTTTTCCCTCCCTCAGCTCAGGACACAGCCCAGGCAGGGAAGCCTGAAGTGTGGTGAGGGTGGAGCAGGGAGCAAGGGAAGGGGGGGTGGGCAGCAGGGAGGAGCAGAGTGAGGCAGGGGCTGCAAAGGGCTTCTTTCCCTGTGGAGTGGGATTCTGACATTGCTGCCTTCTAGGTGTGACAATATCCGGATGCTGACATCTTTTTTCCTTGTGAGGATGCTTTTGCAGATTCTTTGGATATTCTCCACTAGTGACTTTTGATTAGAGGCCCAGGAATGGAAGATGTCACTTCTGGCTGATGGTTGGGTTCCGCCCCAAGGTGCCTGTGCTCAGTGGTGTACCTACAGGCTCTTGCTGCTGAGGCAGCTCATGCCCTGCGTCACACCTCGTGAGCAGGATGCTTTCCTTAGGGCACGCAGACAGCGCTGTGTGCTCAGTCCATGCAGGCGACGGCAAACTCACGGCTCATCTCTACTGTCGAGCACAGACTATTTTTTTCTCCAGCCTTACTAGTGTAGCCTTTTTTATTTTGTCTTCCCTGTAGAGTTTGTCAAGTGTGGATGAGGGGTGGTCTCTAGGTCCCCCAAATCCAAGGAGACACATGGCAAGTTCTCCAGATGGCTCCCTGAATCCCCTCACTTCTTTGAAGGGGGAGCTACTCCCTCTTTTCCCTGGGAGGGAGGGAAAGGCAATTATTATTATTTGTGGAGTTATCTAGTGATAACTCTTCAAAGGGGTCATTTCCCCAAGAACATGATTGTTTTACTGAATAGCACGGAGATGAGTGATGCGCAAACCAGTCTCATTGTCTCATAGTGTATCCTTCATCTGTCTCTGAGCCTTTGGCACCTCTAATGACAATAGAAAATGTTCTACTTAGCATTCTAGTTCGTATTCACATCTTTTGAGACAACAGTGGCACCTACAGAAAGGAGATACTAAGATGGCATCCCACAAGACACCGAGGTTGGAAGAGGATGTGCCCTGGATTCTAAGGACAACAGGACATATGCAGGAAAGAGGAACTGGGAGGCCATTGAGTGCCAGACTGCAGAGAAAGCCGGTGGTGTGGGGGCCCCTTGTTTGAAGGGCAGAGGGAGCTACAGGGGATCCTGGAATCCCTCGAGCTGAATGAAAGGCACTGTGAGAGCACATGAGAAGATTTATTACTATATAATGTGAACTGTTTGTTCACAGTGAAGGGTCGGGGACAAATCACAAGTTAAAAGCGGAACATGCTCACTGCTACGTTGTAGGTTTGCATCTACACAGAACCGTGTGATGATGATTTCCAGTCCCTCTGTAGTCCTTCCGTTGTACCAGGCCGTCTTCTGAGCCCTTTACCTGTAATGGCTCATTTAAGCCTAACAGTAGCTCCATGAGGTAGGTGCTATTAATTAACCTTGCTTTACGGATGGGGAAGTTGAATCAGAGATTAACTCATGCAAGGTTACCAGCTAGTAAATCGTGCAGCCAGGATTAGTCCGGCTCCAGAGTCAGTGCTCTTAACCTGCCTGCTCTTTAGACAGGTTAGGAGTGTGTGATTAAGCTAACTGTATATTTATGCCTATAGGATAGGAAAGGGTGCAACTTACTTAGAGCCCAGTTTCCCTCAGAGGAAGCAAACAAGCCCTGCTCAGTAAGCAGCAGCTTTCTGCACGGGCCTGAGATCTCCGTGCACTACTGAAGAGCAGGCGCTGCCTCGTGGGGGCTCTGAGCAGGGAATGGCCAATGAACAGGTCTTAGGGGATGCGGGCTGGCTGGCCTTCCTTCTTCCCAGGGCACGCACCTCCTCTGGAATTTCTGGAAAAGTACTGGCTGCGACAGCAATGGCCTCTGCTTGTCAAGAGACTTATCTCTACTCAGCTTCCGCACTCTCAGCAAGCAGAGCCCCCACAAGAAAACTCTCTTGCCTATGTGTACAGAGATGCTGCCTGGATTGAGAAAATGAGTCTACTCCTTGCCCAGCTCCTCTTCTCACTCAGGTTCTGAGAGCCCGGAAGTGTCCAGAAAGGGTAAGCAGGGCACAGGGGTGGAGAGGAGCTCAGATTGACATTGGGGAAAAGGCACGAGAATCTCTTCATTCAGGGATCCCATCAGTACTAGTTATCATGTTAAAAACTCATTTATGAATAATGCGTCTTGGTGGGGAAGAAGTAGTTGGATGTGATGGGAACAGTGTCTGTTGGGAAAGGAAGACAGATACAGGGTGTGAAGGGAAAGAAGTAATGGGATGGTGTGCTAACATCCCCTGCCGGAGGAGTTGCCATGGTGCTGGAGAGAGCGTCTCAACTCTACTTAGAAGAACTACAGACAACCCTGTTAGGAAGGGTTTTTACCAGAATACCATGAAGGGGTGGGGTGGGGCAGGATTTGCCCTTTATAGATGTGTAGATTCTGCACTTCTTTTTTTAAAGTGAATTTTTTTGGAATAATTGTAGATTCATACACAGTTGTATGAACTAATACAGAGAGATCCTCTGTATCCAGTGTCCCCCACTGCTAATGTTTTGCCAAAATATAGTACAGTGTCACATCAGGTTATTGGTGTGATACAATCTATTGATCTTATGCAGATTCCCTCAGTTTTACTTGAGTTCATGTTTGTGTGTGTGTGTGTGTGTGTGTGTGTATTTGGTGCTGTGCAGTTTTGTCACGTGCAGGTTGTGTGCTCACCACCGAAGTCCACATGCAGAGCAGTTCCATCACCACAGGGATCCTTCACCTTGTCCTTCACTAACCATTAAGTTGCGTCTATCAATAGATCATTCCCTTTAATTGCCGAGTAGTATTTCATGGTGTGTGTGTATCACAGTTCATTTCATCATTCACTGGTTAAAGGACGTCTAGGACACTTGCTTTTGACCTCTTGGGTCATAGGTGGATTGGAGTGGTTGCTTGACTTATTTTATTTTCTTACCAAATCTACAGACTAAAAATATCTAGATTGATGTATATCATATATTAATATAAAAAAATTTGATACATATTTTGTCTTGTCTTTTTTTTTTTTTTCCTTTCTTTTCTTCTTTTTTTTCAAGACAGGGTCTGGCTGTGTTGCCCAGGCTGGATTGCAGGGGTGCAGTCATAGCTCACTGCAGCCTCAAACTCCTGGGCTCAAATGCTCCTCCCACTGTAGCCTCTTACATAGCTAGGATTACAGGCACATGCCACCACGCCCAGCTAATTTGTTTTTATTTCTTGTAGAGACAGAGTCTTATCATATTACCCAGGCTGGTCTTGAACTTCTGGCCTCAAGTGATTCTCCTGCCTCAGCTTCCCAAATTGCTGGGATTATAGGCATGAGCAACTGTGCCCAGGCTGGTATATTTTTAATACTATTAATGATTTATTGTTGCTATAGTTAAATTACTATTATTAATATATTCCTGGCCTTCTTACAGTGGCAAACCAATAGCTGGTATTTGTAATGTTGCCGGCTGTGTGTCTACATTCCATTAAACAGTAAATGAACAGGGCCCCTTCAGGACTGCGTTAGGACACGATCCATGTATTTGCAGGTTTTGTTGTAAGTAGTTGCACACAACTGAGAGGCTTAGGCCCTGGAGAATTCCCGGGTGATGTTGACCACATGCCTCCAATTAACCCCTGATTACTGTGGCTTCATAAGGGATGTGCCCTCTAATAGCAAACACTTTGTTAGAGTTAAGTCCTTTAAAGAAATCTGTGTGAGTACCAGTGAAGGGAACGGAAACCAGCAGGTTAATGTTTAAAAATACAGAGGAAAAAGAAGTTCACAGAGCTTCCCAAGAAGGTTTTGGTTACTTGTCCTTAAGATATCTGGAAATAGATTGGATCAAGCTATTTAGCTTTTGCTCAGAAATTTTGTGTGTTATAATTAACTTGGCTTCAGCTAAGGAGTTATAGAAGACACTGAATTTTGTGTTTAGGCTAATATTAAAGGATGCCTTTTCTCCTGGTATAGATAGTTGCCAAAACAGATGGTCTAACAGGAAAGACCACAAATACGTAACTCAATAAATTTTAGACTACTAGAGCAAACCAAGGGAGAAAACAGAAGTTTTTACAAGGTGCTCCAATTGATTTGTTTTCTTTTTGGAAAAGTCAAAGAATATTTCTACAGCAGCGAAACAACCCAATTAATATCTGTCTCACAAGATTCAAATGATCATATTATCCAGCGTTTCCCATACTGACAAGTGAGATTATGCTCCAAGGTGACAGCTACAGCCCAAAAGTTGAAAGTTAGAGACAGGAGTTTCCCAAATCCCTCTCAGCACTCAAGTGGAAGAAAGAGTTGTCTCTAATTTGCTTTTCTTTTGGGAGTGGGATGTAGTTTGATTTTTTTTGTGTTTGTTTTTAAATGTCATCTTTTAATTATATTTTGTATAATAATGAAGAGAGATGCAATTTTGTTATAATAATAAATCTTAAAAGGCTCAGTGACTCCTCTACTTACTGCTTAGAACAACTCCCACTAGTACAGAGTGTTTCATTAATTGTCATTACTTGGGAATTATGGAATTAGACTGGCTGACATTCCTTTTATCATTCATATATTTAAGTGACAGTGGCATTACTTACTCTAAATTAAGTTCTTTTCCTGGTTAAAAAAATTATAGCAGTGTGACAAGATCTAGAGCACTATTAACTTTTATTTTGGAAAGTAATTTTTCTAGTGGAGATATGGAAGCAACTATTATTCCAGGTTTCTTAACAGAAGGAACAGATAAATACATCTAACTTAATACTTCAGGAATTTCAGCAATGGGTTAAAAAGTTTAATCAGTGGGTTTTCATGTTCTCCACACTTAGAAAGGAATAAGACATTCTTCTTAGTGTACATATTATTTTATAGATACCTATAAAGCTGACTTGGGGCTGTGGCCACAGTGTTTTTCCTCCTGGCAGCTCTTGGAGTTTATTCGCAGGCAGCAAGGGGCTGGGCCAGTGACTCTCTCGAGTTGGAGCTGACCCCGTAACCTGTGTTGTGTGGTGAGTGGAATCCGAGCAATAAAGGGCTAAAGGCACCTGTCAGAAGGACCGTGATGACCCTGCCAGCCACAGGCAGGTCTCCTAGGGTCACAGTGTTCCTGTCATTTTGGCTCAGGGGATTAACTGAATCTCTTTCCATTTCTGCTCCATTCTTCCTGAAAGACTTCTCTTTACTGTGGTGAACTCACTAAATTCTAGTTAGCTTTCTGCTTGTGGCCCAATTTTGATAACTGTTGTTAATAAGGAAGCTAATGATAAATTCGAAGTAAATGGAAACATTTCCTGACACTAACAACTCTGTGCAGTGTTGGACAGTGTTTGCTCAAATGCCTGTTACAGGCATGACTCATCTCATGAAAACTGGTGTATGAAAAATCCACATTTAGTTGAAAGTGATTTTTAAATTAATGATCATCTTAATGCATTTATGATACGATTCAGTTTTTTTAAAGTCTCACCTGCAGATGTGGGGGATATATTGTTACCTGAAGCTCTGTATACAACTCAGGCAGTTAAAAAACCCAATTTATGTGCACACACTCACTTCTTAATGTAAAGACAGAAATAACAATTTTCCTTTTATGTTGCCTGAGTGAGTTTTCTCTAACACAGATGACCTTATGTATTGTGAAAGTGGTTATTATTGGAATGAACTATAAAATGTCAATTTAGAAAAAATAAAATAAAATAAAAATAAAAAACCAAACCACAGAAAACAAATAATCAAACAAAAACAATTTCTAACTTGAAAATGGAAAATGTCCAAAGCTAGTAAATGATTAGAAAGTCTGACTTTTGCTGAATGAAAACTGTTATTTGCAATGAGCTTCTTAATAGCACTTAATTTTCTTGAGTTCTGGGATCTTAGATTGAAATTTGAGAGAAAGGGGATACTATATTGGGGACTAGTCAGAAGGAGATGCAGGAGGTGGTGTATGAGTGAGTCATTGATTGATCATGTGCATGTCAACATATTTAGCCTTTAACTCTTAATAAACGGTAAGCAAGGCATAACCAATTCCCTTCACATTTTCAAAAGGTTCTCAATTACCCTATACTAGAGCCAATTTGGTCAACTCAACATAATTTCATGTTTTTGCCTTCATATGTTTGCTTTTGTCCCTCTTGTTGGAAGATCTTTTACCTTTTAAAACCCTACATGTCCTTTAAGATCATACTTGACTGACCTTTTCATAACATCCTTGTTCAGCCTACCTTAAAGTGACCCTGCTTTGTCTGTTGCCCCATAGAACCTAATTTCTATCCCTCATGGAACTGACTGCATATGCATTTATAGGTCTTTCTCGCTCCGCTTTGAAGGTATACCTCCCTTGAGAGCATGAACTATGGAGCTACACATGCCTGGGTTCACAGCCCAGATCTAGCACTTATTAGCTGTTGGTTGGCTAACTCAATGTCATTCCCGACCTTATTTGTCCTTGGACATGTCCCACTCAAGAGTTTGAGAAGCCAGACAGTCATGTTCTTCATATCTTTTACATATAGGGTTGGCCAAGCAATCCAATACTGGGCAGTGAAATATAAGAAGTTTGGGAACTTTGGGAAAGCTTTTATTTCCCTATAAAAGCAACAGATATGTAAGTAAAGCTCACTGGAAGTGTTCTGCTTTTCTTCTGCCTTGTGTATGACTAGAGATGGACCAGCCATTCTGCAATCATGAGATCACTGTAATAATGATGGAAACTAACCTGCTAAGAAACCTGAAGCAGAAAGACAAAAAGAGCAAAGGTGTTTAATGGTATCCTTGGACTGCTATGCTGAACCTGGAAATGCCCACCTCCAGAATCCTTGTTAGGGAAATTAAATATCTATTATCTAGACCACCTTTAATAGGGTTTTCCGTTGCTTGCAGCCGAAAGTATTTCTAGATAGTTGTGTAATCATGGGCAAATTAAACTCTCTAAACTTTGGTTTTCTCATCTATAAAATGAAGCTAGTAGTAGTGATATTAACAGAGTCAATGTGAGGATTAATGAGGTCACATGTTTGGACTCATGGTAAGCAAGTAATTGTTTATTTCTTTCTCCTTCCCTTGTATGATATAGTTTACCAGAAAGCATCTACCACATTGTTTGGTACAAATATAAGACTCAGAGGCCGGGTGCGGTGGCTCACGCCTGTAATCCTAGCACTCTCGGAGGCCGAGGCGGGTGGATTGTTTGAGCTCAGGAGTTCAAGACCAGCCTGAGCAAGAGCGAGACCCCGTCTCTACTAAAAATAGAAAGAAATTACCTGGCCAACTAAAATATATATATAGAAAAAATTAGCCGGGCATGGTGGCACATGCCTGTAGTCCCAGCTACTTGGGAGGCTGAGGCAGTAGGATCGTTTAAGTCCAGGAGTTTGAGGTTGCTGTGAGCTAGGCTGACGCCACAGCACTCTAGCCCAGAAAACAAAGCGAGACTCTGTCTCAAAAAAAAAAAAAAAAAAAAAAAAAAAAAAAAAAAAGACTCAAGAAGTATCTGTTGAATGAGTAAATGAATATTAGAATAAAGCAGTTGAGCAGACATTGCAAGATAAGCCACTCTAATGGCCTCCCCACAGACTTGTTAATGGCTGAGTAGGCAGTCTTTCTCCATCTCTTGAATTTGACTTGGCCCTGTGACTTGCTTTGGCCAGTCAGGGGAGTAGCAAACAGGATGCAAAAGATGCTTGAAATGTGTTTACACCCTGGGACTTGCCCTCTTGATACAATTAAAACCCTGCAAACTTTGGGGTCTTTTTCATGAATTCTTTGCCTAAGCCAATGTCTATAAGAGTTTTTCCAAAATTTTCTTCTAGAATTCTTATAGTTTTATGTCTTAGGTTTAAGTCTGTTATCCACCGTGAGTTGATTTTTGTGAGAGGTGAAAAGGACAGATCCTGTTTCAGCCTTCTACATGTGGCTATCCAATTTTCCCAGTACCATTTATTGAATAAGGATTCTTTTACCCAGTGCATGTTTTTGTCTGCTTTGTCAAAAATTAGATGGCTATATGAGGATGGTTTTATATCTGGATTCTCAGTTCTGTTCTGTTGGTCTATGTCTAGTAACAGTACCATGCTATTTTAGTTACTATAGCCTTGTAGTATAGCTTGAAGTCTGGTAAATTGATCCCTCCCAATTTGTTCTTTTTGCTTAAGATTGCTTCTTCTATATGGGGTCTTCTCTGGTTCCATAGGAAACAGAATTATTTTTTCTAGATCTGCAAAAAATGATATTTTCTTTGTTGGTATTGTGAAGGGTATTGAGTCTTTGATTTGGTTCTCAGTTTGACTGTTGTTGAATAGGAATGCTACTGATTTCTGTACATTGATTTTGTAACCTGAGACTTTGCTGAATTATGTTTATCAATTCCAGTAGTCTCGTGGCAGAATCTTTGGGGTTTTCTAGATGTAAGTTCGTATCATTAGCAAAGAACTATAGTTTGAGCTCTTTTGCTCCCATTTGGATGCCCTTGATTTCCTTCTCTTGTCTGATTGCTCTGGCTAGGACTTCCAGCACTATGTTGAATAGAAGAGGTGATAGAGGACAACCTTGTCTGGTTCCAGTGGGAACACTTTCAATTTTTCCCCATTCAGTATGACGTGGGCTGTGGGTTTGTCATATATGGCTTTTATCATTTTTAGGTAAGTCCCATCTATGCCTATTTTGTTAAGCTTTCTTATCATAAAACAGTGCTGAATTTTGTCGAATGCTTTTTCTGCATCTATTGAGAGGATCATGTGGTCTTTGTTTTTGTTTCTAGTTATGTGGTGAATTACATTTATAGATTTGTGTGTGTTGAACCATCTCTGTATCTCTGGGATGAAGCCCCTTTGGTCGTGATGGGCTTATAGCTAGAATCTAGATAAGACTCAGGAAAATCAGCAAGAAAAAATCAAACAACCCTATCAAAAAGTGGGCAAAGGACATGAACAGAAACTTTTCAAAAGAAGATAGGCTAATGGCCAGCAAACATGTGAAAAAATGCTCAACATCTCTAATCATCAGGGAAATGCAAATCAAAACCACAATGAAATATCACTTATCTCCAGTAAGAATGGCCTTTATAAAAAATCCCGAAATGATAAATGTTGATGTGGATGCGGAGAGATAGGAACACTCATACACTGCTGGTGGGACTGCAAACTAGTACAATCTCTGTGGAAAGTAATATAGAGATACCTTAAAGAGCTACAAGTAGAATTATCATTTGATCCAGCAATCCCATTACTGGGCATCTACCCAAAGGAAAAAAAGACATTCTATAAAAAAGACATCTGTACTAGAATGTCTACAGCAGCAAAATTCACAGTTGCAAAGATGTGGAAACAAACCAAGTGCCCATCAATATGTAGGTGTATTAATAAAATGTGGTATATGTACACCTTGGAGTTCTATTCAGCCGCAAAAAACAGTGGTGATGTAGCACCTCTTGTATTATTCTGGATAGAGCTGGACCCCATTCTACTAAGTGAAGTATTACAATAATGGAAAAATAAGCACCACGTGTACTCAGCATCAAATTGTTATTAACTGATCAACACTTAAGTGCACATACAGTAATAACATTCATTGGGTGTTGGGCAGATGGGAGCAGGAAGGAGGGGATAGGTATATATATACACACCTAATGGGTGCAGTGCGCACCGTCTGGGGTTGGGCATGCTTGAAGCTCTGACTTGGGCGGGGCAAAGGCAATATATGTAACCTAAACATTTATACCCCCGTAATATGCTGAAATAAAAAAAATTAAAGAATAAATGCAAAAAAATAAATAAATAAAACCCTGCAACAACCATGTAAATGAACCCAAGCTAGCTTGTTGGATGATGTGAGAGAACCAGAGTGGCCCAGCCAACAGGCTGCAAAACACCAGACATGTGAGTGCCAGCTAACCACATATGCATGAGTAAACCCAATTGAGAACTGAATAACTTTCCACTTGAGCCCAAAGTGCTAACCAATATGGAGCTAAATGAATTATTTAATTAATTTATTTATTAGAGATAGAGTTTTGCTCTGTCACCCAGTCTGGGGAGCAGCGGTGGGATCACAGTTCACTGTAACCTTGAACTCCTAGGCTCAAGCGATCCTCCTACCTCAGCCTCTGGAGCAGTTGGGACTACAGGTGTGCTACCATGCCTGGCAAGTTTTTGTTTTTTGGTTTTTTTTTTTTTTTTTTAGAGACAGGGTCTTGCTATGTTGCCCAGCTGGTCTCAAACTCCTTGTCTCAAGCGATCATCCCACCTTGGCCTCCCAGAATAGTTGTTTTGAACCACCAAGTTTTGAGGTGGTTTGTTTTGCAGCAAAAAATAAATGATGAAAGGGTGGTTTGGGGGACCTCTGAAGTGAATAGATGGGCATGAGGAGTCTCCAGATACGATAACTGGGAAAGGACAACATACCACTTTTGTAGTGTTCAGTTGTGCGTCCAGAACTGGAATCCAATCATGAAGAAACATTAATTTCAAATTGAAGAACATTCTGTAAAACAGCTGGCCAGGATTCTCCAAAATGTGAATGTCT
Organism: Eulemur rufifrons; assembly: GCF_041146395.1. Lineage (NCBI taxonomy): Eukaryota > Metazoa > Chordata > Mammalia > Primates > Lemuridae > Eulemur > Eulemur rufifrons. The sequence continues at coordinate 66,134,254 of NC_091000.1, read as the reverse complement.
TGTAATACAAAGGAAAGCTAAGGAATGGTCCTAGATTAACAAAAACTAAAGAGACATGATATCTAAGTGCAATATGTGATCCTAGACTGGATTCTGAACTGGAGGGAAAAAGTGCTGTAAGGATATTACTGGGACAATTGACAAAATTTGAATATGGATTACAGATTAGGTAAGAGTATTGCATCAATGTGAAATTTCCTGAATTTGATAACTGTACTATGCATACATAACAAAATATCTTTATTCTTAGGAAATCTACACAGAAGTATTAAGGGATAAAGGAACATGTATGCAGTCTACTCTCAGATGGCTCAATAAATTATAATATGTAATAAAATGTAATACATATTTATTGATATATTTACAAATATATCAATAAATTGAAACTATATATTTATAAATATAAAATTCATGCATATGTTATATATATCAATATTTATAAATGTCAATAAATATGTAGTATATTATTTATAAGTATATTAATAAATATAGAATATAATGAAACAATTATATTTATGTTACTTATATATTTACACTAATAAATATAATAAAGTAAAAATAATAACTTATACAGCCACTGTCACATTCTTTTGTCTGAGGAATGTTTTTGCAAGCATATGAAGTTTTTATAGAGTATACTAACTCTTCCGAAGATTGTACCTTTTGGTGTGCTCAGATAAAATGAGAGTTACATGGGGGGCCCATGAGGCTTATAAGAGTGAAACCAAAGTCGTCATCACTAATTCTCAGCCCATAATATCAAGGCACTGCCACCTTTGCTGCCATATTTGTTCTCCTTCTAGGATGGTTACCACTGGGAGTTTAGGGTTGCTGTACTTTGACTTTTGATTGGTGCCTCTTACTTGTTGACATCATTGATTTCTTTTGCCTTGTCATTGGAGCACATGGATCGAGACACATATTTGTCAGGTCCCTTCCTGAAAGTAGTTTATTACTAGGCATACCTGTGTTAACCTCATTTCTGGCTCAAGTCATATAATACCAACTAACTCCTCAGGTAGAGATGTCTACAGTATTCATGTAGGCCTGCACTTTTGAGTTGTTGGACATATTTAAGAAACTATAAAAGTAAATCATAACCTCATTAACATTCTCAGTTCCCTGTCTCGTGACACCAGAAGTTCTAGTGCAGAAGCTACAGGGCTGGTTCTGGGGGGCCCAGGCTCTTTGCACTCACCCCATCCCCTTTCCTCAGCACACTGGCTTCCAACTACCAGCTTTTTGCCTTCTGGTCCCATGTTGGCATCTGCAGCTCCAGGCATCATATTCTTGAGTGGTAGTATCAAATGTGGAAAGAAAGAAGGGAAGAGTTCTGAAGGGCCTTTTATCCAAAAGGAAACTCTCACCACAGAGCATCCTAGCAGAGTTACACATACATCTCACTGGCCATGCCCTCCCCTAGATCAACCACTGGAAAATGGGGGCCCAGTCCCTGGGGGCTGGTGCATCACTATCCAAGCTGCTAAGGAAAGGAGATGGCTGCTTGGAAGGGTGTCCACCAACACTATCCACCACACCTGATTCAAGGCTACAGGAGCATGAGGATGAAAATTCCTATGTCACAGGTCCCTAAGGGAAGCTGGGGACATCTGTAAGGAGGATTCTCACTGGGCAGAACTATTGGGAATTACTTCATTGCATCATGTACTGTTGACTAGCATATGCTGCAAAAACTGCTGTTTTCTTTTTTAAACTACAGAATACCAAAATCCAGGACCCAGGAAGGAAAGGGGATGGTTCAAAGTAACTTTTTAAAGACGGGTGTGAAAGGTTTTGTGGTGTGAGTTGATGACAGTGCCATCTAGCTCAGACTGTATTAAAGAACACTGCTGTTAAGGCCTGTAGACTCTGATCCAGTCTGCTCCGTACCATGGAAAGCATTCTTTTAAAAGAGAGGTCTGCCTTTGGATTAGGAGAAGGACTTCCTGACAGAGTACTTGGGGCCAAGGATATATACAACTAGAGAAATTTTTCAAGCAGGACATTGATCTTTGGGCACAGCTTGAAAAGTCAATCATCCAGTGGCAAGTCTCCGAGGAAGCTGTTCAAGAACTGCAGCTAGAAAACAGGGGATCAAGGACTACGTCCGTGGTAGGAAGCGAAGAAATCAGGATTTGTGGAGCTGTGCTGGCCTTTCTAGGCCTGCCTCTGGACGTGCAAAGTCTCGCTGGAAGACTGGTGCTTTTATTCCTGTGTGGCCGTCATTGTCACTAATGATGAAGGGACGTGGAAGATTTCGTCGAATACCACTGCTAAATACTAGCCCTGTCAGTTCTCTCAGTAGGTCTCTGTGTGTGTTACAGTCAAATCCAATGTGAAAGGCATTTTTGGAGTGAAGAAACCCAGCATTCAGAAAAGAAATCTACTGATATATTTGAGCATCTCATTATGCAAGCCATTTTACTGGCTTTCATGAGATAATGATAGTCAAGAAATTGGCAGCTACAAAGTAGAAAGTGCACAGATGTCAGTAGAGCTTTCTGATGTTTTGAAATACTTTGAATATAGCCCCTCTATCTTAATTTTTCAGCATGAATCTGAGGAAGCTTTCACTGGATTTATATACTTGATGTCAAAACACATGGATTTGAGTCCCATTTTCTATGTGATCTTTCTTAAACAGTGTTCATTTTTGAAACATAGATGATACCAGTCTGATGTTTTCTATAGTATCATTGTGAGGATCAAAATCAAGATAATATAGGTGAAATTCTTTGTAATTGTGTTCTATAAAATATTAATGTTAATTGCTAAATTGTTTCAGTGTTACTTGTAGCAGTTATTTTGGGAACATATGAGTTCATTAAGTTAAAGAATTCCTAGAAATTAGCCCCTTTTGACAAGGAAGGAAAAATATACTTTATATAATATAAAACTTTATTTTTCAACATGGAATTGTTTAAACTTTTCACTTGTCCCTTGGGTTTGTAACAAAACAGTCTATGAGGAGAAACCTCAGGATGCAGGGCCTGTTTACATTTACACAGTTCAGTCACTGGGGAAGAAAATAAAATAGAAAGATGAAATATTGAAGCAGAAGAAGCAATCAGATCCTAACCCTCAGGGAGCGTGCGACCCCATGCCTGTTGTCACCCTGTATACAGTAGAGCTCAGTTAACGGTGACGAAGGTAGGGTGAGTGAATAGAGTATTCATTTTTTCCTACTGTTGCTTTTTTGTGTTCCAGTTCTCTCCTTTCTGAGATGTCTTTTCAGAAATGGCATCTCTAATATTACTTCTGTTAAAATATCACCTTATCCATTCCCCAGACAGTGTGCATTGCGCTCATCATGTATCTATACCCCAATGGACACGCTTGAAGCTCTGACTTGGGGGGATGGGCGGGACATGGGCAATATATATAACCTGAACTTTTGTACCCCCATGATAAGCTGAAATAAAAAAAATGAAAATAAAATTAAATTAAAATAACTCTTTTAAATAGAGCAATGTTTTACAAATAGGGAGAATTAAAAAAATATATCACCTTATAATATGATAGATAAAATCTCTCACAGATACAAAATTTTAAAAAGTCACTACTTGTATTGAAAACTTTTAAGTATGAAATCTTCATAGTATTATCCATTTAGAGAAGCAAGTAAACTAAAAAGTAGAAAAATCTTGAAATGTTTCCTTCCGTATCATTGCATCATTCCTTTGCAACTGTTTACTTGCTATGTGCCAAACAGAGACATCCAGCCACTCAAGATGCATCAGTGACTAAAACCAGCAAAGATCCTGTCCTCTTGGATTATAGGCTACCAGGGGAGTCTGATGACAACAGATGAAATAGTTAAGAAAGGCTGCAGCATATTAGAAGATGATTTTTCTGAAGAAAAGAGTGCAGAGTAAGGGTGTTTGGGAGGGTAGGTTGATGAAGAGGTTTACGATTTTAAGGGTGGCCAGGGAGGCCTCACTGAGAAGGGGACATTCGAGCAGGGACCTGAAACAGTTGGAGGGGAGACCATTCCCACTAGACCTTGCTGCCCAATAAGGGATGTGACGTTGAGTGTACCCACCTGTTCAAGGCTCGAAGGAGACTGGGCGGCCAGAGGAGAGACAGCAGTTGGCAGATATCTTTTGTTATGTTGTTAAATGCTAAATTATTTTGAAGTAGTTTATATTTTATTGGGAGATACTCAAAATAGAACTGTAGTTAACTACTTCTAAACTGAGCCAAATCATAGACTGTTAAGAGCTAGAAGGAACTTGAGACACTCTAATATTGATGTTCTTTTTTTTATGGGAGAAGAAGCTGATGTCCACTGAAATAATTGGTCACATAATGACTCAATTAGTAGTTCCCAGTGTTTTCAGAGACAGACAGATAAGAAGAAAAAATTATTGCTTTCCTTTCAGAAAGTAAATAACATATGGAAATTTTCTTCAAATTTTGTAGTTGTTTAGTCCTTCTGAAATTTTATCTTTCATAAAATGTAAAATTTGCCATTTTAACCATTTTTAAATGTACAATTCAGTGTTATTAATAACTTTCACAATGTTGCATAACCATCACCACTATTTCCAAACATTTTCATCACCTCAAACAGAAACTCTATAACCATTAAGCAGTGTCTCTCCCTTCTCTCCCTCCAGACCCTAGTGACCTCTAATCTACTTGTACTCTTCGTGAATTTTTCTATTCTAGATATTTCCTATAAGTGGAATCACGCATTTTGTGCCTAGCTTCTTTCACTTCACATACTGTTTTCAAGGTTTGTTTGTGCTATAGCACGTGTCAGAACTTCATTTCTTTTTAGGACTGAGTAATATTCCATTGTATATAAACAATACATTTTGTTTATGCATTCATCTGTTGACAGGTAGTTGAATTGTTTCCACCTTTTGGCTATCATGAGTAGTGCTGCTATGAACATTGGTGTGCAATTGTCTGAGTTTCTTTACTCAATTTTTGTTGGTATGTGTATACATACATACAGACGTATATTTATATAGACACACATATATACAGACATGTGTGTGTGTATATATACATAGAGAGAGAGAGAAACAGAATTGCTGGGTCATATGTTAAAAGCATGTTCAACTTTCTGAGGAACCACCGAACTGTTTAGCACAGCAGCTGCACTATCTTACATTCTCAACAGCAGTGCACACGGGGTTCAGTTTCTCCACATCCTTCCAATACTTCTTATGATTATTATTATTATAGCCATTCTAGTAGGTGTGAAGTGGTATCTCATTGTGATTTTAGTTTGCATTTCTCTAATGACTAATGACATTGAGCTTATTGGTGATTTGTATATCTTCCTTGGAAAAATGTCTATTCAAGTCTTTTGCCCATTTTTTAACTAAGTTGATTGTTTGTTGTTGAGTTGTAGAAGTTCTTTATATATCTTGGACAGTAAACCCTAATCAGATATGTGATGTGCTAATCTTTTCTTCCGTTCTGTGGGTTGTCTTTTCACTCTCTTGATAGTGGTTTTTGATATACAAAAATTTTTAATTTTGATTAAGTCCAATTCATCTATTTTTTCTTTATCACTTGTACTTTTGGTATCATCTGAAGATTTTCTCCTATGTTTTCTTCTAAGAATTTTATGGTTTTAGCTCTTAAATTTACATCTTTATCCAATTTGAATTAATTTTTGTATAAGATGTAAGGTAAGGGTTCAACTTTATTCTTTTGCATGTGGACATCCAGGATTCCTAGCAGCATTTATTCAAGAGATTGTTTTTCTTCATTGACTGGTCTTGGTACTTTTGTCAAAAATCAATTGACCATTGATGTGAGAATTCATTTCTGGGATCTCTATTCTATTCCATGGTTCTACATGTCAATCCTTACGCTAGTATCACACCTTTTATTACTATGGCTTTGTAATAAGTTTTGAAATTGGTAAGTGTGAGTCCTTCAACTTTGTTTTTCATTTTCTATATTGTTTTGGCTATTCCCTTAAAAGTACATACAGTTTTTAGGATGGATTTTTCCATTTCTGCAAAATATGCCATTGGCATATTTTGATAGGGATTCTATTGAATGGATATATTTCTTTAAATAGTATTGTCATCTTAACATTGTCTTCCAATCCATGAACACAGTATATCTTTCCATTTATTAGTGTCTTCTTTAATTTCTGTCAGTAACATTTTATAGTTTTTTGTGTACAAGTCTTTCTCATCCTTGGTTACATTTATTCTTAAGTACTTTATTCTTTTTGATGCTTTTGTGAATGGAATTGTTTTCTTAATTTCCTTTTCAGATTGTTCATTTTTAATGTATAGAAATGCAACTGATTTTTGTGTGTCGATTTTGTATCTGCACCTTTACTGAATTTGTCTATTACTTCAAACACTTTTTTTTTCATGGATTCTTTAGTGTTTTCTACATATAAAATCATGTCATCTCTAAATAAAGATAATTTTACTTCTTCTTTTCCAATTGGGATGTCTTTTATTTATTTTTCCTAATTTCTCTGGATAGAACATTCAGTACTATATTGCGTAGAAGTGGTGATGGTGAGCATTCTTGTCTTGTTACTGATCTTAGGTGAAAAGCTTTCAACTTTTCACCACTGAGTATGATATTCACTGTACATTTTCATATGTAGTCTTTATTTTGATGAGGAAATTCCCATGTACTCCTAGTTTATAGAGTATTTTTATCATGAAAGAGTGTTGCATTTTGTTAAATGCTTTCACTGCATCAATTGAGATCATCATGGGTTTTTTTTTCCTTTATGCTATTAATGTGGTATATTACATTGATTGATTTTTATATTTTGGGCCATCTTTGCCTGCATTCCTGGAATAAATCCCATTTGATCATGGCATATAATCCTTTTAATATGCTGCTGAATCTGGTTTGCTACTAATTTGTTGAGGATTTTTACATCTATGTTCATAAGGGATATTGGTATGTGGTTTTCTTTTTTTCTTTTTTAAAGCCTCTTCTTAAGTCTGTGGTTTTCTTGTAGTAAGCCCCTCTGAAATTAATTTTACTTTAAAACTCTATTATCTTTCATTTAGTTCATCTTTCTTCATCCTTATATTATAATTTCTGAAAAAAATATGAGTGTTTGCTGGGAATTTCTTTTCTTTTTTTAAATAAGTGAGCCAAGAGTATACTCTGCCATTTATTAGCACGGTGAGGGTTAAGAAGAGACAGAACTATATAAGGAGGCCAAGAAAACAGAACATGAATATGTTGATACCCTGACACCTTTACCTCCTCATTCATAGCACCAAGCACAGCAAAAATAAAATTAAATATTATATTTCATCTCTGAAAAAGTGTTGTGTTTGGGCTTCTACTTGTAGCCTGGTGTAAATTGTGTTCTGAAGCAAGGATTTTGTTCAGTCTCCAAAAGGTTAAATAGGTCATTGATCAAGAATTGCAGATGAAAGAGTAAATGTCCTTCCAAGTTTCTCGGGAGAGAATGGGAGTAATCTTCTCACTGCAGGAACTTCTTTGAATAGACAGTTAGGTCTGACTTCATTGTGAGCACCACTTGCTTTCCAAGTTATCTAAACCTTCAGAAAGTGTTAGTCTGAAAAGCTAATTTTCTTGGAAGTTGAAGGATAATCACTCAAATGCATGACACTGTTTGAAATTTAATTTTTTTCCCCCAAATTACTCACCTTCTAGCATTGAGTGACAGAGTATAATAGTATAATGTACCCTTTTTTTCCTGTGGCTGAAGATCATTGCAAACCTGGAGATAAAGACCTATAGGCTGCACTTTCCTTGGTATGACTCAAGTACTTGGCTGCTTATATATAGACCCCAGTTTTATATTCAACCCCTAGCCATTCTTACCCTTCCCCAGACCTTACCCCCAGTGTCGCCGTGATCCCTTTGGAGATGTCCCTTGCCCGTGGAGTCTTCCCGTTGGAGGTACAGACAAGAGGCTGTGTGTAGATCCTCTGTGCTTGGGGCTCTCCTTCGCAAGCGCTTCTCTCTCTGCAGCTGCTTAGAAAGGCAGAGCCTAGAGAGCCAGCTGCTGCTTAGAAGGACTACCTCAGGGGATTAGAATCTTTTAGGTTCTGTATCTCTCCTTTTACACTGATGACTTCTCACTATCTTCTTTTCTATTGCATTTTCTTCTTCTTCCTCCTCCAATTCCTCCTCCTCTTTTTTAAACTTTCCCATTTCTGGACTCTTCTCTTACATTCTTTTGCTTCTATATGTAAGCTGACCTTCTTGGAAACATTTTCAGCAAAAATAATAAATATAAATTTTTTTCCTGTGTGGGATGCTCAATCATGTACAGAATTACATTAATCAAAGTACCTAACTGCTTCCCATTCTGAATACCCTGTTTAAGTGAGGATGTTCCTCTGCAGTCAGTTCTCTGGTTTGGTGACTCTAGTTTACTGGAACCCTCTAGTTTTGGAATGAGGGGAAAAAATACTACCTTAAAGCCCTGTCAGCCCTTGAGTACCGGGCAACAAATTACAGCTGAGGAGTGCCAAAGACCTGGAAATTATACCTACCTTGGCTGACAATATCTAAGTGTCTATTTATTTATGGCTCACTTTCTTCCATAAAGAACTTGAAGTGCCTTATAAAAGTACATACAAGAGGATAAAATAAATAGTTGAGATAATCAGGGCAAAGAGGAAATACGGATAAGAAAATAAAACTGGGGTAAGAGTCACACCAAGAAATGTACCCTAAACACTTGTGTAGTTGTAGAGGTGACCTGCAAATTTGGCTCTAAGCTTTCATGATGCCAAAGTAAAACGTGAATTATGATCAATTATGTAACATATCCTTAAAATTAAAAGCAATCAAGTTCTTCAGGAAAAGGAAGTCTTTTCTGTTCCTAAGACGACCCAGAGGCATTTTCTTAAATCTGAGATCATCTTATTTCCTGAAGCCTGCTATGGAAGGCCATATGACAGAGTGACCAACATCCTTAACAGGAGATCCTGGCATTGTCTTAACAATGCAGTGGGCCAATGACACAATGCAGGGGTGCAATTCAGAAGAAGCAAATCTAGATGGGACCAAAGTGAAGTGTTTTAAAGGTAAAATTTGATACAGCTCAGCAAATAGACACCATATCCTTTCTTGCAACCCTCCATAAAATTGATTGCAAACTTTTTGATCAGAATGATTGTGAGAGTCAAAGGTTGTAGGCAGGGGCAGAAAGCCGGAGTCCAGTTGTTCTCTGTTCCTGGTGAAGTTCTGGTCCAGAAGCTTTGACACACAAGGTGGTTGGGATTTTAGGTGCCTGATGGAATGACCCACCATTCACCTTAACACTGGGTCCTCTCAGGTAGAGCCAGTCTCCTGTCTTCAGAAAGGGGTCTGCCTGTGTCCACTGACAGCCTCCTGGGACCAAAGCCCCTGAGTCGTGCATAACCCTAGCCCAATGATAAACATCTGCCAGTCATCCACGTAGGCCAGTGCACACTTCCAGTAGAACAGCTCTAGAGCATCTGACTTTCAGCAGTGTAGCTTTCTAGTGAGCCTTCTGAGAAAAGTACCTGGAAATTGTACGTGAAGGTAACTTACTGTTTTGATCTTATGAATGGAATCATTGGATATTAGCCAATCTGAATAATGACTTTAATTTTAGACTGATGTTAACCTTTGTGGCAATAATTGAATGGCAGAACCAACTATCTATTGTGGCCATTTCCAATGCAAGAAACTGAACGCCTGTCCGCAGCGTTACTCCCAGTGTGCACCCCATCTCCTCGCACGGGTGGCCAGGCTCCCCTTGCTGTCTCTTCCCAATGTGGTTTCCGGCTGGCGATGCTCCTCCTGCTTGCTCTTAGTCTGTTCCATTCAGAAGTCGGGCCACGTCAGGTTGATGGGCAGGTCTTCCTTGACTCGGGGACATATCACAGCTGAGTCCAGACTGTCATCGCAGTGGCAACCGGTGGCTACCTTTCCTGAGTCATGTTTCTGGACCGTACCCCATGACCGTGCTTGGGTCCGGCTCCTGGAGGCCTGCCATGCTCTGCAGCTCCCTGGCTCAGCTCGGAAGAAGACAGTAAATGGAGAATTTCACTATTTTGCCATAACTTTATGATGATTTGATTTTGGACTTATACCTTTATTTCTTATTGTTTTTGATATTTCTATTCTGACAAATGTCATAGTGTGTAGATTCACTTTTTAAATGGCATTTATTTCTTTTAATTTTGTTACTTCTAAGCATTTTGTGATTGTTTACATTTCCCGTCTGTGAAATTGTTATTAGATGTCCGGAAAGCAATGAATTAAGCATTTATCTATCTCCTTTTTTCTCTCCTTCCCTACTCCTTTATCTTCCCAACCCCTAATTGTAAACATTGTGCAAATTTTGTGTTTCAGAACTCCCGCTCTTTTTTCGTTTTTCCTCAGAGACTTCACTCGTTCTCCTTGTTGTGATCCTCAGCTTTATACTGTGACAGTGACTCAGAGAATCTACCACATGGGAAGTGCTCGTTTGTCTCATTAGTGCTGGTGTATGTCTAAAAACCATTTATTAGTAATTAGTGATGTATATAACATTGTATTGGGATTGTTGTCTCGGAACTCCCAGGTTTAGATGTGCAGAGAGACTCATAAATGTGGTAGTTGCTGATGAAAGCGTGTTCAGGATGTTGGTGAGAGGAGGGAAGGCGGCAAACTGAATTCATCCTTGAGCGTCAGGGAGAATCCCACAGTCAGAGTATTTCAGCCAGTCTTTAGAGGATGGTGGGTGTTCATGTTAGGAAGACGGACAAGTTTAAGAAAAACATGCTGTGTCATGACAAGGACATTTCATGTTTAGAGGCCTGTCGGAAATTTGGGGTGGTGGGCCAGGCGCCGGGTGCTGTCGGTTGGGGTTTATGTTTTGTTCCCCAGCCCGATGATGCTCAGGCTGCCGTGTGCAGATTCCTAGGGTTCTACAGATGAATTCTTACAGTGCATATGAGTTTGCTATGGAACTTCTTAATTTTGTGGGCTTAAAAAAAATTATAAGTATATTCTACATCGTTCAAATCATTGCTACCTCAGAGTGGCGCTGGTCCACAAACTGTTTGTTTCCATTTCATAGTGGGATAACCATGGAAGCTTGGGAGTAAGCGTTTAGAAACGTACAGCAGTTTAACTTGATATTCCCATGGCATCCAAGTGTAGGATTTTTTTAAAAGTCAGCTTATTGAGGTGGTATTTACACACAATGAAATTCATATTTTTAAAACATAGAAGAGTTTTAAAGTCATATAACCACCCCATAATCAAGATATAGAAACTTTTCATTGACCCAGAAAATTCCCTATATCCTACCCTAGCCAGCCACTGATCTGTTATCTGTCTATAGTTCCACTTTTTCTAGAATGTCGTATAAAATGGAATTTTGTTGTAGACAGTCTTTGGTGACTATTTCCTTTTGCTAAGCCGAATGCTTTTGAGATTCATTTATTTTGTTGTATATATAATTTATTTATTTTTATTGCTGGGTGATATTCCACTGTATGGATGTACCACAATTTTTCCATTAACCAGTTGATGGACATTTGGGTTGTTTCTGGGCTGGGGCTATTCTGAATAAAGCTGTTATGAACATTTGTGCATTGGACTTTCAGTGTACATATGTTTCCATATCTTAGGTGAATACTTGGGTATGAATTGCTGTGTTATATGCTAAGTGTATGTTTAACTCAGGGTTTCTCTGTTGATGTTTTGGTTTGGATAATTCTTTGTTGTGGAGGACTGTCCTGTCCATTATGGGATGTTTAACAACATCCTTGGCTTCTACCCACTAAATGTCAGGATATTCCTAGCCCTTGTTTTGACAACCAAAAATGTCTCCAGGCCTTGGTAAGTGTCTATCTTGGTGACTAAAATTTCCCCTAGTTGACAACCATTGGTTTATTGTAAGAAACTACCAAACTATCTTCCAAAGTGGCTTGATCATTTTGTATTCCTATCCAATAATTTATGAGTTCTCATGTGTCATATCTTAATTTTTATTCATTTCCATGTATTTTCTAATTTCCCTTGTGATCAATTCTTTGACTAATGGATTATTCAGAAGTACGTTGCTGAACTGCCCAATATTTGAGAGATTTTTCAGATATTTTTCTACTGTTGATTTCTGATTTATTTGCATTTTAGGCATAGAATATTCTTTGTACATTTTCCATCATTTTAAATATTTGAAATTTGTTTTGTATTCCAGAATATGGTGATGAATGACCCATGTACACTTGAAAGGAATATGCATTCTGTTATTGAGCAGATTGTCATCTGCATAATCTTATATGTGACAAATTGTCAGCCTGTGATGTAGTGGAAATTTTTAAAAAGTTCTTCATCAAAGACCAGTGCCTCTCGATCTTTCCATAGCTTATAGCCTGATGCCTGTGTTTCCAGTCATCTTTATGATTGCCTTAATGCCAAGTGATGACTGAAGGTGCTAGTATTTAACTTATAATGAAGTCTTTTTCCTCCTGGATCTTGAGCATCTAATCTTGTGGCTCCATGAGTGTTCAGCCAGAGTGAATGGGATCTGTGAAACAATTATAAGTTCTTTACATTTTAGAAAGACATTACGTGCAAAATAAAAACAAGGACAAGATGTTAAACACGGCTTGAGAGGAACCCCATCTGTGTCTCCAGATGCCTGTGCTATACCCTGTCCCTTTGCTATTGAAGAGATTCCCTCATTCTGGAATTTCCTATCACCTTTCTCCACATTTTGGATTTCGATTAGTGTCCTTACCCGCTCTTCCTGCCCTACATAATAAGTTACCTCATACTCAGTGCCCTTAAACAACACAAACCTATTATGTCACAATTATGTCCTTGCATCAGGAGTCCGGGAAGGGACTGACAGGGTCCTCTGCTCAGGATCTTACCAGGGTGACATCAAGCTGTCGGCAGGGCTACCTTTTCACTGGAGCCGGGTCTGCTTCTCAGCTTATTCAGGCTGTGGGAAGAGCTCCTCTGGTTGTAGGAGTGAGGTTCCTGTTTTCTCGCTGGCTGCTGGGGCCTCTCTCAGCTCCTTTATGCCTTCCTGAGGGCCGAGCCACGGGGCCCTTCCAGCATGGCAGCCCACTCCTCACAGCCAGCGAGGAAACCTCTCTCCAGTCTGCCAAGGTGGAGTCGTGTATAAAGTAAACCCATCACAGGCGTGAGTCCCACCCACGCTTAACAGGAGGGGTTAACACAGTGCATGTGCCGGGGGGGAGGGGATCTTGGGGCCATCCCAGCCTGCCACGGTATCCTGCTCATCCCTTAGTGTCCAGTTGGAATTATGTTTCTTTAATGAGCTCATTTTATAAGCTTTCCAGCAGTATGAATTGCTCCCTTGCTTTTCTCCGTTCTGATGTTTGTATCTTCTTGCTTAACACCTCATGTATATAAAATAAACCCTTAGAATTCATGGTGTTGACATAATCTGAACAGGACACCATACCTTTAGAGTAACCAGAGGTGCACAGTATGCACCTCACCTTGGCTTGCATGCTCTCCACACACTGCTGAGGTAGCTCTTACTAAGAAGCAGCATCATGGTGTTTTAATAAAGCTGAGGTTCTTAAAGGCCTGCCACACACTTCCAGAATGTTAATAGTCTGCTGTGGCTTGTTTTGAACATATCTCCTTATCTAGTAAGCCAACTGGGGACGGAGACTGTCTTTTCCCTCCCCTCTGTAATCTGCACATAGTAGGCTAAATGTCTGAATCAGGGCAAGCAAAGATGACAGAAAAACCATAACTCAGAGATGGGAACCAGGGCTTAAGAAAGCCTGGAATTTAATCAGAAGTGAAAGGCAGACAGTATGACTTCAGAGTGCTTCCATGAGGGAAGTCAGGCGTGTGGGGAGGAAGGAACATGTAAGCCTGGGCACCCTCTTGCACGTCTTTGTAGCAGCTCCCCAGTGCTTGGCCCCTGGTGGGCATCTCATCAACGTTACTGGTAACCATCAGGGCCTGGTATGTGCCTGTCTCATCTTTATACTTTTTTACACAATTGTTTTGTTTTGTTTTGTCTCCTAATTGTAGCTGGTGCTCAAGACCGAATTGGTTGGGCTTTCGGTTTAGGATTAGAAAGGCTGGCCATGATCCTCTACGACATTCCTGACATCCGCCTCTTCTGGAGCGAGGACGAGCGCTTCCTGAAGCAGTTCCGCGTGTCCGATGTTAACCAGAAGGTGAAGTTTCAGGTAAAACGACTTGCAAGGTTTCAGTAAATAATAATAAAAGTGGTTATCAAGGACTGAGAGAATCATGTCCTTGAAAAGAAAACTGTTGAATTTTTAAGATAATGTGAATTTGAAAAGAAGTTCTTAAATAGAGATCCATAAACACACAGGGGTCCATAAACCTTCAGAAATTGTCTGCAGGAGAAAAGAGATTTGTCGTTCTTATCAGTCTAAACAGAGAACCAACTTTGGGCTTTGCTAACATCATTATGAAATATCTATCTTTGTCATTGATGATATTTGTCTCTTAATGTTTGGTTTTTTTCTACCAATATAGACACTGGCTTTCTTAGGACTAGTGTTTGCAACGTGTGTCATTTTGCTTTCTTTTTGTGTCCTTACATTAATGGCATGTCTCTTACAAAGCGCATGCAGTTGGGTCTGTTTTTTTAGCCCAGATTTAAAGTCTCTGTCTTCTAATTAGACCATTGAACATACTTATGTTTAATGTAATTACTTATATTCTTGGGCTTAATTCTATCATCTTTTTATTTTTTTTCCCATTTTCCTCAATTATTATGTATTTTTTTATTCCTTTGTGTGGAAATTGAGATTTGTTGTTTTTATTTTTGTTTTGTATTATATTTTATTTCCTCCATTGCTGTTTAGTTTTACCACTTTATATGATTTTTAAGTGGTTACTTTAGGTTACAATATACATAATTCATTTTACTTTATCATGAATAAATATTATACAACTTTGTGAAATATATAGCAACCTTATAATAGTGTAATTCTATTATTCCTCTTGTTTATTGTATTACTGTCTTATTTTATTTCCCCATATATTATAATCCCAAAGTATATTATTATATTTGCTTCAGTCAATTGTCTTTTAAAGAAATTAAAACTATATCATTTCATATTTCCTTTGATATTTACCTCACTGACCATCATTTCTTTTTGCAGATCTTGATTTTTCTCTGTGATCATGTCTCTTGAGTCTGAAGAACTTTCTTTTGTTATAGTGCAGGATGAATTTTCTTAGCTTTTGTTTGTCTGAAATGCCTTTGTTTCACCTTTATTTTTCTTACAAATATTTCCATGTGTATAGGTGTCTAGGTTGCCAGGTTTTTGTTTTGTTTTTCTTTTCTCTTTCAGCACTTTAAACATGTCATTTCATTACTTTTATTGTTTTTCCCTGGTGTTCAGCAATTTGACCTATATATGATTTTCTGTCTTTTCTTGCTGATTTTCTGTTGGGTTAATGCCTTTCAAGCATTTTGGAAAATTCTCATCTAGTATCTCTTCCAACATTCTACTCCACTCATTTTTCAGACTGCAATTGCATACATGTTATACCATTTGGTCCTATGCTATAAAACTCTGATGCTTAGGTTTTGTTTTGTTTTTTATTATTGATTGATTTTTTTTCTGTGTGCTTTATTTTCAGTAATGTTTACTATCTTCTCTTTGGATTTACTAACTTTTTTTTCTGTTGTGTCTCATTAACCATTAAGCCTATTTAATGAATTAATCACACTAGATATCATATTTATCCATTCTAGAATTTCCATTTGCTTCCTTTTCAGAGTTTTCTCTGATGAACAATACAGTTGCTACCACAGTTAAGTGGCTTAAATTCAGTTTTAAGTGTACTCACAGCAGTCTTTTCTTATGAGACACAGACATAGGAATAGATTTTTGGAGATCAAAATTCATTTTTGGTGAAATGCCATTTTCTTCCTCTTTTCTGCCTTCCAATTTGAAAGTCAATTTATGCAATGTATGCTAAAATATAATTTATATGATTGTCTTTGTGTAAGAAACTTAAGAACTTCTGATGGGACAGTTAGGATTTGTATATCCGTATTTAGTATATGTTTATAAAATATTTCATAAATTATGAATCTTAGCAAACTATTACCTAATTTTTCACTTATAAATGGTATCTAATCTGGGTTAGTTTCCTGTTGCTTATGTAGCAAATTACCACAAACCTAATATCTTAAAACAACATTTATTTATTATTTTATAGTTCTAGAGGTCAGAAATCCAAAATCAGTCTGACTGGGCTAAAGTCAAAGTATCAGCAAGGCTGGTCCTTCTGAAGGTCTGGGGAGAATCTTTTTCTTGCCTTCGCCAGCTTCTGGAGGCGCCCTCAGGCCTTGCCTCATAGCCTGGCATCGTATCACCTTCTCTCTCTCTCTCCTTTTTTCTTTTGTCACGTTGCTTTCTCTTTGACTTTTTGCTTGCCTTCTGTCTGGCCTTTTGCCCCCTCTTATAAGGACTTTTATGATTGTATCAGGCCTACCTGGATAATCCAGGATAATTTCTTCATCTCAGAATCGTTTTTAAAAAGTGTTCCTTTAATACTTTAATACCGGGGGCACTGCAGACTGCATGCGAAGGCAGAGGTGCGTACCCCAAGTTGAGAAGTCCTATGGCTGAGTCCATGTCCTCTCTCTGGGTGGGTGAAAGGGTGAGGAAAATTTAAGGAGTGATAGTAATGACCCTACCTGGCCTATTTTCGTTTCCTTATCATTTGGTCTGGGTTTCCCTGTTAAGAATCGAGACCTGGGAGGAGTTGGAAACACACTTGATTAAGAATCAAGCGATCTGGGTTCTGGTCCTTGCCCTGTGCCTGCAGGTGTAAAATTTAGTACTCTGATACAAAAGGAAATGTAAAAGGTAACATATTTACAGGTTACAGGGATTAGGACACAAATATCTTGGGTTTGACTTGAGGAGCAATTCTCAGCCTGTCACAGTCTGCCTTCTGTCTGCAAAGATTCACTTCTGTCCCATGTGGAAAATATGTTCAGCCTATGCCAAGGTCCCCAAAAGTCTCAACCCATTACAAGATCAACTCAAAGTCCAAATTGTCATCTAAATCTCATCAGCCCCAAAGTGTCAATCTCATCATTTAATTATCTAAATCTGGTACAGGGAGACTGTAGGTATAATTCATCCTGAGGCAAAATTCCTTATTGTCTATGCACCTGAAACAAGTTATCTGCTCCCAAAATACAATGAGTAGAATAGGTGTTGAGAGTAGTCAGACATTCCCATTCGAAAAGGAAGAAGATGAAAGGAAAACAAGGAATCACTGGTCCCAGGAAATTTCAAAATCCAACCATTAGGTTTCATGGCCTGGGAATAATCCTCTGTGACCTTCAGCTTCACCCCCCAGACCTGTCGTTCTGCTGTCTGGGATATTTTTCCTATTTCATTAAGGGTCCCTGTATTTGCATCTAAGTTGCTTTACCAGCCTGGGTTTTGACTGTAGAATTTTGGGAGCCAGATAGCCTTCTTTCATTTTCTTTCTTTCTTTCATCCCTTTCAACCCAAACTTATGGTGTTTCTGATGATATACCATTCTCAGTAACCTCGTAGGTCTCCATGTATGTCACAGGCAGGCTCCTCTGCAGATCTTTCTTGAGTAATTCATTGCTATTTTGGGCTTCTGTTGAGACGCATGAGAGGATCCGTGAATCACATGCTTGATTTCTTCAAATAGTTCTCTGTGTCACTAAATACACTGATCTTTTGATTCTCCCAAGGTACTAACAAAGGGTGGTACAGCCACACTCTTGGCTTTCTTTCCAGAACACACTTTATTCACAGTGAATCTCCTAATTTTTGTCTCTTTTGCAATCTGGATGGGCTAAGAATTTTCAAAATTTTAATCCTGGTTCCTTTTTTCTTAACAGTTCTTCTCTCAATCTGTTTGTGTTCTCTTGCATTTTACTATGAACAGCAAGAATAAACCAGACTGCATTTTCAATTCTTTGCTTAGAAATCTCCTCAGGTAAATATCCAAGTTCATTGCTTACAAGTTCTGCTTTTCATAGCCAATTCAGCTAGGCTTTCTGGCACTACGTAGTAAGTATCCCCTTCCCTTCAGTTTCCATTAACATATTCCTCGTTTCCTTGCAAGCCCTCACCAGCAGGGCTTGTGACATCCATGTTTCTACCATCTGTATGTTAATCATGATTTGGGTATCTGCAGGCAGGATAGGTTTTCTCTACCATGCTCTTCACTCTTCCTTGCTCATGAGTCTGTAACATCCATATTTCTGCAACAGTCTGTTTAAGGCAAACTGGCCTTTTATATCATGGTGCTCAAAATTCTCTACCCGTTAACCAGCTCCAAGGCCTCTTCTACATTGTTATGTATTTGTTACAAGCAGCAGCTCAGTTCCAGATACCAAAGTATGTATTGGTTTCTTGGTGCTGCTGTAACCAATTACCACAAACTTCACTGGCTTAAAACAATGTAGACTTATTACCTTATAGTTCTGGAGGGCAGAAATCCAGTGAAGGTGTCAGCAGGGCTGGTTCCTTTGGAAGGCTGTCGGGGAGAATCTGTTTCCTTGCCTCTGCCAGCTTCTGGAGGCTGTGCTCAGCCCTTGGCTCCCGACTCTGCATCACATTGCCTTTCCCCACCACTTCCCTCCGTGAACACATCACCTTCTCTCTGAATTTTCACTGCCCTCTCACAAGGACTCTTGTGATTACATGGAGCCCTCCAGGATAATTCAGGATAATCTGCCCATCTTAAGAGCCTTTCTTAATTATATCTATAAAGATTTTTTTGAATGTAAGGATAATATATGCACAAGATCCATGGGTTAGGATGTGACATCTTTTGGTGGGGGACATTATTTAGCCTATCACTTATACCTTTTCATATTCTATTTCTTTATGGCAAATTGCTTGCCTTCAGATGTAATTTGTTGTTAGAGATAAGTAATACAGATAGTATTAAAGTGTTAGCAATTTTTAACTATGTAGAGTGTTCATATTTAAATATAAGAGGGAACTAAGAGACCCCTTTTGTCACTTAATATAGTTGACCTGTTTTAAGAAGAATATTTGAAGTGATCATAATCCCATGCAAGCTCTTTACATACCATGGGGAGGGGGGACCTAGGGGAAAGGCCTGCGGCAGCAGGGAGCTTGTGGCTTCTCTGGCCAGGAAATTCTGAGAGCCCTTGGGGATCTACTGTATAGTAGGCGGAAATGTCTCTTCCTTGGTCTCCCTTCGGGCCATCCTAAGTTATATTAGGATCTCTTGGCTTCTGTGGGAGCTTCTTCTGCGTAGTCTCCACGATTTGGGTTTTGTAAATCCTTGTGTCTAGTAGTTAAGAGTGCTCTCCTGGGTGCTAACAAGTCTCTGATCGAGAGCATCCCTAGCCCTCATCTGGCCAACTCTGACCCCGAATACCTTGAAACCCATTGTTTAAATCTAGTCAGAAGGAAATTCAAGTTATAATGTGATTTTAATTTTTGGTTTTCATTTCAACATATTTTGAGTTAAGTGCTTTGCCTACTATCAATCACTCTTTTTAACCAGCCGGGATCAGTGCCTGAGATACACGTTTGAACAGTACGGTGGTTTTGTCATGCAGGTGTCATCTTGTTCTGTACAAGAGACCTTTGTTCCCCACTGCAGCTTCCCGTGCTGTGTTCATTCTGGGTGTCTGGGCCTTTGTGTGTATACTCCTGCCAACATCCCTAAAGTAAAATCTGCTGTTTCAGTACATGGGACGATATTCAGTGATCTAACTTTTATTCATTCTTTAAATGTTTTTAAATAGTCCAAAATTATGTATTCAATGCTTAGTCCTACACAGAATAATACTTGTTATTGAAAATTACTCAACACTGCACATTTTTAGGTACATATTCTATTTAAAAGTTACTGTAACTCAGGAGGCTGAGGTGGGAGGATCACTTGAGCCGAGGAGTTTGAGACCAGCCAGGGCAACATAACAAGACCCTGTCTCTAAAAAACAATGAAAAAAAATTAGCCAGGCATGGTGGCATGTGCCTGTATTCCCAGCTACTTGGGAGACAGAGGCAGGAGGGTCCCTTGAGCCCAGGAATTCAAGGCTGCAGTGAGCTATGATTGCACCACTGCACTGTAGCCTGGGCAATAGAGTGAAACCCCATCCTTAATAAAAAAAAGTTATTTTTTTTCATGTCCATACTGTTTCACAAAGTCAGTCCTCATTTGGTGAAATGATTTCAGCAATGTTGGTAGTTATCTTTTCTCCCAATTGAGGGGTTTTGCTCGCCCTTTTCTGTGGCCACAGACTAAATATTCCTAATCCTGGATGCTATCTCAAATACTTGTCATTGCAACAGGAATAGATGAGAACAGGTGGGTAGTGGCTACAGACCTACCATACCTCACTCTATTCAAGCTAGTCATAGTAATCATAATTAGTATTTAACTTTCCATTTGGCCTTGCTCTTTGTCAAGCACCATCCTCAAGCCTTTACATGCCTCGACTTAATTTCCTCAGTAGCCCTCTGAGTTTGGTGCAGTTGTTCTCCACATTTCACACGTGAAGAAACTGTAGCTGAGTGGTCATCTCAGTAGCAGCATTAGTACAGTGTGTTGTTTATTCAGGGCTTCAGGGAGGCAATTCCTAAAGTTTAACCTGAGTATAAAATTCATAGGTGGATTATTAGAGCCAGAGGATTTAATTTTTTTTTAAAATAAATCCAACAATCGGAATACGGTTTATAGAAAAATAAAGCATGGAGTTTAAATGATCTAATTTATGAACTTACTGGTAACAAGTTATGAATATTAATTCTTCTCATACTTCAATGTGCAAATCACCTGTGGATCTTGTTAAAATGCAGATTCTACTAGTCCTCTTGATTTTGTCAGGGGTAGTAGCTCTTTAACCACTTTCTTGACTTATTTTATAAAGTTCTATTTTTCTGTCACTTCTGGGGATAGGGTTTGTGACTTTTATTAACCAATAAGTAATTTCACCAGATTCTCAAATTACTTGCATAAAGATGAGTAAAATAGTCTTTTTTGCTCTTGAAATTTATTTTGTGTACTTGGCTATTTTCTCAGTATCACTTCTTATTTTGTGTTATTTGTTCATTATGATACATGTGTGTATCTCATAATTACACATATTAATTATATTTATAATTGATGACATAAATGAAACAAAAACAGGTTTGGCTAGTTTAAGTCTTAAATATTCCTATGACGAGTGTATATTTAGGTAAACTTTGATGCCTTATACAGTTATTTTTAACTGCTTCCATTTTTCTTCTTCTTTTGACTAAAAACTAACATTTTTCTTAAAGGGTCGACTATTTCTTTCTCTCATTTTTTTTTTTTTTTTATTTCAGGATACTATGGGGGTACATGTAATTATTTTCTAATTTGAATATATACAGAAGTAGAAAAAATAGTATCAGTGAATCTCCTTGAACCATTGCCATATTCAATAAATATTGAATTATAAAAAAAAAAAAAATGCAGATTCTCATTCAGTGTGTCTGAGGTGAGGCCTGAGATTCTGCATTTCTAGCAAACTCCCAGGTGATGCCACTGCTGCTGGCCCAGGGACCACACCTTGAATCATAGTCATGACGGACAGAATTATTCAGCTTCAGGGCCTCAGCTCCATCATCTGTAAAATGAGATGGTCTGACCGGGAGCTTAAATTCACTTCCTCCTCCAGTGGACTCTCATTTTAAGTTGAGTATAACTATTATAATAAGCAGGTCTATAATTTGATACCTTTTGCACTTAAGTTTGAAACTCCCTTCTTTCTTTTTGCCCTAAATTTTGTCACCATGAATTTCAAACAGAGCTGCAATACTGTTAAACTTTTTTGTTTTTTTTTTTTTATGAACTGCTGAAGCTTTTCTTCCTCCCTTCCTTGTGTGTATTTGTTAAGGTGCAGGGACTATGTGAATAAACTCATACAGTTTAAATGCACTTTAAAAAAATTATACTTAAGTCAGGATTTGCTGGTACACTTGAAGTAATTTGTCAAGGGAAAGTGTTAGTATTTAAATCAGAAAAGAGATAGAACTAGAGATGATGAAAGAAAAAACAGAAAGGGCAAAGAATTTGGAAGCATCAGCAGGACAGTGACTGTGAAAGGTCTTGTATGAACTCAGTCATCTCTGAGGTCAGTCATGCCTAGACTCCTGGGGGAGACTCTGGGTCAGAATTTATCCTTCCCTTTGTGTGGCAGCAAGCATCAATGGTGAGGGCTGTGTTCTGTGAGGCCTGGGAGTTTCTTAAGGCCAGGATTGGCTCTTTTTCCTTATTTATGTATGCCTTCCGGCAATCACAATTCAATACACCACTAGTCTGTATATTAATTTGTTGAGTACCTTATAATACCTGCCATTTGTTGAATGCTATGTGCAATTCATTGACTAAATACTTTGTTTATGTTAAAACTTTTATGTACCACAACGGATGGGGTGGGTACTACAAATCCACTTTATAGATTATGAAACTGAGGCTTGGCACCACCAAGTAACTTGACCATACTAACTCTACTAGTAAGTGACAGAGCCAGGATTTTAACCCAAGCTGACTCCAGAAACCTCCTAGTTTTGAACTAGTAAGCTCTTATTGTTGCCTATGCCAAGATGCTGTGTTAGATACTGGAGTTGGTGGGTGAGATTGACAGTTCCTGGCTTCAAGTTGTTTCCAATCTAGAGGATGAGACAGAGTTCTCAAGGGACACTTACAAAATAATATGGAACAGTGATGGAACTATATATAAGTGAATGTAGAATTTCATGGATACTGACCAATGAATGCGGAGGTCAAATTTTCTTCTTCCTTTCTTTAATCCTTTTTTGCTAGTTAATTCTCTAAGTCCTTCCATGTCTCTCCAGAATTGTATTAAGGCTTGAGCCTGTGATTACTTACTAATCTCCATAGCTTGGAATAGCTCCTAGATCAGGTTTTGCTATCATTATCATAAATGTTTCTGATAGAAACTTGATGCAGGATTTTGCAGTGTTTCCTCATTCTATTCCCAAATAAAACCAGCTGTGAATCCCATCAGCTTCATTGTCTTGCAATGAAGTTAATGGATCTCAAATTTTTTACTATTTCCATGTGCATTTCCCCATTCATCTCTCCCAAAAGTATATTAATTATTTACTTTTGCTGGAAAAGAGATTATTATCCCAGAAGAAAATAATAGAAAGGGGTAGAGGAAGAAATGGGGGAGATGACTAACCATAGAACCTTTTATCTGTGTTCAGTAAGCATTGTTGACTTACAGATAAGGAGAAATGCAGTGATCAGAAAACAGACAAGTTTGTACTGGGAATCGTTACAGGGCTTATATGGAAAGCACTTACAATGGAGCCTGTCACGCTATAAACATTTAATCCATGTTCACTGTTATTTATGTTTTCACCACCATTGCTACTACTGTCACTGTCACCACCACCACCACCACAACTACTGTTAAACATATACTGTTTTGAGGGCAGAAGCCACAGTCCTCATGATTTTTGGTCTTTTGTACCCTCAGTTTTCATCTTCAGTTTGCTTTGCCAACATGGGTGTTATGTAACCAAAGCCTTTGACATTAGGACATTCCGTTTTCCTATAGTCTATTGAGTCCTACAGATTGTGGCCCCATGTTTGTATTGAAACTTCTGTCATCAGAGGCCTGTGGATTTATGACTGCTTTTCATTTTTGTGAAAACCAAAGCTCTTGGGATATGTTTTAAGTATTTAGAGTATTGCAATCACAAATTGCTTTCTTGTTTATTAAGGCACTTTTAAAAAAAAAAGAATGCTGTCCTCAACATCTGGCACAGTTTTCTTGTAGTGTAGATCAGAAGGATGTGTGTTATGTGATCTTAATATGTATACACATTCAATATCCTTATTGCATTTTCTCTGCTATCAACCTTACGGCAATGTATAAGAACTTTCTATTTATAGATAACATATTAAACCTTAAATCTTACCAACATCTATAAAATTTGACAAATTATGTGCAATATATTTTAGGAATTTTCTATCTTACTGGAAGAAGTTTTGGTATTTCTGTCCCTGGAGTCAGAGAGATATTTTTATATACCGTATAGAATCAACTAAATAGGATACTAATAGTTGATGGGTTATAAAGTTAAAAGTTATAGTTTTAGGAAGAGCTCATCAGAGTAGGGACCAGAAACAAATACAAGTTCAAAGGAACTATTAAAACACAGGAAGAAAGGTCATGTCAATTGAGTGGTGGGGGGCAATTCAGTGTTTGTTTTTTCCCCTGGGTGTGGGTATGGGAGTAATGGTTACAGAGGAGGCAGGTGTGCCTTTGGCTTCAGCCAAGAGAAGACCCAACTAAAACTGGCTTCAGTAAGAACAGTAGCAGCAAACCCTCAGTGATGCCAGTGCTCTGGAACCCTGAACACTCTGGTCTCAGGCTCGTGCCCTCAGGATTGAAGCCTAGTGGCAGAAGCACCACGCAGAAGGTCCAGAGGCAGAAAATGCAACAGCCTTGTTTCTTTTTTGTAAGTGTGAGGAAAAGTTTTCCAGACGTCCTCAGCAGACTTCTCTCCCGCCTCATTTTTAGGGTAGAGTATCCTGCGAGGTTAGCTTGTTATTTTCTGATATCTGTACAGAGCTCTTGTCAATAAGGCCTACGCTTTTGCATTATTTCACAACTAACAACACCATGTGTACAATTAGGCCCCGTCAATAATGATATCTCTTATCACTGCAGCCATTTTTATGAATAGACAGTGACTTATGAAATGGAATGATAGGGGTTACTGCAAAAACTGTTCCAGCCTAGCGTCTTTACCTTCTGCTGACTAGTGATTGAAATATCCCCTTAGAGTTTGCTTCCTTTAGTTCAATGCTTTGATCCCAGGTCAAACGTAAAATGTTCCTTTTGCCTAGAACTGGCTATGCCTGCTTTTCACAGGACACCTGGATGGGATGAGTGGACAGAATGTGGCTGTGGAACAATTTTGTCTGTTTGAAATTGAGCATAGAAAGCAGGGTCATCATGGCACATTCAACTAAGTTAACTATATTTGGCCAAAAGGACAAAGGGCTGAAATATGAACTTCAAGGTCATGCAACTCACAAATGAGATCCTCAGAACTATGAAAGAGCTAACAAATGTCAATCAGAGCTAATTCAAGTAGAAAATTCAGCATTCATATTAATATCCTAGGGACCAATTAAATCAAAGTAGTTTACCTTACTAAGAATAATTAGTTGAGAAAGGTAAGTATAGTTGTTCTGTGACTTTGATTTGCCTCATCCTGTACAAAAGAACAAACAAATCTCTTCACTGTTTCAATCAGAGGCTCATTCTGCTCGTTTATTGGAACGGTAAGAGGAGCATGTGGGTTCATCCGAGATGTTAGGACTTTAGGGCTGCCTGTGTTTAGACAGAGAAATAAGAATTACTTTGTGCTTACATTATTGCAGGGCTTTTCAAACTCTGTGCATTTATGTTGACATTTTCTGTGTGTAATCTCGTGATCTTGAAATTGAAGAATGTGGTTAAAGGAAGCAGTAATTTATATAATAAGCTAATTTATATAATAGATAGCTTAATTATTCTTTCTATCACTTGGCTAAATAATGAATTAAATGTTTTCTTTCAGTGTGAGGGACGAATTTATTTTCTAAAAGACCTCCCGATGAGATTTATAAATTAGGATTATAATTTGCTACCAAGGATAGTGAATGATAAATGGAGGATGCTTATAAGAGTCCATATGGCAGAGCTCAAACTGCAGGTTAACTGCTATTTGAAAAGCTATTTTTATATCTGTTTTTATTCCTTTTTAAGTGATGATATATTCTAAACATATATTTTTAAAGATGATTTGCTAATCACAGCATAGAACTGTATGCCTACCACCTAGCTATCTATCTCTGTCAAGTCCTAGGATTTTCCCACAGATTCTTTTAAAGAGTAAAAGCATCATAAATGCATCTGAATACCTCTGCCTCCCTGATGACATTCTTCTTCCTGTTCTCCCCGGAGGTCACCGCTCACTGCAGTTTGACGTTTATCGTTCTCATGTTATTACTACGTTGTATGTGCCCCCCAAAATTCATAAGATTGCTTCAAAATGTATATTCCATGGTCAAAGTAGCTAAAAAATAGAAATGGAGGGAAGTTTTGTAAGAAATTTGATAAGCAAATTCTAAAATTTATATGGAAATGCAGAGGGCCAAGACTAGCCGAATAACTAAGGTGAAGGATTTGCTTAATCTAATGTGTCAACTCTTTTTAAAAGCTATAGTAATTGTGAGAATGCACAAGAGATGCAAGGATGAGCCATTGGCACATGGACCGCAGTAAGGAGTCCAGAAACACACCTGTGCCTTGTGCCAGATTCATTGACAACACCAGCACCACAGAGCAGAGACAAGAGGGAAAAGTCTTCTGTGCAAATGGAACAGGGATAATTGGGTCTCCATATGGAAAAAAATGAAACCTGACCCCCTATTCCTAATTGTTCAAAAGTGAATTCTAGGGGGCTGTAGATCTAAATGTGAAGGGCAATTTATTAGTTTACTGCCTTTGAAAAAGTCATTTACCATGAGTGATTCTTTCATTCTTATTGGAGTAAATTGAATTGAGGAGATTGAACTAAATGAACTATGGTAATGTAAAATTAGAACCTAATTAAATGTCTGATCTTCAAAGTTTTGAAATGAATATTTATTTAAAGAGGTTGCTGTTAGTTTTTTGTAAAGCATTTTATCAAATTAGGGATGTTTCCTTCTATTTTGGATTTTTTGGGAATTTTTATTATACATGAATGCTAAAATTTATCAAACTTTTCCATGTATTTTGATGTGATCTCCTGGTTTTTTGGCTTTGCTCTGTGAATGTAGTGACATTTAGTGATTGGTTTTTGAATGTTAAACCCATCTTCTATTCCTAAAATAACATAACTTGGTTGTAAACTGTTATCTTTTTGTATATTTGTGGATTTTATTTGTTTGTGATTTCTAAATCTGTGTTTAGGGATGAGATAGGCCTGTGATTTTCTGTGTTTGTTATGTTCTCAGGTTTTGATGTTAAGATTATGATACCCTCATAAAACTAGTTTGGAAGTATTTCCTTTTTTCTAGTCTCTGGAAGACTATTTTGAAGATTGATGTTCTTAAGTGATCGAATCTTAACACTTAAGATTTGTTTCTTAACTGTTTGATCAAATTTACCAGTGAAGTCATGTGAAGCTGGAGTTTTCTTTGTGGGAAATGTTTAAATCAGATTAAATTTCTTAATAGTTATTTGGCAATTCATATTTTCTGTTTTATTTCATGTCAGCTTGATAAATTATATTTTTTCTAGGAATTTGTACATTTAATTAATTTTCAAATGTGTTGGCATAAAGTAATTTATAATATTCTCTTAATATTCTGTTTTAAAAAACAAAATTTATTTTAAATTAGTAGTTGAGCACATTTACTAACATTTTATCAAATTTTGTGTTCACTTTTTTTTTTGTTTGAGTATTTTTTCTGTGAGGGATTATATGTGGTAAATTCTTTGGTCTTTGTATATCTGAAAATGTCTTCATGTTGTCCTCATTCTTGAATGATAATTTAGCCAGGGTATAAAATTGTAGAGAGGCGATCATTCTCCCTTAGCACTTTGATGATACTACTGGCCTCTGTTCTGCAGAGGCCTGACATTAAGCAAATTGTTGTTTCTTTGTAGATAATAATGCCTTTCCTGTTGGGTAATGTTAATGACTTTCTGTTTACATTTGATGTCCTCCAGTTTTAACATGCTGCATCTTGGTGTGCATCGATCTTTATTTATCCCAGTTAGTATTTGAAGGGTGCTTTTGTTCTGGGATTCATATCTTTACTCAATTCTAAAAAGTTAGAGTTATTAGCTCTCCTTGAATAGTGGTTCTCAATTCCCTCTGTTACCTTTTTCTGGGTCTCTTATTGTATATTGGAACTTCTTAGTTATCACTTAACCATTCTTTGCTATTTCCTATTTTTTAGTCTTCCTGTGTTGGTGAATTTCTCAGTACTTTCTACCAATTCAATAATTTTCTCTGTGATTTTTTTTTTAACTTAATAGCTATTACTTCTTATTTCCAAAATATCTGAGTTTCTTTTCTCCTCTATTTTCTTGTTTAATTTCTGCCTGATTTTGTTTTCTAATGTCTTGCTTTTTAAAATGGTTATTACTTTATTTAGCAATTTGAATATCTTTGGTGCTTATTTTAAAGCCTTTAGCTATTCTATAAAATTATTTTTTATCTAAAATGAGTTCATATTCTGGTTGTTGATTTAGTTATGTTTCTTCACATTATGATGATTCTGTGCTTCGAAATTTGACTTTGCAAACTTGTTTTGAACACATATTCATTCTTCCCCCATTTTTGTCGCTAACTCTTGTCCAGTTTGTCCACCAGTCTTGTGTGGCATTCTCTTGCCCTCAGTGTGCCCAGTTATGAACTGATCTTTTAATGACATTTTAGAGTGCTCCCCTCTTGATTACATAGTCACTAGGTTTGTGAAGGTTTTGGCTCAATGCCTAATCAAGAGTATTTAGTATTTCTTCTTCTGTAGGCCCACAGCTTCCTGTAAGGAGGAGGTGACTCAAAGCATGCACTCGTAGCGCCTCAGGACAGGATGTTGGAATAAGACCCTGAGGAAATAATTTCCTTAACATGTAGGTTTTCGAATGAGTCTCCCTTTGTTCATCAGAAACCAAGTTGTAGGATTGCAGTCAGCCCTAACATTCACTGGCTCAGCCATTCCCACAGGTGTACCCAGGCATCAAGTACATTTACATTATTGTATAACCATCACCACCAGCCTTTACCAGAACTCATGAAAATGTCTTGCAAAACTGAAACTTTGTTCCTATTGTATAATTATGCCCTGCCCCTCCTTCCCTCCAGCCCCTGGCAACCACCATTCTGTCTTTTGTCTCTATGAATTTGACTACTCAAGATACTTTATGTAAGTGGCATCTTACAGCATTTGACTTTTTGTGACTGACTTACTTCACTTAGCATAATGTCTTCAAGGTTCCTCCATGTTGTAGCAAGTTTCAAAATTTCCTTCTTTTTTAAGGTTGAATCATATTCCATTATATGTAAATACAGGTTGAGTATCCCTTATCCAAAATGCTTGGGACCAGGAGTGTTTAAAGAGCATCCAAAATCCAAAATATTTCAATGAGCATTTCTTTGAGCATCATGTCTGTACTTTAAAAAGTTTCGAGTTTTGGAACATTTCAGATTTTTGGATTTGGGATGTTCAACCTGTACCACATTTTGTTTATCCACTTATCTGTTAATGGTCACTTGTATTAGTTTTACCTTTTGGCTATTGTGAATAATGCTGCTATAAAAATAGTTGTTCAAGTATCTCTTTGAGACCCTACTTTCAATTCTTTTAAGTATGTACTCAGAAGTGGAATAGCTACATCATACATTAATTCTGTTTTTAATTTTTTGAAGAACTACCCCACTATTTTTCATAGTGACTACACCATTCTGTACGTTCCTGCCAACAGTGCACAAGGCTTTCAGTTTCTCCACATCTTCCTTGCCAACACTTGTTATTTTCTGCCTTTTTTTATATTAGCCAACATAATTGTTGTGAGATGGGATCTCATTATGATTTTGATTTACATTTCTCTACTGATTAGTGATATTGAATATCTTTCTATGTACTTGTTTTCCATTTGAATATCTTCTTTGGAGAAATGTCTATTTAAATTCTTTGCCTGGTTTTAAATTAAGTTGTTTGATTTTTGTCATTTTTAAATATTTTAAAAAAGAAATCATTTGCAGATTTGGCCATTGTATTGCTATAAACAAATTACCAGCAATACAGGTCACATTGTTAAGCATCATGGTTGGAAACTTTATATAAACATATTTAGACCATTGCTGGCCACAAGATAATTGATATTATTTGTATTTGATTTTTGGGGGGGTTCATTCTTCATTATCTTTTATTTTTCTAGGTACAGTCTATTTTTTGAGTATAGCCTAGTGCTATCACTCTAGGTGTTATATGTGAGGTTCAGACAGTAGTTGGAGGATAAAGAGGTGATTCTAGCAGTCTCTTAAAATTATGCATATGTTTATACATGCATATGACATAGCAGTCAGTTCTGCCCCAACTTTATCTTTGAGTATGTGGTGGGAAAGAACTGATCTGGGATTTAAAGGCCTTGAAACTATTTAGCTAGTCACTAGCTGTTTTGCCTTGGCTCACTTACCTAATCACTTGTCATTAAGCTTTCTCACTGGTAAGTCAGTTTAGCTGCATACTCTCATCAGGTACTATCAATTTAGCTGCATACTCTCATCAGGTACTATCAGTTTAGCTGCATACTCTCATCAGGTACTCTCAGGGGCCGTTCCTTACTCTTTGATGCTATGACAGTGAGTAGCATTTCCCTGTCTCGTCTGCTGCCCGTCTCAGATCGCATTGTTACTCCTGACATTCATTTTGACTTAATCTTGCCAGCTTAAAAAAAAATGTTTATGAAAAGAAATTATGAGGATTCTTGGGCCCTTATCCTGCAGGAAAAGTCCTTCCAGATGGTGGAAATACTTCAACACAGATTTTGGGTTTAAGAGCAAGAGGAGCAAAAAGGAGATGGTAATACGGCATCAGGGAAGGAGGACCAAAACTCTGACTTTGGAGATCACTTCCTTGAACTCTGTTTCCTGAGGAGCCTCCGGAGCAGTGCCCGTCAGTGGGGCCTCCTTCCCTCAGCTCCTTCTGCAGGTTTAGGAACATGAATCATTGTCCACCCTGGGCGTTTGCACTGGCTCCCTGCAGTGGTATAGCTGGTGTCCAAGGCTGTACATGTTGAAGAACCCCTTCCTCTGTTGGCTTCTGATGCTATGAATTGAGTGGGATTGCTGTTGCTTCCAAGAACGCAAGCCTCTCTCTGTGCTTCTGTCTGTGTGTGCCGCTGTCCTTCCACAGTCCTCTGTCTCTCTCGCTGTCTTTTTCTGTGTGACTTTTTTTCACTCTATCTCTGTCACTCTTATGCGGCTCCTATTCAAGCTAGCTTGTCAACATAGCAAGGAGGAAATGGTCCCAGGCTGCATGAAATCCACAAAGGGAGTTATTTCCCTGCTATTTATTGAGACTATAGTTGATGTGTGTGAAATTTGACAGAATTTATCCCAAACACAGGAACATAATCGATTATTCATTCCAAAAACATTTCTGAGCGTCTGTGCTTATGCCAGTGGGCACTGTGCTCAACACTGATGCTTGGCACTGTACAGAGTGTAGTTCCTTGCACTACACTGTGTAGTGAGGGGGGCCATTCGTGTGTATAAAGGTGGCGGGGCCCAGAAGCCTGCACTGAGTGGGAGGCAGTCAGCCCAATAATGGGAAGGAGAGCGAACGTGAGCAAAGGAAGGCCTGGAGGCCTCACAATACGGCCACAGTGTCCTGTGCAGTTGAGGGGTTCACGGGGGATGGCGCTAAGATAGGGTGGGAAAGTGGGCACGGGCAAAGGTAGGACATGAAACTTAGCCTCTGAATTTCCTCTCTAAGGCAATTAGCAAGATATCAAATTTCATGATCAGATTTCCATTTTAGACAGACCCAGTGCTGATGACACGGAGATAGATGACAGCCTCGAGACTAGGCGTCCGCTCAGGGCCTAGCACGGAAGGAATGATGTGATCCCAAATAGGGCAGCAGTAGTGAGACCACAAGGTGGGTTTGGGCTCAAGAAATTTCATGAGACGATGTTGAAAGATCTTGGATAATGATGTGAGGCAGAGGGACAGTGGCCATATAGTTAGTTTATCATCTAAATTGACATCTGGCTGCCAAGGGGGACAGTTGAAAACTATGCTGCATCTATAGGTGCAAACCGAGACTGGCCTGGCAGGCAGGGTGTTGAACTACAGTGGGTAAAGACAAGCAGGGACGAAGATGATTCACAGGTGTCTGGCTTGGGAGCTCCGTATCTCGGAAACAGGCCTGGAGAAGATGAGGAGTCCAATTTTGGTCAAGTGAGTACAGGAGTATAAAAACTTAAACAACTTTGTTGTTATTGTTATTGTCATAGTCTTTGTTTTGTTTAATTGGCATTGTCAAGTCCTCAGTTAAGCGTATGGTTGTAGGTCTGGCTGGGCCCCAGTGACAGCTCAGGCCAAGGCAGAAATGAGAAGTTGGCACCACAGTGTTTATTGTGGAGGATGGGTCAGAGCCTAGCCCTGTTGAGAGGGTGGCCCAGGGCAGGCTAAGTCTGGGCGCGTGCATGTTATTACCAAGGGAGCGGTAGTTGGGGGCATGGACTGGTGCTGGGAGATTGCTGTGAAGAGGATAGGGTGCAAAGGCTAACACGTAAGTTAAGGGCAAGCTTCCTCCAGAAAAGAGGACTACATTAACAGATGTGGGTGTGGGGAGGAGAGGGAGGGGTTGTAGGCTCAGAGGTACAATTCTCCTTTGGTGCCTGCTCAACTTGCTGGACTATCTGCTGTGACACTTTAAAGATGCTTCAAGCTCTTGAACCTTGCATAAGAACAGTTATGTAAATGTAAATCATCATTGAAAGCCAAGCTCACATAATTAAAAAAAAAAAAAGAAAAAAATCACAGTTGTGTTAAACTTTTGGAGATCTCTTCTCCCAAATGTTTGTGTATGTTAAGCAAAAAATATTTCTTCCTTGACCAAGGACTGAAAAATGAAAAACAAAAAAAAATTAGAATAAAATATTCTAGTAAATGCTATCCACATTTGAATTATTGGAAGATCTTCCTAATATGTTTATTTTGGTGGAAATGAGAAAAGAGGTTGATATTGAAAGTAGACTTGCATTATTTGAAGTTTCAACAATCTTGAATATTAAAAACTCTAAAATCTTCTCTTTATTTCACTCTTCTGGACTTAAATTTGCATCTTTAACATTGTATTACCATAACTTTTGCATCTTCTAAGGGTAATTCAGTTGCCCTCTTCCACATGATTCTTATTTCTAGTTTTGTATGAGGTTTTTTTTTTCTTTCATTCTCACCCAGTTTCCCAATTAGCACCTTGTTAACTACACATCTGCTGCACAGAAAATTGTATTATGCTTTCTTTAGCTATTGCCTCTTCCCCCTATTTATAACTTCTTTTTGGAATTCTGGTTACACTAATGTTAGAGCCATCTCATTCTGTCCTCCATGTCTTAAACCCTTTTTCATTCATCTCTCTCTCTCTCTCTCTCCCTGCCTCTCTCTGCTACATTCCAGATAATTTTTACACTGTCAGTTTCTTCATTGGCTCTAACCTGTCCCTTGAATTGTTTATATTAATTACAATGTTTTTCTTTTGCAAAGAACTATTAATATGTTTGTTTGTATCTTGTGCAAATTTTTAAAACTTCTGTTATTTCCTTGGACTTATATATAACTATTTTATGTTCTATATCTGATAATGACAGTTTTTACAAGCAAAAAAGGAAGAAAAGAAAATTGTATTATGCCATTTAAGCTTTTTAAAGAAAAAAATAGGAGAATGGAAAACACACTCTGTTCATAGGTTATCTGCACCGACACAATCGTGTAGGCATTTGCAGCTCCAAACCACAGAAGCCAAGCCTGGTGGGTGGACTGTTCTGTCCCTTTTTCCTGCACATTTCTTTATGGGAGAGGCACGGAGCCACTTCCATTACTGGGCTGCTCGGAAATAATCTCCATTCATCATCTCATCCTGGGATTAGCTTTATTTCTTGATATAGAAAAAATAAATAGGTTCTCTGGCTGTTTCATTTTCAGATTTTTCATGAAGACATGGCAACTTTACACTCAAATGGTTATTCATTTATTTTACTTTCTTTCACATACTGCATCTATTAAAGGCAAATATGAAGCCATTTAGTATGTAAATTGACCTGAGTGCTGAACAAATGAGGTAGGGCCTCAAACGTTATTTATTGACTAATTAGTATTACCGTAATCAGAGGAGAGCCTATAGAAATGCACAGTGGGCCTGCGTGAACGTAAGCAGATGTTAATTTCATTTTGATCTGACTGAATTCATTCCTCTTCTGTGACATATGGGTTAATATTTAATTTCAAAATGATATCAATGCTTACTTAGCTCTTAAATAATAATAGATAATTTAGTGGAAAAGATTGTTGCGTCATTATAAAAAAGAAAGTCCCTGCCCTCCAAAGCATCAGAAGTTGAAAACAAGGCACAGTGAGACTTTAATTAGGTTTCTTCAGGTTTGGCAATTTCAGAGATGGCTCTCTGGAACACGAGCCCTCTGCTCATAGCACCCTCTTGCCACTCCCCTCGCCTCATCTGTCACCTCCTGACCACCCTTGTATGTCATCTAGTGTCTCTAGCACCTGGCTGGGTTTCTCCCCATCAGTCTGGGGCAATGCCCAGGTGCTGCGGTTACTTGGCCTTCTGTAAACCAGAAAAAAACCTGCCTGACTTCACAAACCTTCACAGCCGTGCTTGGCTTATCCAGCCACCATTCTTTTGTTGCAAATGCCCTCTCATGCCACAGTCCTCTGTTCTCATACCCCCATTTCTACCAAGCCCTCTCTTTGGGCCCCGCTGTGTCCTGTGTCTTGCCCAGTCTGCCCGCACTCCCCAAGCCTCACTTCTTGGCCAGGCCGAGGCCGTGGTCAGCTGTGTCCACTGTTCACTCTGCAGCTCCCTCAGCCCCCACCCTTGTATTTCTGCAAGCCTGTGTTTCCCCTATGCTATGTCCACCTCCAAATTTATCTTTTCCATGTTTGGACATGTTTTCATGTTGAACATGCTAAAAAAAAAAATATAGTAAGAAAGCTGACTGCCCCCCCTACAAATCTATGATATCCCCTTTGGAGTTCCAAGTTTGTGCCACAGCCTCCCTGCCAACTCCCCCAACCCCAGCCCTTAGCAAATAACCTCATTTTATCACTGGAAAAGACTAAGGTTGTCTAACATGAAATCCCTCATCTTCCCTCTTCTCCACTTCTGATTTTTTGTAAGATAAGTCTATCCTAGACCTACCCAGTCAGAATCTTTGGTGATGGGATCTAGAAATCTGCTTTTTAAAATGTTCCCAGTGATTCTTCTGTGCCTTAAAGTTTGAGAACCTCTACCCAACACCTGCAGTAACCACCTACCTGGTTCCCCCAACCCCCTTCCGTTTCCCACCATCATCCACATGGCATGAAGTTACCGGCTTGTTCTAACATTTTCAGTTGTTCCCCGTTGCTTAAGGAATAGATCCTGAGCTCCTTAGCATGTTATCTAACCTATTTGTTCACTAAGTGTCCCTTCCTATCCAGTCTCTCACCCCTGCCTCCCTCAAATCCTCTTTTTGACAGTCACATAGGACTTCTCTTCCCTGAAGTCAATTATTTACTGATTCAGTAACTCTTCGTTGAGCATCTGGTGTGGCCCAGACTGTGCTCAGCCATTGAGTTTATAACCAAGTCATCATCCCTGCCCTCACTGAGATTATAGCCACGCCTCTGTTCAATTACTCCTAGAAACCTCCCTCCCTCCCCATGTCTCTCGCTGAAAACAAGAGCTAACTTTTGTTGAGTCCTTACCAGGGGCCAACCCTCTCTTCCTCCCTCCTTTCTTTTATTTACATACACACATGCACACACGTATACACACACATACATATATGTGTGTAAATTTATTTACTCTCATCTGAATGGCATTGCAATCCCCATATTACAGTGAAGGCAAGTGAAAGGTAGAGTCTTGGAGCTGGTGAGGGTGGGCTGCAACCCTGGCCTTCTGACTCCTGAGCTCTTACTTTTCTACTCTGTGCTCCACTGCCCCTCCTTTAGGCCACGCTCAGACATTACATCTGTTCTTTCATCCTGCTGTCCCTATTGCAGTTTGTTTATTCAACAAATATCCAACAATATTTAAGGGCCTTCTGCATACTTGGCTTCATTATAGTGCTTTCCAGGTTGCACCATGGTTGGTCCTGTTTTCTCTCTGCCTCTGGACATGGGAGACCCTTAAAGTATAGTGGATCAAATTTGTACTCCTTTTATATTCAGTGCCCAGAAGTGTTTTTTTTTCTCTATCAGGAGCACAGTGTATCTGGGTCATATCAGTATTCAGTAATATTTAGTGAATGGTATCAATGAAGTAGAGCATTTTCAGTTAAAGTGTATTTTCTGTAGTCTATGACAAAGTATTTCCTCACCAAAATAATGAAAATGGGAGAAATATTCAGCCTGCTATGCAGTAAGACTGGCAAACTTTTTCAAACGGACACTTCAACAGCAACAGTTGTATTTAAGTAGTGAACATGCTAATTGCATGTGCTTCTCAGCTGCTTTATTAAAATCATTAGGACAGTCTCTTGAAAAAATAGGTCTAATGTATGGAGCAGTAATATTTGAAATAGTAGAAGGCTGAAAACAACCTACACCTCCATCAAGAAGAGACTAGTTAAATAAATTATGCAACATTTGTAAAAGAAATGCTATGTTGCAATGAAAAAGAATAAGATATGGGCAAAAATTAAGGACAGTAGCCGTACTGTACTCCCACTTGTATTTAAAAAATCATAAAAAGCACACAGCTGAGTGTTCAAAGAAAATCCCTAGAGGAATACAACAGAAACTATTAGCAATGGTTGCATTTGGGGAAAGGAACTAGCAGGCTAGGTTAGGAGTGAGACATCTCTTTCATTTCATATCCTGTTATAACATTTGATTTATTTGCTATGTGCATGTAGTACATTTTTGGCTATTTTATACTTGATAAGATTTTTGTTGCAATTTTTAATTTTCTTATAAATTCAAACTTACAGAAGAGAAGCAAGAAGAGTACAAGGAACAATAGTACAATGCCCTTTACCCAGATTGTGTGTGTGCGCACAGTGGATTCTCATTACCTGCAGTAGTTATGTTTTATAAATCTGCCCTCAATACTGAACTGCAGTTCGTAGAAGAAATTTACGGTTAGGTTCCTGGAGCCTCTGGTCACAACATTTTCATCAAACAGATCAATTAGTAACCTTGTTTTATGTGCATTTCTGTTTAATGGCACATTATTTAATATATAGTTGTCCCTGTGTATAGTCTGGGGATTAGTTCCAAGATGCTGGCAGATACCAGACTCTACACATACTCAAGTCCCTCAATTAGTCCCGTGGAACCCACTAATGAGAAATGTTGGTCCTGTATATTCTCGGATTTCACATCCCGAGAATACTGTATTTTCCATCCTAGTTTGGCTAAAAAAAAAAAATCCCCCAGTAAGTGAACCAGTAAAGTTCTAACCCATGTTGTTCAAGGGTCAACTGTATGTTGTTGGTTCATTGACATTGAACTCAGGCACTATAATTCATGTCTGAAGAAAGCTTATCGGACACACACCCATATTTTCTCCATAAGACACATCACAGCCTTCTTGTACTCAGGGACACTAGGGAACACTTCAGCACTATGCCTGGGGCTCATTTTAAACAGTGAAACTTAAAGCACAAAATTCCAATGTGGCTCTCAATCGAAATAAAACAAGAAGGCAAACTGTCACCTTGTTCAGCCTTGGCTGGGAATATGTACATTCTGCAACTCAAATTTTTCACTACTCTGCAGAGTGCAGCAAGCATTGATTTTGGGGTTACAGATAAATTTTAGCAATAGATGAATTCCTAAATACAGAATCTGAGAATGATGGGGATGGGTGTGTGCGTGTGTGTGTGTGTGTGTGTGTGTGTATACATACCCCTCCCTCACCAAATATTTGAGAGCAAATAGGAGACACATGCCCTTTCCTTCTAAATGCCTCATGTGTTTTCTAAGAATAAGAACCTTTTCTTATATAACCACAGAAAAATTAATACATCAGGAAATTTCCTCTTAATTCAACATCTAATTCAAAGTCCATATTCCAATTTTGTCAGCTTTCCCAATAATGTCCTCTCTTGCTATTTTCTTCCTGGCCAAGGTGCAATATAGTTTTATACATTATACTTTGTTGTCATAGCTCTTTGGTCTCCTTTAATCTGGAATAGTTTTTCAGCCTTTCTTTGTGTGTCCTGACTGTGATGTTTTTGAAGAATACAGGCCAGTTGCATAGTAGAATGGGCTTCCATTTAAATTGGTGGAAGTTTCCTCATGACATAAAATTCTATTATTTACTTTTATTCTATTGATTAGATTCAGATTGTGCATTTTCAGCAGGAATGCCACGGAAGTGATGTTTTGTCCTTTTCAGTGCACTGTGTTGAGAGGAGCATGACGTCAGTTTGCCCCCATGTTGGTGCTGAGAGCTTTGACCACTGGGTTAAGGTGATGCCTACCATGTTTCTCTACTGCAAAATTATTCTTTACTCTTTATAACTAATAGGCAATTTATTTATGGAGTGATGCTCTGAATCTCTTGAGTCTCATCAAACTGCCCCCACCAGTTTTAGCATCCATTCGTGTCATCTGCAAATGGATATTTATAATTGACATTCTGCTATGAGGAAGAGCTTCCCTTTCTCCCCCAGTTATTTATTTATTCATTCAGTTATTTATATCAGGAGGATTTATGGCCAAATAAATAACACATAAATAGAATTTTATTCAATGAGTTGTAATCCATTACTATCATTTTTTATTTTGAACCTCTTATTTTTTCAGATTTGGCTAGTGAGAGCCCCTTCAGGCTGCCTCCTATGTCCTTTTGATGTGTCTCCGCGATTCTTAGATTTTCTGAGGTCATTGGAAATGCTCTATAGCTTGTTGGGGGCTGAGTTATAAGAGTATTTGCATGAGCCTGGTGTGATGGCATGCACTGTAGTCCCAGCTACTCAGGAGGCTAAGGTGGGAGGATTGCTTGAGCTCAGGAGTCCAAGGCTGCGGTACACTATGATCACATCTGTGAATAGCCACTGCACTCCAGCCTGGGCAACATAGCAAGACCCCATATCTTTAAAAAAAAAAAAAGAGTATATGCATGTATAAAAACTGACGGAAATGTACACTTTAATTTGTACATTTCATTTTATGTAAATTTTACTCAAAAAAAGACAATAAAAAAATACTGAACTATGGTCAGGAAGTTCTTTTTTTATTAATGGTATAGGTTAATGATTCTGAAACTACTTTCTGCTTATTCTAGCTTGAGCAAAAGAATAAATACAGTGAATTTAATGGGTGCCAGTTTTCTCACTGTTTGAGAAGAGAATTGTAGATATGGAAAAAAGAAAGGCAAGAATAAATTCTAGTTGTTAGACTAGAATCAGAAGTATTAATATAAACTCACGGGTTTTTACATAGAAAATATAAGAGAGAGAGAGTAAGAGTATGTATATATTTCCCCCTTCCTAGCTCTGCCCACTTTGAGGGCCTGGAAACGATGATACAACAGTGAGCAACCCTGGCACCTAGATCCTGGTTTCTAAATACTATTCTTCATTAAGAGGAAGCAGGGCTCCTTGTTAAAGAAACATGGCCAGGGCAAGGAAAATAGGGGATAATCCCAGGTTATCTTGTTGAACTTGATATGATTTTGTGATATTTTTCTATTTCTCCCTTCACAATCCTTTCTGAAGGATTTAATTACATTCACTTTTTCCATTAAACTGCTTACTAAATGTACAGGGAGCAAGACCATGGAGTCTCCGGTAGGCATAGATCCAGAAAGTAGGATGTTCCAGTATCTAGCAGTGGCTCTGGGCCAGAAAATCCTTCGTTTGCCAGTGTATCTTTCATAGTGTCCTCTTGCACCTTTAGTCTTAGTTCATGTGTCCTAAAATTTGATAATATTTTAATTCCATTTGGATAATTATGAAAAGTAGTAAAGTCCTCTGGTGTCCGGTAAGAACCTAGTTTTTGGCCAGGGCCCCAGGCCGCTGCTCCCTAACCACCCACAGCAGCTCAGACAATGGCCCATTCTCACTGGGCGGGCGCCACCCCCCTGGGGAGGGAACTCGGGAAGCAGCCTACAGCCTGTGCCTCCCTCCATGTGCCAATGGCCATAGAGAAGCCCTGGTATGTGGGGGCTGGGAGGAGGGAAAAGGGTGGACTCTAGTATCTTTTTATTAATAACTTTAAAATTTAAAAGAGAAATATAAAGAGAAATAAGCAAAAAGAAAATAGTGATAAGACATGAGCTCTGGAGCCAGACTGCCTGAATTCAAATGCCAACTGTACTGCCTTACGAGGTACGAGATTTCCCCAGGCTGTGAATCTATAAAATGGGAATATTGTTAAATCCTACCTGTAGGGTAAGGTTTTTGTGAAGATTAATGAGTTTAAATAAACATAAAATCCTTAGCACAGTGCCTGACATATAGAAAATGCTAAATAAATCTTAAATATTATAGCTATCAATGTTTATATTAGTGAATTAAATAAATACCTGTATTTAAATGAGTACATTAAGATCTTACATATAAAACCTTCTTCTTCTGCCCTGTTAAGTACTGTATGTATTTAAAGGTAAGAATAAATGTATCAAAACACTTTTTTTGGAAGTTCTTACTTTTTACTAAATGACTGCCCATATTATGAGATTGTAATGCCTATTCTCTGGGTTTACCAGAAGGACCAAGTTATTTTTCCCCCAAACCAGTATTTTTCTTTGTCCATTAGAACATGCTATGCATATGTGGAGGAAATGTGTGTGCCTGACAGTGTGTGACCAGCACTTTGTATCTTACTGAGTCACTGATGATTTGTCTGTGGTTATTTCTTTTCTGTAAAGAAAAAAGCAATCACCATGGCAATGCTGTCAATCATCGATGATGCAAATAAGACACATCTCTGCAAATCTACTTAAAAATAAAATAGCTTTTTTTTTTAATATTGCCATTTGGGATCAAGTACTCATCCTATTTTGCTTTCTCTTTTTCCCTGCCTTTAGTTTTATCTGCTTTTCTTTGTCAGAACATAGGGCTCATAGAAAGAAAGGGTAGAGTTAAACTTTAAGACAGTTTGGTTCCCTAGATTGTGTTGCCCCCATTTCTTATTTGAAGAAACTGAGGCTCCAAGATGTGTTTACTATGCCGTAGTCTAGTTGACCAGAAAGACAGCCACATAGAAACAAAGTCCCCCTATCCTGACAGCATCACCTCCCCAAAGCCCAGATACCCAGAGGGCCACGATTTACATCAGTGTCTCTATGTGTGAAATGGGTATAATACGTCCCCTACTTACACCACAGGAGTAACTTTAGGCCTTGCCTGAGAAGTTGCTCTGTGTGCAGGGACAGTACTGGGTGGTGCCCTCCAGGTGTGAACTATGGGCATGGTTCTGGAGATGGCCATGCATGAGATGAAGGTTGGGAAAGCCATTCTCAGGGAGAGGGCTCACCTGTCCCATTCCAAGAAGCCGTCTTCTCTTCTACATAGGATACTGGTTTCTATCTCTGTTACCGTCTATAGATATAAATATCTATCTGCCAATACGCACAATTGGTAGAAAACGTGGGTTGCCAAAAACCACATTCATTTAGTATGAAGGATAAACAGACATTACAAAAGTTGTCTATTCATTGGTTTTGGAGAGCTATCCTTCTGTGTGCATAAAATTAAGTCAAGGATTTGGAATTCACAGCAGCATGGCAGAGTTTACAGGAAGCCAAAAAAGACCATGGTGGTTGTTTTGAAGGTTTGCAGCCTTAAAAGTGTACAAAGTAACAGGAGACAGGGTGCCATTTTTGCAACTGGATTTGCAGCATCAATTATTCACCATCTGTTTATTGAGAGCCTGGCATGTGCCCAGCACTGGAGATGGCTCCTGCATTAGAAAGCACCCAGTGTAGCTGGGGAGAGAAAACCAATGCACAAGAAACAGTTCCAGAACATTTAGTGCTCTCTTGACTAGGAGTTCAAAAGGAAGTTAAAAACAAAACACACACAGAGAGAGAAATGAGGGTAGGCCGTAGTGGACAGAGAGTAGATTTCCGAAAGTCTTTACAGGGTTTATATTTTGCTTTTTCTTGAAATAACAGAATCAGTCATATGTCTAGCTTGCTAGTGTTACAGCTGCAGAAGCAGCCAGTTTGTTGCTGAACATGGTCCCACAGGGCACCATAACTCTCAGCATCTCGTGCGGGCGGCTTCCAGCCAGGTGTGTACGAGGTGTTGGGTGTGCTTATTTGCTCTGAGCTCTGGAACCGTCCTCCAGCTGACAGCTGCTTTGTTGAAAGTGCTGTTAATGCTAAAGAGGGAGAGAAAAGAAAGAGGGGCATTTTGAGGTGTCCTGCCTGTGCACGTTGGGGACATGGAGTGGTTTCTTCGGAGGAGCCAGGCTCTCATTTCCTAATGTGCTCTTAAAAATTATCATAGTAAGATACTTCCAGTTTGGCATCAGAACCAGATGCTAATATTATTCCTACAAATGAATCATGACGAACCTTTATTAAGCACTTGTGTACCCACAGTGACTGTGCTAAGTACTTTTCATATATTTTTTGTAATCTTTATAATAACACCATGAAGAAAGTACTATGAGTATCCCCATTTTGCAGATGAGGAAACTGAGACTTATAAAGTTTAGAAATTTGGCATAAATTATACAAATGTCAAGTGGAACCATATGAAATTGTGTTTTGGGGTGTCAAAAAAGTTATCAATTATTTCATGGGGGCAATCTGACAATTTCTGACGGAAACTTTGCTGTCAGATGACTCTTAAGAGTGTGTGTGTTTACTAAGTTATACTGAAGTAAAACTCTTCACAGCTAGGCTAACTTTTAATCAGATTTCACCAGATGAAAAAACTAACCTTTTCCAAAGTTAGTTTTTTTTTTTTTTTTTTGCACTATCAGCAAAATAGGATGGTCCTTTACATTAAAAGTGTGAGATACGAACACTAAAGTTTATGACGTCATTGCTGAAGCAACAGGGTTCAGCCTTGCAGATTCTGTGGTGTAATGTGTTGGTTTATTTTTGACTGCTTGAGTGTTTTCAAAGCAGAGTAAGCTGCAAAGCTCGCACAGAGGCATTTGAGGTATATTAAATGAGCGCTTAGCCAAGGCCTAATGGGCTTTAAGAAATAAATGTGCTGCCGTGTCTGCTAATTTCCAGCCCTCACTCGTCATTAGACCAGTGACACTGTACAGAAACATATTACCAATGAATGGGTGCCCCCCATGCCCAATACATAATTCCCACACTTAAAACAAAAAAGTAATTGTTGAAAGGAAATGGTCAGTATGCCAAATACATTACCGTTCTTCCTTAGCAATTAGAATCTGTAAAATGAATGAAATTAGAATAAAGAAGATTTCTGTCTCAGTTACATTCACAGACGGGTCTCAGACCTCTGGGAATTAAGCTCAGGCCCCCAGTGTTTATCGACTGCCTCCTCTGTGTGCAGCCCAGTGAGAGGCACGTTGCAGAACTTGTGGAAGAATCATACATGCTTAAGTATGTCCCCTTGATGCCTCAGTTTCCCCATTTATAAAATGAATAAAGACAGTCCTACTTCCAAGGGATTTCATTTCATTAAGCTGTATGGCAGCTTAAAAGTTTTCAGAGAAGCATGGATGCCATTTAAATTATTAATAAATCAAATTGTTCAGTAACAGTAACCAGCTCACTCAATCTCTGCTTATTTACAATTATAGTAGTTTGTTCGATTGTTTAACAGATCCTTATATCTTCCAAGCACCGTTCTAAGCACTTTACATAAAAAGCTATTATGTAGATACTGTTAATATCCCCATTTACCAGAGGAGGAAACCGAGACCCAGAAAAGTTACTTAACAGGCCCACAGCCACACGACTCTGACAATAAGTAGCAAAGCCGGGTTTCTACCCTGCAGTCTGGTCTGTCCCAGGCACAGGTGAGTGTCTGTTTTCACTGGAGAGGCCTGTGTTGAATGGGTTCTCCTTTGTGTCCCTAAATGTGATGCATTTGGCATGTATTTCCTGAGAAAATTACTGCTATTGCCTATGGTTTAATGGCTTTTTCATCTAAGTTGTGGTGGAATTCAAAAACAGGAGAGACTTTTCCAGGAGATATCTCTGTTTCTATTATGGAACAGCCACCAGTTATAGTTTCCCCCTCTTCCCCCCAGCACACATACACGGAGACACACACACACACATGCACAGACACACAGACACACACACACAGACACAGACACACAGGGCCCTGCAGGCTGAGTTCCTGCCTGACCAGGTTAGAAGTGGGAGCAGAGAAGCCCCTCCCGCTGGTTGTTGATACCACTCCCTTATCAGAATTCTACTTTCTCTCTTCCTTTGACTTTTATAAACCCATTCATCCAAGCGGTAAGACAGAGTAGAATCCACCGTACTCTCCGAAAGAATTGGGTAATTTTTGCATCACCCCCTCCACCACCATCAAAACAAACAAGCAAACCAGCAAACCTCTTGGTTTGATTTTTCAACAAACCTCAGCCATCCATTTTCCAACCATATCTTCAAATGATGATCACTCTACATAGGAATTTCATATATTTTAAAAACGGTTTTAAAGGCCTTTTTAAAATAAACCCCTCCTCCCTCCTTTCCGCCCTCTTTGCCTTTTCTCTCTCTCTCTCCTCCTTCCCTCGCCCCTCCCATGTGTGCACGTGTGCGTGTGTGTATATGTATGGATTTTAAATGTATCCCTTGGAGAAAGATCATGTTAGATTCTGTCAGTGGCACATTTCCTTGATGGCTATTTTATTATTGGCATGTTTTTTTTTAACCTTCCATAGATATGTATCTGCCCCCAAATAGCATTTAATGAAGAGATCTTTGAAATAAATCTCTGAAAACAAAAACTACTTTATTCATCATCTGCATGGAGAGCAGCCAGGGAAGCTCATCTGTGAAATGCATAATTAGAAACAGAGGACTGTGTTTGTGCGTTTGCCTGAGAGTGGGGAGATATCGATGGTGTTAATAAAATCCTGATTTTCAGTTCCTTCTTCTCTGATCAGAATAAGAATTAGGTTGCTCAGAAACTAAATGACAAGAGGCAGCATAAGGAAGAAAAATGCGTTATTTTTATTATTGTAATATCCTTCTTCCCATGTTCTTTTTCATACAAAAACATAGTGCTAGAGACCTTTAGGAATAACTATATATAAAGAGAAAGCATAATTATGTGGGGAAA
Source organism: Eulemur rufifrons (assembly GCF_041146395.1). Classification (NCBI taxonomy): domain Eukaryota; kingdom Metazoa; phylum Chordata; class Mammalia; order Primates; family Lemuridae; genus Eulemur; species Eulemur rufifrons. Next base: position 66,089,304 of record NC_091000.1, on the reverse strand, counting down.
ATAAAAATATACTTTTCTGCAGACTAAAAATAAAAATCTTCCATATTTTTTATTTTAAAATATTTAATTGACAAAAATGGGATATATTCAATATGTACAATGTGATGATTTATATATGCATACATTGTGTAATGATCACCACAATCAAATCAATTAACACATCCGTCACCATTCAGTTAACGTGTTTGTCTGTGTGAGAGTGTATGGTGAGACCACTTAAAATTTGCTCTTTTATCAAATTTCAAGTAAACAATACAGCACTATTAATATTAACTACAGTCACCGTACTTTATATTAGATCCCCAGAACTTATTCATCTTATAACTGAAAGTCTGTACCCTTTGATCAATATCTCTCCACTTCTGTCCACCCCACCCAACCAATTTTCTATTCCTGTTCAATTTTTTTAAGATTCCACATATAATCATGTAGTACTTGTCTTTCTGTGTCTGATTTATTTCACTTAGCATAATGTCCTCCAGGTTCATTCATGTTGTCACAAATGGCAGGATTTCCTTCTTTTTTATGGCTGAATAACATTCCATTGTATATATACACTATATTTTCATTATCCATTCCTCCACTGATGACACTTAGGTTATTTCTACATCTTAGCTATTGTGAATAATGCTACAATGATGCAATAAACAGGGAGGTGCTGATACCATTTCTAGGTACTGATTTGATTTCCTTTAGATATATACTCAGCTGAGGGACTACTGGATCGTATGGTAGTTACATTTTTAATTTTTTGAGGAAGCTCCACACTGTTTTCCATAATGTCTGTACCAATTTACATTCTCACCAACAGTGTACAAGTGTTCCCTTTTCTCCACACCCTGGCCAACACTTGTTATCTCTTTCTTGTCTTTTTGATAACAGCCATCCTAAAAGGTGTGAAGTGATGTTTCATGTGGCTTTGATTTGCATTTCCTTGATCATTAGTGAAGTAGAGCACCTTTTTATATACCTCTTGACCATTTGTAAAATGATCTTTTCTTTGGAAAAATATCACTTCAGGTCCTTGGCCCATTTTTTAATTGAGTAACTTGTTTTTTATTTGTTTGCTTGTTTGCTATTGAGTTGTGTGAATTTCTTGTAGAATTTGTATATTAACTCCTTATCAGATATATGGCTTGCAAATACATTCTACCAATCCATAGTTTGCCTTTTTGTCTTGTTGATTATTTCCTTTGCTGTGCAGAAGCTTTTTAGTTTGATGTAGTCTCACTTATTTCTTTTTGCTTTTGTAACCTGGGCTTTTGATGTTATGTACAAAATCTCATCATCAAGACCAATGTTAAGAAGCTTTATTCAAGGAGGTTTATGGTTTTAGATCTTACATTTAAGTCTTTAACCCATTTTGAGTTGATTTTTGCATATGATGTAAGATAAGCATCCAAGTTTATTCTTTGGCATGTGGATACTCAGTTGTCCCAATATTTATTAAAGAGACTATCCTTTCCTCATTTTGTATTCTTGGCACCCTTGTCAAAGATTAGTTCACCATGTATGCATGGATTTATTTCTGGGTTCTCTATTCTGTTCCATTGGTCTATATGTCTGTTTTTATGCCAGTGACACAGACTGTTTTGATTACTATAGCTTTGTAATGTCTTATAACTTGAAATCACGTAGTGTGGTGACTCCAGCTTTGTTCTTTTTGTTCTAGAATACTTTGGCTATCTGTGTTCTTTCATGGTTTCTTACAAATTTGAGGATTTTTTTTTTTTATTTCTGTGAAAAATACCATTGGAATTTTGACGGAGATTACATTGAATCTAGAAATCACTTTGGGTAGTATAGACAGTTTAACAATATTAATTCTTCGAATCCATAAACACAGTATATCTTTCTATTTATTTGTGTCTTCTTCAAATTTCTTAATCAATGTCTTGAAGTTCCAATGTACAGATCTTTCACCTCTGTGGTTAAATTTACTCCTAAGTATTCTTTTTGATGCTATTGTAAATAGAATTTTTTTCTTGACATTTTTTTTGGATAGTTCATTGTTAATGTATAGAAAATCAACTGATTTTTGTATGTTGATTTTGTATACTGCGACTTTACTGAATTTGTTTATTGGTTCTAACAGTTTTTTGGTGTAGTCCTTTGGATTTTCCATATGTAAAATCGTGTCATCTGCAAACAGAGACAGTTTAACTTTCTTTCCAATTTGCTTGCTTTTTCTTTCTTTTTCTTGCCTAATTGCTCTGGGTAAGGCCTCTAATACCATGTTGAATAGAAGTGGCAAGAGTGCACACCTTAATCTTGTTCGTAATCTTAAAGGAAAAGCTCTTGCTTTTCACTGTGGATTGTGATATTAGCTGTGGGCTTGTTATATATGGCCTTTATTGTCTTGAGATACATTCCTTTTATACCTAATTTATTGAATGTTTTTATCATAAAAGGATATTGAATTTTGTCTGATGCTTCTTCTGCATTTTTTGAGATGATTATATGATTTTTATCTTTCATTCTGTTAATGTAGTGTATCACATTTATCAGTTTGTGTATGTTGACCAATCCTTGCATCCCGGGGAGAATTCCTTTTTAATCATGATATATGATCCTTTTAATGTGCTGTTGGATTTTCATTGCTAGTATTTTGTTGAGGACTTTTGCATCCATGTTCATCAGGGATATTAACCTGTAATGTCCTTATCTAACTTTGGTATATAAAGTAAAACTGGTCTCATAAAATGAGTTTGGAAGTATTCCTTCCTTTTTAGTTTTTTGGAAGAATTTGAGAAAGATTGGTGTTAATTCTTCTTTAAGTTCTTGGTAGCCATATTTCTGTTTTAAAGACTATTGATACTTAGGATTGGCTTTTGGTGTATTTAAGTCCCTGTAATTCCAATATGACTAAGCCATATTTTTAGAAGTCTTGTTATATTCTCTACAGACTACCAAGTTTGAAGAATGGGATTAATCAAAATATGTGGCTAATTGGGAGCTATATGACTTGATCATATGACTCACCTTCAAATGACTGCTAAATAGAACACAATGCTTTCACTGTAAAAACTATATTAAATTGGTATTTAATCAGTACATTAATATCTGAGAACACTTAAGGATATATTACAATGGAAAGAGTGGGTTAATGTCCCGTCACCTACTTGGTAGCTCTTTGACCTTTGTCAATGTATTTAACCTTTTGGGGCCTAGTTAACTTTCTTCATCTATAAAATGAGAATGCAATGATTCCCAATTCACAAAGATTGTACTGAGTAATATGTCAAAACATCCTCTGCGTGTAAGATTATTTTTTATTATCTTGCTATTGTAGAAGTGTTAGAGATATGGTTAATAGAATTTTAGATTAATAGAATTATAACAACGGGATTTTTTAAATTGAGATTTTAGGTTAGTGAGGAAAAGGTAGGATCATAAGCTAATAGATTTCTATAAATGGAATACTGTTTTCAAAAATACAAGGTTTGCACATACTTGATTTGATTTAGTAAATCTGTATTGCTCAACCCATAATTACAAGTTTTCATTCATCTTGCTCCAGAACCTATCTTTTCTGCCACAACATATTCCATTTCTGGCAAAGAAGATTTCAAGACTGATTTGGGGTCATGGCTTTTCTTAGTTACAGATTCACAAAGCCCATTAGTATTTTAAAGATTCTGAGAAGTCTTAAGCAAGAAACCTGAAACTAGCATTTCCCAAACTTAACCGTGAAAAACCCTTTTAAAGGAAGCATCTGTTAACGTTCTTTGGGTCTAATGTCCGGTACTGCCTGGAGTTCATGAGCTCTGGAGGTGGACTGCTGTGCTCAAATCCACTGTGTGACCTTGGCATAATTACTTAACTCTGAGTCTCAATATTCTCATTTGTAAAAAGAGGACAGTGATATTTATTTCATAGGGCTATTAAATGAGATAATATGTTTTTGATATGTGTTAGTAAATGGGATATTGTATGTGAATTATGAGATAACATTTTAAGACATGTAAAACCCTGATTTTGGTGAGGGGGAGGGCGGACTGGAAGCATTTGGGGGCCAGTCCTCTTTGGCCTTTTATTTCCCAGTGAAGAGGATAGCTGGTTTTCCCCCTTACCATGAAGCATGGGCCTGAATTACTCCCTGGAACAGGCTTGTTCCCTCCCACTGTTAGTATGTGAATTTAGGGTCACCTATTCAGATGTGCATATGGCCAGGCAGGGGATGCAGACAAGCTAAGGGGCCAGTGCGAAGGGCATGGGGAAGCAGTGGGAGCCGGGGGCAGTCAAGCATTGCCAAGTCCCTTCTCCACGGGACCACTGCTGTGGCCTCCTGGAAGTCCAAGCCCAGTGCTGCCACTTCTTCTACTTTTGAAAAGATAAGTTAGAAATCTAGACGATGTTAAAAAATCTCCTAATTTTCGAATATAGACAAATTGTTAAGATTAAAACACAAAGCAACATTCTGGCCCATGAGTTGACAGTTTTGCAATGTCTGCATTAAAAAGCAAAGTCGTTGGCACCTCTGCTAATGAGATTGTGGGTGCTACCTTCTCCCTCCCCTGCCATCTTGCCCACCTTTTAGCTTTGCTGTGACCTCTGCCCTTTCGCCTTGCTAGGAAGAAAGAAAACTTGTGTCTTCTGTTCAACTAATGGGTTCCACTGGCTGTGCCTACCGGATCTCTCTTCACATCACAGGACTCTTTCCTCTGAGTGCTTCCTGCCCAGTAATCACCATGTATTTCATTGCCTACTAGGCACCAGATTCTATAGGTTCTTGCACGTGCAATTCTTATGTTTGTTTTTTACTTTGTCTCCCTGGCTAGAGTGCAGTGGCATCATCATAGCTCACTTCAACCTCAAACTCCTGGGCTCAAGTGATTCTCCTGCCTCAGCCTCCTGAGTAACTGGGACTATAGGTGCATGCCACCACATCCAGCATATTTTTCTATTTTTTAGTAGAAACAGGGTCTTGCTCCTGCTCAGGCTAGTCTCGAACTCCTGACCTCAAGTGATCCTCCCGACTCGGCCTCCCAGAGTACCAGGATTACAGCTGTGAGCCACGGTGCCCAGCCTCATATGCAGTTCCCCATGGGGATCCAGCTGCCTGATGCTGTAATCCCTGGGCAACCTCGTAGAGCCCTCAGGGTCACTAGGTCAGGTATCTCAGAGTGGGGTGTTTCTGCATGCTAAGGCCACGCCTGCCTGCCTCTTTCTCTAGGTTTTTCCTTATATTCACACCATTTACGAGGCGATCAGCTCCTCAGGGGACCATTTTCCAGGGATAATACTCCATCAGATGGAGCCTTTCTTGATGATATCTCCTGACAGTTTTAGGTTAGTCTTTACCATGTTGCTCCTTTAGACGTACACAGAAAACTGGCCCTCGCCGTCAGATCTCTGTCGTGACTGGTATGTTTCTAAGCTTCCCGGGGGGGGGGGGGGGGGGGGGGGGGCCGCATTCTATTTGTCTTTATCATCCCTGTGCGTGTCACAGAGCCCGCTACGTAGCAAGGGGTGGTAAGGAGCCCAGAGGTGGAGCCAGCTGCCCGGTTCCGGTTCCCTGCCCCACCCCAGCTCGGCGCTTCCTGCCTAATCCTGGGCAAGTTTCTCAGCCTTGCTGTGCCTCGGTCTCCGCATCTGTAACGAGGGGTTGAAGTGAGGATTGACGGAAAGTGCCAGGACAGCATGTGGCACATAGTAAGAGCTGCATAAATATTGACTGTTAGTGGTAGGATTAATAGTCACATGGCAGGGACCTCTGCTTATCAGAGGACTGAGCTCAGGAAACTGTTTTGTCTTTGGCAGTAATCTTCCCTTAAACAAGATAAGAATCATCTTTTATTCTGAAAACAGCAAAAACCCTGTGGCTTCGCTTGCGGTGTTACATTTCTCAGAGCCTGCTCGGCGTGCAGGCTGAATGCGGTCCCCCTGCAGCTGTGCTGGACTGACTGCAGCAATCCCACCGCAGCGCCTCCGTAAGCGCTAGATGAAGTGTTTGGAACCTGCCGTATCTGGGCTTGCCGGTGGTATCCTGTTAACAGTCTGGATGCTGAGATTGGATACACATAATCAGCAAAGTGCTTTATGAAAATAGATGCTAAATATATAACCTTTTGGTAAATCGCTTCCAGGTAGATATTTTATTTTTCTCCATTTTATGGATAAATATGTATCAACTAGCTTTTTGTGCATAGATGCAGAACACATTTAAAAAATTGAATATTCCATACATATAAATGAGCTGCTATATTGTAGTGATTACAGGCACAAACTTTGATGCCAAGCAGACAGGATTCCCATCCCAGCTCCACCCTGAGCAACTATGTGACTTTAAGAAATCCCTTAACTGCAAGTTATAGTTTCTCCATCTATAAACCAGAAAACCAATAACAGTGCTTACCTCCTAAGGTTGTTTTTGAAGATTATATGTCAAAATGTATGTAACGTCCTCCGCTCAGTACCTGGCACCCTGTAAGTGCTCAGCACATGTTAGGTAATCTGTTTACAGGTGATGGTGCTACTGACCTGGATCTCAGTGTGAGCAAATGTCACAGTGAAGAATGATGCCTGGGTGGCCAGTGGCCTCTCACAGAGTGCGATGAACGCACCACACTAGGCTAGAGCAGTGGTTCCCCCGGCCCTGTGTGCCTCGGAGTTCTCTTTGGAGATTCAGAAGAGACTGAAGCCAGGCAATGTCCCTAGAGCTTTAGATCCAGCTGGTGAGGGGCACGGGCACCTGGACAGCTCAGTTGGGAGCCCCTTGTCTGAGCACAATGATCCGCAGTTATTGAGGTCGTAGCTACAGACTGTACCTGGCACTTGGCACGTGGCATTCAGAGATCCACTCCTACCTCTGAGAAAAATATTCCCCGCATATAATTTTCTGATATGGATTTGTGTAGATGGGGCAACTGCGGTATTCACATTCATGTTTTGCCGCTAAACCCCGTGGATATAGTAGTACTCATCCCATTAGATTTTGTATTAGTCCGTGAAAGTATAGCTCTGTAAATTGTACTTACCTGGTCAGCACTTTGATTTTTTGAGAAGAGAAAAATAAGATTTTGTTTCACTTTTGCAAATAGCCTATTATGTCATGTTATAAGCATTTCTAGACATTTCTCTTTCACTAAAATGTAAGCTCCTGTTGAAGAATATCTATGTCTTATTTGTTTTAATTTATTAATAGCTAATTCACTGCTTTGCACATTGTAAGCATGGAATGAAATTTCTGGAGAATTGGATTAGCCATGAGAAATTACTAGCCAGTCATGACGATTAGCTGTGAAAATGTATTCTGATGTCATTAAACTATCCATACCGACCACGTTTTTTTTTTTTAAAAAAAAAAGCATAGATCTAAGAGAGCAAGTACAAATGCAACATTGTACTTAACAGTGAATCCAGACTTCCATTTACTGAAACTTTGGGAATAGGTAAGGGAACTCTTTAGTGTCAATGCCATTGAGATTTGCATAAGAAAACCCTACCTTTCATCTTTTTTGACAAAATTATAAATAATTTCCTGGACTTGGGGAGAAGAATACCATACTTAAATAAAATTTAGATGTCACAAAGTCACACTAAAAGACTCAAGGCCAACTAGCAGCAGGAAGGAGGGAAAACCTAATCACTGAGTGAACTTAGACTAGGTGGTCAGTTTTTTTGTATTCAAGAGTTGACTGAATATGACAAGAAATCTTACGTTATCTTGACAAGTTACATCAACTTCTCTGAGCAGCTGCTCCATTAGCCTGTGGGGAAGACCACAGGAACACGGACGTGACTTCTCTCACGAGGTTTGCTCCTGGCCTCGACTCCTCATCATGGTCACCCGGTGCCTGCCGGCCGTGCTCACGTGGCTGACCTGTTGTGTTCCAATTGAACGTGTTAGCATAGTTCATCAATGCCACGGCATGTGGAGCCTGATGGAACCTCAGATATCATCTCCCGGGGCTTGCAGATGGAATATCGTTGCTGCATCCATTTTTTTCTTGCCCCCAGGACCCTCCCCTCTCTCCCACTCCTGACATTCCTCTAGTCATCAGGCTCCCACAGCCTCTCCTTTACAGACAGCCCGACGGGTCGTCACTGCTCTTTGGATTCCCATATACTGCATTTGTACTTCACTCCTTAAGCTAGTTTTTACCAATGTTTAAATTAAATATTTATTAATAAATTAGTCTATCATTGCCCCCCAACAGTTTTTAAATTTCTTGTGAAAAAGAATATCTTATTAATCTCAGTGTTCCTTGTGTGCCCTTCGTGTTTCTTTGCACATAGTATTCAATAAATACTTGTTGAATGAATAAAAGAGGAAGACAGACTAAGTTGGTTTGATGCCAAACTTTTGCAGATAATACATTTTGTGGACATTCATATTTTAATATTCCTGCTCTAGCCTTTTTAAATGTGCCATTTTTGCCTTGATTGGCTCAACTCTTTAAGAGATCCAGCCTCTACTGTCACGTGTAATATTTTAAATCCATTGAAAACAATGGTACAATCTAACAGTGGAAAAGTCGCCAAACTGCCAGCCCTAAAAGAGACTGAGCCTCCACACCGGCCTCTCTTTGTTTTTTGGACTTATCTAGTGCCTTTGCTAGACAGCATTTGCCAGTCACCTGAAGGGATCCCACAGTCAGTAGTAGCCAGTAAGAATGGGCAGAGAGCTGACACTGTCTCTGATGTTGACGTTTCCTGCTCTGTGTCTTCCTACACCTCCCCCAGCAAGGAAATGTTTCCTGTGAATTCACAACATGGTCAGTACTCCTTGCCTGCCACCAGGCCCCGAGGGGGAGAAGCCCAGAAAGGAGGATGTGGGGGTGGGTGCACAGGCCTCCTGAAGGTAACAGCTGACAGCTCGAGGGACCATCGGTCACGCTGGCCCGCACAGCTGCTGCTCCCGTCCTGCACACGCCCAGCGTCTGTGGGCCGTCAGCGGGTCGGCAGCTCTCCCCAGCCCGCTGCATCAGCCCCCACATCTTCCCTCTGGCCCTTTCCTTCCTCCCATCTCGCTCTCTGCCCTTTCTCCTCGTCACAGTCCAAGACAATGAGCCAACCAAGCACCGCCTGAGCACCCCTGTGGTTCTGGTCCGTCAGCAGCACGGCAGAGGCGGGCCGCACAGCACAGACGGAAGCACCCGACAGGAGCCACTAGCAAGTGCACCCACTCCGGGCAAGTCTGAGGTTTTACGGCTCACTCTGAAGCCGCTTCTCTTGGAAGGTTCGCCCATTGCACCTCCACGCAGGAGCTACGCCTGTGCACCTTCTTTCTGGGCTTCTCCCCCTCGGGGCCTGGTGGCAGGCAAGGAGTACTGACCATGTTGTGAATTCGTAGGAAACATTTCCTTGCTGCGGGAAGTGCAGGAAGACACAAAGCAGGACGTCAACATCAGAGACAGTGTCAGCTCTCTGCCCATTCTTACTGGGTACTGACTGCGCCTCCTGCCCTCCCAGCCTCTGCCAGCACCTTTCAGCAGAGGTGCTCCTCTGTGCCCAGCATCACAGACACCTTCACAATTCAGGGACAGTGTGATACGGGTAAGAGAATGGATGCAGCAGAGAAAAGCTAGAGAAAAATATTGCAGACACAGCCCTCCAACTGAAACGACGAGCCAGAATTCGTCTTTTTATGCCCACCCTATTCAACCTCCCTCTCCAAAAAATAACTAAATAAAAGAAATTCAGACTCTTGGAAAACTCTGCCAAGAGAAAATTACATCCTGTTTGGTTTGTGGAATTCAAGCTCTTCACACTTTGCATGAGAACAAAGGCTGTCTCCATTTTACCTGTCAAGGGTAACAGGGAGTGCTGCAAACCACCGAATCCTTAGGTTATTTGGGGAGGAGGTTATTGAAAAATAGCCTCCAGGAAGATGTTTGATTCCATTTTATTCAGGCTCAGGCTAAATTTCCTGACATTGCAGGGCAGGGGAGAAGCCATGGGGACGGGAGGACAGCGGAAGAATCTTGTGCTGATGAGAGGACAGGGCTCTGTTTCCTGGCTCAGTGCTATTTATCAAGTGCAATTCATGATGGCCCCATGGGGTAGCAGGTGGCCAGACACATGGTGACTAAATCCCTGGCTGAGGTCCTGTGGAAGGAGTGGTTGCCATGTGGCAGGTACAAGTGACAGGCCCCTCCAGTCCTGTCCCATCAGCCTAGAAGCCTCCATCCCTCTTGACCCAGTCCTTCCACTTCCCTTGTCTGGCTGGACTCTTCCAACACCACTGAGTTTTATTTGAGAATGGAATAGAAAGAAACCTGAAGGCTTGTAGGTCTGGTATCCTTTCTTGTAGGAATGGGGGTCTTCAGTGTAGGATGTCATACTTGGAGAGTGTTTCTTTGAGAAGTACAAAGGAAGGAGGAGGTATAGTGGGCCCCTTTGAAGTTTCCCTAAATGAGCAGAGGGTTTGTGCCTGAAGCAACTTTATCATTCCCTGAGTGACTTATAAACACCCTTTTTTCATTTCTTTGTTTAGATTTATGTTGAGAATTGGTTTTCCTGGATTTTATTTCCATCGTTTATTAGAATCTCGTATGATAACAAGGGTAAGCGACCACAGGCTCTTCTTGGCAAATCTTCCTTCCCTCCTTGCTGTATCAGTCAGGCTAGGCAGGGACAAAAGCCATGCCAGTGTGTGTTTATTTGTTTGTTTGTTTGTTTGTTTGTTTTTTAATACAGAGAATTAAATCTAAAGAAGTGTTAGCCTTCGGGGGAGGTAAGTAAAGAGTCAAAGAGGAGAACAGGAAGGTGTCATGGTGGCAGCAACTGCAGAAAGCAGCTCCTCCACCCCCAGCCCCACCCCACGGCTGAGGGAACAAAGGAAGAGGTTGGAATTAATGAAACTTAAAAGCTTAGTGGTGGTGGTGGGGGGGGGTCTCTCAGAGCTAAGGCCCAGACCTCTGAAGAGGAAGAAGAGCAGGTGTCTCTGAGCTCAGGGGAGGGACCTGGGGGACTGGGACCCACCTCCCAGGAATGGGGCCAGCAGCTGTGCTGGCCCTCTGGGGAGGTGCACGATGAGGCTGGTTCTGCAGATGTTGAAAACTGCAGAGTGAATTCAGCTGCTGCTACTGGTCAGACTGACATTGGCGGCAGGTATTAATAGAAGCAGCGTTGCTGGGGCCCCCGGCAAGAACAGGAAGGGAGGAGCCAGCCCTTCTCTCTCCTCGTCTGGCCTGCAGCCTCCCGCCAGTTGGCAGAGCCTGACCTGGAGCCCCGACCAAGCAGAGGTGCAGTTTGCAGAGCCCAGCCTCACAGGGCAGAGTGCAGGAAGGTGGCTTGGGAGCCGAGAGGCAGCAGTGTAATAACTGTGTTAGCCTAGAGCAAGTCTGAAGGTCCCTTCTGTCTTGTAATTCTGAGCCGAGAGCATTTTCTTCGTGTTTCTTCCTGTCCAGCTCTGTGCTTGTCCCTTCAGCTCTTCAGAAAAAAAGTCTAAAAGACCCTCAGCATTTCCAAGTTTCCATCTTATAATCCCTTCATTCCTTCTGCTGAACGATCTATCTCTTAATCCTTTGATGTAGGTACCTGAGGGGGGAAATGACATCTCAGCTGGAACTCCTATCATGTGCTCTTCCCAGCAGGTTTCTCTTCTGTCAGCATTTCTCTGGTGACCCTTCTCCCTGGTCCCCAGCCAAATCAAGGCTGGTGAAAGAGAGCTGCCAGGCTTTCTAATTCAAGTCCACAAACATTGCTTTATTCCATTGTGTGCAATGCACTGTGCTACTAGAAAGAGGGAGAAAATGTCCCTGTCCTTGATACACTTTTAATCAGGTGACACAGATATGCAGACTCTTCCCTAGATTACAGACCATCATGATAAGTGCCACAACATCAGGAGGTGAGAGAAACAGCTGGATCTGAGTTCAACTGTGGTTTGGCCACATATGAATGAGCAATAAAATAGTAAACATGTGTATTTACTATGTGCATCACCTGTACTAACGCCTTGGGCCCTCTCAGCGACCCTGTGAGGGAATACTGGAATGGTCCTGCTTTTGCACACGGGGAACTGAGCGATTAAGGACTTGCCCAAGGACAAAAAAATTAGCAAGTAGCAGGGCTGAGTTGTAGCCGCTGAGTGGCCTTCCTTGTAGGCTTCATTTGAAGATGAAAGGAAGTAACGCTGCCCGGGATGTGGTAAGCACTAAATGGCAGCTGATATTATGTTGTTAATCTGATGAATTAAAAAAAAAAAAAAAAAGCTTATGAAACAAAGAGAAAGGGGTAGTTAATCCTTCCTTACCTTGTATGGGGTTTTGTAATTTATAAGGGTTTTTAATACATGTTTTCCCACTTAAATTTCATAATAATTCGATGAGGTAAGGGTATCAGTCCTATTTTACAGGGGAGGCTACTGAGCCTAGCATGGGAGCAGAGGGTGCTAAGAGGCAGGAGAGGCGTCACGGCCACTGTGGGTTCAGGGAGGTCTTCGGGAAGAGGGGCTGTGCTGTGACTGATGGATGAGTGGGAGATTTGGGAGTCGCAGGCGCCTGTGCTCAGACCCCGCCTCCGATCTCCCTCATTAACTGTCGCCCCTGAGCCCAGAAGCTTCTGCAAGTCCCTCTCCCCAGCCGCCAAACCTGGACAACACCGTGTGCCAGCTCCCCTGGGAGTGTGGGTAAGCCCAAGTTGAAAACATTTTTGTCATATACAGGTAACCAGCATTGCAGAATAGTTTTTGGTGAAAAGAAGAAATCCCCAAATTTGGCTTCATGGTTAATCCTGTGTACAGAGCCATTTTTATTTCATTTGCATAAGGGAAATTAATCATTGATGAGCTTGGAATGTTACCTCTTGATTAATGATTTTGCATGCTCATAGCCTCAATGACACTCTTTAGCGGTTATTTGATGAAACTCTAAAAAGCTACTTTTCTAAATTCCAAATAGTTCAAAATTCTTAAATTAGCAAGAAGCCTGGGGTCATTTTGAAAGGCAGGAATTGTGATTTGAGTGGGAGAGAGACTTCAGGGTACCCTGGAAGCCGAGAGGTGAATGCCTTCACCGAATGTCCCTGCTGCGTTCTGTTCTGGCCTCTGAAAGACAGGGTGGCTGGGACCCGGCAACCAGTAGAATCCAAAGTTTGGGTTGCACTTGGTCTTTTTAGTTTGAAATTTAAGACGGACACACCCCACTAATAATCTTCATGAGGTTTCTCCTGCCTAACTTGGTTAAACCCGCATCTCACAGATGTACTTGACAGTGGCTCAGGTTTTCCAAAGTACCCCCGGTGACACCCTGTGGGGCAGTTCTGATCAGATGGTGCTGAGCACCTGCCTTTGCAGATGAGGAAACCTGGGCACAGAGAGCTGGCTGTGTGTACCCGGCCAGGGAGAAGCGGCCTGGCCCTGGAACTGCTGCCCCGGGCGGGGAGCAGCTGCTCCAGAAAGTACTCGGTACCATCCTCTCCCTGCCAAGTTTGGCGTTTGACCCAACAGGTGGCCCGAAAACTTGTGAATATTGACCTATGTTTTGTTGTTTGAATGACTGATCTTACTGAGACTTTTACTTACTAGATGGAAGGGTGTGGCTGTCTCTGGGAAGGGGAGAGTAATCAGATTTGCAAAGACAGATGGGTCTGCTTCTGCTCCTGGCACATATGTGACACATTTTGCATTTGTCACATCTTAGGCTGCCCTTCCCCTCTGGTCTGTGAGTCCCAGGAAGCAGGGAAGGAGTGAGTGGCTGGAGCAGCTGTCGCGGGCAAGACACATAGCAGGCACCTGATGTTCTGTTCTCTGGCTCTGATGCTGCGGAAGTTCTGCAGGCTCCTGCCTGAGCTCGGGGCTGGGTGTCTCTCCGCCAGAACCCCGTATTCACACTCCTCTTACTTCCAACTACGGCGTCACATTGGCCCCCTGTGAACTTCGGTATAGACTTTATTGGACTCACTTGAATTTTGTACAAAAGAAAGTAACGCTTCACATTTCTCCCTAATGTGGGGAAGTTGAACTCATTGTCTTTTTTGTTGAGATAGACTCTAATATTAACAGCTAGAATTTTTTATTTTAAATATAGAAAAACCATTTTTTTACAAAATGCAATAACTGTAGCTAGTATTGTCCTCTGTTACATAATTTCTCTACGTAATGAGTAAACATAGATATTCTTTTTCTCTTTAATTTTCTTTTTTATCTAATAATTTGGTATGTGGGAAGGTATAGTGTGTTTAAATTACATAGCATAATAACACAATGGGTACCCAGGAAGCTCCCACGCAGCCTGTGATGACGCCACCAGCCCTCCTGCCTGCTTGTGTTGTCCTCCCCGTCCCGTCCCCTTCCTCGGCCCCGCCTTCCCCAGAGCAGCCAGCATGTGTTCTCCTAAAAATTTCGGTGTTCACGTTTAGCTCTACTGTTCCCTCTCCACTTCTACCCTATGACTGACAGTTGATATTAGGCTATTTTCTAGAAATATCAAATCAATAAATGTGTTCAGAAGTAATTAACTTAGCCTAACCCTCTTTCCTTGGGTATTTCTGTCACCAAATGGGATCAAGAACAAAGCTCCGGACAGACAGGGTGAATGTCTGCCCACTGCTGAGGGTGGGCGTGGGTCATTGCAGAGAAACAACTGAAACAATGTTAATCCTTTGTCACTGTGGAGGTCAGGAAGAAATAGTACAACATATAGGATCAAGGGATCTGGCCCCAGAGAACCACTAGCCAGGGATATGGGGAAGAGGTAGCATGAAAAAGAGAGGAAGAAGGTCAAGTCCAAGGGGTCCACTCTGTAAAAGGCCTTCCTTTTGTGGGATTCTGACATTTGATCTTTACTCCAGTTCTGAGCAAGCCGTTGGAAATCACATGTCTTTTTTTTTTTTTTTCTGAGACAGAGTCTCACTCTGTTGCCCAGGCTAGAGTGCCATGGCATCAGCCTAGCTCACAGCAACCTCAAACTCCTGGGCTCAAGCAATCCTCCTGCCTCAGCCTCCCAAGTAGCTGGGACTACAAGCATGCATCACCATGCCCAGCTCATTTTATATATATATATATATATATATATATATATATGTTTTTAGTTGTCCAGCTAATTTCTTTCTATTTTTTAGTAGAGACGGGGTCTCGCTCTTGCTCAGGCTGGTCTCGAACTCCTGAGCTCAAACGATCCACCCACCTCGGCCTCCCAGAGTGCTAGGATTACAAGGTATGAGCCACCGCGCCCAGCCTATCATATGTCTTGAGTTCTTCAGGTTCGCTTTGTTTTGTTTGTTTTCCTCTGCACACTAGAATAGTCAGAAGGCCAGATCTGTATGAATTCAGGCAAATTCAAGTGACTTTCTCTGGCTGGCCCTGTTTTATCTGGAGTCAAATACAGTCCCTCTCAGGACAGGGGCTTTGTAGAGACCAAGGTGACATAAAATGAAGAAGAAACTGCAAACCAGCTCTTAGAGTTCGTGCTCTAAGCAGATACCATTTTGAGGTTAAATTCAGGGTTGGGGGTTCACAGACCTAGTTTCCCATTATGTACTTTTTCGCCTAGCACCTCACTCATTTTAAATGAAGCAAATGGAAAGGACATATCTGTCTCATGGTATAATAAATATTATCAACTAGGAAAAATTGTAAGCACAAAACCATGTGTGAGTTCATTTGAAGTAATGATGTTGTAAGGCCGTGAGGACACAGGCAAGAGTTACACAGCTGGGCAAACCTACAAACATTTCACCTCTGAGAGGGAGGAGGAGAGTGACAGTAATGCTGCCTCCGCAAAGGCTAAATTGCTTAATCTAAGAAAATGAATTTAAGAGACGAAGGCTTTGATAAGTTCTCCATTTTTAGAAACCCTTATTTCTTCCGTCAATGTGTTTATTTATTCATTTTTTGTTTGCATAAAAACTTTACTGAGATGACATCCGCACACTATACAATCCACCCATTTAAGGTCTGCAGTTTGGTGGGTTTTTTTAGTATATTCACAGTGATGAGCAATCATCTCCACGATCAATTTTAGAACATTTGCATCACCCCATAAGACAGTTATTTTCGGCATTTTAATCCTGTGTAAATGCTTGGCCAGGTGTTCACATGCAGCGAAACAGGCCTCTGGGGGCAGGCCGGCACCCCCTCTGCAAGTCCTTCCGTAACCAGAGGCACATGCAATACCTTTTTTAAACAAAGATTTCTGAGGCTTGTTTGTTTTTTTTTTTTCTTTTTCTTAAGTTAAAAACTATTACATTCAGGCAGGGGCCTTGAAGCCTTGCTCCAGATCCCTGAGGTCCCTTGGAGAATATGAGGCCACGTGCGACGGTTGGGCTCCCCAGGCCACTGTTTAACTAGAGTAGCACAGTGTGTCTGCATTTTTCAAATATGTGACTTGTTTTAAATAAAGCATTCTAGAGCTTTAGAGTAAATTTGAGAGTATTCAAAAAGATTTGAAAAGCTACTCTGTCTTCAAGAAGTTCATTAGATAGTTGGTGTACCATGATATAGCAATATTAAGTTAATTGAAGACAAGGTTACCAACATGATTGTTCTACATGATTTCATTATAGAAAAATTTCTTGTTTTCTGTGGGTCTTCAAAAAGAACTGAAATTCTATCAAAATTGAAGCACAAATATGGGGAATATCCTATTAAAGTTTAGGAGACTGTTTAGAACGTGATGAGTCTCATGTGGTTTCCTGGTGAAGTAACAGAACAAAAGTTTCCTGAGTAGGAACTGTGCTTACCTCTGACCAACACAGTGTGCTCCCGGCACTCAGTGAAATTAAGTGGGAATAAAAACAAAACGTTGGAACAAAGTAAAAAAATCTGCAATACCAAAGCAGCATGGAATCATGAGTTAAAACAACCCGAATTCCTAAAGTACCAAACCTGCCAGCCAAATTTTATAGGTGTTTTTTTTATTACTGAGCGAATAGATGAAATTAAAGTAAGGGCTCTCAAACATTTGGATGTAAAACAAAGTAATTGATAGGGCATACTATTTTTATAGGTAAAACTGATTTTTAAGTTAATTTAGATAAGAACATAATCACATGGAGTGTAAGCAGACTGAAAGTGCTTATAAATCAAGGTAATTAATCTAAAAGCTAAATGAATCCTTTGAAAAGGAAATGTCCTAGAAGGCACCCTAGGGATAAATGTTAGATTTGGTCTTATTTACGTAATTATTAATGAGGCTGAATAGACTGCTTCTGGAAACAGTAGTAGAAACTAAGCTGTTTCCTATGAGCCTATTATGGCCTGAATGTTTGTATCCCCACCCCCTCCAAAATTGATATATTGAAATCTTAACCTCCAATGTGTTGGTATTAGGAAATGGGGCCCTTGGGAGGTGATTAGGTGACAAAGGTGGAGCCCTCAGGAATGGTATCTTACAAGAAGAATCCTTACAAGAATCCTTACAAGAAGAAACAGTTGCACTTGCTCTCATGCCTTCTCTTTTCCCTGCTTCCCCCGCCCTCCTTCCCTCTCTCCCCACTCCTTGCTGCCGCCATCCGTAAACCAGGAAGAAGGCCCTCCAGCACCCTAAACTGTGGGCTCCAGAACTATGAGAAACAAATGTATGTTGTTCAGCCACCTAGTCTATGGTATTTTTGTTATAATAGCCCAGGCTAAGACAGAGCCCTTAGTTTTAAATGGGAGGCCTTAAAGCAAAGGTGTTAACAGCACAACCTGGCCTTACTAGACCTGCCTTTGATCTCAGCTCTGCCAGTTGGTGGCTGTTTGACCTTAGACAGATGAGTGAAGGTCTCTAAGCTTCAGCTTCCTCACCGACACGGTGGGAATAGCCATAGTGGCTATCTCATAGGATTGTGCCGTGCGTTAACGAGATGCTGCGTATGAAGCACCCCATGAATGGCAACCATTGTTAATCATGTAATCACAATAAAAATGAAAGGGATGTGTGATCTCATCTAGAAAGAAAAGCAGTGCTCATAGGAGCTGTAAAGTTATCCTTTGACTAAACTTGACCATGGTTAAAAGCTGACTGATTCTGTGAAGTGGGAAGGTAAAATTAAAAAAAACAACAACTGACTGAAAGTCACCTTGACAATCTCAGAACCCTGTGGAGAACTTGTAGAGGAAGCAGAGACCCTCCCCTGTTTGACACTGTCAAAATAACTTCTGAGCCAAAAAAAAAAAATAGTAACTTAGCCTAAAGGGAAGAAAACCAAACCAGAGACTGACTTAACAATGATTGACTAGTACAGAAAAATTTGCATAATGGAAGTTGATAATCTGTTACCCTGTCTCAATAACATTGAAAAAAAGAGAAGAGAGTATTAAGTTAGGGGAAGATTTTGACTTAGGAAGAGACTTCACTGGAATAAAGGTGCTGCAATACAGGGCTATGTTATTGTACCAGCTGACGATGTGGGATTATCTTCCTTGAGAATGTTTGTGAACAGATTCATGGAGGCTGAAGAATTTGTATTTAATCTTGGAATGTTAAGAAGGGAGCCTCCGAGGATTTTAACCTTGGAAGGGACTTGGAGACATTTGTCGTTCAGATTTGGGAGGTAAACCTGCAGCAGGGACCAGTTAGGATGGAATAGTATGGTCAAACCAGAATCCCAGTTTTGAGATTGCCCCTTCCCAGTCCCCGAGGCAAGTTTCTCATTTATAACTGGGTCGTGGGCAACCATCAAATTTGTGTATCTGCTGAACTGTTCAAACCTGTGTTTTGGCTTGAACACTATTACATGTGTTCAAGGTTATTTCTTGTCATCTTCACTGCAGTGTGGGGAAGCAGGTGCGGTCTTCGTTTTATAGGTGAAGAAACCGAGAGGCATGTTGGCCTCAGCAATCAGTCAAGCCCGCAGCACACTGGGCAAGGCCAAGGCCAACGCCTGACTGATTGAGCTGGTAAGAATACAATGAGATTCCAGATTTAGACAGCTTACTGCTCACATTGGCCCAGAAGGAGGAGTAGCCAAAGGTGCCAGCTCCCACATATCACAAAACGACAACGCTGAAACAAAGGGGGCGTATATTATTAATAGTTTGTTAGGGCTGTCATAGACAGGTACCACAGACAGGGTGCCTTAAACAGCAGAACTTTAGTGGCTCAGTTCTGGAGGCTGAAGTCTGAGATCAAGACACTGGCAGGGTCAGTTCCTTCTGAGGATCTGCCCTACGCCTCCCTTCTACCTTCCGGTATTTGCTGGCGAGCTTGGGCATTCCTTGGCTTACAGAAACATTATCCCAATCTCTGGCTTCATCTTCTCATGGCAATCTCCCTGTGCGTGTGTCTGTGTCCAGATTTCCTCCTTTTTATAAGGACACTAGTCATATTGGATTAGGGCCCACCCAAAGGACTTCATTTTACCTTGCTTACCTTCGTAGAGACCCTGTCTCCAAGTACAGTCACATTCGGACGTATTGGGGGTTGGGACTCCAACGTGTCTTTATTGGGGGAGCACAGTTTAGTCTAACAGAGCAGGGGATTGCAGTGCAAGCCGTGAGCTATGCTGCTGCAGGGGTGCCAGTTCCAGGCTGCAGCTAGGAGGTTCTATGTTCTGTATCTGTATTCTGAGGAGTGTGAAGCAGGAAGCTTCGTACCTTTCAGAACCCAGGAGGCGACGAGAAACTGCTTCGTGACAGCCTTGCAGGGAAATAGAGAGGTGAGTAGGAGATGGCTCGCAGGCCGGAACACGGGAGGATCACGAGATGCACGTGAGCTACAGTTGAGGTCTTTGTCCGTGTGGCTTAGGTGGATACGTGCAAGACTGCCAGGGAGGCCTGGCGCAGCCATTCCTCTGTGTCGTGCGGCTGGTAAGACGGACACAGAGTCCAGGCCAGGCTTGCTTCACTCTGGTGTATGCCTGTTGAGGCTTGCTATCCCCCTGGGCACACCAAATTCTCTTGTCAGCCGGTTGCTGACATTTTGTTGAGGTCTGGGAGTCATAGGACAGTTTCCCCAGAAAGCAGACTCTGAGATGGATATTCCTCTTAGCCTGTATAGTGTTGCTATAAAAAAATACCTGAGGCTGGGTAATTTATAAAGAAAAAATATTTGGTTCATGACTCTGATGGTTGGAAAGTTCAAGATTGGGCATCTGCCTCTGTGAAGCTCAGGCTGCTTCCACTCGTGGCAAAAGAGGAGCTGGTGTGTGCAGAGGTCACGGCTAGAGGGGAGGAGAGCGCGGGCGGAGGGGCCAGGCACAGTGAGACTCACCCCCGAGAGGGCATTAATCTATTCACGAGGGATCCGCCCCCATATCCAGATACCTCCCATCAGGCCCCACTGCCAACATGGGGATCAGATTTCAACGTGAGTTTTGGAGGGGACAGATATCCAAACTGTGGTGGAGATGAATGTGACAGAAGCTTATTTTCAGGTGCTCTTGGGATCAACACCTGTGCAAGGGAAGGGACGGCAGTGGGATTGGGCAGGGGAGGACCTGGGCTGTGATGCCCTTACAGCCAAGGCCTCAGTGACCCCGGCCAGATCTGACACCAGGAGGCCTTCAGAGTTGTCTGAGCTGCAGGAAGGGGTTTCTTAGTATAGCCCATAAAAGTCAGCCTTTTTAAAATTTAAGTAAATGTAACTGCAGTGTAAGTAGTTACCACAAGACAATGATGCCTTCATGTTTAGTTCTGTTATTATAAAGTATATATTCTTTACAATGTAGAGGTATACAAAGTATATGTACATACATGTATATGTCATGCTAGTAAAGTATGATTTGGGTGGTTTTTTTAACTCTCTTAGGATAGTCATCTCAGCTGTCTATATTTGAACTACATGACACAATTTTGAGTCTAGGTCATAGACGGGGCCCTTATTCTGACTCATGGAATGACTTTTACTGGGTTTGTGAATCCTAGATGTTCCATGCAAAAATCTGTGTTTGCAAAAATATGGACTTTTCTCAAATAAGGATTTGAATCTTTCATCGTATTCTCAGAGAGGTCTGTGACCTCCTCCCCAGCAAAGTTAAGAAACATTGTGCAAAGAAATGGAGTCAAGTTGATGTTGCTTCGTAGGCTGTACTTTGCCTGTTCCAAACACAGCAGTGATAGATCAAAATCTTAAAAGATAAAATGAAGAAGTCATAATTAAGTCCCCCATTCCACTAAAAAAGATACATCACCATGGAAAAGAGACCTACACAAAGCAAAGCATTAAACTGTAGGCAGTGGGCTCCAGGATCACAAGCAAGAGGGGGAGACCAGCAGCTTAGCTCTGATGGAGTGTCAGGACTGAAATAGCCCTGCGTGATGTGCTGGGCCAGAGCACAGGCTCTGCTGGAGAACAGGGGCAGGATGGTGGTCGTGTCCTCTAATCCAGAAAGGAGGCCCCGTATCACTGCTTGCCGTATCCTAGCATATGGGAAGCTTCGACCCTGGGAAGGGAGCAGGACAGCGACAAGGCTCCTTCTCGGGAACTAAGTGCTCCTATCTCATCAGCAGCAAAAGCACCATGGGCGGGAACCCAGACCAGCACATCAACCCCATTCTGGTCTAGCAGTTCAAGTAGAGGAACCACAAAAATCTCTAAGCAGCGAGTGATGAGTGAGAGAACATTTGCAGTTCCCTCCCTCACAGGACGAGCCTGCACATGCAAATTCCAAACCACGTGAAGAACTCTGACCTTGGAGTGCAGCCATCCACATCAACAATCAGAGTCTGAATTCACTGGATATTAAAGTCAAAAAGCAATCTTAAAAAAAAAGTCTTATCATTTTTAAAATGCCATATCCTTACCTCAGAGCAATCAATGGAGAAATGATAATCGTGAAAACTAAAAACAACAAATTCTAAATAAGAGGCAAAAACAGACAGAAATGAAGTATAAGCAGATACGGGAAAAAATGATCTCAGAATATCAGAAATAAGTAATAGATTCATTGAAATAAAAAAGAAAAAAAAAAACCAGATGAGATTAGACTCAGTTGAAGGGACAATTAGTAGTTAAGAGGTCATTACTGAAGCATTCACCCAGAATACTACACAAACACATAAAGATAAAAAGCTAAAATAGGTCAGCTAAGAGAAATGGAAGGTAGATTCAGAAGCTCCGCAATATGTATTACTGCCGTTCCAGAGGAGAATGAAAGGAACAGCAGAGAAGTAGTAGCTGGAATTTTTCAGAACTGGTACGAGCCGTGAGCCCTCTGATTGAAAGCGTACCCTGAGTACTGAGCAGAATAAATAAAGATAAACGCAGACCTGGCCTCGTTAGAGTCAAATTGCAGAGCCTCAGGGATAAAGATGCATGGCTTCCAAACCGCCAGGAAGGAAAGACACACTGCCTATGAAGCAATAGCACTGGCTGACAGCAGACTCGTCATCATTACTAATACGTACCAGGAAAATATTGTCAAAGTGCTGGGGGAAGGCAGCCATGAATCTACAATTTTGTGCCCTACCAAATTATTTAAGTGTGAGGGGTTTCACACATGTCAATACTGAGTTTGCCTCCTGCAGACTTTCATTGAAAAAAACTATTGAAGGATATTCATCTGAGAGACCAAAAGTGAAAAAGAAAGAAGGGTGTCAGGCCTGGGGAAGGCCCACCTTCCTCCACTGGTAGGTTAACAAAGTACTGCCACGGTTTCATGGTTGCTGATGGAAGGACAAGAGACTCCTGCCTCAGAGACAAAGAGCTTTGTTGCTCACAGCACAGAGGCAGCTTGAGTTCAGGCTGCTGCACACGCTGGGCTGGTAGCACCACTGACAACCCTTGCACTTGGGAACTGGAATCCAGTATTTTGTTTGTCTATTTGTGTTTGTTTTCCTCCCAACCTTTTAGAGGGGCTATTAGTAAACCTGCCCAATCTTTGTCCCTAAGGAAGACATTATCTTTACCATTCTGGTGAAGAAAGAAATCTGCTTTCCACCATAGGGGGAGGAACTGCCTCTTTGTTCCAGCACTAGTTGGTATCCAAGCTGTCACACGTCGTGAGGGAATTCCATGGAGCATTGTCTCTCAACGAAGAGGTGGAATGCAGGAAGCAAATATAGAATTAAAAAAAAAAAAATCAACTTGACTTAAATAACATTGTTTTGTGTGTGATTATTTTTAAAAATAAAACTCTAGACAACACTGATGAGGAAGATGGATAGTTGGAAACAGGGCCTGTTAAAGAAAACAAAGTTTCCTATCTTATTTAGCAGCTAAAACAAAGACGCTAAATAACTTTATACTTTGGAGCAATTTATTAAAGGATAATAAATATATATATTCTTAAAGAATAGAAATACCATTTATAGCTTCTTACACTGAAGAAGGAAAGATAAGAGAATATTTTTAAAAATCCATCAATCCAATAAAAGGAAGGAAAGGAGAAAATTTATGACAAGAAAAGGACCAGTTAGCAGAAAACACAAATGAAGATTATAGAAATAAAAAATATCAATAATCACAGTGAATATGTACATTAAACTGACCTGTTGAAAATTTGAAGCCACTCCAGTCATCGTGACCTTGTTCCAGCATCTCAAGAAGAAGAAAGGGTCAAGGGCAAAAAGCCAACCTCACCAAGGTATGAATTTTTTATTCTGAGCAGAATTGCCACAACATGGCATTGATGGAACTGAGGTTGTGCGCATGCCTGGACTGGCTGAGGGGCACAAGGAACCGTGACTCGATCATCCAATCGTGACTTTCATTCCCTGCAACTGAGGAGGGGTCTACTTTCCCTAAGATCCGATTGCTACCTGAACAAAACCTGGAGTTCTTTGAGCTGGGGAGAGTGACTGTGAGGTGGGGAAGGACGGAGGTCTGCCCAGTACTCTGCTCCTATCACACTGAAAAGAAACAGAATGGTAGACAGCTGATGTCTCCAAATTTACTCAACTCATGTACTGCAAATCAAGAAGAGCTCTAGACTCACTCCTTTTTTCAAAGACTTCCTGAAACAGAGATTGCATAATTCCTTTCAGGAACCTTTTACTGGGACTGACTAATCTTATTTCTTGGGATATTCATTTATCCTCCATTTGAACTTCTCAAAATTTATTTAAAAATATGAATTGACACATGTGGTTGGGCTTTCATAGCAAAGTTCAGAATGTTCCGAAACATATAATTGTTAATTTTTATAAGAAAAGGGAATCTATTCAAAATGTAGTTGAATAAACATTTGTTGCCCTATGAAATACTGATGAACAGCAAAAAAATGAAGCTTTTGGATTTTAAATGAAATTCAGCTTGTTTAAGAAAAACTTTAAAAAAAAAAGAAAAATTAAAATCAAAGAGATTGAAAAAATATTTCCCAAGAAAATACTAAAACAAAGCTGGTGTAACAAGTTCTAATTTGGGTCAAAAAGCCTACTAGAGATTAGCAAGGACACAAATACTGCTGTTAAGGAAAAATCCACCAAGAAAATATTATAAACTTGTGTACACCTAACATATAGCTTCAAAAAATATAGGTCATTACATATGAAATGTCCAATTTTGAATCAAAAGTGTAGTTTATTATATCTCAAATAAGAAGCAGTACAATTAATCAAAGTCTGTGCCTAAACTATCCACACAGTTTTGCCATGTTAATGGTAGCTTGTTTATGCCAGCAGCAAAAAAGCCTGGAGGGCAAGTGGCAATGAAATCAAGAGAGGCATTTTCCACAGCTTGTTAAGAATTGAATATTTTTCCTTGCAAGAAGTGATCCAATGCCGGGAAGAAATGGGAGTCAGTTGGTGCAAGGTCTGGTGAATATGGTGGATGACAGAGAGTTTCCAAGTCCAGCCTCTGTAGTTTGAGCAGCATTGTTTGTATGACATGTGGTCGAGTGTTGTCTTTCAAAAGGATTGGGCAGTCTCTATTGACCAGTCTTGGCTGCTTAATCACAAGCATCCTCATCATTTCATCCAATTGGTTGCAGTAGACATCCGCTGTCATCAACTGACCAGGTTTCATGAAGCTGTAGTGGGTAACACCAGTGCTGGGCCACCAAACAGACACCATTAGCTTTTTTGGATGAATGTGCTGTTGTGGACTGTGTTTCAGCACTTCATCTTTATCCAACCATTGTGCCAAATGCTTGCAATTGTCAAAAAGAATTCACTTTTCATTGCATGTAACAATACGGTGTAGAAATGGTTCACCTTTATGTCATGACAGCAAAGAAAGGCAAGCTTCAAGACGATTTCTCTTCTGTTGCTCGTTCAATTCATGTGAAACCCATCTCTCCAGCTTCTTTACCTTGCCAGTTTGTTTCAAGTGGTCCGATATTGTTGGAAACATCAAACTTTGCTGCTAATTCATGTGTAGGTTGAGGTGGGTTTGCTTCTCCTACAGCTTTCAGCTCATCATTATCCACCTTGATCTAAGGTCGCCCACGTGGGTCACCCATTTTCAAGATTAAAATCACCAGAATGGAACTTCTCAAACCATCCATGTACTGTGTGTTCATCAGCCACATCCTTCCCAAACACTTTGTTGACATTTCGAGCTGCCTGTGCTGCATTGGTTCCATGGCAGAACTCATATTCAAAAATAACATGAATTTTTGACTTATCCATGGTTTCACAAAAATTGCTCTAAAAAAATTTTTGAAAGATAATCACAAACCAAAACATGCATTTGCAAGACTGAGGATATACCTTAAAAATAAAATAAGAAGTGTCAACATGAAATGTCAGAGTTATCAACTGTCAAACTTAGTACTTAAGGATATAGGACATTTCATACTTAATAACCTAATACATGAAGCAAAACTGATAGAATTACTGTGATAAATTTATAAAATCACAATAATTATAGGGTTTTTTATTATCTTATTAAAAACTGATAGATCAAGAAGATCAAGCATATAAAATATCAAATTTGGGATCACAAATTTTTGCCTATTGTGTTCCTATTCATTTAGTTCATAGCTTTTTCTTATATACTGTCTTTATTAGATATGTAATGTGCCAGAGCACTGGTGATAGCAGATATCCTTATCTCACTCTTGACTTTAATTTGAGCACTCCTAAAATTTTAGCAGTAAGTATAATGTTTGCTGTAGGTTTTTGATAAATACCTGGTTAGGTTAAGGAAGTTGCCTTCTATTTCTGGTTTGCCAAGATTTTTAAAAATAGTAATACATTTATCAATACTCCCCCCCCCATGAAATAATCACAGTGTTTTTTCTTTGTATGTTGATTAACAGGTTATTTTTTGGTTTCAAATAATTGCCATAATTCTGGAATAACACCTACTTGATCATTTTGCAATATTATGTTAATATGCTACTGATTTGTATTTGCTAAAGTTATGTTTATGTTTTTTTATGTAGATTGTAAGGTGAAATTTGTCTAAAATTTTCTTATGAATTATACCGTGCTTGTCCAATTCTGACTTCAAGTTTAGAGTAGCCCCATAAAATTAGTTGAGTTTCTCTCCTTTTCTGTTTCATGAAACAGTTTACATATAAAAGGCGCTACCTTTACCTTAAACATTTCATAAAGTTATACTGTGAACAATTGGTCCAATATTTTTCTTGAAAGGAAATATGACTGGTAATTCAGTTTGGTACATAGTCATTGGTTTAAGTTTTCTGTTTTGAGTGAAATATCCATTTAATCCAAGTTTTCAAATTCCTTGTTATTAAATGGTTCATAATATTCACTTGTGACTTTTAAAGTCTCTATCTGTAGTTTTGATGACCTTTTCAATTCTTTTATTTTCTGATATACAATTTAAGCTCTAGCCCTTTTCGATTTAGGGAAAAAAAAAACATAAAACAAAAATTGAGAGGATCAACAAAAGAACTAATCAATACAGTCAGCTCTCGGTATCTTCTGTATCCACAGGTTCCACATCTACAGATTCAACCAACTGTGGATCAAAAATATCTGGGAAAAAAAATAACACAACAATAAAAAATAATAAAAATTTTAAATACTGCATAATAATGATTTACATAGCTTTTACATTGTATTAGGGTATGATGAGTAATCTTGAGATGATTTAAAGTATACAGGAGGATGTTCCTGGGCTATATGCAAATACTACATAAAGGACTTGAGCATCTGAGGATTTTGGTATCCTCTGGAGTCCTAGAACCAATGCCCCTCAGATACTGAGGAACGACTGTGTGTGGTTATCTGATAAAACTAATAAAGTAGATATTCCTCTGTTTAAATTCAGACAAGAAATGAAACACAAATAGTGTTTAGATGTAATGTAAAGTCCCTTCCAATTCTAAAATTCCATGATTTTACAATTGTGGATTATCAAGTTTCTACCAGGTTTCTTTGCCTTTTTGTCATCCCACCTGGTTGCTAAACCCTAGATAAGCTAGGGATGGGAGAAGGTCTCTGTGTCTGTCTTACCCTGTGTGCTCATTAGCCGATTTGGTTAGAGGAGATAAAACAGCTGAGTTGTTTGACTTGAATGTAGTCATTGCTCACACAAGGCAGCGCCATTATGTGCCCCTACTGAGCACCTGCAATGTAACAGGGACTGTGCTGTGTAAGATCACAGAGTCCAGAGGTGAAAAAAGATACACACCCTACCATCAAATATCGTAACATCCAGGGTAGACAGACATAAAGCAGTTACACAGACAATGACGATGATGAAGAGCACAATGCAAGAGAAGGGAAAGTGCCGCAACAAGTGACTGACGGAGCTCGGAAAGCTGAAATGAACATGGTTGCTGAGGGCCAGAACTGGGGAGCGGGGTGCGGGAAATGGTATGTGGAAGGAGTAGCTTTGTGTGTTCAAGACACCCAGTAAGCTAGGCTGACCTGAGCCGGGAGAACATCGAAAAGAGGTAGAAGCTTTTAGGAATTGGAGGCTTTACCTAGGAGCGATGGGAAGCCACTGGATGGATTTGAACACCACCACTGGTTAAGCACTGGAAATCCTGCATCTCAATAATGGTGGATCTGTAGTTATTTTTTCAAAACAAAATTATATTTCTCCTGCTCAAGAAAGCAAGGGCCACTAGTACGTATCCCACATCTGATACCTAACCAGTTAGTGGAGTAAATGCTCTCGTTAGTTAAGCCATGACTTTAAACTTATTACATTTGTTAGCTTGAAGTAGGTTTGCAATATAATACATTGTCTGCATTTTCCTTTTTAACTCCGTGGCTTTTAAAAATGTATTTACTATAACGCATATTTTGAAAACGTCTTGGGGGGATATATTCTGGCTGACTGCATTATTATCATGTGGACTGTTGTCCATGAACTGCAGACACACAGACTTGGTTAGGGCACCTTCTCCCATTTCTCTGTCACCTTCCTCATCAGAGCTCAAAAAATGTGGTACGTCAGCTTGGATTAATTGAAGAGGTGATTTCATGCTAATTCTTGGCAATCCCAGTCTCTTATCTAATAAATCTCCCTAAATTTCTGTGTTCCTTAAGGGACAAAAGGAAGAGCAACTTGTATAACCACCAAACTTCTGTCATCTCCTGTTGTTACATTAACCCATGGGTTATTTATTTATCACGGCATTGTGACTTTGCTATAGGAGAGAAAACATAAGATGTTTTTCAGGAGCTGAAATATTTTGTCAAGAGCACCTAGATGGTAGCTTTATCATGTTTGTTTGAAATGTGTGCTCTAAAGTGATGCATTTGTTTGACAACTTTATTGATATTTCAAGTTGAATAATCATTTATATTTGAGTAGTTCTCCAGAGATTTTGCCATTTAAAAGTTTTATACTTTTTCTGATCAATGGTTCACCAAAGGTTCATAGTGATATCAGACTTGGCATAAATCAATTTGAAATTTGCCCTTCTAAAAAATTTATAGCTTTATTAGATATCCTCTTAGAATTTCACAGTTATACAATGAAACACTTTTTTGTGTGGCAGTAACTTATAGACCAAAACATATATGTGTGTGTGTGTGTGTGTATATGTATATATGTGGAGAGACAGATTTATTTATATATATTATATATATGTGAAAACCATAAACATATGCAGGAATTTCTAAGCATATCTAATTTTAAATGTCTATCCAAAATAATGGTGAACCACTGAGCTACTAAACTGGAAAAATGGAATAAATTGGGAGAAATGACTGTATTTGTGTTTATCACATCCTTAGAGGCCTAACTTGAAAAATAACTCCCTAAATGACTACTTATCAGTCATTTAATAATTAGAAATACTAACAAATAATGGCATTACTAATTGAAATATAAAATTTGATAGGCTCTTACTTCTCTACTAAAATGGCTTCCTGAAACTAACACAAGAAGTTAATGAATTGCATGTCAATTAAATTTGAACTTTTCTACTGTTCAAATGGAAAAAATTAAAATATATATTCAAGTTGCCTTACACTAAATTGACCACTAATGGTGATAAAATTTAATATATGGTAATGTTACACTGAAAGTGGTAAGAATTTGTAATATTCATTATGGAATTTGCTAATTTTGAATATTGATTTATCTTTTAAGTTCATTTTGTTCCTGAAAATTCAAATGCTGAAATAATATTTTATCAGCATTTCCTAATTAGCCAAGTGAAACTTCTTATGAAAAATTTAAACATTCTCATCCAACTAACAAGTCCATCTATCTTTCCTTCTCTTGTTTTGTTAGCCTCTTAGCAAATATCCAGCTCTGACAAATGACATCTCATTCTGGTTGCCCTCTGAGAATTATGCAGAGAATGATTTCTATGACTTAGTCCGGACGATTGGAGGAGACCTGGTGGAAAAGGTTGATCTTATAGACAAGTTTGAACATCCAAAGTAAGTGAAAAGTTTTCTGATTTTATCCTTTACTGTCTCTGTGTGACAAATGTCATACGGAAGTATATGATAAAATTTTGCTGAAACCCAATCCGTCTGAGACGAAATGTCTTCTGAATTTGTAGTGAATATGTAGCTTATCAAAAAACTCTTTTATATCAGTCCTCTCTAAAAATCTCTCTATTAATAAAACACATTTTCAATCTTTCCTGCCTTAGTAAAGAATGTATGTGAAACAAATGTTTTAAAGATCTCGAAGTTTTTCAGTATTGTTTGTTGAAGTGGTGCCTTACCATAGCATATGATGTTCCAGCTGCAGTGGAGATGAGGTAGAGTGGTTTGTGGAATAAACGCTGTTGTGTTAGTCTCTCAGTGTATATTTATTAAGCACTTACCACACTGCAATACCTATATTACTGGGACCTAGGAATTAAGTATGTTCCAAATGGACTTAGCTGTCTGCTTTCTTAGAGTTTACAGTCATGTGGGAAAGGCAGATATTAAATACGTAATTACACAAGTTTGTAGTGAGTATTATGAGGGAACAATGCATTGGGTGTAACTGCAGAACTAACTTCAGTTGGGGAGTCAGAGCAGGCCGCTGTGCGCCATGTAAGCTGACAGCAGGAGTGTGACGGGTGAGGAGGAAGGGCAGGGAGCATCCCAGAGAGCACAGGCAATGCCGGGGAGACAGCAAGCACACAGTGGCTCCAGGAACTAGGGGGAAGGGGTGTGAAGTGATGGTTGTTGGGCAGAAGTGTGTTTACAGGCTGTAGCAAGGCCAGAACTTGCAGTCTGAGACTTGGAATTTTATCCAGACTGCAGTTGGGAGCTACAGAAGAATAGGAGCAGAGAGATGAGTGACATGATCTAATTTATGCTTCTGACTTGTCACCTATAAATGGTCCCCTTTGACTCCCAGCTGTTAGAGAAGGTGCAGTCCCCAAACCTTGTATAATTCACATCTGCATTCTCCCTTCCTCTCCTGGTTGTCAGGGGGTGTGGCTTCCACATTCTACGCTGTCATTCAAATCTCCACCATTTCCCTTCTTTATTTCTTAAAGTCTTTCTTCTTTTGATAAAGATGTTCAGTGCTCACTGCCAGTTCTTTTGACTCAGTTTCCCCAGTCATCTGGATGACTAAAGTTCATTCTCTAGAAGGAGAATGCTCAAGGACTGGTGGAAGCAATATTCTCGGAGCATGTTCAAAACTGTTTATCTGTTTATGCTTGAATGGCAGCCAGGTTGGATGTGGCTTGCCCTTTCTTTGATTGAGCACCTCAGTGTGGCTCCAAATCCTCTGGAGTTTAATTTGATATAAAGAAATATGATGCCAGGCTTGCTTGATCTTTCTGTTTTTTGTCCTAAAGGATTCTCTCTTTATCTTTTTTTCTTTTTT